>NC_046646.1:8671261-9354261 GCF_900324485.2 Mastacembelus armatus
CAGCTTGCTCAGTGACTCTGAAACAAAGTCTATCTGAGCCACAGTGGTGAAAATGTTATATCCCCACCTGCAGTGCTGTGGGATTACCTATGCTTCAGTGCCAACGACAGTCTGGAAGAGCAGCAGTCAGGCACAGCTAATAAAGGCCAACTGAACTTGTCGGAAGCTTAAGAGTGTCTTGTTAAGGCAATTTCTTTGTTTTAGTCTGTAAAAATAAATGAGTTTTCTTTTTTTTTGTGACCCATGGGCTAGACCAGGGATTAGTCCACACTTTTAATGGCGAGACAGAGATTTCCAGAAGATTCATAGTCCACAGGACTTGTAAATTAAATGACACCAAATGTTTAAACGGAAAACAATTTTGGAGCAGATCAACAAGGCAGATATCAAGAGAATGAAACTAAACAAGGCATTAGAAATATAAAGAGTCTAAAGAGAGATAAATCAAAGGATCTCCATGGCACCAAAAGCCACTTTAAGAGGGACAACATCAACTTGGAAGACCACAATGGAAACAAGTCCTTAGGCTTCTTTGTGTTTCAATCCCATGTTACTGTGACAAGAACATTTTTTTTAGTCTGTTTAAAGCATCAAATAGATGCATTTATTCATTCATTCATTCAACTAGGTTCAGTCAGTGTTTCGAATTGAAAAATGTCATTTTGAATTACACTGGTAGCACTGTTGCCTCACAGCAAGAAGGTCCTGGGTTCGTAACCCGGCCTTTCTGTGTGGAGTTTGCATGTTCTCCCTGTGCTTGTGTGGGTTTTCTCCAGGTACTCTGGTTTCCTCCCACAGTCCAAAAACATGTATGTCAGGTTGATTGGTGACTCTAAATTGCCCATAGGAGTGAGTGTGAGTGTGTGAGGTTGTTTGTCTTTATGTGGCCCTGTGATGGACTGGTGACCTGTCCAGGGTGTACCCCTGCCTTTCACCCAAAGAGAGCTGGGATAGGCTCCAGCAGGTCCCTGTGACCCTGGTTAAGGAATAAGCAGGTATAGAAAATGGATGGATGGATGGATGGATGGATGGATGGATGGATGGATGGATGAATGGATGGATGGATGGATGGATGAATGGATGGATGGATGGAAGGAATTACACTGGCCAGCAAATGTCAGAAAGGACGTTGGAACTTCTTCATCTTTGGCAGAAATGTACACTGACAGTCTCAGTTTCACAGAAATAGTGGATTAAGTGCAAAGTTGTATTACAGAATGAATCCTGTGTCTGAATAAGAAATGAATGGTGTCAGCATTTCCATCCCAAAATACACTTCACAGACCCAGACTAGTCTGACTCTGTGACACTTTACTCAAAGCAGCAAAGTATTAGCGTGACAAGTGGGTGATATTATGCAAGTGTTTGTTGTGGATCATTTCACCACCTTTGGTGTTTTAAGCACATCTGATTATACAGAAATGTCAGCAAAACATCTTACAAACCCCCTCTTCCAAGGCCGAGTTCTGACTAACATCAATTCAGCACTACATCAAAGAGCCAGGGACCTGTTTTTTAAAACATATATAAAAAGTTGTACGCATGCAAAGGTAATAGTTACTTTAAAAGTCATCTACTGTATATGCTCACCTACGACTTATTTTCTCCATATTAAATCATAATGAACTGAAAATAATAATCTTTTAATATCTAGAAACTATCAGCATTATTGACAATAACGATTATTCATATTAACCAGTTTTACTTAATTGCTTTAAAGGAAAAAAAATATCCACAGATTTCACAGATCAAAAATGAGAAACTATAGGACAGTTTTAAAGAAGGATAAGGATGGATTTGCTATTGACCCTCAGTGGTATAATTCCAATAAGAACAATGGTTTTAATGATGACAAACATATCATGTCACTAATCGGAAACATCGGAATGAAAAGCTTCACAAACAAATGACCTTTTTTATGACTGCACTGAAGGAATAATTTGACATTTCGGGGAACTCTATTCAACTTCTTACCAAAAGCTAGATGAGAAGATGAAGACCAGTCTTATGTCTGCACTTTAAATAGAAGGGCAAGGTAATGTTAGCTTATGTTATGTTGCCTTGCCAACACCACAACACAACACATTTTTACACTTTATGGAATTGTATGGAATTTAAAACGATATGAAGTGGTAATTTGTGAGTTGTAAAGGTGATGCTAAGGTTAACTAACCCTCTCCTGGCTACAGCTTCATATTTATCATCAAGGTATGAGAGCAAACACGCTTTTTTTTGCAAAATGTCAACGTATTCCCTTAACAAAAAAAAAAAAAAAAGATATTATCGAAAAATAAACCATTTGAATTGCTCATCCCATGGAGACAGATATTCCAAACATACACACTCACACTCATTCATTTGTAAAGTAAACCACAGGGAACCAATAAATGCCAGACATTCTTTCTCAGACTGTATAAACTACAATTAAGTGGAACAGTTGAACACTGTCATTCACTCAAGTATGTGGGGGAAGGAATGTGAGTCTGTTTCTATGTCTGTGTGTGGCCAGGACAAGGTGTCTGCAACCACACTGTCTCTTCGAGCTGTAATGTTTAATGTATTTTAACTGCATTTGTTACCGGTGATTTTAATCACATGAAAATCAGTATTGTACATATTGTAAATCTGTCTTTCTTTAGCCAACCTTCCTACAACACGGTACACACTCAAGCAGAGTCCGAGAGGAGAGTCAAGGTCACTGACAATGATAACGCCTCCTGAGTGCAGCACCCAGATGTTCAGGGTAAGATATGAGCTGAGAAATATGCCTGCCATCTTATCAAGCTACAGGCTTAAGAATTCATTTTACAAGATGTGGAAATAAAGTGTGTATTAGTTAACTGCATTACATTTGTTTGAAATTACTTGTTTTATCCAACCAACTTATCAAACTTGTGGACGGTTATTTAACTGATTCAACTTTTGTATTAAATTCAGTTATGGAACTGTGAGAAATGTGTGCAAATATTATTTATTTACAAATGTCTTGGAGTTAGGTCCCACATTGTTTAATATGATTTTGTTTTTCAGTGTCAATATACAACATTATGAAAAAAAAAAGCACTTTGGGTGGCCATCTGTTAACAGCTTACTGGGAAGGTAACAAGCAATAAAATCCCTGGGGCAGACGTAAACCAGAACATTGCTGGTACGGAATAAACATCTGAGCCAACTAGGTCACCAGAACACTGTCACTGGAGAATAAAGACATCAGGTGGTGTATGACACATGGAGGCAGTGGTTTTAATTTGTTTTTCAAACCAAAAACACATACTGTATAATAGAAGGTCAAATGTATTGCACCATTCATCTAATATTACTGCTATTTGTAAAAGTTCCAAATAAGTTCACATGGCATATGCCCAGTTATGATAATACTGTGTGCTGATAAGATCACATTAAGTCAAATATGCTCAGCATATGGTACATATGCTTTTTCTTTCCACATGGGATATATCATGTATAATATAGTTCATAGTATTCTACAGTATAGTATATGCTGAGGTGGTTGATAGGCAGGAGCAAACCTCCTGTATTTTTGATGAGAAACACCTCTGGAACACAACAGGCTGGAAAGGCCAGGATCCCATCTCTGAGGCTTATCCTCACTTCATTAAATGTTCAGTGGAAAGTAAAGTGGCTGTACAGGCCATTGATTATCACTCAGGCAGAGTAGCAAAGTCAAACTTCCAATGAATGGCGCTGACACTGAAGTGACAAAGATGTAGTTTGTTATTATAACAGAAAGATGTTTAACCTGAGTAATCATATATACTAGTTCAACAAGCAATTTACTGTTTTAGTTGACAGCATGCCATACCTTCGTACATAAAGATCTGAGGTCTGCAGTCATTAGTAAAATCAGCTAAATAGATTGCATAATGTATGTAAGACCATCTGTCGTTTATCATGTTTCCATCTCCTCTGAGACCTGTAAGTTACAAAACTGTCACTTAAAATGCTTTTGCTAAACATGAATTAATACATTAATATTACATTAACTTCATGCTGTGTCATTGCATGTCACAAGTGCATGTCTGCATGACCTACATTTATTTTCTGTCTTAATTGTGCCCCCGGTAGTGGAAGCCCAGATGTGAACTGACTGTCGTGCTGTGAAGGGAGAGAGACTTTGACTTGAGTGCCAAACCCATGTGCCAAAACGGTCCACAGTTCTACATCTACAAGTACTTGTGTATACAAATAAAGTCATGTGCATGTATTGTACACCCATCTTAGACGTGATCACACCATAAAGAGACACAGATACAGTCAAACAAGCTCAGATTTGCCTCTCAAGCACTCTTCTAACTCATGATTACTGTCTCGGTAATGAAGATGCAGAATAAGTGGCCATAGCCCTGGATGTTTTCGGACTGTGCTGGCACTAAAACCAATTAGGGCATTAGCTCAACAGCTCAAGAGGACATTAATAAGAGGGTATGTTGAACTACGGAGGATTATAGGTCAGTGCTGCGTAGATTCACTGAAATCTTTCTGGCAGTTAATAACTTGCGTGCAAGAGAAGTGGCTCTTATTTAGCTCTGCAGTAAGCCTCACTGTGGGAAAATAACAAGTATGCACAGTGTACACCTAATATTTATACCCATCTAGCTGAATTGCATTTATGGCTAACTTTAAAGGAATGGTTCACCATTTTGGACAATATACTTATTTGCTTTCTTGCAGAGATATAGATGAGAAAATTAAGTTTACTTAGCTTAGCTTAGACTGGAACAAAGGCTATATCCAAAAGTAACAAAATCCCCCTGCCAGCACCTCTAAAACTCACTAATTAACATTATGCAAGTGATATTGAGCTTCTCATCTTACTCTTGACAAGAAAATGAACGTGCATGTTTTGCAAAAATATTGACTTAAACTGCATCACTGCTAGTCTCAATAAAAACTGATTCAAAATACAGAGTGCAAAGGACATAACTCTCCCACTTTGTAAGGACGTCCATCTCAGTTGCCTGCCACCTATGTAACTATGCATAAAGACTATGCAGTATAATTATTACATATTTATAAATGTAATCAGAGCATGTTTGCCTTCCTTTTTCATCTTTTGGTGCATGCAGTATATTGCAATCAAGCCTACTAGACCTGATAATGGAGTAAGTAATAAAATGTATAAACCAGAAACTAAATCATTTAAGTGCAATAGGTTACTTGACTTTTCATAAAACTCAACATAATGCTTATTAAAAAAAAGAATACTCAAATTTGTTTTGTTGTCTCTTAAAATGGTTTTGAATTTTGAGGCAGCAGTCTGGCTTTTTCAAAAACAGCAACTGGTGTCCCACACATTGGCAGCAGTCATAGCAAGGAACCAAATGCAAATCTTATCAAAACACAGCTGCTGTTGCTGCTGGTGCCACATTGTGTCGTGTTGCACTTGCTATGAAATATATACATTTTATAAACCTTTACCAGCACTTACAAAGTGTATAAAAGACATAGATTTTATTTGCTAGACATAAAATAACTAAATAACAAATGGGACTGATTCTTGTAACATTTGCACTTTATTTATATCAAAATGTAAATATTTCAGTCAAATTAAGCGCAAAATAAATGCATAAATCTTAAAGCTTTATTTCTAAAAGTAAGGTATGAGAGGAAACCCTATTCTTACACAGCAAACATGTTTTTCAGACACTACCTCTACCTGTAGGGAGCATCAAAACTACAAGGGGCAATAAAGCACTGCAGTGGAACCAGCCCAGAGGTCAAAATCCATGGATGAGAACTGGCCTCTGGAACTCTATCATATCCTGACCTCTTTTTTTCCACAGCAAACCTGCTTGTGTCAATCATGCCCACTGGGCAAATATCATTCTGTCTTCTCGACAAATTGCTTTTCACTTCCTTTTTGATATGAAGGACTTAAGTCTTTATGAACAGACCTCAGTCCGTTTTTCTGTGAACAGTTAGTAGTTTCATCAATAAGTTTTTTTTTGACAGATTTTGTGATTAAAGTTGCTCAAAGTCGGTAGGTTTTTTTTTGAGAATTTATCTGTATGAACAGCTTTTTATTTGGCTCCATTTGTGGTGTTGCTGTTGATCACACATGTTGGTGCATGTTAGTTGTGGACATAAGGTAAACAGTTAAAGCCCCGCTTTCCAGCTTTGTTTGCTTTGTTGTGTGGACTGGGCTTGAAGCTATGAGTCTGAACATCTCTCTATGCTTTCAATATTATTGAGACAAAAATGCTTTAGATGGTGTTTCTAATGTAAAACGTTATTTTGTGTTCTAATAAATTGCACTAGGAGTGCAAGACTTTGCTTTACATGCATTATAGTAACTACAACACTTATCCTTTTAATAGTTGCAGGTAGCCTGGAGTCAATTCCAGCCGACTCAGGTGAGAGGCTGGATACACCCTGCACAGATTGCCAGTCTAACAGGATACACAGAGACATGTCACCAATACACCTAAACTCTGAGAGGAAGGAATAAGCCCGCAGACACACATGCAATGGGAAAAATAAATCTGAGAGATCTTTTTTTTTTCTCACCTTCACTCATGCAGACTCTAAAGAGTTAATTAAAGTATTTTAAATCAAAGCCACTGAAGATTGCAGATGTCACAGTGTTTCCTTCTAGCTAACACCTTGACTCTATCCCTGTCCACACTTCTTGCCTCGCTTCATTAACCTGAGACAGTGTTTTCAAAAATGATATGATTGCATTGCCTGCCATGTCACTCTGCAACCTGCAGTTATATGGGCTTCTAAAGGAAGGTCTTCAGCTACACTGTAACCCAGGAAAATGAAATGCAAGAAAGTAACCTCGGATTTTTTTTTTCATTCTTTCTGACCATATAACTATTTTTATTGGAGATTACTGATGACTGTGGAAAAAAAAGATTATTTTTTCCTTATAAAGCAATGAGACTTCAAAAGCAGCATCAACGAAAAGTAATAAAAACTACTGCAGTTTAAATACAGAGAAGCATAGGATTTTGGCAATAAAGTTCATTATTACAATGGCTGAATTAATAACAGTATATCATAGTCCTGCTACTGTACATACTATATGTTTCTGCAATATATCATATGGGTTGTCAGACACCGTTAGTCTTAGAATCAGCTGAAATTTTTCTTCCAGAATGTGCAAAATTAGCTTTGAATACTAAGAATAAATCAAACTGATATGCAACACGTCTTTGATGAAATCTCCTTTTAAATCTTCATTTTTAGTGCCTGCATCATCATGTGACTCCTACATAGTATAAATATCTCCCACTGGTTCTCCTGCTGGCTAATGAGACTATCTGTCAATGCTTGAGATGTTTTAAGAGACATTCCAACGCCAACCTCTGCTTAATGAAGGTAACATTAGGTAGGCTTACTCCCTCTAATAACAAGGTCAGTCCTAAGGGCATCATATTCAGATTGACTTGTAGATCCATCTGCTCTCTTCATCATTCACTGAAGGCTTGCTGAAATATGATAAGCAATGTGAAGAACAGGGTGTGGTTTAGATGTGTTCTGATCAAAGATTTCAGAATAAATTTTAATCTTAGAATTCCATGCAGATGTCATAAAACCAAACCAGCTGAATGCTTCACCATGTCACTGATATCCACTAATATCCAAGACATGTTTGGCATATAACCAAATTCATCTCCATAAAAGGACAGAAGGTTAATCTTTTTCAGGCCAGAATGGCCTAGATACTAAAAATTTATTCCCCATCTATCTAGGTCTTTTTTAGACACGTTGTCCAGACTGTCTTGCATGTTAAATATACTATTTTCATTGAAACCAGTCTTTTTTTGTTAAATGTTTTTCACAGTATAACAATAATGACCATGACATGCAACATACACTGGAAAACAACAACAAATAGCTAACAGTGCACTAATTATACAGTAGTTGATTTAATTATTATATTATCAGTTAATTATCTAATAATGAAATTGTCCTGGCACACTTGTGGTTTATTACAGGTTCCGATAAAGGTACATCTGTATAGTGGTAAATTAAAAACCATCAGCTTCAATCATTGCTCCTGCATATTTGTGAGTCCCATCCTACACCATTTCAAATGCTAGTTAATAATAGATTTGCTAATTAAAGCAATTTATTCATGTTTTGGGTTCTCGAGTGAAAGATGCTCTGGTGGGAAAACCATTCTTCATGGTGCAGTGTTCACATACATGGCTTTCAACCCAGCCAGTAATGACAGGGAGAGATGGGAGACGAGTGAAGGCGAAAGATGAGAAGGACTGAGGAACTGGCAGAGGGATACTGCTGAAAGGGTAGTCTGCACTACTCATGTGCTCTCTCACAATTCCTAGCCATTCTTTTATTTGCTAGGTTAGGTTTAGGTTTAATAGTCACAGCCAGCCTAATTGATTATGACCATGTGTGAGAATACTGGTATTTCATGTGGGTGTGAAAGCATGAAAATGAAAAACTGAGAAAAACCCATTGGATAGAACATTGATATTATTGATTTTTAGGCGCCTGACTGGAAAGGAGATGATTCACACAAACGTAAATTCGAGAAGCATCTACGAGGTCATACTTAGACCTTTGAAGCACTCCTTTCAAAATACTAATTCTCTTTTAAAAATACAGTTTGTCTAAGAAAAACAATTAGTCTGTAGAACTAAGATTTGAATTAGATTAACTACACAGATCAGGTGTGGGATGTCTTTGCAATTACCTAAAAGACTATGAGAGCAGGTTTATTTACAGAAGCCATTATCCAGCACACAGTCATAGCTGGACACTGACCTCAGAACAGGAAACTATGGCCAAAGAAGTACAAACAGCACAGAGAAAACCACTAACCCACGGGAATTTCTGAGCTTAGAAACCAGTCTATCCAGATCCAGTGGGTCAATATTTAGACTCTCTTGACAATTTTTTGTGAGGATCTAAGAGCAGCACTTCAGCATAACAAGCACCAAGATATTAAAATGATTCTCATTAAATCAAGTTCTTATTAAAAAGATTATGTGTGGTGTTAGTCTGCAACCTTAATTTTGTTTTCACAGTGGCGTGATGTGATCTGTGACACATTAGGAGCAGCCACATTTTTATCAGTCTAATTATCAGATTCAGTACTTAAATGACTGGTTAGCACAAATTGTATCTGGTTAATATAATACATTACAAAAGTGGCAATGAACATGAGAGTTTTACTATTTTATGTTTATGCCTAGCTCTATGCGTTTTCACTTTATTATAATGATGTTGTATATTGTATTTATTAGGCTATATTATCTGTTATGATTCATGCTTGAGGATTTTACTGTCCTTTAATTGGCGCTTGTTAATTTGAAGTATTGTAAATTCTGACTGAATAAAGAAACTTTGCTTGATAGATGAGTAGGAATGACTGAAAGAAGAAGTTGGAGTATAGGAGGATAGGAGGATCTCTCAGGAAAGAAATCTGCTGCCTTTGTGGGCAACACGGTTAGTGATTGATCTTATTCAAAATTAGAATTTGTGTGGATATGTGTGTGCAGGGGTGGGTACATATATATATATATATGTGCCTGTGTGAAGAACTGATGACCTGTGAACCTTAGGCCCATGGGCACTTGTTAAAGCTCTCAGTAGCTCTCCTTCCCCAGGGCTGGCAACAATTCTCAGCCTCAGAGCACCACAGCAAAACAGTGAGTAAACAAGGCAAGCAATTATGAATCACAGCTTTCAGAACACAATCAGAAAACACACACTGAAATAAAGCTTACGCTAACACTATTACATATGCATTTATGCAAATGAAGTCAGAACCAAACAATTCCATCAACATCTGCATAGGTTTGAGAGATGAGAGATACAGTCTCAGTTATCCTTCCTCCTGTTGGACAAAGTTCTTAGCATTATTCATCTAATAATGATTTCAAAAGACATGTGCCCAACAAAGTGCATTTGTTATGCCTCATTCCTACATGGACTACTCTGTAGATTCTCTCTGTGTGATAAATGAACGCATACTGTAATTTAAGGTTTAAGGTGTTTATCTGACTCTTTCAAAATATAAATAAATAGATGCAACCATTAACTTCAAATCAGGTCTAATTAACGCCAAGAATGTGTGATAAGGACATAAACTGCTTAAAAACCTTAATGTATTTGAAGCTAAAAGCTCAAGCCATGCCATGGTTACTGCAGGCAGTAAAAAAATGAAAGAACTTAGCAAATTCTCAAGTAACCATCAGACCTTTCTTTAAAAAAACAACATAATTTTAGCAGCCCTCAGTCAGGAAAGAGAAGATGCACTGTGAATAAATTTCTCTTCATCTAGTTCTTATTCCCATCCCACTTGTTGGTGTGCTCCAGCAAATAAACAACATTATGCTGAAAACACTCTCCAGTGAAGCTTCTTACTCACATTATTTCTAAGGAAGAACAAAAGGAATGTGACACTTTCATCCAACAAATAAAGGAAACCTCGGCAGCGTACAAAGATGCCCTATCAGCCCCATCATCCATAGTGAACAATTCATCATTAGCAGTGAAACTGCGCTCGTCACTGTCACCATCACAAAGACTTGATAGCTTTGGGGACAACATAGCAGACTAGCTTCCCCCAAACAAGCCATCACTACTTAAGGTCCAGCATTTTTTAACAAGGTATTCTGGATAACAAGAGTTCACCTGATGCAGCCCTGAGTGTCATATCTCCAACAAGCCTGAGTAAGTACATTTGAACTCTGACTGCTTGTGCAAGTAGGCCAGCTAGATGTCTGAGTCAAACTGCGGCACACACCAGTGAATTAGGCTGTGTTCTGCTGGTCTCTCAGCCCCTCTTGTCCTACTCCACTGATAACACGTGGATGAGCTGGTAAAACAGGTGGACCTTAGTGATTTTCTTTTTGCTAAAGACATTAGCCTTGTTATTAGCTAAGCTAGTAGAGATATAATATGAAAATGTTAACAAAATATTGTTCTCTATAAATACTGTTATAAAACTGCCATCATAACAAGCCTTTTTTTTTTTTATTTTCCCCATGGTTCCCTTTTTAGACAGTGTTTACAGACTATCAAACAAAGCAGCTAGAATGGTAAGCCGAGTCACACAATCACTCTGGGGAAGCATAATTAAGCTCTGTGAGATGAAAGGGACAAAGCCATCTCAACAAAAGCATATGCATTTAATGGCCATCATTTGGATTATTATGTATCATCCAATTACTAATGGCAGATTTATTATGCAGAGAGTTCCCGGTTTAACTTAGCTCTGAGTATGATGAAGTCACTTAACGCAGCTTTAGGAGCTCTGTGTTTTAATGATGGACCTTTTTATGCTCCAGTACAGATACCATATAAGTTATGGTATACATCAAACAAGAACAGGTTGGACAAAAATGTAATCATTCGGACTGAAATGTGTTAGGCAGGGAACATTTTAAGGACAGACATGTAAACCTGGCAGCTATCCCAGCTATAATGTCAAACATTCCCTATAATCTATGGTGAGATAAATATGTGGTAAATGCACAACACACATGGGTTCAAACAGGGACACTGCATGTACATTTATCACCTCCTACAAGTCACATATTTTGGTTGCACACTGCAATGCTGGGCCAATCAGTAAGCATTTGTCAGAAGCCTGTTCCACTGCACTGGTTCTTGGCCAACAATAATAAGCACCCAGTGTTTAGTGGTAAAGAAGTGCAGTGAATACTCTTAGTATCTGGGCAACTTTAATTGCAAATAAACATATTTTATAATGGTGAAATATCACAGACCATACTTTAATAGCAGACGATAGGACAAGACTTGTAAAATAAGCACAAACCTCCTTACTCTAAAATAGATGCCAAGTTTGTCAGTTTGGAAAAGAAGGGACAACAAAGTGGAAAATTGATGTGACACACATTTTTGTGCTCTTGATGTGGACAAGCAACATACAGTAAGTTTCCTTATGTGAGTTACCACTGAAAACTTTACCAAGGAGTTGGTAGAATATTGTATTATATCCATATGTTAACACTGTACCACTTCTGTTCTGATCAAAGGAAGGAACTTTGGAAAGTATAACACTTAGGAAAGTTTGATAGAATAAAACTACGTTTATTTTAAGGAATGATGTTACTGTACATCCAAAAATTATACTGTGTTAAATCCACATATCGTTTTAAGTGGGCAACAGCTCTCACACCATAGAAGAAAAAAAGTCAGACAGTGTCAGACACTTATGGGAAGCTCTAGGGCTGTAAACAAATTGTTCTTTTTCAGTCTGTGGCCACTGCTAATGTTACTGACAGCTGTCTTTGTCTTAGAGTGAACACGACTGGCGCCTCTAGGGAATTTGAGGGACTCTTGATATTAACAAAAAAAAAAAAATCTGTTTTATTGTATACCTTGTGCAATGAGTGCAATAAATTTTTCTAAGATAAGTGGTGAATATTACGACAAAAATATATTTTTTAAGCTCTAGTCTAAAATCCATTCAGAAGATTATGTATTTTTTTAAAGGATGTGGGATTTAGTCATTATTTTCTATTTTGGTATACTGTAGCTTTTTTTTGTATTTTGTGGGCAATAAATAAAGTCCTCCATTGTAGGTAGAACCCTCATACTTTTAAAAACCATCCAGGCTCAACCAGCTTGTTTCCAGTAGGTATGTACTTAAAAAGGTTGTCATTTAATATTATCTGGATCAAAACCCAGTCTTTCAAAACTATAAATATATTTGCCTGCACTTGATTGTACTGTATTTTACAAAATATTGCATTGTGCATCTTTTAAGTAGTTGGAGGGTTCCTACTGGTGCTCCATCAATGGCCACACCTGTGAGGTGTGATGCTTGAAGTGGCTAATAGCAGCTGTGATAAAAGCTATAAAAAAATATGCATGAGCCAACATACTCCAGCAGAAAGTGAGTATATTGACAGCACTTTACATTTTCAGAACTTTTCTGTGGTGATGTGCAGCCAACCTCCTCCTACAGTTTCACTGGTATATCAGTGTCATCCTTGATATATTTTCCTGGAATGAACCTTTACAGGATCCAACAGAAACATAACACCCACTGCACAACTTCAATAACACAAAGCTTTTTTTCTAGGTCTCTGTCTCCGATTTCATTTCATCCAATGGCTAATTTCAAACATGCTTCAGCATTGATGTCATATGTATTTTTGTCTTAAATTGTTAAGCATTGGTTTTACATCTGCTAAAGGACTGAGGTGAAATTTGCCTGGTGGCTAATACTGGCACAATTATGAAACTGAATTTGATTATTGTTCATTGTCCTTATGAACAAATGAAATTTAAGACTTGGGTGTACTCTGGAGTTAGCACATCAAAAAATGTAAAACGTAACAGAGGATATTAACTGGAGTGCATGGGAATAATATATATTTGAATCTTGGGAATGTGAATTGAATTGTCTAGTAATGAATCCATCATGCAGAACAATTACATTGTCTGAGCCTTATTCCCATCCAGTGAAAATAATGCATCCTCACTGGTCTGTCTGGTGCAAAGGGACTGTCCAAATGAAGTCTCTCTGTTCCTCATTAACCTGCAGCTCATGTGATGTAGGCTGTGCACCCACTGAGATCTAACGATGATAACCTACTACTCTATACCATTCCTGGACTCCTCCATACGAATGATCAAATACATAAAACAACGTGTTCTCACATAAACCTGGCTCTAACTCTCTTTCCTTCATCCAGACACTTATTGTTGCAGCAAATTTGACCGGTGTGATAATAGATACTTATTAAGAGGCTGTGCTTCATTGGACTGTAGCTGAGGATGTAGACAGATGGGTCACTTTCAACAACCGGGCAGCAAGCAGCATAGGTCAGGGGCCACCTACTGATACTGCTGACTACACAGGGAAAGGGGTGACCTAAACACCGGCAGGGCGCTATGACAGATCAAACTTAGCAAACATACATCAGCCCTTCTCACTTCTCTCTCTTTCTGTTCTACCATCGCATTTACATTAAATTAGTGCATATTCATGAAACTACTCACATCTAAAACAAACGATGTCTCTACAATGAGCAACTCATACCTGAACAAATCTGTAGAAACGCCAGTAAACCGTAAAGTCCCGTCAAACAGGCAGGCATCATTCAAGAGCAGCTGGAAACGGTGTAAATCCAGTTAGAATGCGCTTTGTCTGTTGTCTATTTCATCAAAGTCACAACTTCTACCGCAGAGCCGATGATAGGGATCAGGGCGGAGAAGAGTTCCTGAACTCCGCAATAAAACAGATAATAATGTTCAGAACTGCTCATCAGGGAGGGATCAATTTCTATTTGATTCAAAGTTCACATTAGTCGGAGACATCGTTGCGGGTAACTCAAGAAGTAATCCACTCCTGTCGAACTCCTCACTTCTCAATGCAGATAACTTCGCGGAATTCATCGGTCGCTCATCAGATTCGCTTTGGGGTCCACTTGAAAAGCAGCTTTAAGTAGCCGGATACAGGGGGAAAATCCAAATAGTATAAGCGCATACTTGTACTAACTTTAATGCTTTAAATGTGTAGTATCCCCTTCATGAACCCCGGTTTCGTGGGACCGGCGCTGGTTGGATGAGGCGCCGTGCGTCTCTGCGCGCAGCGCTACTTTGGTTTTCCTACCCAGTCAAAGGCTTTTCTGTTGTGCAGAGGAGATTCCTGCGAGTCAGGCACCATTTAACCGCATAAGAGTGCATTCACCACGCGCTCTGCTAGGTTTTGCATCAGGCTCGCCCCTTATGAAAAAGACCCAGGCTACGGCAGCCTAATAAATGCTAGAAAAACACCAAAATCAGTGCAAACTATGTAACCTGGGGTTTATGAGTTTAATCGATTAAATATTGCAAACCACGTGCCACAATATCAAGTCCCACAAATTTAAGTCAAGGCGTTTACTGATTCTGGCAGCAGCATGCAGTAGACTGAATCCAATTAGCTGCATCAAACGCTTTTTTGTGTGTATACATCATTATTTAAACTATGATAGGAGGAACATTTTATGAAAAGCAGATTCCCCTACCAAAATGTTTCCACCCTGACAAATGATTGATACTATTTTTATCCTCCCATCAAGGCAGAGGGACGTGCACTTTCACCGTGTCCTTATTAGGGACCTAAAAA
Source organism: Mastacembelus armatus (assembly GCF_900324485.2). Classification (NCBI taxonomy): domain Eukaryota; kingdom Metazoa; phylum Chordata; class Actinopteri; order Synbranchiformes; family Mastacembelidae; genus Mastacembelus; species Mastacembelus armatus. The sequence continues at coordinate 8,686,344 of NC_046646.1, forward strand.
GACCGGTGGTTCAGGCAGCACATACAGGAAAAGATCCGGTATTTTTTAATGAGCTAGTAAAATGTCCCTTTATCCACACAGGGCAGAAACAGCAGCAGCAGCAGCAACACTGAGCTTCTTTCCCTGAAAGAAAAAATCGATCGGGATTTCACTCTGTGACCTCTGAACACACCACTGGGATATTAGATGACATTTGAGGTGTATTAGAAATGAATAACCTAACATATGAAATTCTCATAGCAAAAAATGTTCAAATAATAATCACATAGGCTGAGTGATATTCCCGCTTAAATCAAATCAAATCTGCACCGAGAAATATGAATCAGTTTTAAAGTTAATAGTCTTATTTGTGATTGAGTCTCAAACATGTCTTTTGATGGTTGAGCAGTTCAGCACTCCCTCTGCTGGCTGCGGAGCTGCAGCACAGTCTGTGGCGGGCACTACTGCAACAAGAGAAAAGCTCATTGTTTAATGTTTTTTTCATGTTCACCTGTAGTAGTAATTTCTCCTCGGCATTTTTGTTCTGATATCTCCTCTGTCTTCAGTAGGAAACAGCCTACAGTGGTGTCACAAATTCTCAAATTCTTTGCTGGCTGTTGTTTTAGAAATACATTATTGATGTATCACTGAACACTCCTTTTGCGTCCTAATTCTGAGATTGCCAAGGCCATATAAAAATAAGTCAAAAAATGTTAAAAGAAAAATATCCATGCAAGTATATGCATAACTGTACAATAAAAAGTACTATGCATGAGATTTACAAATATTTACGCTAACCTCCTTAACAGAAGAGAGAGAACAGTTATGTATTTAGACAATTTTGACCTCTCTGTCTCATCCACAGACACAAAATAAATAGTGAACACTTCTGGTCTTTTATGTCACATTTAGACAGTACAAAGTTTATTTACTCAGCTCTCCCTTCCCTCTCACCTCAAATCCTTTCATTGTCCATTGTGGATCACTGGTGGCTCTCCTGAATGCAGTCAGCTCTTTAAGTTGAGCCAGTTTGTAAACAGCTAGTAAAATATGTCAAATTACTGTCTCACCACAAGCACATTTCAGACTTCATAAAACATACATTCTGGCTGTTTTTTTCATTTAAGAACATCTTCCACTCTCTTCTCTTTGCCTTCTTGCATTTTTCCTTTTTTCTCCAGTTCATATAAGCAATATACCACTGTGCCATAGTTCTCTCCATTTGCACTGTTCCTCAGTCTTCATTCTTTGTGTGTGCTTTGTGTTTATTCCTCCCTACAGAACATCTGTTTGTTCCCATCTTTTAATTTATTCCAAGTAAATACTATCCACACCATATGACTCTCTAGTTGCCCAGGTGGCTGAGACCAAACTGCAAAAATACCTAACAAAAAATATAGTAATGTAGAGAACAATATAGTATTGTTCATGTAATGACTGCATAATTCATCTCATTTCATAATTTTAATAAGAATAAATGAGAAATGACAAGGACAAATAGCAAGAGGCAAGAGGTCCACCAGAGGAGCACTTGCTTTATGCGTGTGGTGTCCCAAGAGAACAACAGGTGCTGTGCACACAGCTAAATGCAGGGTTTGTGAATTCTATCATGCATTTCACGATTGGTCACAATCCAATGCATCTCCAGCACCAATATTTCCAGGAACAGATGGTGAAAAATGGACACAAAGACATACTCGTCTTCATGGCAACACAGTGCATAAAATGGCTAGGATTTCAAGGAGACAGTGCCAAGCACTGAGACCTATTTTTATTTATTTCACTCCAAAGTAGCTCTCCAGTTGGCCCTGAGCCAGATGAGGAACATATCTCCAAAAAGCACAAAGGCAAATCCAAAAAATATTTATGAAGGAATAAATAATTTGGAATCTCCACAGAGCAACAAAGTTGGCCTTAGTCTTCCATTAGTCACTGTTTTTTTCCACAAAATAAAATGAAATGAAATAAAGTCTATACCTGACATCACAATATAGGGCCAGTGAGCACTGTGTGGACCTTTATGTATATAACCCATCACTGCCATTAGCTGTTTCTTTCACCACATTATTTTCCCCATTCTGAGTCTCCACTCTCCCAGCCTCCTATTATTTCTGACAGCTTACTTGGTCTTTCATTTCTCCACTTGTTTTTATCTTTACTTACTTGTCAGAGCATCTCACAGCACATCACTGCAGTTGCTCAGGGTCATACAAAGCATTGAAAGAAAATGAGAGACAGCATGCTTCTACTCTTGTTGATCTCCTCCATACTGGCAAACTGGCTGCCACCCAGATGGTCTTACTAGTTGTTATGACTTGAACATCCTTTCAACCTCTCAGTCTTGCCATGAAACTTTATGTTTGGAAAAATGCATATGGCTTCTCATATTTAGAGCAGCAAATTACGCCAGTTGGCCAGAAAAGCTTCAGTTTAGATTCCACAAAAGCAAAAAAAATATAGGTTATCTATTAAATGGTAATGGGCCAATAAATATTGTTAATTTTGCAACTCATATATGTCTCTGATTTGTCTGTGTTAACGTCAGTCTGCTCCAGGTATCAGAAAGACTGTTGAGCACATAAACCAGATTGTGTCAGCTTCCAAAAAACATAGAGGCTACAAGGTGTGAAGAACTCTTAAATGTTGGCCTTTGTTCTATCCAAGTACATCCCATGTCATAGCCCCTGCCATAAAATGTCAAAGCAAAGGGAGAGGGCATTGAACTGTCTGGACACTGCACTGGAGGACTACAGCTGCTGAACTGGCATTAAGAGGTATTAGAGTCTTTGTCAGCAAAAGGAAACATACTCCTCTTCCTGTGAACTGGGTTCTCTCTTTCAAAGGACAATCACAGAATCAGCAAAACCATGAGCATCACTTTACTGTTGGCTTTGTTGAGGCTTATTTTACACATTTCTTTAGAACCTTTTCATAAGATAAAACCTAGAATGCAAAGTAGTCAGCTTAGAAACAGATAAAATAGATTTCATTTTCACGGAAAAAATAAGAGGCTAAACAACATATTCTGCTCTTAGTAACGTGCATATAGAGCATGTTCTTTGACTTAGAGAAGGTGCAAGAGTATACCTTTGAATGAGTATATATACTGCAGCCAACAACAACATGGTATATTATATTATCAGTACTTCACCACATTTAGGATGTGGACCATACCTTTGTATCCAGGGCTGCTGTCTTGGTCAGATGCAGCTCCAGATGCAGGTGTTTGGGTGATGGCATCCTGGTTCTCTCTGGGCTTATCTGTATTTATTTGTGTGAGAATAATAACAGTGTGAGCTATGCAATTGAAACATGTACAAAATTGCTTAGGTTCTCCATATGCAACATGGAAGGTTTTCTGCCTGGGCTAAGTTTTACCAACAAGAAAATAAAAGAGTAATTATCTCAAAAGAATAGCTGAAAAATATATTTCAAAGTTGAAGATATGCTGAAGACAAGGAGCCCTATGTCATTTGATAAGTAGGAAAATGCAAATAGATAACAGGCAGTTAGCTCGTCATCTTTCTATAATTAATTATTGCAAATTAAATTGGCAAATATATAACCTTTACTTAATTAACCTTGGTACCTTTTAAAATCGCCAAGACAAATGAAGAATGTTTCCAAATTTTTCATATTTATTCATTTTTAGTGAATATGTTCCGTATCAGTGACTGATACAGAAAGCACAGACATCAAACTAACAGAAAAGCAATGCACCCAGGTCTTGCCAGCTGATCCTTTTATTTCTGTTCATATGGATGAAATACAGTATTTTGAAAGGTGCCAGTAAGTGTTGCAGAATGGCTGCAATTGACCTGAATACATTCCATTAGCCTCTGTGTCAACAAAGCAGTTTTCTGAACTACTTTTTGCATTGTAAAGAAATCACTGAGCTCAATTTGACTCAAATGATGACTCATCGGTTTAAAGTAAGTTTATGATTGTTTTATAAATAGATTAGAAGATATGTCCCTTGTCAGCAGAAGAATCAATTTTGCTCTGGAAGCATATTCTAAGAGGGCCAACAGTTTAAGGTGTAATCAAATATTATCATTAAGTCACAAAAAGGTGAAGTCCATAACCACCTTAATGTAGTGGTCACAAGAGGAATATGATTTCTTCTGTGTAAGCAGAAACTAAATCTAATGGAATGCACTCCTGAAGATACGGACTGCTGATGGAGCAACCAATAAACTTTACTGCATAGTTTACGTTAGTCAAATTATTATTCATTTTTTAATTTAGTGACACAATTTGAAATATTATGACTACTCTTTATAAATTAAATTAGAAATGCACTAACCATAATCATGTGTGCAAAAGGAATCACCACTTTCCAATAACTCAGGAAATAATATTTTAGATGCTAGCAGGGGCTTGGCTGTGATGAGTCATTGATGTTATTAAAAAATACCACTAGAGGGTGCCATCACTTTGTCATGTCTGTACAATACCAGGGTATTATTAAACATGAAATGATAGTGACATGTTGCATAGCTGCCTATAATACTACATGTTATTAATTAACTTATTAACCTCTCATAAACATCTAAAATGTATTTCCACTGAAATCCCCCCTGTATGCCCAATCACCATATACATTACAGTACTACAATCTTATTTGACATGAATGTTAGTAAAAGAATTAAAAAACTGTACTCAACAAAAGGCAAAAGATATTGAGGTTATGTCAAAGTCAAGCAAAAAGATTTTACAAATGCAAATAAACTGTAGCTGAAGTTACATAAGCATAACAGAAAGCTGAGAGCATCTGAGCGACACTCAGTATGTAAAGGATAAATCTGGATTCCATGTTTCATGAACATTTTGAAACAAGGATAGGAAATAAATACATACAGAGTTCTCTGTCTTACACTTTTCAACCACAAGAGGACAGCATAACTGCACCTACGAGGTGCAGACTTTCTTCTTTTATAATAGTATTCTCATCCACACAAGAGATTCTCACCTGACAATATGTCCATGGCATAGTCCTGCTGCAGCTGGATGACACAGAGCAGGCTGATGAGAAGGAACATGATGGGTGATTGTACAGCCCTCATGTTTTCTAAGGCCTTAATAGACCTGAGAGAAAGACAGGTGAAACTGTTAATACTGTGGTTTAAAACGTGCATAACTTGAGAAATTCTGCAAGAATAAACAGCAAATTATACAAAATGCTGCAGAGTTAGTGAAATATCAAAATATGCTTTTATTTCATTTTTGCATAATGATTTTATTATTTTAACTAGAATTCTGAAAAAAACTTTGGAAATATTTTTAACAGTACACGAAATGTATCACTTCTATTGCATTTCACTGAGATTCCACTGCATTAGGAGGATAACGTTCTACTGTGGTCAACTGTTTTACTGCTTAAGGAGTTTAATATAATTCTCCTCACAATGTTGAATCACACAAACTCTGTCTACCCTGCTGGTGGCTATGTACAACCATATTCCTGTGTGAAATTCCACTATAAAAAAGAAAGGCAGACAGATGGACTTTCCTCTGAAACCCATCCAGCACACTGCCAAACTCTGTTTCAGTCTGATCCAATCCACACATACTGGGAGAATACAGACTACTATTGCTTTAGTGTTGCTTTTCCTATCATATTCCAACATCTTTTACAGTAAGCTCTCTGTGTGCTTTGTGCAAAACTGGGTATGTGTATGCTTTGTGTTCAAGTTCCCATCAAATTTTCATGTGTTCATACATAATACAACTCCAACACCATACAAACATGTTCACATTTACCTGCTGCACATTCCAGCCTAACCCCCTGACAGATACATAACTTCACACACAACACACAACATAAAACACATCCTTGCTCTCAAGTGGGAATGGTGATGAGACGTAGTGACAGTGCCAGGCGAGAGAAATAGAAAGTCAGCTCTACTGATCAGCCATCTGTGGTACAAACAGCTTTGCAACCCATCCTAGCTGTCTGATGGACAGCCAGATTCCTGGGATGTCTTGGCACCCTGTGGCCACCAACTCTATGCACCACTTTAATTGTTCTGAGAAATGCACACCAACAGCCAACACTAGAAATATGCCAAAACTTGAGGAGAAAGTGATTATACTGAGCACACAGTGATGCAAAGGATATGTTAGGTGTAAAAATTAAAAACAACCACCCATTTTGTTTAATTAAAAGGGAGGAATTACTCTACAGTTTTGTCAGTGATTCAATCTTTCGAGGATAGCTTAAAAAACTTGAAAAAGATAATTTGAATGGCTGTTTAATTTAGATATCTTCAAGCTAGTTGACTATTTTCAAACTTTAGATGATTGATTTTTCTTGGAAACTATAAATAATTATATTTATCTGCAAATTATGCTTCTCTAGAGAGAAGTTTAGTTTTTTTTTAATGAAATGTCTCCATAAACATTGGATAGACTGATGGACTGGATAAATTTGGTGCAGATCTGGTGACACCCTCACTTTTCATCTAGCACCATCATGAAGTTAAAATTTCAAACTGTCCAAACTGGACTTCTATGACCATATGTCTGGGAAGTTAATTATGCCATTAGTGTCAGCTGTCTAATTAGCATATGTTAGCATACTAACACAATAAACTAAGATGACAAACAGGGTAAACATTACATCGGCTAACAGTCAGCATATTAGAGGGGTAACTAAGAACGTTATCATACTATCAGGCACAAATTGCCATGAATGTTTATTATATCTTGATTATTTAAAACAAACATACTACACTATAGCATACTATAATTGCAGTATAGCTTTAGTGTTTCTCCTTCTATCCTTAGATTTTAACTGAAGAGTTAAAGTCAAGTAGGCTAAATTTAATACAATTATTTTAATTCATGTTTTACTATACTGTGTGGTACTTAAACTAAAAAAATAATGTTAGCATTTAGCATAAAGCACTGCTCTGTTTAGGAGCTTCCATAATACTTAGACATCTCATTTTAAATCTGGTTTACATTCATTTTCATGAGGCAATGTGGTCTTCACATATTTGTATGCATGACACAACAAAAGAAAAAACACTTCTAAACTATTTTGTTGTGCCCTGAGTAAAATATCCTGTACTTCAGTTTCAAGTTATTGATCTATCTAACAAAGATGCCGAGGATTTGAGGACAGAAACAATAATATTCCACAGTAATATAATATTCAATAAGACAACATTCATATTGAAATCTAGTGTTACAAATGTGAATGGATATTCAAATGGATATATATAACTAACATAATGAGCTATAAAAAATACATTTTGTAGAGATGAATATTATATGAGGATGGTAATAATACCATTGCATTGTTTAGATTTATCTAACATATCTTCTGAGAAAGCCAGAAAGGAGAATGGCAGGAAGTGTAGAAGAGAATATACATAATAAATCCAAGATCTAATTTAAAAATTTGCCAGTGGGAGAAAAAAGACATGATTAAAACAGAAAAAGCACCTACTCTAAGCATATGACATATGACATATGACAGAGAAAACAAGGTCAGGTATATACTACGTAAAAAACATCAACAGTGTATAATATATATATATATATATATATATATATATATATATATATATATATATATATATATATATGACAATAAATTGCTGTATTTGTGAGCTGATGTGAAAAGTATGCAGGTAGAAGAAGAAAAAAAAACAGGAGTGCAGGAGTGTTGATTTCCCCTTCCTTCTTCTGTCCACTAGGGAATAATCACAGCTTACCATCTAACATATTGTCAATAAGACAGAACAGGAGCTCTCCCTATACCACAGCAGACAGATCACATACTGTAGAGAGCACTGGAGCGTGAACAGAATCAGCTTTCAGTATCGCCCCTGCCCATCTTTTCTCCCTTCTCTGGTTGAGTACAGTGCGATCACCTGCTCTCACATAGACAAATAAGTGTAATATTTGTAGCAAAATGTTATACCAAGTGTTCCATGTAATAAGGAGCAGCCAAGATAATTAAAGTTACAGACATGTTTACTTTGGACTACAAAAATTCTGCCTATTTTAATGCACCTGTAGCATTTAAATGAATATAACAACATACATACTGCATTTCCTCCATCCTTCTTGTTCTATATACTAATTTTTAAATATTTTATTATTTGGGGTATTTTTATACATGGTCAAGTTTAAGGAAAATAATTTTAAATCTGTGTAGATCTATATGCACAATGCTGATTTTTGTGATAGTTAATCAGCAGCTGTGTAGTGACACAAAACTGGGATGCCGAGTGAAAGCAGGAGGCACAACCAGGAAGTGTGTTTCACTGGCTATTTTCTGCACAAGAAGTGAGTCTAAATCAAGGCCCCAGTGGGAGGCATATGGAAGAAGAGGCTTGCTCTATTGAGACAAACAGATATTTGATGTACTCACAAACCAGCTGCATATATTACTGCCAATCAAGAAAAGTAATACATCACATGATTTGACATTATACAAGGCTCACTGTCACATCATGTAAGTCTGAAGAGTTCTTATCGACACCTGGCAGTTTTCAATGACATCTGGCTTCGCCTTTTGGAAAAATAGATGGGGAGACAAATACAGGCTTCAATCACTGCCACTATAGAGCATTATGAGAGCTATCAGAGCAAGACAAAGGATATTAAAAGTATGGGAGGCAATGTCTGGAGCTCTGTCAGGACTCACACTGACAAGCAATACTCAGCTGAGTAGGCACCTTAGTACCAGGTGAAGGTATTTACAGATTAAAAGGATTAAACAGCAAATGAACCCATTGATTCAACTTAACACCTTTCCTTTATTCAGTCAAACAATTTACATTCAGGGTTTTATGAATTTATAGTACAGCCAAACACACTAAATCCACCAGATTAAGGATCCTTTAAAATATGAGTTTAGCTTTATTTGAACATAATCTTAGCAACTATTACTTGTACACATCTGAAGCATAATGTCTTTAGGGTTTTCACGACCATTAAAAGATTTCCTAGAACCAGAAGCAAAAGAAATAAATGAAAAACAGAAACCACAGAGAGAGAAAAACTAAAGATCTTGTACAAATGAACACTAAGGCATTTTATATTTTTTAAACAGATGATTTTTTTGAATAATACATTCATAGTATACTAATTCAGTATATGTTTGTCACCCTATTTCATTCCACTGCATTTAAAATATTTAGCAATACGATTGACTGAACTGTCATTCATCAGGAATTTGTACTTCAATTAAGTTCTAATTTAATTTTTAAAACCAAAGTATCACAAAGTAAAGTAAAACATCCAGTCAGATAATTTTATGAAATACACCAGATTTTAGGTCTTCAGTCATAGTAAATATATAGAAAAAAACATAGAACATTTAAAACATGAAACATATAAAGGTAGAAAGGTATACTCTGCATAAACTGCTTGTATGGCAGCATGCAACATCATACTATTAACAATTTGCAATTTGTGGCTGCCACAGATAACTTTCAGCACAGCACGTGGACAGCATATGCTTCTGCATGAATCACTGGGAAGGGGAAGCATTCAATTCCTTCTGAAGTCGCTTATATCAAAAATATGTGCATTCACAATAGAGAAATTACTAAACAAACCTCACTAATATAAATAAGTACAACTTTACAACTTACCCCTCTAGGTTATTCTTCCAGTATTATTGTTCCATTTTGTCTGCTATGGCCAAATCTCTGCCAATGCGTGTTTTAAGCATCCATACCTAACAATAAAAAAGAGAAAAAGAAAACAGAGGATATCTTGTAGACCTGTAAAAAAGAGAAAAAATCAAAAGAAGGAGACTATGCCGAAGGAAAAGCCTAAATAATCCATCTGTGATCCAGGAGACGCTATCAGATGGGGTGCATACAAATCACAAACCTACCTCTGCAGCAACCTAGGTCCAATATCCTCAGGGTCCTAAGGCTGCACTCAGAAAATTTACTCTCACAGATTAAGCCAGACAACTCACACACTCAAGGACATTAGAAAATGCTGAATTTCAGCAAATGAATTATCTTTTCAACAGTATCTTCTCAGAGTTAAAAAAGAAAAATTATAAATATAATTTTTGCATTCAACCTTTATCAGTCATTGGAGGCATCTAGGACTAGATGATGATTATCCTAAATACTTTCACTAAGTGTACTATACCGGTGTGTTAATGTAAATGTAAATGGCATATTTCTAGTCTGTCTTGGCAACAGCATCAATATTTCTCAGGTATTTATTATTTATTAAAACACATTTTCTTGCATGATTTGACAGAAATTTGAATTATATATGTACAGTAGACTATGTCTTATGCTCCAAATTGTGTCAAACCATATACATAGTGCCAGCTACCTGCAACATTGGATATGTTATTGAAAGCAGCATCCCTGTGTTGTGGTTCACAGTCTGCAGAAAAGTATCCCACAGGGTGTACATTTACCTGCAGCAGAACCAACCTGCTTCTCTCTCTTTCAGTGAGAAACTATAATAGCTTTTTCCCCATTTATTTTTGCTTTCTGCTTTTTCCTATTCAAGTACATAGGGGTGTTTAACTCTTAGCATGTATTAACCAGAAGGCAGGAAAACAACCAATTCATCACAAAGATAACAAAGACAAAAACACATTTACACCACAAGAAATTTTAGAGTTGAATGTCTGTGGAACTGTGGCTGCTCATTTCTACTATCTCCCACTATGCATTCCCCTGTATTTTTTGTCCATGACCTGGTCAGTTGTTTTTACATTGATTTTTTTTTTTATTTTTATTGAAAACTATGTCCACAATGACTGATGAATGCATTTTCTTTTGTGTAATGATGTGAGTAACAAAAGGAGAATTGATCCGCAACAATGCTCAACGGCTATTTATTCAATTCAATCTATCACGTAGAGCAGTGTGCAGGTCTCAGTGGATAATACAGTCTATCGTTTGTGTTACATTCACTGTCTCCACAAAGAGTATTTGTGGTTACCGTTTTCACAAGACATATAAGTGACTTCAAGACACTTGTCTCTGATTCCTATTGTATTTATTTTGTAGATGAAAAACTAAAAGCACTTATAAATCCATAAATGTGAACTCTACGCTGTTTGGCTTTTAGGTATTCTTTGCTATAATTCTGCTGTTAAAAATGATGGATAAATGTATATAAGTTGTTGCTGCAATGGAGGTGCACCAGGACATGTGACCCAGAACAATTTTCTTTTCAACTACACACTTATCAACATCACTCTTATCAAGATCCTTCATCTAACTCAGCAGCTCCAGTTCTGAATTAACCTCAAGTCAATATCATGGTCATCTATCATGCTGACGGGAGCAGACTTGGTGTGAGACAACATACAAATAATCAGCTTGAGAAAACTTTGTCTTCTCTTGCAAGAATGTTGCTTAACTAGTCAGTATGGCTAAATTACTTGGTTGACACTGAGGGCAAGATGCAGCAAAACAAATAAAAAACATTTTGATATTTGCAGATAATTGCTGGATGTAATTCTGTTTGAAGCAAATAACATTATTTAGCCTAAATACTGAAACACTGGGCATATAAAGTAACATAATCATTGTATTTCATTAGATTTCTGCTCTATGTGACCTTTGACATGTACATTCATTATGTAATGTAATCCACTGTCATGGTTACTATAATAGGATGCTAGCATACACAACACTAAGTCCTTAAGTGATATTCCTACTCTTATATTAAGGATAAAACATTGATTTAATGCAGATGCAAGTTTGTCTAAACCATTTTTCCTCCATTAGCATGAACTTCTAATAAAATGCTTAGATCACAGCTTCATATTCCTTTCACCTTTATGGAAATAAAAAATGCCAGTGCCTCATTAGTTAGTTTCTCATTAATATGTATTGAAATATTTTCATGTTCAGTTATCTGCCTATAGAATTTCAAATGTATTTCAAATCACATAATGAAGCTACCTAAAGAGCAGCAGTGAGATGATGAGCTTTTACCCTGTACTAACCTCTTTGAAGGTGTTGGGAATGAGTATTTTACAAATGAGTCTTTTCTTTGTGAGAAAACAAAAAAGACAGAGGTTTGGGTTGATGTCTAATAAAGCTGTTGACCTTTAGCTCTGGCCTCTCTTTGTAGTGTTCCATTACTGGTCTTGGTCTAAATATTTGTTTCTTTAGCTGTATAGTGAACCTGTCATATAGAGTAATGGCCAGCCTTGAGGTCTACTGAGCTTCAATTATAATTTATTTTATCCTGAAAACCTTCTACACTCACCAATGAATCATTACACCTTGACTACACAATGATAACAAGACTGTGCTCTCTCACAAACATTAAGTGTAAGTATGATTCGATCATGCCAACAGAATGGCCAGTGGTTTTATTCAAATACATTTCTGTGGTAATATTTCAGTCCCTGTAAATTTCCCATTTCAGTTGAGCTGACTGACACCTCAGCATCTATACAGTCAGGAAGCAAAACAAAGCTATTTTTGTGGAAGGACCATAATACAACAGCTGCATGGAGAATCTGTGAGAATGCAATCCAGGTGTCATTGCCCCTTGGTAATCTCTCTCGTCTTCAGGAATTCATTTTCTCAGCAGCTTCACTTGAAAATGACATTCTGACACCATTTACATGGAAATCACTTTGCCTCTTCATCTGTAATGGTGGCCTGTGTGCAGACAGCACCTCTCTGGGGCTGGACTATTAATGGGCATAAAAGGTAAAGAAAGAAAGAAAAGCAGAATGAAAAAAGAAATGAGAAAAAAGAGGATTCTAAAACATAGGTTTTTCAGGGTTAAAGTCAAGGTCGGAGCCTAGGGTATTAAGGGATAAAAGGATGGAGATACTTAAAGAAAGCATAATGTGGGAAATTCCTCCACTTAAACACGTTCATCCTCTCTCTGGCTCCCTTACTTACGCTCCTTTCTCTCACACAAGAAAAAGGTGTAAAAATTTTCCCTAAAAGAAGAAAAGAATCCCATGAGAGAGAAACCAGTAAAGTATGTGCTGAGAGGAAAGCATATACAGAGGTTTCAGGAATTTGTTATGTTGTAATGAGAAATATTTAAATACAGGAATGTTTTCTCTTTTGAAAAGAGATCTGGTTATCTGGCATGTATTTTAGCTTTTCAAACAGTATAATGCTATTATCAATAATTTCTTCATTGTAGTCATAAGGTCATCTAAAGATCTGATAATGTCTTACAAAAAACTGCATCAAAAACATCAGTTACCTCTCAAGGTCCTAAAAAGGAATATAGGCAATGCATCAAATCATAATAAATACTGCACATACTTTTTGTTATAGTTGCATTGTGTCTCAGGCATAAACACATCCTGATAGAGTGATTAAGAGTACATACATAAACATTGACAACAACAACTGGGGATTTTCTGCTTGAGGCATGAATCAGTGCACGTGGTTTGACAGTTAATGTCTAAGTAGTTTACAAATGAAAAAACTATTATTCACATAGCGATAAAAATCTAATAGCCATTACATAAGAGATCTGTATTAGATATTTTTCAAAGTAAAACAGATGTATGTGTGATGCCATGAAGCATTTGTGAAATTCCTGGTTTACACTTTATATTTAAATATACAGCATACTGAATATTTCTGTTTAAACTGAGAGGAAAGGTTAAAAATAAAACTTTATTCTACTGGATTAACACTGCCTCCACCTGGCATTACTGTAGCACTACTTGAAAAAGAACTCGTGCAAACCACTATACTGTGCAGAAAGTTTTTGATTTGAAGTTTTATGATCAATGTCTTTTTCTTTTAAAATGCACTTCTAGGCTAGCATAAAATTATTACTAAATCAAAATTAATTACTGTGATTTTAAATGAATCTTTACCTTAAGCAGGCTGAAATACATGTTTGCTTTGCATATGAGGACAATGAGCATATTGCACTTTGTATGAAGTTAATTGATAAATAAGACTATTTATGTTATTTATATTAAAAGCATTTTCCGTGTATTTTTAGTGCATATCTTACTGTATATCTATGAGGCTATGCTGAATAACTGGCAGGGCAGGCTCTCCTGTGAAACAGGTAAAGCACAAACTAAACTTAATGGATTCACAGCAGTTGTACTAGACGGACTTTAGCAAGGTGCCCCTGATAAATCTACAACTGAGTCTATGTTGACCATTAAACTTATAAAGCTTGGACCAGGACTTTGTAGTCGACTTTAAAATATATATATACTTACAAATATAAATAAATAAAGGTTTCGCAAAAGAAACAAAACAAATGCTCATAACAAACCATTACAGAAGGTCTGGGTAGTTTTGTTTTGCGTTAAAAATTGTTTACTTACTTGCTGTTGCTCTGCCTTACTGCAGTGCATTCTGCGTAAAAGGTGCTATACGTTACGTGACTTTAAAGCGCCCTCACTTTCATGGAGTCAAAAGAAGCTAGTCATGGGAATGGTGTATGGCAAACTGAGCATTACATCACGAAGACACATGAAGGGTCACACCGAGCCTGAGGTCTTTACGTGCAGTTTGTGTAACGTGGTCGTTTCGGGTACTTTCAATGCTTCCGAGCGAGTTTTCGACTTTCGACGTAAAGGCAGCGTCTGGCGTGCCGCCGTGGTATTTGTGAAGTTGATAGGCGGAGAGGCGTGACGTCATCACGTACAGCGGGGCGTCTCGGAGAAGATAAACAAAAAGGAAGGAAGACTTCGGCCACACAATCGCGGCAAAATCGGTTCAAAAAATTAGCTTGCAGGCTACACTTAGTCACTCCTTATGTCCGTTTATTAGTCAGATAATTACCATTAGGCGTTCACAATCATGGACGAGGCATTAATATTTCGTATGAGTGCATTTTCAGAGCAAGGAGGGAGGAAATACATGGAGGATGTTGTCGAGATAAGAGTCGAGTACGAACCGACGCCGTCGACAGTCGAAGAATATCCAAATTCGCAAAGACATGGGGGACACGAAAAAGCGGAGAGTGAACACACTAAACAGACTGAAAACGGGACACATGACCATAACGTTACTGCCGAATCAGGTCCAGCCTCTGCAGCGTGGGTAGAGAGTCTGTCTAATGAGGACATTGGCAACAACAGTGCACCGGTATCGGACGAAAAGGTCGCAGAGCATGTAGTCGACACTCGCAGGTCTGTGGCGTTTTTCGCTGTTTTTGATGGCCATGGGGGTCGGGAAGCGGCACATTTCGCACGGGAACATCTGTGGGATTTGTTGAAAAGGCAGCGGGGCTTTTGGTCAAAGGATCACAGTGAAGTGTGTGCCGCACTTCGGAAAGGCTTCATCGCCTGTCACCATGCAATGTGGAAAGAGCTGCGTAAGTCATCTAAGTTCAGCTTCGTACTCTTAGTTTTCCCCACCTCACATTTCTCGCTTCCCAAGTTATGTTTAATGCCTATTGCTCAGAATATTGCTGTCTCAGTCTCAGCAGCGCTTGATGGCAAACTGACCCACAACGGGGCTTTTCATTTTGGTGCTGCTTTGTTTACCTTCTGCATCACAACACAGGCCTTTAACAGGGCTTTAGTGTATTTTATTCAGACGACTCCCAGTTGACGCTATGAGTTAGATAAGAATCTAAACATATGAGATTTCTAAATTTCCAGCATATTACTTTGTGTCGCCAATTTAGCGTTAATCTGATCCGGATAATTCAAGCCTGCATTAAGGTCTAAGATCTGAGGCATGAAGCTAAACTATCATCAAATCAGCATGAGGAAGACAGAGGCAATGATGTTGATAAAGGAATATTAAAGTGAAAATTGGCAAAACCACAAAGTCAAAGAGATACATGTGTAGATGATGCAAGAAGTGTACAAGATCTGTGCATTTGGGCTGGTGAGTGTGTTTCAGTCTGTTTGCTAATACTGGAGAATCATAAGGTGAAAAGCTAGCCTAAACAGCGAGAGGCTTTTCTGCAGGGTATATTTCTATGGCAAGTGTGGGTTAAACATATTGAATCCTGCTTTATGAAAGAGAACTTCTCAAAAATAAGCCTGATTTTTTTTCAAGTAAGCTTAAGCTTAATCTTATTTGGTTATCATTCTCAATGAAACAGATGATCAGAGGTTAGTAGAATTGTGATAGTGAGTTTGTGGTTTGCTTGTCAAATGAATCCCATCATGAGCTCGGTAGACACTGGTAATCATTTTATAACAGATGGACAACATTTCAATCTTATTTCTTAAATTCATAATTCCCTTAAAGCCTTCATTGGTACAAAGCAGGGGTAGTCTGGCCTTGTCCTTGAGAGCCTGCCTTGCCAGTTTTCCAACTATCCCTGCACTTCCAGCTTCTGATCTAGGTAATCATCAGTAGGTAGGACAGGAATAGTTGGAAAACCAGTAGGACAGGTGCTGTCAAGGACCAGGGTTGGCTACCCCTGGTGTAGAGTGTAAAGTCCAGTAACATATTTCTGCCTTAAGTGTTCCTTCCACTTGCCTTTAGTGTCCTCTATTCATTAGATGTTTTTAGTAAAGCCTTTGTATTAAATTGTCCATATCACTTGTTACCACAATCATAAAAAGCCCTACTTGTGCTACCATTGATAGTCTGCAGTTTGCAGTCTGCAGCTAATGTTCTGAAGTGATGTATGATAGCAAATTCATCTAAAGTGACTATTTTAACCAAATCTTAGTGTTCCTCTTGCAAACTGACCATATTCAATCTGAGGTTCATTAATTATTTTAAATTTATTTGTTTCTCTTCGTTTTCTCTTACAGCGGAGTGGCCAAAGACTATCACTGGCCTGCCCAGTACATCTGGCACCACTGCCAGCGTTATTGTGATCCGTGGAGTTCACATGTACGTTGCCCATGTCGGTGATTCAGCAGTGGTGGTTGGTGTGAAAGAAAATGACTCTGATATCACGCTTCAAGCACTTGAAATAACACAAGATCACAAGCCAGAACTCCCTAAAGAAAAAGAAAGGATTGAACGACTAGGTGGCAGGTGAGAACTTCATTGCATTATAAGGTCAGAGGCGATGTCAGATTGCCAAATAACATCACATGGAGGGTAGATATGTTCTTGCACTTGTTCTTTTCTACCAGGCTTAAAATCTTTGTATTGCGCTGAATTTTGTTTTGTTGTTCTTGTAACTGTAGTGTAATGAAGAAATCTGGGGTGAACCGTGTTGTATGGAAGAGACCCAGACTGACCCATAACGGCCCTGTGAGGAGGAGTACAGTCATTGACCAGATCCCCTTTCTGGCTGTGGCCCGATCCCTTGGTGAGAATTGCATATTTTCTGGAAACAAAAATGATATGAATATTGGTATTTTTTCTTGTTTTATTTTTCCTGCAAAAGTGCTATATATTCCTGTCTATCGGCAGGTGATCTCTGGAGCTACGATTTCTACAGCGGGGAGTTTGTGGTTTCACCAGAGCCTGATACCACTGTGATGACCTTAGACCCCAAACGGCATCACTACATCATCCTTGGCAGTGATGGACTGTGGAATATGGTGCCACCCAAGAATGCTGTTAATATGTGTTATAGCCATGACAAAATGGTGGTATGTAATGGCACAATTAATAGTAATGTAATCATGTAGTGTGGAGTGTAATTTTTGAGTTAACAGTATAAAAACAATCATCACTTATTAGAATGTGTTTATTTTTGCCTTGATTTTCACACCTTAAGCCTAAAGAATAGACTTTTTAAGATTTTACATAAATATTGATTTTCTTTTTCTTTCTGCTGCTTCTTTTTGTGTCCAGGGCCCAAAAGGTATGTCTTGTGCCCGCCGGCTGGGATGCACAGCCCTACTGTTTTGGAAAGAACGCATGCTCCGTGCAGACAACACAACAGTTATTGTCCTGGCCCTGCAGGAGCGTGGAGGCCCACCTATCCCTATGCATCGAGATGAGATTGTGGTTGACATGGCTACAGGGATCAATCATGTCCCATACCCAGGAACTACTTATAACACGTGTGAGGTCCCAAAGGTCAGTGCAATATTATTGTTGCATCATCCTTTTGTAATGTTTCATTAGGGTCGGGCCATATTAAGTCATACAGCAAAATGGCAGGTATTTTCCAAATGCAGTTGGTCACTGCTGGGAAAAGTGTCTCAACACTACTCTGACAATGGAAAAATATACTGAATATTTTTGTACATTTGTTTTCTATTCACTGTATTGTCCTGTATATATTCCAGTCCATTTTTATTGTCATTCAAATACTTACACCAAATATGATGCTCCATAGACACCAATAGCTGTTGACTTAAGGTCATATCAGCGGTTTCCATCAGTGGACCATTGGTTCACCACATTAATCTTTGTTTTCGGGGCCAACAGGCGGAGCATGAGGATGGAATGTTTTATGAAGATGAGATATACGGAGAAGAACATGAGCGATGGACATGCCTGGAGTGGTAGTGAGGTGACTGCTTAGTTATGAAAATGTGTCAACATGGCCAGAAAATGAATTAATATTTCTATTAGCAGAATAGCCAGGCTCATCTTGTTGAGCCTGGTGGCCAAAATTTTATTATTTGGACATAAAAATAACTAAATTCATTTACAGCTGATTAGTCTACAGTACTAGTGCAATTGTACTCCCATAATAGAGCTGTACATCATACATTTCTTTGAAAGTGCCGAGTATTTACAAGAGTCATTCGTCAAAGTGAGAAAATCTACTCAAGAGAATGTGTTAGGCTTAGCATCACGAGTGCTGCTCTGAACTTTATTTTAAAGGCTAAAGGCAAGATGTGATGAAAGACAATAAAAAGTTTTTTTTTTTTTAGATAGCATCTAGAGGTTAGATGTTTAGTTTCCATGACCACTGTAAGGGAAGAGGGGTTTTTTTAGGTAACATTTTTTTAAGACAATAGATACAAGACAGCTTTGAGATGAGCTCTATCTTCCCAATTACCCACCTTTAGCATTTCTTTGTCCAAACATCATATATCTATAACCGGTGTACACATTCTTTACAAGCCCCATTATCATACGTGCATGCAATACACCTAAAGCCCAGTGTAGAACCATTTGAACACATCTTAATCCAATATTATTTATTAAAACTATTTTTTATTTCCATGAGTTTAGTCTCTGTCCATTTGTAACAGCATTTGTCTGTGTGTCTCATTTTTAGTGTTGAATTGTTGAATGGTAAATTGTGTTCCTTTTTATTTTTAACTTAATTAGATGATGAATGATAATTGAATGGTAATAATGAATATTATAAAAACTATTTCCGTTATATTGTTTATACTGATTTGCTTTATTTCAGCAGAGTGGTGCAGCAACTGCTCCCTCCCCATTCAAAGAAAACTCCACAAGTCTGGAGCAGGCATTTGGACTGTATGAAGCAGCCTTCTGTGCCACAGCACAGCTCTTACCTGATGCTGACTCTGTGACATCCACACTGCCCCCTTCTGATGGTCCCGTGAATGTTTTTGAAAAGCAAGACTCAACAACGCAAATGGACTGTGCTACTTCTGCTCCTCCACCAAAAAGGTCTCGTCGTTTTATGCACATACCACCTGAGCTCAGAACTCCTAACCGACAGGTCGGCCGGGCCACCAACAAGGGTTACCCTCAGAAGACGGCTCATAGCAAAGCACAGAGTGAACAATCCCCTCAAACTCATGCTCACAAGAGAGAAAGAGGCTCCTCTGAGGAACGTGGTATCCGACCACCGCACCACAATGCTGCGCTGTGTGTGTGCTAGGTTTTGCCTCCTAGAAACTGTTTTTCTGGACAGAGACTAGATGGATAATCTGCATCATGTCAGCTTTGCTCGTGTCCTGGCTGTAACACAGGCCTGTTCCTAGATGTATAGCTTTTTATACAGAGTCTTTGTAAATAAGTGAGAATTTCAAGATTGTAAATGTGTTTTCACCTTCTTCCTCCTTTTCCTGCCCCCATTTTAAATTTTTATGTTATGAATTTTAGATTTGTTCAAGCTGCACAATCTATTTTCATACTTATAAGTATGTAAATCTAAAAGGCATATTTTGAAGATAGATCATCATAATCTGAGATAACATTAGTTCACCAGAATTGTGACACATGCAATCTACCAGAATTTTATCGAAGAAATTAACTATTTTAGATTGTTTTGATTTGTTGGATGCTCCAACATGCCTGACTCTCCTTGATTGGGGTTAATACCTCAGACAAATATGCTACTATTGTCATTGATTAGTTTTCATCTCATATTTTTCAGTTGCAGTGGAACCCTTTGGTAATGGTAATAATGTAGGTGCACTATTGTGGGCAAAAATGACAAGCAATGGTCTGAGGTGATTATGCAGGTATTTGCTTTGTGTCTTTATCAGTGACTAATTATGTACTGTCAAGA
Source organism: Mastacembelus armatus (assembly GCF_900324485.2). NCBI lineage: Eukaryota > Metazoa > Chordata > Actinopteri > Synbranchiformes > Mastacembelidae > Mastacembelus > Mastacembelus armatus. Next base: position 8,706,606 of record NC_046646.1, read on the forward strand.
AACACAGTTGCTACTCAGCTATTTGATGAAGCTTATGCATAACTTGAGGAGGTGTTAAAGGTCAATTCATCCATATACGTAGATGTGTGTGTGTGTGAGTGTGTGTGATTTGAGTGGTTGGTCCTTAAATGGTACTTTCATATTTCTTTTCTTGACTGTTTCATTCTACTCCAAGCACCTACATTTATCATCTGACCAACATATATATATATACACATACACAATTTGGGCCTTTCTAGAAGTACATTTGTCTAAACCATGGAGGCAGAAGTACAGCTTGTTGGCTAAATTGAGTGTTTATGTACTGTAAAATGCCAAGATCCGTACCTCTGCCTTATTGGATGGTAGCTTTAAGTCTGTTTTTCCCTTAATTTTGTTTGTGTAGCATTCTGTTCACTTGAAGTGTCCAGTGGGCACCAACACAATCTCAGTATGTTTTCCTATTGTTATCATATATAGTATCCTTGTGTATGGTTTGCATCCATTATTTGTGTTTAATCCACACATAAAACACCATATGGAAGGATTGCTCAATATAGGAAGTGCCCAGTTTGTGGTATATTGTAAATTAAAGGTTCTAACTTGTGTTATTATGGCAGCTCACATACTCTTCTTGCTGATTTGTTTACTTTCTTTTTGTACAACATGTCATGGTTGCCTTAGCACAAATGAGTCAGAGGTGCTTTCTATGTGTTTTTGTATTTGAGACCTGAGACCATGTTGGTGTAAGTATGGCTGTTGGCCCAGCGTCAACCAAGCATTTCAGTTGTATACCAATGTTATTTTACCGTTCACACTGCGGCATACTATATCTGCTCTTAAGTGGTTATTGTTTTTACAGTTAAATTACAGAGCAGTTTGTTGATTTTTGTACAGTATATCAATATGCAATAGAAGTTTGTACAGTATGTTAATATGCAAAATAATGGGGTTTTCAGGACTCTGGCATGCTCAGATTTACTCTGTGTTTTGTGAAGTGACCAGAGGCAGTGGATGTCAATGAGCATGTGGTGTGTTGTATCAACTATAATACTACCAGTTTTCAGGACTAAGTGTATACATTACATGCTTTAAAAGTGACTGGATATGCAGTGTCTGTGTGTTGTAATAAAATTCACATTTTCCAGTTGGTGTTGTAATGTCTGTTTAAAACTTGTATTGAATGTGTTAATGACCTAACAATCTGTTTACTCAGGTTAGTTCCTGAGTGACTTTCATTTTAACATGGTTTTCTTTATTAATGTAGCTTGTTGATTATCTTAGACTAGTGCATTAAATATATTGTCTTCAGCTATTGTCTAGTTTCAGTACAGGGGTTATATTCTCATAGTTGTGCAGGCTGCACTTGCAGTTAAATAATGTTCCAGCAGATGGCAGTAATGCAAAGGGATTCAACTTAAACATTTGTGTTTACTGTAAAAAGCATCTTCAGTGTTTTTAAATTCAATCTATAAATGGTTTATTGAAATCATAAAATATAGCCACTTAAATAGGAATAGTTGCTGATTATTACCCAGTACAGTGTGTGGAAGGCAGTTTGATAATGCTAATTGATCTTTGTCGATTTTCCACCTTCCTGCAAGTGAGCACAAGAAGCTCTCAGGGCACTTGTATATCTGCTATAATCCTTTTAAGATTTACCCTTTCAAAACAGAAAGGTGTTGTCATCAGATATTGTAGCCTACAGTAGGTCGATTAAGAGAAATTAGACCAGTGCTAATGACATTATATGCCAAACTTTCCATTCCCTGATGTAAATTAGTCATGAAAACCTGACACACACAGAGGTAAACGAAAATAATCCCAGGTCATTTTTTCTTGTAATGACCCTGTGACATACAGTATATACAATATTCCTTGTCCTTACTCATAGTCTGTTTCTAAGACATGAAGACATCAGTGTCTTGACGTTAATATTTCATTGACTGTCAACTCAGCATCTGCTGACCTGACTAACATGCAACACTCTCCTCCTAGTGCAGACAGTGTGTCACTGTACATCAGCTAGTGGAGCATCACAATGTCATCTCCCTCTACTCCCCATCCTCGTCTTTCCTATAAATAAGCATCATCACTGCAAGTTGCACAGGCTTTACTTTGAAAATAAAACAGACTACTGCAAAACCTGGCAAATCACAGCAACTTCCAACAGCCTATTTCTTATATGTTCTTACTTGTTTTATGGTAATATAACAATGTTTAACCTGTCTTTCCCACCTTATGATGGACTGAATGAAAAAATTAAGGTGAATGCAATAGATTAGGAAGAGGCCTCGAGAAAAGTTGTGCCACAGGGTCTCTATAGCTGATTTGACATTGTCTACCACCTTAGTACTATACCAGAAAAACCTAAAGCTCATTTAGAGGGATGATAAAGCCCACGGGAGGGAGGCAGAAAGTTAGTAAGCATTAGTTTTGATTTACTCCTCATTCTAAGGTTAGTAGATGTCAATTAAATACAGAGGTTATTTAAACAGCATGTTTCAAAACTATATTTTAACATGTAGTGGCTTATTATGCTACATGGTGAGAAAAACTGTGTTGTCTTTTTTTTTAGTTTTTTTAGTCCCCTAAGACTCTCCCATGAAGTGTCACTGATTAAATTAGACAGATGTTCATCTGGCACCTTCACACTCTTGGTATGTACAGCCACAGTGAAGAGCTGTGAGAGTGGCACAGCCTTTGGTACAGCCTGTCTAACTCACCTCTCTCCACATCTCCTCTCTCCTTATGACAGTATCAGTGGTGTTTCAACATGCCTTTAATGGCTTGCCCTCTGCCACTCTTGGGGGGTTCTAACATAAGTGTTATGGGGAGAAAGACTTCTCTAGATGATGGGAAATGACGTGCCCTCCTTTTCTTCCCTTGCTCTGACTCAAGGCAGGCAAGCAGAACAGTGATCACATACCATTTCTTTCATAACTTTTTAAAAATATTTCACTCTTGTATAAGATTATAGTCATAGATTATACTCATTATACTTAATTCCAAGCTTGTGATCATTCATTATTTATTGTTAAAAATTGTGTGATAAATATCCTGTAGTAACTGGCAATCTGTCCAGTGTGTACACCGCCTGTTGCCCAGTGTCAGCTGCAAATGGCTGCAGGCCCCCCTCGATAATGGATGTCCTGTAGTAATTAAACTGCCTCTCTAGTCCTGCTTTGTAGAACTGGTCTGGTTTATGGACATCTCATGATGAAGCAGAATGTTAATAGTTATACTTATTAGCTAATGATAATTGATAATTGATAATTGATAATAGCTGATGAACAGAAGGTCTTTTTGCAAAACCAGGGCTTCCATGGAGGGTTTGTCATGAGGTCTAGCTCCACACTGCTGCCTCCAAAATGTATGGTCTGTGTTGGCCAGTGCCATGACCTTCCCATGAACATATTTGCTCACACATTGACTCACTCATGTAGATAGCACCTTTACCCCAGTACATTCACCCTCCTTTAACACTTCACAAAGTTCACCATCTTCCACTATCTGCTTCTTTCTTGTGTCTCACTCATTTAAGCTCCTGTTCATAGACAAAAACCCACTCGCCTGCCGCTCAAAGTCTCTCTTTTCTGCACTCTACAAATATGTGCATAGAGTAAACATAATCTGAGAAAATGGACCTCTTGTGAAGTGAAGATATTATTTTTCACAATTTTGGTTATAGATTATATGTACTGCTACTACTACTACTGTGAATATTGATTCCTCGCAGTTGATGGGAAAATCTGCGGATTTTCTGAACTTAAGCCAGACTCAAAAAGCAAGATACAAATGGCTTCAAGCGGCTTACTCAGGATCCTCTGACTTTCTAGGCATTTTCCCTGTGTGAGTGTGTGTGGTGGGGGTGGGATGGGGGGTGTTATTATATACCATTGGCATACTATCCTTTGTATACTAATAGCTTAGTATACAAATGATAGGATGCTAATTAATAGATAGGACCAGCTCATACAAAAAAGTGTTGAAACCTAAAAATTAGCTGGTTACAAAATTTTGAATATGTTTGTAGGTTTTGGGTAAATGTACTAAAAGGTTTAAAAGAGAATTGTTGTTGATTAGATATCCAGTCGAAGGGTGTATTCTTAATTTTGTTAAGGCAGTTTTGTTGCCATATGCGACATGTCAAAACATCTTATATGTTTAATCCTGTGTTTAATGTGTCCTTACAGGACCTCCTTGCCATCTGACATCCATCTGACCTCCCATACCTTATAAGACTCTTACTCTGACCAAACCTGTGAAGCCTGGATTATAACGCCATAGAGGGTCATCACTTTAAACCTGAGGAGAGACGTGTTAACCTGCCTGACACTTTGAGAGAGCACTGAGCTCTGTGAAAATATCTTTTAGTAATCTGACTGACCTCATTAAAAAGTGTGCAGACCTTAATTTCACAGATAAGACAGATAAGCATCGATGTATTTCATGTGTCAAAGAAATTAGAAGTCAATCTAAGTGGCATCCTCACACCTGGTTAAGTTTGACTCCCCTGGCTTATATGCCAAGGGGCAAGTTGATGTCACCATTAACCAATCAAAAATAATATTAAATCTGGCAAGAACAAAACTACCTAATGCTCATTTTATTTCAAATCTTAAAACCTTTGTTTGTTACATGCACCAAGGGATGCATCAGATAAGACAAGCGTGTCTGACCTTATTTGTTATTTCTGTTTGTCCTTTATTGTTTTCGTCACTGTGCTAAATCTGGGTACATGCACTAACATAGAGATGTTCACAAATGCAAAAAACACAGTGGGAAGGAGTGAAAACAAACAGCTGACTCATTTCTTTCCTAGGTCCCTGCTGGCGATGGAGGCTGCTCTGAAGTCAGTGAATTTGCATCAGTAGAATGTGTTGTCTTTTCAGTTTGGATTAAGGTGAGCATGAAGACAGGAGTATGTGTTGGAAGCCTGGGAGCTGTCTAGTGGCTCCTGTCACTGCCAGTGCCAGTGTGTCTTCAAAGAGGGTAGCAGGCTGCAGCTCTGTGGTTTACCTATGGGCCACTCCAGCTAACCCCTAAAGACTATTAAGCTAATTACATTGGAACAGCCTTTTAAGCATTAGGAAAGACAGAATGTGATGTAATACCACCATGCCTTGACATAGAGTCTTGGCAGATACTTGATGACAAGGACATTTTTTTGTGTAAAAATGTTTTCCTATGACAACTGAGTTTCTTGCTGTTGCATATTTGTTAGTCCACACCTTGTGTACTGGGACATGTGTACTGTGATTGGGACATGTGTACTGTGATTGGGACATGTGTACTGTGACATGTGTACTGTGATTGGGACATGTGTACTGTGACATGTGTACTGTGATTGGGACATGTGTACTGTGACTGGGACATGTGTACTGTGACTGGGACATGTGTACTGTGACTGGGACATGTGTACTGTGATTGGGACATGTGTACTGTGATTGGGACATGTGTACTGTGACATGTGTACTGTCAGTGATGTACACAAGAAAAAAGTCTTTACCTCAAACGTAAATAATATCACATATAGCAAAATCAATACCACCCTGCTAGTGTCAACAAAATATGAAAGTTATTGCGTTGTGAAGGCAGTATGGCCGATCTGTTGTTGCACTGGATTTAGTAAAGGTGTTACTAATCCTGCAAACTGGCACACAGAGTGTGTGTTAAACAAATTAAAACAAAGCTTAGTTTTAAACAGTGTATAAACAACTCCGCCTAGCTCAATGGATCTCAGTTTTTTTTCTGTTATGAATGATATCAAAAGCCAAAAAAGAAAAAAAAACAACTGGCAGGATATGAAAATGGATACTGGTCTTGCTGGTACATGAGCTGAGCATGAAGACGTTTTACATTCTGTCAGGGCTTCACTCTTATCGTTCTCTATAAAATACATTACTACATAGTTGTGAGCTGGGTTTAGTAGAAAAATTTCACTCATGATGGACAGTAAAAGTATCAGGGTTTAAGTAGACCTAAAAGGAAGCAACAAGATAATCTAACAGAAGTTTATCGATGATAAAATCATATTAGATACTAATGTGGATTTGGTAGAAGAAGACACTAAAAGTTTGTATCCCTGTTTCAGGTTTTGCTGAACCACTTGTGCTGTATGTTGAATATACTGTATTTCGACAGTATATCTGTGTGTAGACATTGTGATACATTTCACTGCTTTTTGCCATTGTGTTTTGGTTATACATTAGCCTTAAAGACAGACTAGACAATAGATTTTCACATGATTTTTAAAACCCTTATGTTGGCATTATGCAGGGAAACCATCAGAGGACAATCTTTCTTCTTGTAATAAACCAGAAACTCACTTTAAACACACTTTAAACCATCCATCCATTATCTATACCTGCCTATTCCTCTTTAGGGTCACAGGGATCAGCTGGAGCCTATCCCAGCTCTCTTTGGGTGAAAGGCAGGGGTCCACCCTGGACAGGTCACCAGTCCATCACAGGGCACTTTAAACCCTTAGATGTTTATAATCTTATTACATCCATGTTCAAATAAAGTTGACTTCGTAAACTGAGGCTTTTCATGGCTCACCTCATTCTGTACCACAACTTAATACAGTGTCTGCATCACTGCAGCCTGAATCTCAGAACTCATTGTGATTAGTTAATAATTAACTTGTGAAGGAATTTTGCAAAGCTGTATGATGCATATAGCTGTTTGTGCATAGCATGATGAACTTTATTCTGTACAAGCACTCTGAAATAAATAACATAATAACATAACAGACATGATGTTACGGACATGTTTAACAAGTAAACTCAAATGATATTAACTAAATGGTCAATCTGGAACAAACAGGTAACACTGAGATAATGGCAGGTGATAAACCTGTTACAGAAGTCGACAGAGGTACTTGGCTCGTCTCTAAGCAACCTCTACACTACTAACAACATACTCAGCCAACAGATAAAAGTAAACACACACGCACTACCACACACATACAGATGGTAGTCATTTGCTGTTGCCATCTGATACATGTGAGAGTGCAGTGATAAGATTAGTACATGACAGCGCCAGAAAGCATCACCACAGCAACACCAGCCACTTTGCATAGGCTGCGAAAGGCCATGACGATGCCAAGGGGTTAACTGCCTTTACAGTGGGTAAGCCAAAACGGGAGATTAGCAGCTTAACTAGGTCTGTTAAATTGAAATTCAGGGAAACACTGAACAGGCCACACAAGGGTGGTAAGGTGGTGCCAGGAACTTGATATCTGATTGGCTATTCCAAATTTCTTTAGCTCAACTGACCAACTCAATAGTCCCATACAGTCATTTGGCAATAAGCTCAGTTACACCTCACCTACATCATTTGTTTATGTTGGCATTGTGTCAGGCTCACAGTATTTCGCTGTTTCACGTGTCTCTGAGGTAGGACAGACAAGACAGTTGGGAGGGAGGGAGAGCAACAACTGACCCACACAGACCTGGCTCCAGATTGAAACTGCAGCAGGACATTGTAGTGAGGGAAAATATAATAATAGTGGAGGTAAATGTAAAAGTTGTGTCTTAAAACAGATGGTGTTCTTTACATTTGTGTGTATCACTCTCTCGCTGCCTCAATCACACATGAACACACACACAGAGAGCGGGAGGCGCAGCAGATGATGCTGTTCATGCACAGTTGCCCTCTACAGCCCAAAGTAACATCATAAGGCACAGGGAAAACATGCTATTCAGCTTTGTAATTGTAGGCAGTGATTCTGCTGTGCACTGCACACCAAAGCAGCACTTGATATGATGAATAAGCTGATAAAGATTTTTCCTTTTGATTCTGTTTCTTCTATCTGAATCTTTTATTGCCATGCTGTAGTAACATTGCTAGCTCACTACTTTGATCAAGACTGAGAGATCTCAGCAAATACTTGATACACTGCCAGGAAATTTCATACAGACATTTTTATTTTAATTAATGAATTTATTTATTTTGGTGATCATCTGACTTTTAATCTAGTTCCAACACAAAGTCCACAATTGTGGTGCAGGTGTCAGGACTAATCTTTATACTAATTTTATACTAATTACCATGACGTTTGCTAGACCATTTGCCATGTGTAATTTCCAGATTTTCATCTTGTGCCATCATCAGGACAAGTGCTAATATTTAACTGGAGTCATGTGTCTGGTCACCTGACAAAGTCCAGTATTAAGTCCTTTGTTAAGTATACAGTGGGTACGGAAAGTATTCAGACCCCTTTAAAATTTTCACTCTTTGTGTCATTGCAGCCATTTGCCAAAATCAAAAAAGTTCATTTTATTTCTCATTAATGTACACTCAGCACCCCATCTTGACAGAAAAAAACAGAAATATAGAAATTTTTGCAAATTTATTAAAAAAGAAAAACTGAAATATCACATGGTCATAAGTATTCAGACCCTGTGCTCAGTATTGAGTAGAAGTACCCTTTTGAGCTAGTACAGCCATGAGTCTTCTTGGGAATGATGCAACAAGTTTTTCACACCTGGATTTGGGGATCCTCTGTCAATCTTCCTTGCAGATCCTCTCCAGTTCTGTCAGGTTGGATGGTGAACGTTGGTGGACAGCCATTTTCAGGTCTCTCCAGAGATGCTCAATTGGGTTTAGGTCAGGGCTCTGGCTGGGCCAGTCAAGAACGGTCACAGAGTTCTTCCGAAGCCACTCCTTTGTTATTTTAGCTGTGTGCTTAGGGTCATTGTTCTGTTGAAAGATGAACCTTCGGCCCAGTCTGAGGTCCTGAGCACTCTGGAAGAGGTTTTCTTCCAAGATATCTCTGTACTATCATCTTTTCCTTCAATTGCAACCAGTCGTCCTGTCCCTGCTGCTGAAAAACACCCCCACAACATGATGCTCCCACCACCATGTTTCACTGTAGGGATTGTATTGGGCAGGTGATGAGCAGTGCCTGGTTTTCTCCACACACACCGCTTAGAATTAATGCCAAAAAGTTCAATCTTAGTCTCATCAGACCAGAGAATCTTATTTCTCATAGTCTGGGAGTCCTTCATGTGTTTTTTGGCAAACTCTATGCAGGCTTTCATGTGTCTTGCACTGAGGAGAGGCTTCCGTTGGGCCACTCTGCCATAAAGCCCCGACTGGTGGAGGGCTGCAGTGATAGTTGTCTTTGTGGAACTTTCTCCCATCTCCCTACTGCATCTCTGGAGCTCAGCCACAGTGATCTTTGGGTTCTTCTTTACCTCTCTCACCAAGGCTCTTCTCCCACGATTGCTCAGTTTGGCTGGACGGCCAGGGCTAGGAAGAGTTCTGGTCATCCCAAACTTTTTCCATTTGAGGATTATGGATGCCACTGTGCTCTTAGGAACCTTGAGTGCTTCAGAAATTCTTTTGTAACCTTGGCCAGATCTGTGCCTTGCCACAATTTTGTCTCTGAGCTCCTTGGGCAGTTCCTTTGACCCCATGATTCTCATTTGCTCTGACATGCACTGTGAGCTGTAAGGTCTTATATAGACAGGTGTGTGCCTTTCCTAATCGAGTCCAATCAGTTTAATTAAACACAGCTGGACTCCAATGAAGGAGCAGAACCATCTCAAGGAGGATCAGAAGAAATGGACAGCATGTGAGTTAAATATGAGTGTCACTGCAAAGGGTCTGAATACTTATGACCATGTGATATTTCAGTTTTTCTTTTTTAATAAATTTGCAAAAATTTCTACATTTCTGGTTTTTTCTGTCAAGATGGGGTGCTGAGTGTACATTAATGAGAAATAAAATGAACTTTTTTGATTTTGGCAAATGGCTGCAGTGACACAAAGAGTGAAAAATTTAAAGGGGTCTGAATACTTTCTGTACCCACTGTAGGTCTGCTTCTGTTTAGTGGCATTAGTAGCCCATAATACATTACTTCATGTCAGTAGATCCTGCAAATAAAAACCCCTCAGACCAGATGTGACCCACCAACCGTAATAGATGTATTACTGCAGTCTTTGATTTTGTAGCCAAATCAGATACTGTAACACTGTGGCTCTTCTATGTAAAGTGAGCTGTTGTGCCAAGGAGCTACACTGACTGTCATGTAATATTAAGTACTCTGGAGTCCTCTTGTCCTCTCAGGTCCCATCCACCACCACTGTCAGGTGCCCTTGGGCATGAGGGGCATGCCTATTTGGCTGTGAAAGTCCCTTCTGCTTCAGACAGTGTTAAAAGGGTTAGGCACAGTAGACACTTAGGGCCCTCATACCGCTGTGAGGATTTCCAGAGAACCTGAAAGATGATACTCTAAAAAGACTCTTAGGTGAGACTTTTAGAGATGAGTTCAGCTCTATTGGCTGCCTCTGATGGGATTTCTCACACTTTTGGTTGCCAGAAAATGCACAGGAGTGACAAGCTTAGAAAGCCAAGGGGTAAATGATTTAATAGCAAGCCTAATGCAGCAAAGCAGCCTGAGACTTGCAGCATTGAACAGGATAAAGGGCTAAACCATTGTTACAATAAATGTTCTCAGTCAGACATGACTTCTTTTGTTCTGTCAAAATTAGTAAATTATCTTTGTCCCATTTAATGTCCAAAATTGATTTCATGGCTGTACAACAGTATGTTTTCATAAATAGTATATTCTATTTTAAGAGTTGAATTAAAATTGCACCTGAGGTATTGGTGAATAAGAATAGTGAGAAAATCTGTCATCTCAGCTGCAACGATTTAAAAACAGTAGATTTCAAAAGTTGAAAGCCAAACTCACAGTCATGAGTTGCTGGTTAGATTGCCAGGCCCTCTGAAAGCTTGCTAAATTAATTTGAAGAAAACACATATTTTTGTAAATCCAATAAATCAAAATAACAAAGTCATAGTTGTGCAACAGTGTGTCACCAAGGAGTCAACTCTATCAAGCATCAGATTTATTTTCAATAAAAGAAGTCTTGCTGCCATGTCAGTGAAGTGAGTGTTTAATTTATTTAGGAAGCAAAAATATTTCTTAATTCCATTAAGGGAACAAAAGATGCTTTGGCTCAAAAGACACTGGATGTAGCCAGTGGCACTTTGCACTGGGCACTCACAAGACTTTAAGGAGGTTAGAATTGACTGGCGTCCCTTACAGTGTGTTTATTAGGCCCTGATTAAATTGGAGATTGTATATTTATAGTCCCTGCAGCAAGCACAATGACTTGGCCCTCTCTTTATAATTACTTGTGTCTCTGCGCCTGTGTCATTAGATTAGGCTGGAATCCCAGACGCTCATAGTCTGTGCTTGAAACACCACCACAGATGGGTTAATGCAAGCCAAAATTCATTATACTGCAACATTAGGTTTATCTCATAGACAAAACGTCACTCCCTGTCAGAGGTCAGTGGATACACATGAGAGCCATTTTCATTGAATTGCATGCAAATTGCACACAAAATGCTGTAAGAGCCATTTTAGCTTTTGCTCTCTCAGTTCAAAGCAACCTTTCCCTCATACAAGTGATGTAGTGAAAATGCAAGTTTGACAAAGACTCTAAAAAGATGTAAATCTTTTCTGCAGTTCCTCTTTGCACATCATATATTTTCAGACTATGGCTATAAATATGTGTTTGACATCCTCAAAAAGACTGATATTTATACTGATATATCACAATACCATGTGATATCAAAGCCATCTAATTCATCAGAGACATGTGGCTGAGTTTGTACAACTCTATTTTGTTTTAGTAGCTGCTTCATGTAAAATTGTAGTGCCTAACTGGCACCAAACTGTAAAGAGGTCCAGCAGCTAAGTCAGCCATTTGAACATTGCTAAACTGACAGCTTGAGTAAATTCTTTACACGATATATAAAAGCGCACCATTTATATTCTTTTGCATAAATAACAGTTATAAATAGCAAGGAATTATTAACTTAAATCAGCAATTCAAGTAAAAACTAAAAATGTGCCATTGAATCAAGCATATCTTGTCAAGTTCAATCTGAATTGTAATCTGTGATTTATTATAAACTGAGAACGTTCTACTAACAAAAGTTGGGGAATATAGGAAAACAAATTTCACAATTTTTACTTTATCATAGCATGCTATATTAAATAAACTGTATTATAACCTGAGTGTGACATAAAATCATGATGCAGATGAGTTCTCATGGCTCATTGGGTTTGACTTGTAACACTGTTTTGCAGTTCCATCCAAACGTGCCAGCTACTGATGCATTAGATAACAGCATGAGTGTTATATTGATGCCCCTAACTGGTTTTTACTATCTTCATCCAAAAAAATGAAGTTACCCTTATAATAGTCACTGTGGTGACTTTGTTTTAATTGACATTACTTTGTCCAATTAGTAACAATCAGTAGGTGGTGAGAATGCTCTTATATTGACTCTAAGTGATATTTACAGAATTTCTTCTCAGGTCAATGTTAGAAATGTCCCTGAAGATATTTATTGTTAAACATAAAATTAGATAATTAAAAAATGTAATTTCAGACAAGGACAACAAAATAGTTTCCTTTTCCATGCTGCATGCATGTTGTGCTAATTCTGCTTTTAACCTTTTTCTGTAGTGTCCTTTGTTTTCATCTTGCATTTTAATAAGTGCAATGGCCTGGAAACTAAAAATACTGTAGAGCAAATCAAATGGGATTATTCTAAGTTGCAGGGGTTCATCATCTTAACTGGCTTGTAGCAATGAGCCACATGCACATTTGTTTTCTTCTGTTGCTCAGAAAGCACACAGTTCAGAGCTTTAGCTGTGATATCGTTCATCGCACTATGGACAGACATGTAACAACATACATGCTGTTAAAATGTGTACTTCATTTATAAGCTGAAGGTTAAGGAAATGAATATCTTTCCTCTGCAACAAAGAAAAAAATACTTATAATTAAATACATAAATAATGGTAAGGTAATAAAAGTTTCCTGCTTTTGGAGCTATACTAATCCCACCATCTATAGACCTTACATTCACAGTAAACAGATCCATGTGTTCTGTCTATTATGCTGTCAGTATTATGTCATGATTAAAATAAGACACTACAGAGTCTACACAACACTTGAGGTGACTAGTCCTTAGACCTCACTGCTCAGCCTGACATCCACACTTATTTTCCTGCTATCCTCCTCCTGTTAGTCATTTAAGAGTGCTCTCCAGTGTTCAGATGGGATATGTACTTTACTGGCATGCCCTTTGGATGACTCGCGAGGATCTCTCAGTGGCCAAACATTCTTCTGAATTCGTCCCAGGTGTGGACTGTGACCAAAGAGGTGAAATTCATGCACCATCACTCAGATTGATTGCCTTCTTCCTGTTCTGGCGCTCCTCTCATGCTTTTGGCCAGAGCTGCACCAGGGAAAAATGGTGGTGTGTCATAGTCCATCCTTCACAGTAGTGCTGAGTGAGAAGAAGCAGACTCATCAGCCGCCACTCCCCTCATCAGCTCCAAAGTTATTGCACAGTGTTGCAGATGGCTCTGTTAGACTGACAACTATTGTGAATATTTGCAGAAAGAAATGGAGAAAGATGTCTTCCCGCCCTCCTTCTCTTAGTCATCTTTGTAGTCACGGCACTGATCACAAGTTAACCTCGACTTTCTTGGGAGCCATTCATCATCTGTTGGGCCTTAACATAAAACAACATGCTTCTTTTAATTTACTATCTATCCAATAAGAAAATTGCTAACTAAAAGACAGAAATAATTATCCACAGACAGGACTCATGTCCTTTACCAGAGTCCTGGGACTTTGAGGGCTTTGCGCAATATCTTAGCACTGCACTCTTCTGGAGAGACAGCTCTGATGTTGTTGCTGTGATCTGTTGGAGCCACTCTTCCAGCTTAGGAATCACAGCTCTGAGTGCTCCTCCCACCACTGGGACCACTTTGGCCTTCACCTTCCACATCCTCCCTAGTATCTCTTTCAGGGCCCACTTTTTCATCTGTTTTCTTCTTGATGTTGCTGTCACTTGGAACTGCTATGTCTATCCTCACTATGTCCTTATGTTCCCTGTCTACTACCACAATGTGAAAAGTTATTATAGCTCTCCATAATTCAAAAGTATAATGCATCATTTAGATCGATTTAACACATGTACAGTGTCCTGTGTTTGTGAAAGAAAGAGAAAGGAAGGGAGGTTTCCTAAAACCCCTGTCCTTGTTTTCATCACTGGTTTTTACTATTAACCAGAAAAAAAATATTTACCTGGTTTAAGAGGAAAATATATGAGTGGCTTAATCAGGTCAACTTTCCTAATAATCTTGTGGAATTCACCATGTTAATTATGTTGATGATGCACAATGTGAAGGCTGAAAGGATCTGAGAAAATCATTAAAAGCCTTTCATACACAAACATGTCTGTGTGAATTTTCCAGGAGGACTGACAGCAAAGACATGGTTTGACTATGGATGTGGGAAACACAAAGACATTTACTGTCCAGACTTCAGATGATAAAGCTGATTAGCCTATGATGTTGATTTTTCAATCGAGTAAAAAAATTCAGTTTGTTTGATAATAGAATGTAGCTTTCAAGCACGTTTATGAAATAATAAGAAAATAATAAGATCACATCTTGTTGAATGGACATCTCCTAAGTTGGCACTGACATTTTGTTCTGTCTTGCTAAACATTATTAGGCCTCTAAACATTTTTGGCCTATATTTATTTTGCAATATCATTATTGTAATAAGGGCCATATAATATCACCAGTGATCTCCCAGTAAGAGCTATATTAGGTTCCATGTTTTACAGGCTGATATCAGTGAAAATAAGACCATTCATTATTGATTTATTATTTCAAAACCCTACAAACTTTAGCATGAGAAAAACTTTCCTTTAGTTTCTTGGCTTTCAGTAATGTTCACTCTTAATTTCGCTTTTCTCTCGGTTCACAAAGGCTAAAGCAGCGTGGTTTGTACTGCAGGCAGCACTGGAAAGAAAACTGGAGCAGGCAACTCGAGGCTCTGGAGATTTGCCTAAATGGGAAGTGACAGGAGAGACCTATTGGCTCTTTGTGGGACGCCGGCAAACTGGCGCCAAGTCTGCCTTAATTAACAAAACCACGCAGCACTGTCTGATCAAAAACCTTGTTTGCAAACGATGGATCAGCAAGTGGAGCCAGGGTAGTGATTTCTTTTTTCCTTGTTACTGCTGAAGTGGAATCAGGCCTGTATGTGCCACCACAGGGAAATCTATTTCAATATGTTTTGATTGTCGTTTGAGGAAAACATGGCAACAACAACAGCAACTGATTCTAAGTGCCTTCCACATAACCCCAAGTCACTTTAGATATACAGAAAATGAGGAAATGGTAATATAAAAACTTGGTTTAAAAGATTATTCTGATCCGTCCATGTTATTATTTATCCATTCCCAATTTTGACATGTCTGAAACACTAGTTCTCCCTGAAATATTTTGACTTTTTCTCATTTAGGGTCATAACCTTAATGAGTAAACTGCAGATGTGTTGAGAAAAGTCTATACTGTGTCTGTAGACAACAATGTTTATAGGTCAACTTGACATGTAAGCTTTCATGGGGGCCTACTTACAAAAACACTGACAAAAAATGTCTGCTGTAATAACTGATTTTTCTCTGTGGCAGCTTATTGAGGCATTATGTCAAACACAGACCCTACAAAATCAGCTCCAAAAGACTCAAGGCTTCTTCTCAAAGGCAAACTTACAGAGACATTACCAGTTTCTTTGTAACCCTATCATATGCCAGCGACATGGCAAAGTCAGTCCGGACTGAAATATCTCTACATAGACTGGACATACTGAGGTGAAAAAGGTGCCAAGACAATGCTATGAATTTTGTGAAGTCACGACTTTTCCTACACTGGCAACAAAAAGTGGAAATTTTCACATATCATGAAATGTCTTAACATCTAACGCACAGATTTCCATGAAATGTGATACAGACATCCAAGGAGATCATTTATTCAAATGACTGATCTTATTGTGGCTTTTCCTTTAGTGAGGTTCACATTAGTAGCTTCTAGAGAACTATCTCAACAATCATTAGCTGGACTGCCATGAAATTCAAACATTCACATTCAGGATGACTCATGATCACTTTATGCATCCTCTGACTTTGTGCCATCATCAAAGTTCAGTATTTTGGTTTATGAGCAAATTCTTGCAAAGACATTCCCATCAGCCTCAGCTGTAATTTGATTTTTAGTGCTAATTATAGCACATTAATACAAATTAAGATACTGAGCATGTTAAACCATTGCTGCTTAGCATTGATATGTCGACCTTGACATTGATGAATGTTAGTAGGCTGACATTTGCTTTGCTTCACTGTTTCACAGGCTTTTCTAGACTGGAGTTGAATCAACCAAACAAATTTCACACAACTTGTTGAGCTTTGGGAACATGTGCAGAAAACCAACACTTACAGAACTTAGAGAACTTAGTTTAGGGAGAGAGCCCCTGTTTACAGAAGGTGCCAAAATGCCCTGTTTTGTAAAAGGAAATAGCTAAAAACAAAAAACATAGTATGGGAAGATCTTACTGCTTTTCTTTTATCTGAATGTTCTGATAAGCCATAATAAAATTTTGATTTGAGGTCAGTATTTGCCTGTTTGTGAGGGTAAACAGTGCAGGTCAATTTAAAACATAATAGAATGGGTGTCTATTTATTTTCACCATATTAACAGGATTAAATTCAGATTTAGATGACCTTGTTCAAAAAATATGAATGAATTTTCATTACCATAACAAATTTCTACTACTACTAAATAAGATACTATTACTAACTTGAGATTATTAGCACTATTTTACTACTTTAATTATTCACTCATTCATGCTGTGGTACTTTTGCTTTGCATGCTGTCCTCATCAACTCTTTAACCACGCCCAGCGCTCTGCAATTGGTACAGGCAGTGAAGCACTGTCGAAGAAATTTAGCCCATTAGTGTAAACCCCAAGTGTTGGGCTGGACGGATGCGTGCTGCTCTAAACACCATCTCTTCGCCTCAGCCTGCGTCCTCTCCCTGCTGCCACTTTCTGGCGCACAGTTCCAAAATGCTCTGCCCTCTCCTTGGTGGATCTACCAGCGGATACTTTAAGGACTCTACCTGCTTCTGCCCCTCTATCTGCAAACTTTTGGAAATTCGCGTTTTCTCTCATGCCCTCATGCTACAAGACAAACAAACTCTTGAAAAGGTTGTTGCCGTTTGGATGTAGACGCGTGCGCCTGCAGCAGAAAGTGAGCTTAGGCTTCATAATATCGACCTTTGTGACCGGATGCCTTGATGAGAGATCCGGTTGACACTGCGGATGCCATGGCTTACCATCCTCACCAAGCTCATCGACCGGGTGCCTTGCCCTTGTCTGCCTTCCTTACTCAGCCTTCCCTTTTCCCTGCGCTCACTTTCCCAGACGTCACCTCCCTGTCGGAGCGTCTGTCCGCGGAGGCTGTCTCTGACGCGGGGCTTCACGTGGCTCTGGGACGCCAGCACCAACCGGTCCTCCCGCTTTCCTTGAAGAGCCTGCAGCCAGAGGAAGTGCTGGGTGATGACCCGAAAGTCACACTGGACTCAAACAATTTATGGAACGAATTTCACAAAATGGGAACTGAGATGGTTATTACAAAATCAGGAAGGCGAGTAAACTACAGAGCGCACTCTTCCAGTGCCACTATGGGATTTACTAGTGGATCTGAAATGAAATCATATTATTTCTACAGCTTCTAATGTGATATTGCTACATGTATCATTTTATGGGATCAAAGTAAAAACAGAGTATAAAATGCTATTTATGTTATGAGCCCAGGGACATGTCAGAAATTATGATCTGTTTAAATGCCCACTTGTATCTTTGTACAGTGTGAATAATGAGGAATGACAGTTGCATGTTCCAGGTTTGCGCAAAGTCAAAATGATTTCTAACACAGTCTTTTCATTTTCCCCGTAAATCGTTTGTGCAGGAGGATGTTTCCACCGTTCAAAGTGCGGATAAACGGGCTGGATGAAGCAGCAAAGTACATCCTGCTGATGGATATAGTCGCCGTTGATGACTGCCGTTATAAGTTTCACAACTCCCGCTGGATGGTGGCTGGAAAAGCTGACCCGGAGATGCCAAAGCGCATGTACATCCACCCGGACAGCCCGTCCAAAGGAGAGCAGTGGATGAGCAAGCCCGTTGCTTTTCATAAACTCAAACTCACCAATAATATTTCGGATAAGCACGGATTTGTAAGCAGCAGTAATTAAAATTGTTGTGGTTTTCTTTTCTGGCTGAATACTAGAACTGTCAATATCGATTTTACTTTGACCCTTTTTTTAAAATCTATTTTCCATTTCTATTTTTAATTATATGTCATATGTCTTTTATTTTTTCAGACAATTTTGAATTCAATGCATAAATACCAACCTAGATTCCATATTGTGAGAGCCAACGACATAATGAAGCTTCCATACAGCACCTTCCGCACCTTCGTTTTCCCCGAGACAGAGTTCATCGCTGTCACTGC
The DNA here is from genome assembly GCF_900324485.2 of Mastacembelus armatus. NCBI lineage: Eukaryota > Metazoa > Chordata > Actinopteri > Synbranchiformes > Mastacembelidae > Mastacembelus > Mastacembelus armatus. The sequence goes on from NC_046646.1 coordinate 8,724,999, forward strand.
GTATCAGAATGAAAAGGTAAAGCCCCCACCACCCACGCCCACACGCACGCAGAGCAGATCTAATGTTCTAATGTTGCTGTGTTTATGAAAAATTAGAAGAAAAAACACAGGAGTAGCCTTAGGAAAGTCAGAGTTAGAAGTATAAGGCCTAAACTTCATGCTCCAAAACTGGGCCCTTATTAGTTCCACATATGAGCTTTGGTTGGTTTTTATCTGTCCCTATATGCAAAGAGCCACATTTGAGCAGTGACTAACCTCCAGATTTGACTTTCTCTCCATAAGATTACACAGCTAAAAATCGACAATAACCCCTTTGCCAAAGGGTTTAGAGACACTGGAAATGGGAGACGGGAAAAGAGGTAACTGCTTTCCCACCAGAACACATGAGAATATGGTTCTTTATAAGGCTGTGTGTAATCTAAATTTCTCATCTGCAGGAACAAACAGCTAAACTTTTCTTTGCTGCATGGGAACCAAAGCAAAGCAGACAGAGACTGTGCTGATTCTGACGGCTCATGTGAACAACCCAGTACCAGTGACCCCTTGTATTCCCCTCAGGAGTTGGTGAGCAGCCCCCTGATGCCCACCCCAACCTGTCAAGGTGGGTTAACTTACAGCATGTTATGTGATTAAGCAGCTTTTATGGCAGCGTTTTTATGAGCCCAAACTGTATCACTGTGTTGATCTAACATATTGAACATTACAGTCACTACAGGGCCAATGAACTTATGCTTTATACAGCCATCCAGCGAATCTGTTCACCGCTTATGAGGCATTTTCACCGCTGATAGTTTAACTTCCCATAGTAAAAGGATATGCGTTAATAATGACATTAGCATTGGCTCTGTTCTATCCACGTGTCTAAGTAAGCAGTCAGACTGAAAGCGAGCTTACATGCACAATACCAGGACCCTGAAATCAAAGCTGTTCAGTGTCACTGATACTGCTATAAATATTTTTATTATTTATACACGTGCTTGTCCTGCTGTGGCATGTTAAAATGGCTTCTGTGAAAATGGCCTGTTTTTGGCTTTATTGGCTGTATTCTTGGAATCTGACATATGTCTCCAGCCGGAATTGAGTCAGGGACATTGAGGTTACATGATATGTATTTTAATTACTCAAGCACCAGGACAGCAGCGATGGGATATGCGCAAATATGGAGAGACGTTATTTGGGAAGTGGATTTCAACCACAATTCACTGTCTGACTCAATCTGAGATAAAAATAGTTTGCTGCTTTAATAAATTATTAGTTTCTGGCACTTTGTGGTTAGTAACACATGAACAGTGTCTCTATCATGGCTCAAGATGTTTGCACTGAGTCAGCTGTCATATCACTTCTGTTGGCATTGTGTACTAAATGCTATTTTTATTTTATGCTACAAGATCATATAATAAAAATAATCATTATTTCCCACAGATGAGAACAATACAGGAAGTGATTCATGTACTGAGCTTCAAGATGAGGCAGTTGTTGAAGCCAACTGCTCCAGGACTGAACACACACCCACCTTGAGCCTGAAAAGGGAGGAGATACTGTGGAACAGGTCTGCTCTCAGTAAGGGCAACAGCAATCAGGACACAACAAAAGAAAGGACAGTGTTTAGAGCGCCGCATGATCATCGCTCTGTGGAGATGGACTCTTCTATAAAACAGATGAGTGAAATCAAAGATGGCGTCCTGCCTATAATGTTGCAGTCACGGAGCTCATCATCCATCAACTCTACTCCTCTTCACAATTTGGATTTCTCAAATGTGCACAGTCAACATTTTCTTAAACTTGGGGCACCTCTGTTGTTTCAGCCCGGACAGTTGTCAGTGAAACCACAGGCTTTTGCCACTGCTGGTATAGGACTTTCCTCTTTGCCTGGAATAAATGACTTAGAAAATGGAGGCTTATCATCTCAAAGCGTTGCCTCTTCACCTCCCTTCATGTTTCATCTGTCACAGAACATGCTGCTATCTCAGGTACAATTCTGCAACAGCCATGGTTTGTAACAGTACACGTTTATTACACCTAGTGACCAGATATCTTAAGATGAGGTTGTTGGTCTATTCACGTCCACATGTAACAGCACTAAGCTCATATTTTCTCTTAGTCCTAGCTATTCAAGATAAGTTGTTTAATGTGAAATTTCCAGATTATCCAGAGTAACAATTTTTAATGCTTCGAGAATCATACAATAATAATAATTCCACACATTGGAGGGCAGGAGAACTTTCAGATATAAGATCTCAAAATCTAGGAAAATAAAGTGGAAATCATGAGCATAGAAAACTCCTCTGAGATAAGTAGAAAATATGTACTATGGGGGAATTAACCTTTTAAATGCTATGTCACTTTTTCTATTCCTGGATGATCTAATAATAATACAGCACTACAGCTAATACAATCCTTGAATATCACAGTGACCAAGCAGTCATTGAACAGTAAGTGCATTGACTAGGGGTCTTCCTTCCAATATTTGATAAAAATGAAAAAAAAAAAAAATCCAACATGTGAGTAATAAACATTTTGGTGCTGAAAAAGCTGTGACTTTGCAGCCTGGAGTGGATGAGTAGAAGAGCCAGACAAGATAAAATTAACTTACTGTAACTCTTCCTTGCAACCTTGAAATAAACCAATATAAAACTGTTATGTATAGCCTAAAGGTCTTTACAGTAGGCTATGCAGAGCAGAGGCAGCATTAGTGCTAAATATTACTCTTATTTGATAGGATTAGATCAATTACCTCTATCGACGTCACTAAAATTAGTTTCAGCTAAGTCTAATTACAAAAGCAATGCATGGTATTTTACAGAAACTTTATGTGGTTCATGTCAAAATTCAAAGTTAAGTAACTTGTATTTTTCAATTTCAATTTAGATTGATGTACATAAAATAGTTTGTCAGAACATCCATGGCATTATGTTTTAGGAATATTAACAACTTTACTTTTTCACACAGGGAATCTCACTGTCACCCTTTGGAGGACTGTTCTCGTATCCATACTTCTACATGGCAGCACCAGCTGCAGTTGCTCCAGCTCTCTCCACCTGCTCCACAACCTCATCGCTCGGCAGAAATCAGTGTTTCCACAACTCTCAGCCTTGGTTGCGATTCAACCCTTATCATATTCCCACGACTTTCACATCAAGCCAAAGCCTCTGTACATTCAGATCACCTGGTAGTTCAAACTCCCAAATGGAGCAATGCAAATCAGGCGGCAGAGAGTCAAGTCCGCTGTACGGCAATCACAGCTACAGACTCAAAGCCAAGCGGAAGATGGTCCCCCCTAAACTCAATGTTAAGTATTCCAGTGATGAACTGCAAAAACAAGATAGTCCAATCAGGGGACCTGATAAACCACATTCTCCACAATAAACTCCGATATATTGTTTCTCATTCCACATAAAATAAATTCTGGCTGATGTACATTGATTAAATAACATCTCACTGAGCAAAATATACAGATAAGTTTCTAAAGTTCTACATAATAATGTTCTAAAATTACATTATTTTGTCGGAACAGTATACGCTGCTGCAACATTACATCATCAGCAGAACTTAACACTGATCTGGTAATATGCAATCATAAACATCTAGATATTTATCTCACTACAAGGCTTAATTATATTTACTATATTTCAGTGAGAAACAGGTATTACTACATGTTGAAATATAACCATAAAAATTGTATTTGAATGGTTATATGTATCCCAAATGTCTGAAAAGTGAAAGCTACTAAACAGTGTTACTGAAAACTCTATATGAATTAAAATATGCTTATTGGAATTCGATATAGGAAAATGATACAACTATGCAATACTCAAATCCCCAAAGTAAAATCCTTTATAGAATGACAATAATGTGTTTTAAGTATGAATAAAACATGTTTATTGCTTTATTCTCTATGAGTGTGTAAATATTTTGCTCTTGTCATTTTTGTTTTCACATACAGTAGAAAACATGACTAATCAAAGGCTTTTAAGACTGAATACTATAATGGATTGCTTTCAAAGCTGCCAATGAGATATGAGGAAATTGTATACCACCGTCTCACATTCTGTGTACCAAAGCTGCACCATGGACCTGGAGAGAAACTCAGGATTCTTGTTTTGACCCTTAGCACTTAAGAAAAATGTCTTCAGCAAAGTTTTACCGGCAGGTTGTCTGCCATATTATTCAGGTAAATTGTTTTTATGTTTTTTTTTTCACAGTTTAAATAAAGATGTTCACATTTTAAGCAGTTGCCTTAATGTGTTTGTATTATATGTACATGGTATTGTTTCTGTTAGATTGCACACTAAATATCCGGATGTATGCTGTCAGAAACAAACCGAATAATGCATCTGTTTTCTCATCTCCAGACATGTCTAAAACAAAAAGAAGTCTAACATATCGAGAAAATTTCAGACTCTGAGCTATAGTTCTCTAAAAATGCCTGAAGACTTGCCTAAAAAACTGAGGCAAAAAAAGAAAAATCCTTGAAAACACTGTTTACAGAAATTCTTCAATTATCATATATAACATCATCACAGATGAAAGTGTAAGCCTATGAATGGACACATCCATGTATTACAGTTTTAACCACTGGACTGGACTTGGAGTCAAAACAACCGTGTGACTCAGGATCAGTCTGGGTGTTTGGCCTAATCCTTTAACTTAATTGAACTAAATTAAGCTCCCTGTTTTATTTGTGTACTTCGGGATTCTGTCCTGGCAAGATCAACCCTTGTTGTTACAGCTTTTCTGCCCTGTCCTTAATTCTTCATGTTCGTCTGTCTCATAGAAGTACTGTACTGTGCCTTGCCCCGTCTGCACTTCTAGCCATCTTACTCACATTACTGCACTGTAAGTCAAAGTAGGCTTTGAAGCAATAGTTTTGAACAGAAACATTCAAATGTATCTTTTTCCTCAAACCTAATGATGAAAAGGAAAATATATCAACACTACAGCAGTTGTTACATGTTCTTTAGTTTTCATGAATTATGATCTGGAAAATGTTGTTTCATTTTATTGTTTATGTATATATTTTTTAGCTTCATCACAGAAACCTAAAAGTAGTTACAACATCTGCTGCTGTCATGATATTGGCCATGGCAATGGTGGCTGAGCCATAAAGGTGAATGAGTGAGTCCGCAGTCCTGTGCACTTCATTCCTTATGCATGAGTGCAACTCACTGCTTGCTAGGCCAGTTCCCAAAACATCACAGCTTGTGACACAAAGCTACACTTGAGGTGCTAGTCCATCTGCCCACTCAAGCTGCGTTGAAAAGTACTTTTTATAAAACACAAAAACAACATATTGACTCACGGAGTCTATTTAAAATGTTTTGAAATATTTCTGAAATATTTAGATGTATGCCCTTTGCACACACGTGTTCAATGTCACTGTGGTTCATACATATGAATGCATATGTTTATGTATATATTCATGTGGAGTATATACAGTATGTGCAGTATATGTATATATTATATGTATATATTGATTGTATATGTATATGTATTCATTCATTCATACCTGAATTTAAGGATTAATAAAATGTATCTTATTATTATCATATCATCTCATGTACATAAGGGCTCAGAAAGAAGACAATATATCTTAAGATGAAGTCATATATGAATATTAAAAGGAGGTGTAAAGAAATGCAGCCCATGTATAAAAAGTGTTTTTAGCTGCACTTATCAGATACTAGTTTACAAAATCTGTAATGTGAAAAGGGTTTACATGTAAAAATTGACAAATTAAGGACAGGGAGGAACATAAACCTTAAAAGCTTTGAAGTGAAAGTAATGAAATCCATAGAGCATTTAGAGGGTAGAGTATATCTTGTGACAAAAGGGCATGTCACTTACAGCATGTAAATAGTTGCATATGAATTCAAAAGAAACGCTTCAGACTATGGTTACTATTGAACAGAGAACAGAATTTGTCGTGGCACAGTGCTGCAGTGTGGAATACAGCAGGGTCATCATTCAAGTAATCTTAAGTAATCTTCTTCAATTATATTTTGCAGTCTAGGGTGATAGGCAAATAAACAAGTGCAACTTTGAATATGTGCTTTTAACTTCACATTATTATTTCACAGCTGCCGCTGCTTAAAAATCAGATGGTCTCCAAGGAGGAAAACTGATCTGAAAGTGTGTGCTGAGCTCCTCTCAAACCTCTGTTGTGTGCATTCTCTCCTTATGAGCGCAGTTTCATACCTTTAACAGTTTCTCCACTGGCTATAAAAAAAATGTGGTGAGTAGGTCAACTGCAAACTTTTGCAGTGGGCAGAAAACATCCCTCTGCAGTTATGGAGAGTTCAAGGGGCTGGAGTAAGAGAGGTCTTCTGCACTAAAAAAGACAGAACTCTTTGAGAGAACTCTTCTCCTGTCAACAATATCTGGCTAATCACCCATATGTCTCTCCTCCAGGTGGGGAAGCAGACTATTAGTAAAGACTATAAAGTTACAGATAAGTTAATATTGCAGCCATGTGGTGTTACCCCTGTATAACTGTCCTGTAATTTAGTCAGGACACAGGTATCACGCTTTCTTTGGTCTGTAAAAAAGGTATTTTTCATCTTCCATAGATGAAACAGTGTCACAGCATCATGGTGCATCAAACTTAACAGACTGCATGCATGATGGAACTATACTCAATATATTGGTACTTGAAATTCCTCTGAAAGCAAGTGCTGAGATAAAAATGTCTACACAGATGGCTTGAAGAAACTGTAGCACTGGAATCGTCTGTAGTATACAATATGAATAATTCACTTAACAGGGATACTATCTAAAAGGCTGTGTTATCATGAATAAAGCACTAGAGTGAAGCTGGCAGGGCTTTGTTAGAGCGTGGATACAGAAAAGTGTTTAAATCCTTAAGGGGTCTCCTAAACCTAGTAGGCAGACCACTGGAGGTCAAACAAACAAAAAATACAAGCGAGAAATTATAGTATGTGGTGCAGATATATTATTATTATTATTATTATTATATATTATTTTCCTCACTAAATGCATTCAAATGGGTAAAATCTTACCCAATAACAAATTTGAAGTGTGATAGCACTTGCCTTATATACACATGTATATATATATATATATATAGCAGCAGCAGAAACACACAGCTGATGCTAAGCAGAAGACAATAAAGTCAACTTTCAATTGCCAATTAGTTCATGTGAAGAAAGATGGAAAAACCAAACTGATGTCAAACATTTATGTACTGTGATCATTGCTATTTGTTTCTCTGACAAAAAGGAAAACACGCCTCAGTGTCAAATGTGTGATTCTTCCACTGTCTAATGACAACAATGCAATCTAAACCCACAGAACCCATAAGGTTTTTAAAAAACATTTTACTGTAAGTAGAGATGGCAAACTAATGGGCTGTGAAGCCATCTAGTGGATTAGAATTGCAGCAACACTTAAAAAAAAACAAAAAACAATACTTTAAAGACAGACAGCCTTAATGGTGGTGCTATTTCTAATGTTTGAATGGCAAATTCTACCAGTGGGGGGTTATTTCATTACAATAAAGCTTTTAGCAGTTTAAAACATGGATTGGTTTATTTACAGGGCCTACACCCACTTTATATAGAAACGCGGGACTTTGAAAATCTACCACTGCGCTTGCTTAACTGGTTTGAAACTGGGCTCATTGACGATAACAAAGCCTTAAAAGACAGAACACGCTAAATGCCACACACCAACAGCGCTGCACACAAAACAGCACACACGGTACATGAATGAAGCATGGATAGATGAAGTACAATCTCTTCCGGGAGTCGCCCCCATATAACCTTCTTGAACACGCCCACAAACATCTCTCTGAAATTTGATTGGTCCGCTGGGATGAGCGCAGCGTAGATCTAGGTATAATAGATGGCAAGGCAGTACAGCGACAGAAATATTATTTGCTGTAACAGGTAATGATTTTACCATGGACGCATTTGAGAGAACTGAACAAAGTCACCCTGCAATAGAAACCATGGGGGTGTGCTTAGTATGTTGGCAACCACAAAACAAACAGCATTGATTCAAGGAGACAGAAAGCTATTTATAACAGTTTAAACATTAATCATTAAACATAGGGCTACCTTGGGGTCTAGTCTAGTAAATTCACATACTTACAGTAGCCGAGCAGAAACTTAGGCTTAGTATTATCTCTAACAGAACTATACTGTAAGACACCTGTGGGGTTTGTCTCCTGTTTATTTGAAAAATCTTGCTAAATTGTGGCCATTTCTTTCTGAGTGACAAAGAGTGACACTTTTATCTTCACTTTATGGACAAATGTGGTGAACCTATTAAGTGTATCAGCAAAAGCTGTAAAAACTCTGCTGCTAGAGTACTCTGTATAGGACCAGAAGGTCACCTATCAGTTTCAATAAGGATTTTGAAACTCTTTTATTTGTAACAGACATGCATGCAGCATGTGACCCAGCACAGCTTCCCCTGTCACTTTGCTCCCAGGAGCAGAAAAAAGAATTTGCTTTTTATGCTCTCTGAGCTGATGGAGGTATTTTTTAAATGTTTATTATAGTTCATCTTTGCAGTACTCTTATATTGTTTCAAATCGTTTTTACTCTTCACGTTTGTTCCGATTATTTGTGAACAATAACAACAACAATTTGAATTGGATTAACACTGCCACATTTCTTTCATTAATAAAGGCTATTGGAATATTATCATCCTCACCATAAAATAGCAATTTCTTGCTGTTTTTCTAACATTACATTCACCATTTTTAAAAAAATCCACATAATTGTTTCATAGTCATTGTATATAAAACAATATACAGTATTTATATTTTTATATTAGTGACCGCCTGCCATTTGTTGCGGCTTGGATGCGGAGTCTTTTCTACCTAACCTATTTCTATAGCGGAAGCCGGGGTCAGAGGTTATTGTCCCGGAGTAACCTGCCTGCGCATCGTCACATCACCCCACTCTCTGCTGTTAAAGCGTCTGTTGCCGCTGTGTGACCTCATCATGATGTGATTTCTGCTTTCCCATCATCACCGGAGCCGGAGATGTCCGATAGACTCAATTAACCCGTCGAGTTCACCGTCGTCAGGATTACGTGTCGGTTCGTCTCCGCCGGTGAGTCGCTGGTTAGCCCTGGTGTTTATGTCGGGTCGTGTTACCGGTCTGTGGTTAGTTTGGAGCACGCTGCAGGACGGGAACGTAACGCCGGCCGGCACCGCGCTCAGCTGCAGCGTTACCGTGTTAGCTGCCGGTTATTAGCATCCGCGCCTCAGCTCTGACCGGACAGGTGACTGTCAGTAAGTTAGCTGAGGTAACGCTGGGCAGGAAAAAGCAGGCATGTCGTAAATCATATGGCCTGAGACTGAGCTTTCACTCCGTTAATGGTGTAGTTCAGCTGTGGCTGCTAGTTTGGGATGTTCCCCTGGCTCACGTTTGCAGTTGCTGCAGTGCTCGGCTTGTTTTTCTGGTCCCGCAGGCAGCTCTCCATAGGTAAGGTGTGCCATACCTGAGACTGCTCTGTCCGCGTGGGCGAGCAGGTAGAGGAAACGTGTCATTGTAACAGCTTCCACAGCGTAACGTTAAATAACACTGTGTTGAGTAGGTAGTTTTAGTCTTTTTCAATAAGATGTGTAGAGCAAACCAGTGCTTTACCTACTTGTGGCTGTGTGATGACTGGTCCCAGTATGAGCAGCCATTCACGCAGAAGTCATTATTTCATCCAGGTGCATGTGTTGCAATATGTATTATCAGGATTCTTAGGTTTATGTAATCCACTTTTGCAATATGTCAAACAGTATCGCATGGTAGCCAAGGTAATCTCATGTCACACTGTACCCTGAATTTTGGACTCCGTATCTCGTTTATAACTGTTGCCTCCCATGTTCTGGTTCTTGTAAGTGTTTGCAGCCTGTTCCTGTCGCCCAGCCATGGCACAACAGAGCGGTGCTGCCAAGAAGAACCCAGCTGCTGCGACGATACACTCTCACTTCATCGTGGGATCAGTATCGGAGGAGAATTCGGAGGATGAAATCCAAGGGAAGCCGGACATGCAGCTGGAGGGAAAGACGCCTCGCTCCTTGTCACCATCCTCCTGTAGCTCAGACAGCACCTCTGAAATGGGCTTTGACCACATTGATGGCTCCATGCACAATCTAAGGTTAGAATACTAGTATTTTGTTCCATTGCCTATGATGGACATTTTCGGACAGTTTTACATATAGTAAAGACATTACCTTTAAGGGCAGAAATAGTTAGGTTTTTTTTTTTTTTTTCTGAGGGGCCACTGGGCCTGGAAATTTGAGATACAGTACAGATATGAAGGAATACTGCCTTTTTACCTGGAGTACTCTCTGTTCTGCACTTCTTCACTGGGTAGTCCTTTTTGACAGCACATGTGAAAAAATGTGATTGACCTAGCAGCACACTGCTAAAAGGTTTCCCTGTGTCCAGAGTCTGTGAGGTTGGCCTCGAGGGTAGGCATAAATTTCAGAATGTTGGTTTGGGATAAATGGAAAATGTTCACACACGAGAAGTCTGAATCTGACTGTTGAATGGAGCTATTCAGCTGCGACAAAACTTTGTTTAAAGCTTGCAGCAGTCTTTAGTCTCTCTGCCAGCCAAAGCTCTTTCATCGAGCTCCTCAGACATCTCATTTTACTGTCACTTTAACAGACGGGCGCTTGTGAAATATATTTTCCCCACATCAGATTTGGGTTTCTGTATTTGAGATTCAAATAAGAAAGTCATGGTGGATGTACGGTAGGTAACAGAATATCTTTCCAATATTTACATGACTCTTGTTTTCCATTTGACTGAGTTTAAACATTTTCAGATTTTCTACTGTATATTTTGTTTCTATTCTATATTTGGTTTGTATCCTTGTAGTGTACAACCATCTGTGTGTGTGTAGTGGTGCATTTTGCCTGCTGATTTGCTTTGTTATGATTTTAGAACGTCATATGTGTAAGGCATCAGCTCAATCATTTCTTTGTCCAATCTGGTTTTGTGTGATTAGTTTCACAAGGGCAAATAGGATGAAAGAAGTGGGAGAACAGTTCTTAAAACTGGAAATACAGGATTGTTGGGGGGCGGCATGTTCTGCTTCTTTCTGATTTCGTCTCTCACACGACAAAAAAAAAAACAAAACAAAACTCAGAGTTCCAATGAGTCTAATTCCTCCATTCAGTGGGAGCTGTTTTGCCGTATGTCTGTAACCCCTATAGTGATGCAATAATACAGTGTCAGGCCACAGTAGCCAGCCAGCCAAACGAGCCGAGGCGCTACCGCGCCCTCAGCTCATATCCCCCCCCCTCCCCCCAAATGGTTCCTGTTGGGGTGGAGCATGAGTAATAAGTTCTGTTGGAGGCGCTTGCCCAAGCATGTAAACATATTTCAGAGCTTTTGCACAGCATGTTCATCTTGCTCAGCAGTTCTTCTATAAGCAGACTGTTTTATCCTGAAATATATCTTTATGACTTTGTCAATCACACCTAACCCTGAAGTTGTTACTATCATTCCGATCATAAGCCAGTTTTCTGTAATATTTATTGCTGTCATAGATTTAGATGAACCAATTTTAAAGCACAGCTTCTACGTAATGATTGAGGTCTGATGCCATCCTTCTGCCAGTTTAGTTTCTAAATTGTTATCGTAAGATTTATATCATGAAATGCTTTCTACACTAAATGATAGCACGAGTTCTTATCTGTTCGTCATTAGCTTGACTACTTTGTACCCTGTTCTGTCCACAACTACAGGTGTTAAGAAGGACCTATATATGGATTCTTTGTTTTTTTAAAACAGACCAAGCATGTCAGGGCTGCACCTGGTGAAACAAGGCAGAGATCGCCGGCGAATTGATCTGCAGAGGGACTTCACTGTAGCCTCTCCTGCTGAATTTGTCACCCGCTTTGGTGGTAACAGGGTCATCGAGAAGGTGATGATTTTTATTTACCACTGTCTTGACAAAAATGTCAATCGTGTCATTATCAGAGATTGTATAGGATAATAAAGTTCATGGTTCTCTAGCTATATTTACTTAATTTTCAAGATGTAACATGATTAGATCAACCATTATCAATGCTGTATTTTTACCCATGTGTGTAAGTCAGCATTAATAACACAACAGTCTTGCCTTTCCAGGTGCTTATCGCCAACAATGGCATTGCAGCGGTTAAATGCATGCGCTCCATCCGCCGCTGGGCCTATGAGATGTTTCGTAATGAAAGGGCAATCCGCTTTGTCGTTATGGTGACCCCAGAGGACCTGAAGGCCAATGCAGGTGAGCTTTTGTGTGATTTCACTCAGCATGTGAAACACCTGAATAAGTGCATCAGCTGATGTGTCAGACTCAGCTTATGTCCTGATGCTGGACAGTTGAAGGCTACATGCTTTAAATTAATGTCACACATTGTTCACAGAGTACATCAAGATGGCAGATCATTATGTGCCAGTGCCAGGAGGGACTAACAACAACAACTATGCCAATGTCGAACTAATTCTAGACATTGCTAAACGCATACCTGTTCAGGTACTACCATAATAATAATTTCTCTTTAAAGTTCCCACTTTTATTACTAACTTTAATATTAATTAAACCCCCCCCCCTTTTTTTTTCTCACTTTACAGGCGGTATGGGCTGGATGGGGTCATGCATCAGAGAACCCCAAACTCCCAGAGCTGCTTCAAAAGCATGGCATTGCTTTCATGGGTAAGGGAAGTTTCTTAATTTATCTGTCACTTTGTTGCCCTTTTAGCAAACCTTCACATTACTTGAATAAAGTATGTTTACTCTGTCCTTAGGTCCTCCAAGTCAAGCTATGTGGGCTCTAGGAGACAAGATTGCTTCTTCTGTCGTGGCTCAAACAGCTGGCATTCCAACCTTGCCTTGGAGTGGAACAGGTAGGTCAAAGATCATGTGGTATCCAAAGATAATCTTCTTTTGACGCTCTTTATGATTAGATAGGGAAAAGTAAATAGTCAAGGTTTCTACATTGCTTCAAATTCAAACCTTGTGTAGTACTGTGGGTGTTTGCTTTTAGCAGTATTGCAAATTGCAGGTGTTTGAAGATTTTAAAAAAAGAAAAATCTTAACACAGTGTCACGGAAATTGATCCTGAATGTTATCTGCTTGTGTTTCTCAGGCCTGACAGTAGAGTGGACAGAAAACAACCAGAAGAAGCGTATCATCAATGTACCTCATGATGTCTATGAGCTTGGCTGCATCCAGGATATAGAGGAAGGCCTGAAAGTAAGCGTGTTATCTAGCTGACAGTAATATGTAATAGATGTCATGTATGCTTTAGTATACTGTACATAGTTGCATGTATAGTAGACAGTTGTATTTTTCTATTACCAGGCTGCAGAGAAAATTGGCTACCCTGTAATGGTGAAAGCCTCAGAGGGAGGTGGAGGAAAAGGCATCCGTAAGGTCAACGCTGCTGATGACTTCCCTAACCTTTTCAGGCAGGTCAGTGGAAACTTTAAAACATTATATGGGAAAATAATTGGTAATTTTTTATTTTTTTTGCATTTGTTGACTGTAACATTTTACTTTCTTGTTTTGTTTTCCAGGTTCAGGCAGAAGTTCCAGGATCACCTATTTTCATCATGCAGCTAGCCAAGCATGCTCGACACTTGGAGGTTCAGATCTTGGCTGATCAGTATGGCAATGCCATTTCCCTGTTTGGAAGAGACTGTTCTGTCCAGCGACGGCACCAGAAAATTATAGAGGAGGCTCCTGCTACCATTGCCACTTCTGATGTGTTTGAGGATATGGAAAGGGTACGCTGTCTAACATTGCTTACACACATGTATATAACTGATCAAGTTAGACTCAGATTAATAGAATATTACAACGTATACGAGCCTTAATATGATTAGACTTGACCTTTCTCCTCAGTGTGCAGTCAGACTGGCTAAGATGGTGGGGTACGTCAGTGCAGGCACAGTGGAGTACCTGTACAGCCAAGATGGCAGTTTCTACTTTCTGGAGCTCAACCCTCGTCTACAGGTGGAACACCCCTGTACTGAGATGGTGGCTGATGTCAACTTGCCTGCTGCCCAGCTGCAGGTCAGTCCCACTCACACGTCTGCGCTGCTGGAAATGGCACATTCTTAGATCACTTTTGATAGGTTTGAATCTGCGCTGATCCAGTAGCATTCAGTCACGCTTCACCGCCTTCACTGTCATGTATTGGATCCCACCCCCTTTACCATGGCAACCAACTGCAAAAGAATGAGGCAATATGCAGAAATGTTTTAGTAGATCAAGTGGTTATAGCAACAATGGGTCATGTGGGCTGTTCTGCAGTGTGAATATAGGTCAGGGGCATTTAAGCTGAAGGGAATTGTTGCTGTCTAGTTTAGCTGATTGGGTGTCGCTGTGGGAGTGACACTTTCTCTCTGGAAACAATTGTATCATTTTACTGGCAACAATAGAAATCACCCTTTAGAGCTAATACATCCATAATCTGTATATGTGCTGTAATATATTGTTAAACCTGTTTGTTCAAGGCCTGTCTGCCAATTCCTTAATATTTTATATTTGTCAGTTCAAGACTTGTGCATGTAACCTTTCGTCAGATTGCTATGGGTATCCCTCTTCACCGGATCAAAGACATCAGGATGCTTTATGGGGTCCAGCCCTGGGGAGATTCCTCCATTAATTTTGAGGATCTGTCAACAAGTCCTTCCCCGCGAGGCCATGTCATTGCAGCACGTATTACCAGTGAAAATCCAGATGAGGTACACTTCACTTTCTCCTGGTACACAAAATATTAAGATTACACAAAGTCTGTGATTTCCTTTGGGGTTCTGTTCCTTTTTATTCTGTCAAATTTATACTTAGTAATTCAATTATACCATAAAACATTTTCTTCTCTCGAGTGTTTACCTTATCTCAATGTGAAAATTAGTGTCAGATAGTGGTTTTTGGTTCAGCTTATGAGAGGATGAAATATGCTTGTCCAATGGCAGGGTTTTAAGCCAAGCTCCGGAACAGTGCAAGAGTTGAATTTCCGCAGCAATAAGAACGTGTGGGGCTACTTCAGTGTTGCAGCTGCTGGAGGACTCCATGAGTATGCAGACTCTCAGTTTGGACACTGCTTCTCCTGGGGAGAAAATCGTGAAGAAGCCATCTCGTGAGTATACGTTTTGAAAACTTGTCAAGGAGCTCATTTAAAAACCTTTTATTTACTGCTGATTTTTTTTTTTAATGTATTTATCAGAAGTTTTTATAGTTGATGTGATTTTTGTCTTAAAATTTTTCTAGCAACATGGTGGTGGCTTTAAAGGAGTTGTCTATCAGAGGAGACTTCAGGACCACAGTGGAATACCTCATTAAGCTGTTGGAGACTGAAAGCTTTCAGCACAACAGCATCGATACAGGCTGGCTGGACAGGCTTATCTCAGAGAAGATGCAGGTACAGTATGCAGAAGTGTTCCAGCTGTAACCAGTCTTTCACTGAATTTTCTTTAAGAAAACTTTAAGAAAAGAAATGTTTAATATACTGACACTGCACTACCCCCAAGTGTTGAGATAATAGCAATACCTTGTGGCTTCTCCTCTTGGCACCATCAATTTTGAATGTGTGCTTAAATGTTTGATGTTTTTCTTGCAAAGCAGTAAAGTGTATGTGGTGTGCAGGCAGAGCGTCCCGATACAATGCTGGGGATTGTGAGTGGGGCTCTTCATGTGGCAGATGTCAATCTAAGGAATAGTGTATCTAACTTCCTGCATTCTCTGGAAAGGTAATAGATATTCCATGCATTAATAACCCATGTCCATAAGCAGAAACTCAGTAGAATAATGTTTTCCAGAATATGAAATATGAGACACACACTACTCTTTGACCAGGGGCCAGGTACTTCCAGCACACACACTACTCAACACTGTGGATGTAGAGCTGATCTATGAAGGCACTAAGTACGTCCTGACAGTGACACGCCAGTCTCCCAACTCCTATGTGGTCATCATGAACAACTCCTCAGCTGAGGTGGACGTCCATCGGCTCAGTGATGGGGGTCTTTTGCTGTCCTATGATGGCAGCAGTTACACTACCTACATGAAAGAGGAGGTGGACAGGTAAGAGAAAATAAATCTCACTTAGGAAATTATAACCACCAATTTAGCAGTTGCTGCAACACAGAACAGAATGAAAGTTAAATAACAGATAATGAAATAACACATCTTAATTTTGTTAATTCATTGTCTGGAAATTTCTTGCCTTGGTTAACAGATTTATGGAAATTAAATATCTGTTTTCTCTACAGGTATCGCATCACAATTGGGAACAAAACGTGTGTCTTTGAAAAGGAGAATGATCCTTCTCTGCTGCGTTCTCCATCAGCGGGAAAACTCATTCAGTACACAGTCGAGGATGGTGGGCATGTGTTTGCTGCCCAGTGCTATGCTGAGATAGAGGTACGGCATGTCCATGCTGTTCACGAGAAAGATGGCATCATTTCAGACTTTGTGTTGAAGGGATTGTATACATCTAAACTCTGGGCTTTTAACTTCCAGGTGATGAAGATGGTAATGACCCTTACAGCAGCAGAGTCTGGCTGTATTCACTATGTGAAGAGGGCTGGGGCAGCACTGGAACCTGGTTGTGTCATTGCAAAATTGCAGCTGGATGACCCAAGCAGAGTACAACAGGTACTGTGTTGCTGACTAATATAGTACAGGTACACTCTATGGAATTCTGTGTGCCTGGTACAAAGTGAACT
This sequence comes from Mastacembelus armatus, assembly GCF_900324485.2. Lineage (NCBI taxonomy): Eukaryota > Metazoa > Chordata > Actinopteri > Synbranchiformes > Mastacembelidae > Mastacembelus > Mastacembelus armatus. The sequence goes on from NC_046646.1 coordinate 8,741,693, forward strand.
GTGATTTGTAATATTTCTTTAGTTTAAAATATCAGTTGTTGTTTTTGAAGTTATTTACATGTCATGTGTACATTTGTCTTAAAGACAAATCAATTTATAGTCAAAATGGCAGTGTGGCAGGTAGATAAGGCTGTAAGCAAAGATGAATATATGTGATGATGATCTTTAGAACATATCTGAACCCAGTTATTGTCAGGAGGCAGGCTTAATGCTATGGGTTAGGTAACAATGCCCAAAGAATAAAAAAGCGGTCTACATGTTTTTGGTTTCTCTCTTGGACATTATTCAGGGTAAATGCACATTTCTTCTTCTGATTATTTCAGAATATGGCCACTCTGTCCCTCTAGACCACACAACTCAATGCCTGTGTATGAAACAATGGCCAAGGAACAACAATGTTGCAGACTGTGCATAAGAGGTATTGTTTGTCTTGTAGGCGGATCTCTACACAGGGGCACTGCCTTCTATCCAGGCAGTAGCTCTGAGAGGGGAGAAGCTACACAGAGTCTTCCACAACACACTGGACCACCTTGTTCACATCATGAGTGGCTACTGCCTTCCTGAACCTTTTTTCAGCACTAAGGCAAGAATTCATACACATCTTGGTACACAACAATATCATCTTTATCACTGTAAGCAGTTCCTTAAAATGTATGTGTGTGTGTGTGTGTATATGTGTGTGTATATATATATATATATATATTTATTTATTTTTAATTTTTACTAGTTGAAAGAGTGGGTGGAGAGGCTGATGAAAACTATGCGTGATCCCTCTTTGCCACTCCTGGAACTTCAAGACATCATGACTAGTGTGTCAGGTCGCATTCCCCCTGGTGTGGAGAAGGCCATCAAAAAGGAGATGGCTCAGTATGCCAGCAACATCACCTCAGTGCTCTGCCAGTTCCCCAGCCAGCAGGTGCCTGTAACACATGCTCACACCATACAAACTACTCCCCATAGAGTTCTATTTCTAGCTAATTTTTAATCTTAGAGTAATGATCATTCTTAAGGGATAGTTGGTATTGTTTTAGAGTGACTATGTTCTGACAGTAGGATTCAGATGCTCTCCAGTTTTCTAGTTGGCAGAAAAAAATGTTGCACCAACCTCCTGGGCTTTTTGTGTAGTTTATTTTGCAAACAAATAATTTCAAAATGTATATCAGAGTGACAGCATAGTAAGTAAAGGATAAGAAGGATACAGTTATCTGTGTGTAATCAATATAATCTCCCCTGAATGAAGGACACAGAGCTGTGTGTGTAGTGTATCTTGCATAAATTACTCCATAATACGAAAAGATATATTTTCTATGCGTGACATTTAGACAAAAGACATTTATGGATATTTTATGAATGTTATATTCACGCATAGTTTTGATTTACATAAAAAAGTTCACACAGTTCTGATACTTTACTAAGTTTTTATCACAAATTTCATATCCTGTTAGGATCTGCCGTTACTTGTACCTGTATGAAGTTTCACTATAATCGGACTAGACTAAGTGAGAGGTCATCAGCGCCACTGGGATTAAATGCTCATGAGTCTGCTGTTGTTGGGATTACATGCTTATGTGGTTTATCTCCTTTGTTTCTAGATTGCAAATATCCTGGACAGCCATGCTGCTACTCTTAACAAGAAATCAGAGAGAGAAGTCTTTTTTATGAACACACAAAGCATTGTTCAGCTTGTGCAGAAGTAAGCTTCAAAGTCTATAACTAAATTTGATTAGACTAGAATTGTCCATGATGTATTTTTATATGAACTTTAAAGTATATTGCAGTCAACTTTGTGTCACTTTTGTCCTCAACAGGTATCGCAGCGGCATTCGAGGTCACATGAAGGCAGTGGTTATGGATTTGCTCAGACAATACCTGAAAGTAGAGATCCAGTTTCAGAACGGTGAGGAACAGTAGCAACACACAATGTTACTAGTTTTAGAGATTTACTGTGGTGGCACGTTTCTGAGTGCAAGGCTAACATGGTTTTCAGAAACATTTACTCCCAATCTTTCAGAATAATTGCAGTTACTTTCTCTCCTTTTGGTGGCGCACTTTCACAATAAACTCTTCAGCCTCCGACTCTGCAGTTCCCCTGTACAGTATTTACCAAAGCTTTTATTTGCTTCCTTGTTAACAGGACACTATGACAAGTGTGTGTTTGCACTGCGTGAGGAAAACAAAGGTGACATGGCCAATGTGCTCAACTATATTTTCTCCCATGCCCAAGTCACCAAGAAGAACCTACTGGTCACCATGCTAATTGTAAGTGTCCCTCCTTACACAGTGACAGATTTCCCTTTGAAAACTTCTTTTTCAGTGTTTACGGTCTGTGCATGTTTATTTGTACTGTATACGCACTAGCAATGTGTGATATAAGATTAAGAACTTTATTCATCCCAAACTGAGAAATTCCACTCTGCATTTAACCCACCCAAGCGCGCACACAGCAGTGAACACACACACACAGAGAGCCATTGCTGCGGCTCTTGGGGAGCAGTTTGGGGTTCACTTGCTCAAGGGTCTCACTTCAGTCGTGGTATTGAAGGTGGAGAGAACACTGGCTATTCACTCCGCCCTGCCGACAATTTCTGCCGGTCCTGAGACTCGGACCTGCGACTTTCGATGCCGTTATAAGTCGGGTTATAAGTCCAACTCTCTATCCATTAGGCCACGACTGCCCGCATTTGATAAAAAGCGATCTATTATGAATTGCTTATTACATGCTTGTTATGAATTTACTTTACGCATTATTGCCTAATAAGGTAAGTAACTCTATAATGTCATTTTCATCTGCACAGTAAATGTAATGTAAATACTGATTAACATATTAACTAAAAGTCTAAATGTGTTGTTATGCTTTTTGGGTGGTGAAGGTTGTGATAATTATCTAATATCAATGTTTTTATTTCAATTGTTCTAGTCTCTTTTAAAAAAAGAAACATGTTTGTGGTATGAAATTATTATAATAATAATTTCTTGTCTAGGACCAGCTGTGTGGACGTGATCCCACACTCACAGATGAACTGATGGCCATATTGACCGAACTTACCCAGCTCAGCAAGACCACCAATGCCAAGGTGGCGCTGCGTGCTCGACAGGTCAGACGTGGTTTACAAATTCCTTTCAAATATCTGAAAACACTAAATGAAATGAAATGAAATCACTATTTAATTTAGTGTTTACAATGCTTTTACAAGCAGTAGAAAACAGTAGCTATAAAGGTTAGGTGTCTTGTCATCATGAATTTACAGACAGAAATGTTAAACATGTTCACATAAAACCTGTTAGAAATCTGGATAAACTCAGGCTTAATTTGCCTTAAGTTTAACTGTAACAGTGCAAAGTAATTATTGAACATCTGTGATCCACAGTGAGCGTTTCACCACCAGATGTCACTGTTCACTCTCCACTTCACACATTGAACCTTTAAATGATCAAACTGTATAGAGACAGAGGATCTGTCACAATTAAAATGATACATATGTACTGCTTGCAATCTTATACTTGAAGTACCATTCATCCAGGTGCTGATAGCGTCACACCTTCCCTCTTATGAGCTCCGTCACAACCAGGTGGAGTCCATCTTCCTCTCTGCCATTGATATGTATGGACACCAATTTTGCATTGAGAACCTGCAGGTAGGTAATGAAAGCCACAAGGTTATTTACTGCTCTGAAAATTAACATGAAATGTTTATGATGGCCTATTTTTGTTTGTATTTTATTTATTTTTTTAGAAATTAATCCTTTCAGAGACATCCATCTTTGATGTTCTGCCCAACTTCTTCTACCACAGTAATCAGGTAGTCAGGATGGCAGCACTCGAGGTGAGAGGAACAATAAACAGTTCACAAATTCCATTTTAATAAAAAAATGCATTCATTTCACATAACTAATATTTTCTCATTCTTCATATCACTTAAATACAGGTGTATGTTCGCAGAGCATACATTGCCTATGAGCTCAACAGTGTTCAGCATCGACAGCTAAAGGACAACACGTGTGTAGTAGAGTTCCAGTTCATGCTCCCCACCTCACATCCCAACAGGTATCACATGTGCGAAATGCCCACATTGCTCACCAGCTGTGCATCTCCTGCCCTTCTGCTCCCCCCTTAAACGGCACTGTGGACGTTACTGAATTTAATATTTACAATAGGTGGTTTCCATTATTGGCAGTGACACTGGCAGAACCACAATATATTTGATCCCAGCTTTATGTCAGTTTACTATATACAGTATTTTAGCAACAACACCTCTAGCTGTCTTCTGTTGTTTGGCTCAATGCCACCTTCCTCAGAATTATCAGCATTATTTGAGATGAGTTGTGGTTACACAAAATGTGTAATTTGAACATCTAGAAACCACTTAGTTCATGGTGGTTCATCCTCCAGGGTGCCATGGTTCCTCTCTTCCCATACCAGTTACCTTTTCATTTTTCGTCTTTGTTCCCCATGCAAATGCTATATGTGTAAAAGAAGGGAGTAAAAGAGTAAAAATACTTTTCTTGGTTTGTCATAAATGTTTCGAGCAATGAGCAACAATATTCCCAGCTTCAAGTGCATCATGTCACTTGCTCTTCTGTGCAAGTCCATGAAAAATAAATATGTCATGTGTGACATGGGAGTTAGACCCAGGGCCTGTTTGTTACTATAGCATTTCTGTTGCACCTATGTTATGCACCCCACCAGAGTGATTGTGTTCAATTTTTCTGTGTGTATGTTGTCTGTTGTCACTTTGCAGTGCTGGTATTTTTCTTTGCTTTGTTGGATTCAGCTTGTTTATGCAGTTAGTTGTACAATGAATGCTGTCATATAGTCATTTTATTGCATGAATTAACCTTCATGTTTGTCTCATCCCTGTGAACTAAAGATAGCATGAGTGTGTGAAATGATCCTCAGCCTTTGTGCAGAGTGTACCTTGAGACAAAGAGGCCTTAGGATCTCATGATGCATGTTGCAAAGGGAGCAGTCAGGAAACTGAAATGTGTGTTCTTTACTGGAAAGATATTTTCAATTTACTGAAGTCATCATTTTTATAATCATTGCATCCATTTAGGTATTAATAAAGAACCTGTTAAAGGGCTCACACACACACACACACACACACACACACATACATATATACATACATACATACACACATTGCTAAACCTGGACTGTCTTCCTCTTCTGATGCCTGCCACTAACCACTTAGTAATCAATGTTGTTTAATTGCAGAGGGAACATCCCCACCTTAAACAGGTATTGTACACATTCTTTTATTGCTTAGACTGCTAGTGACTGTAGAATAGCTAGCTGCATGGTCAGCACAGTAATTCATGTAAAGTTAATTCATATGGTGATCAAGTCAACAAGTTTGCAAAATGAAACAGATTTGGCAACAGGGCTGTGGTCTGGTTGATAAGCACAGTTCTTCTTAATGTTACTGACAATAGCATGGCCTTTAGTGTGTCAACCTCTGTGTAAAAATATGAGTCAGTATGTGTGTGAGAGTGTTATGTGTTCTGTGCTTCAGAGTTGTGGAGATTTGGAATAACTTGGGATATAATATGGTGTTATATAATTTTTTTTTTAAAAATACATGTTGGGGAAATGCTAAGCACCATTACATATCTGAAATCAAACATGTGACTGTCCTGCCAGGAAAATGCCTGCTCCAATCCAGGACAATGTAAATACTGTGGACACTAAATTATGGGAAACTAAATGCCAGGATCTTAAAGCACAAGATAGCAAATCTAAGGAACATAATGCTGAGAAGAAAAATCCCTCAGATTTGGAATCTGTGGACAGGTTTGATACACAAACCCTCTTTGGTGTTTTCACTGGGTGTGAGCTCTGGGAAAGCTTATGGCAATCATGAACTAACATCCAACAAAAAGAAACTTGTGAATATTTAAAGGGTCTTTCTGGTGGATTTGTTTCCTTGTTCCTCTGAAAGGAATATTTTCTGTTTTTTAACTATCAAAAATCCCTTACTATTCTACAGATTGTGCTACTACTTGCTTGTAATTTGAACCTCATTTAGTGTTTATACTAAAGAGCCCCCTAACATTAACACACAAGGCTTTTGAGTTTTTGATACATACTATTGTATCCCAACCTCACAAACTGCCAAAAAGTTAAGGGCTCAAAACTGTTGAGGTTCTAAAAAGTGGTTAGAGGACGTCTTTACAAAGTCATTTGAGTAGTAAAGCAGATTAATTGCTCTTTGACACTCCAGGATGTCATTTTCATCCAACTTGAACCACTATGGCATGGTGCACGTGGCCAGCGTGAGTGACGTCCTGCTCGACACATCTTTTACACCGCCTTGTCAGCGCATGGGGGCCATGGTCGCTTTTCGTTCTTTCCAGGAGTTCACCAGGTCAGTCTATGTATGAGATAGTGCTTAGCTTGGATGATTTTTGGTTGGTAGGTGAAGATAATATCGCAAGTGTCCTTCATGGCATTTATGATTTTCCTTCTTTACAGGAACATAGCAGATGTGTTGAGCTGCTTCTCTGACTCTCCACCCCCAAGTCCAACCTTCCCAGAAGGGGGTAATCCTGTCTTGTATGGTGAAGAGGACAACAAGGTGATGGGAACAGACTTCATATAGTCACAGGCGGCCCGCTCACCTGTATAACTGTACATCTTAGTTTAAAATGTTTATTTGCTTTGTTATCCAGAGTGTCCAAGATGAACCTATCCACATCCTGAACGTGGCTATAAAGACAGATAGCGACATTGATGACGACGGCTTGGCAGACATGTTCCGGGACTTCACTCAGTCTAAGGTGGGGGCTTTATACAAAATGAACCTTGTTTCTCTTGATTTCAACAGAGAGAAAAATGTATAATGCTGAAAAAAAGACCATACTAACTTGATATTTTTGCCCGTTTCCCATTCTAGAAATCTCAGCTGTTTGAACATGGCATCCGAAGGCTGACTTTCCTTGTGGCACAAAAGGTGAGAGTGCTAATCAGTGTTGTCCATCTCAGTTGCCTGTCTTCACAATCCTATGCTACGCATGTCACTTATTCAGCAGTTCTGAACAGCATGTATCATGATGTTACAAGCAAATTGTCCTGCATCTTAGTAATCACTAATACTTTGTTACTTTATGTAGAATAATCATAACTGTAATGATTTCCTTTGGAAATTCAGCTTATCTTCCTGTTTGTGTCTATCTCTTTCTGCATGCTTTGCTTTTGCTACAATTATGATGACAGGATTTCAGGAAGCAGGTCAACTGTGAGGTGGACCAAAGGTTTCATGTAAGTAGAAGATAAAAGAAATAAGGACAGGCGGCTCTCTGATCTAATTTATTTGACTGATGCATTTTGTCATAAACATTTGAAACAGGTTCTATTTGTGGAGTAGTTTTTAAGACAATCGCCTGTGAGACTTGTTTTGAATAGACAATATATTGGATGTAGAATAATTAGATTAAAAGACAGAGTAATAGTATGTTTACATTACAGCTCAGCATGCTTGTTATTTTACAGATTTCATTAAAGCCCTAATACAATGTACATTTCAATTTTGGCATGTTAAAGTTTCAGATGTAAGTGTCCTGCAGTTGTCAAGTATAAATAAATTCCCCATCATGATAGTTTCGTCATGTCCCGTGCCAATTGTGCTTCAGTACACAAGACCATATCTATCTGCAGGTTTGACCCTTTATAAATAGAGAACATTCTAAAATACAGATGACGACAGTAATGACAGAGTTGGGACAGGATTTGGGAAACACCTTGTTCTTTAGCCTCTGCTGTCATTTTGACAATAGGCTTTGATTTTTCCCATGATGGTACCATAGTCTCTGATGAGAGCTAATCATGCTAAGTATCACCATCATTATGTGCTTCTTGTTACACAGATTTTTTTTTTTCTAGTAATGTGCAAATGCACCATTCTCTATGTTCACCCTGTCTTTTCATGTTTTCTCACTTCACTATATTGTGGCATGCGATGTGTAATCAGTGTCAAATAATGGCTGCGTACGTTTCCAGTGTGTATGCTATTGCAGTTCTTTCGTTATCATGAAGGCTGTGAGTTGACAAGAACGTCTCCAATCGGTCTGGCATTATTTTGGCAAGTGGGACACCTCATCTGATAACGTCTAACAGGCCTAGCAGACATTATTCATAGGATCAGATCTGTCTGAAAAAGGAAATGTTTTATTCATTAGCATGGCGAGTGGTGCTTTCTGTTTGTAACCTATTACCATTATTACATGAGCTTGTTGTTATGGTGAATACACAGTGATTCCAGCAATAAAGACAAATGAGGCCCACTGCATTAAATGCAAAGTCCTCATAATCACTGCGCAGTATTCCATAAATGTGTAGCAATTTAAGCAAAGCCTGTAGTTGGTGCATGTCTGATTTGGTATTTTTAACACTGAACTGCTGTTTGCAAACAAGGTTATTGTTATTGGAGATGTTGCTGATGTCGTTTTGTCCTTTCTGTTTTCATCCCACTATCCTCCACGCAGAGAGAATTCCCCAAATTTTTCACATTCCGTGCCAGAGACAAGGTGGGTGTCATATTACTTATTACAAAGCATGTGTCAAATCAGCACCTTCACTCAATACCTGAATGACCAAATTAGAGGCCCATGTAAAAATCGCCATATACCTGCCATCCGTGTATCGGAATGTTATGACACTAAAAATTACCCTAAATTTTAAGATACGACAGAGCCTTTGGCTTGGAAACCATTCAATACCATGTTGTGGTTAGACTTTTTACCCCCTTGGCAATGCTAAATTTCACTTTTTCACCATCAGTGATGTCTCTTCCTCTCCGTTACCCCTGATAGTTTCACTACAATGACACCACCGAAACTCATTAAAGTAATGAACTCTTTAATTATGTCTCGCATTTAAGAGAAATGACACCCATTAGCAGCTTTCTGAGATTGCGATTGCCCATGATTTCATTTACTTAATACAGTGTTTTGGCTCACAGGCATCTCTCTAGTCTTACATCAACTGAGTGCTACTGAAATTGCCAATTTAAGCTACTCCTATTAATGGAAAAGATGATGGCAGAGGGACCTAACTTGATAGAAAGTTCATCAGGAAAGTGTGAACAAGCTCATTTAAAATATTGTTGATTTTTGTGAGCATGTTCTGCCTGTTTTAATAGTTCGAGGAGGACCGGATTTATCGGCATTTGGAGCCAGCATTAGCTTTCCAGTTGGAGCTCAACCGCATGCGCAATTTTGCGCTAACTGCCATCCCATGTGCGAACCATAAAATGCACCTGTACCTTGGTGCAGCCCGTGTGGAGGTGGGCACAGAGGTTACGGACTACCGTTTCTTTGTGCGTGCCATTATTCGCCATTCTGATCTGGTCACAAAGGTAAGACAGTTGCAGCCCAAGAGAACTTTTGTGCTCCCAGTTGTTAATTCATATCTCTCCATTTATACTTGCCCCTCTTTCTTTCTTGTTGTTTTCCAGGAGGCCTCATTTGAGTACCTTCACAATGAAGCAGAGCGTCTGCTGTTGGAAGCTATGGATGAGCTAGAGGTAGCTTTCAACAACACAACTGTACGAACTGACTGTAACCATATCTTCCTCAACTTTGTCCCCACAGTCATCATGGACCCATCAAAGGTTTGCAAAACACACACACGCACACAAATAATAATTTGTCTACATCTCACATTGTGTTTCATGAATTTGCTTCTCACTGAGCTTTCTTTTCAAACTTCAGATTGAAGAGTCTGTGCGCTCCATGGTCATGCGTTATGGCAGCCGCCTGTGGAAGCTGCGCGTCCTGCAGGCTGAGTTGAAAATTAACATTCGCCTGACTCCAACAGGAAAGCAAATCCCCATCCGCCTCTTCCTCACCAATGAATCAGGCTACTACCTGGACATCAGCCTGTACAAGGAGGTCACTGATTCCCGGACGGGACAGGTGGGGCCCAAAGACCGACAGGTGGGACACTCATACATCTTCCATCTCATCTGCTTGTTGTCTACACATTGTCAAAGGGCTCCTTTCTGTCTGGAAGCTTCAACTAGCAGACTGCAATTTAGCAGCCATTCTTGTAAAGTTAAATTTGAATTTTGTCATTTCTGTAAGTTGACTTTAAGTTGGCGTAGAGATCTAGTGTGTTGTCATACCCTTAACTGGGTGGACAATTCTTGCAGTACTGTGTTTCTTCTCACAGTTGATCAGGTAAGTTACTCTTTATCCGTCTTGCCATCTATCCATCAATTCCATCATCACTACCATCCAGTCAGTATGAAGTGAATGTGGAGTGACTAATGTAATTGGCTTTGGTAAAATCTACATATAATAATGAAGATAAATCCACACATTTCAAACTTTTGTTGTTTCTGTTTTATTTTTGCTGGGTGGTCACTTTATTTGTTCCATTATAGTGAATGTGAGAAGTGTGAGAGTATATTTTAGACATGGCAGAGAATTGACTGCATTTCCTGCTTTAAGGCTGCTCTAATAAATGTTTTTATAAGAACAATCAATTGACTATATGCAGTCTGAAAGGTATCACCTGTACTGAACAGACCACTGAGAATTGTCACTCAACTCAGTTCAGGCCATTTCACTTTCTTTAAGGTCATTGTTTTGATTTTATGGCATTTGCTGTTTTGCGTCATTCTTCTAGATGCAACAGACAGCAAAAAAAGCTCTGATAAACCTACTGTGAGGTACCTACCTAGCACAAATATATCAAGTTATTGTATTTCAGTGTTGTTCTTAAAGCCTTTTGTGCTGGCAGTGAGTGATCAAAAAAATCTGTAAATGCAGGGATAAGGTTGTGTGGGCCTTATCTGATCCAGTATCTGTGATTTGTAGTGCCCATTATGATAAACATATACTTGTACTCTAGCACAGGAGATGGCAAGTGGTCCTGTCTGATGGCCCTCATAATGTATGGTGTTGTGTCCTATACAGAACATCACCCCTTTTTGTGTACATTGTTCAATATCGTTGAATTCTGCTTCAGATGTAATGCTTGATAATTAGCAGGTGGTATGACACATGGTCCTTGTCATCATGATCATTAATGCTCAAAATCCTGATTTTTTTTTTTTTTTTTTTTTTTTTTTTTTTTTTTTTTTTGTTGCCTTAATCATACGTTTATTGAAGATAGTATATCAGTAAGGTGACTTTACTATGTCCTTCTTTGTTTAGATCATGTTCCAAGCATATGGAGACAAGCAAGGTCCATTGCATGGCATGCTCATCAACACACCTTATGTCACTAAGGACCTGCTACAGTCTAAGCGCTTCCAGGCACAGTCTCTGGGCACCACATATGTCTATGACTTTCCAGAAATGTTCAGACAGGTACAGTACAAAAACAACTTACCTCTTCACCATTGTGCTTAGCTTCTGTTTAGAAATACTGAATAAGAAGTCATTTTGTTCCATTTCATTACTTTACCCAGGCGCTGAAAAAGCTGTGGCATTCAAGCCAGGCCTATGCACACTTACCCACATGTCCCCTTCCTTCTGAGCTGCTCACCTTCACAGAGCTGGTTCTTGATGCCCAAGGTCAGCTGGTTCAGATGAATCGACTGCCAGGGGGCAACGAGGTTAGAGTTTTTCCAGTTTAGTTTAACATATAAATATAGACACACACACAAAAAAAAAAAATTAAAAATAATACACACTTATATCAACAAGACTCGTTTCTTTATCTATCATCTTTTTCTAAATGTGCAATATTACCTTTTGCTCTGTAGGTGTCTCTGTGCTTCTTTGGCTCTGTTCTTGAGTGCTTGTTAAACACTTTGTTGTATGGCAATGCTTAATGCATCATTTAAAGCACACTGAGATATAATGTGTATGTCTAGCAATTCTAATTTATATATAAAATGCTGTACTTTGAATCAGCTTTGTGGCATGACAGGTTCACATGTCAATCTATATCTTACTCTCAGCTCTTAACATGTGAACAAACCAAAAAGAGGATTTACAATATATTTGTGGTACAATATTTAGAAATACTTAGTGTTGCTTGTGCTAAATTGCCTATGCTCTCTGTATCCAGGTTGGTATGGTGGCATGGCGGATGACCCTGCATACTCCAGAATATCCAGGGGGACGGGAAATAATCGTCATAAGTAATGACATCACACACAAGATAGGCTCATTTGGGCCCCAGGAGGACTTGCTGTTCCTGCGAGCGTCAGAGATGGCACGAGACAGCAGCATTCCTCGAATCTACATCGCAGCCAACAGTGGTGCCCGCATTGGGCTGGCAGAGGAAATCAGACACATGTTCCATGTGGCCTGGCAAGATCCCTCTGACCCCTATAAGGTCAGCCAGTAGTCTTTTTCCTCCCTTTCTTCATTTTAAACTTTATTTATTTATTTTTTAAGATTTATTATATTTAGAAATATACTTTGGTTAATTAAATTCCTAATCCCCAAATGTATTTTCTGTATAATAACTATTATTATGTGAGACATCTGTCAGGTCTTGATTATTTGTATAGCCATATTATTGTATTTTCTAATTTAATAGATGCTTTCTCTACTTTCAAATAATATATTGACATTTTGTCTTTTGCATCTGTCCCCTGCAGGGTTTCAAGTATCTCTACCTCACACCTCAGGACTACAAGAAGGTTTCAGCTCTGAACTCTGTGCATTGCGAACATGTGGAAGATGAAGGAGAATCCAGGTGCATACTTTGTTACATAATATTATTACCCTTATCTTTGTATGTGAGGAAATTAATCTGCAAGTTGCTGGAGTATCTATATATGTGAAGCATACATGAATCAAGGCCAGAAGACTGCAGCAGAGGTGACAGTGAAAGGGAAAGCCATTGCAGGGTTATGTCAGGCTTTGAGAGAAAATATGTGTTGTCACGCAGGTACAAGATCACTGACATTATAGGAAAGGATGAAGGCCTGGGGGTGGAGAATCTGAAAGGGTCTGGAATGATTGCTGGGGAATCCTCTCTGGCTTACGAAGAGATCATCACCATGAACCTGGTAAGACTGAAGTGGGCATGCTTATATACAAAACCACATATGTACAAAATCACACACGCATACTTATCTTCCTCTTTAGCTATTAGCTGTGCACTTGAACAAATACCTGTGCTAAATAATTGCATCTGGTTTCTTAATACTTAAGGCATTAACATATTTTGCATTCTCCAATAGGTCACATGTCGAGCCATAGGAATTGGGGCATATCTGGTGAGGCTTGGGCAGAGAACCATTCAGGTGGATAACTCTCACATAATCCTCACTGGAGCCGGAGCGCTCAACAAGGTAAGAATAATCACAATATAAATCTGTATTTCTGTGCAATACATAGTTTGTAACATAATGCCGTTCTCCTCCTGCAACATTGACTGAGTACCAAATGAATTGTCTCTAAATTCACACAATTAAAGCATCTTAATTTTAATGAGGAATTCACATATTCATTAGTTGGTTATTAAATGTTTCTGCTAATATGGGAGAGAGGGCAAACAGTTTATAAATGAGCAGTCTGTGTGTTTGTCTTTTTTATAAGACAAACTGCAGAATCTGACATATTAAAATGACATGATAGAATAATGTGCATTTAATAAAGAAAATAAATTAGAAATGTGTACTGTGATTTTGGTGCTTGTTCCTACTCGGCGATCAGTCCTCCTCCTTCCTCACTCTGTTCTATTAGGATTCCCTTTCCGCTCCCAGCCACAGGCCCACCTGCCACTCACAGTGGAACAATTGAAAGCGAACCATGAAGTTGTATTTGCATAGAAATAGAGTGACATGCCAGAGGCTGCTGCACAGGACACCCATATCATTTGTTTTTAATCAAAATGAAAAGTTTTGCTGAGGCAGATTGTTTTCTGCATGCGGGTGATTGGTGTGTGTGTGTGTGTGTGTGTGTGTCCTTACACGCTTCACTACTTCCTCTTGTTTTGCTTTTCATTCTCTGTCCTTGTCAGTGCATTAAGATGACTCCATTTCAAATTAGGTGACAGATCGCAACATGACAAATCATGTAAATGGCCCAGTGATGGCATACCTATTTTCTGGAAGCTCACTTGTTTTTAGATTGCCCAAATGTTTAGCTCAGTTTGTTGGACTAGACCCATAATGATGGTTACTGACTGGTTAAAATATATGGAATCCTTTGCTTACAATTGATTGTTTATATGTTCAAATAATACTGATTTCACTAGTGACACAGACAGGGTTGTTTTTTTTGGGGGGGGTTCTGCTCATTTATCATACAGTTTCCTGGCTATTAACTGAAACTTAATGGAGAACAGGAGGCTGCCAACCACAGATCATCATTTCATTACCTGCTGCAAAGCTCTCATATCTTCATGGAGACTGGATAGTAACTATTAGTGCAAATACCCCAGTGAGCTGTTACATCCACTTGGCCCCTTGTTTTCTTCCTCCCAGTCATCTCCCTCTGTCCCTCCTGCTATATTCCCTCCTCTCCTCCCTGCTGTGGAATCTTAATGAAGCCAGCAATGGCCGGAGGCACAGGGGTTTTGTGTATGTCAAGGTGACTGCAATGTTTCTTGGGGCCGCAGGCTTTCCTGACAGCTTTAGGAGAGTGCCCTAGATTTGTAGCCAGATACATAACCATTAATGGTAATAAAGAAAGTAAATGATGGCTGAAAAGGTGAGGGCTGAGGGTATGGATTGCGCTCCTCTCTGATTTTTATGGAGCCATGTCAGGGCCCTGCCACCTGTTCTGGGCTGCTTGTGAAAATAAGGTGGGCTGGGAGTGAGATTTTATGGCTTCAGGTTGGCATAGGGGCAGTTTCAAGGGCACCCTTATACAGCAGCCTCTATTACAGCCGGTAAGAGGAAAATTCAGAATGCACATGACAACAGAAGGTTGAATGACTTGAGCATATTTGTTGTTATACAGTGAAGAGTGGCAGATGCTGGCACCCACCTGTGACCGCTGTGATAAAGACTTCTGGCTGCTGATCAACTGTATTGACAAGGCAGTGGGGCCATGTAATGCAGGGTTCCTGTTGTTACCTGGTGTGTTTGCATCTGTGTGTGATCTCATTGATCCACAGCTCCTGAGACCAGAAACCTCATGACAGAACCTCCTGTGTCAGCAGTGGTTGCACAGCATGAACAGTGGATTAGCCCTGTTTTTGGTTCCCCCCCTCATAGATAGAAATACAGAGGAGGCTTTTAACAATTAGACAATCACAAAATTTAATCTGCTGCTCCAATTTTCGAGCAGGTCTTATGAGCAGCACATCAATTCATTGCTGTACACAACTCAGTGTGCCTTAGTGTAGCCTGATTTATGGCTCAAAGCCAGAGTTCAACTTCATACAGTCTGCAATTTCTTTGCCTTTTTTCAACTGCAGGTGCTGGGCAGAGAAGTGTATACATCAAACAACCAGCTGGGTGGTATTCAAATCATGCACAACAATGGTGTGACCCACTGTACTGTTTCTGATGACTTCGAGGGCGTCTTCACTCTTCTACAGTGGCTGTCTTACATGCCCAAGGTGATTTGTCAGTTCAAATGTGATGCTGTGTTAGGACTTCATGTAGATATGCTAATGTTTAGAGCTGTGTGTTTTTTGTAAAATACAGAAATGTTCTCTCTTCAGTGTAAATTTAGCCCAGTGCCAATCCTCAATGCCAAGGATCCCATAGATCGGCCAGTGGAGTTTGTTCCCACTAAGGCTCCATATGACCCTCGCTGGATGTTAGCAGGACGTCCCAGCCAGAGTGAGTGGCTCATCTAATCCGTAGTATTATTCTTAATTTTTGGGCTTAGTGACTAAATGATTGTTAATCACCAAATAAGTATATACAGTCAATAATAAAAACTAATCTTATTTATTAAGCTCCAAAAATGAAGAATAGTTATATCAAATTGTAGTGCTTTATATTGCATCTTTGCTCCTTTTCAACTAAAATGCTTAAACATTAATTATAGAGTCACTGTCTAATTTTTTCTGTTATTTAAAGTAAATATAAAGATTCATAATTTCAGCCTAATATCCAGTGGGTTAAAGGCTGAAAGACTTCATTAATACAGCGAGGCTATTAAGAAATAAAGAAAGATTGAAGCCTATCACAACAGTGCTAAAGGCAAGATCCAGATAGCACCGAAATGGATGCAGTGTGTTTTACACTACAGGTCAGGACTGAGCAGGTTCCACGTCAGTGTAATTACAGCTCAGGACAGCAAAGAAATTGGGGACCATGTAGGAAGCCAGTCAACGTCTCTGGTAGTCACGAGTGGCGAGGCTTAATTGAATGGTAACCTCCGAGGCTGGGCATGTTTCTCAGAGTGTGCAGGCAGAAAAAGAGCTGAACAAACTCCTTATAGAGTCATCCATCATGGTTGCTGCCAAGATTACAGATTCTGAGTAAAAAAAAAAAAAAATATATATATATATATATATATATATATACATACACGCAACCCGGACTAACAAACAGAAGAAAGCCAAGGATTTAAAAAAAAAAAAAAAAAAAAAATATGGAAAGGAAGAATATTTTCTGAAAATTGATTTGAGTTTCTAATTGTCAATAATTAATTCTACTTTCATACCCGTTTCACTTTTTCATCTTTCTGCACTCTGCCACACCTTTCTCACTCCTCTCTCTAACTAAAGCTCCAAAGGGGTCCTGGCAGAGTGGCTTCTTCGACCATGGCTCCTTCATGGAGATCATGCAGCCCTGGGCTCAGAGTGTGGTGGTAGGCAGAGCCAGGCAAGTGTCCCAATTAAACAATAAACCCAGATCACATGCTGCCAAGAATTAATTTGCTTACAGCATAGATAATATGCTTGGTGTTATAAATTGTAGTCAAGATAATTTGTAGATGTCAGCGCTCAAAGTCCTCTGTCCACAGACTGGGTGGGATACCTACCGGAGTGGTTACTGTGGAAACCAGGTCAGTGGAGCTGTCAATCCCAGCCGATCCAGCTAACTTGGACTCAGAGGCAAAGGTACGGGTCCCTTGATGATGTACTCAAGAATGAATTGCAGACACGCCTTGATGCTGATTTTCTGATTTGTATATTTAGATCATTCAGCAGGCAGGACAGGTGTGGTTCCCAGATTCTGCTTTCAAAACAGCACAGGCCATTAAGGACCTGAACCGAGAGGGCTTACCACTCATAGTGTTTGCTAACTGGAGGGGCTTCTCAGGTGGAATGAAAGGTATGTCTGATCCATAGTCAGTCTGACTTTAACCTTTTGCAGTATTTCATTTCTAAATTTTCCTTCTTAGATATGTACGACCAGGTGTTGAAGTTTGGGGCCTACATTGTGGACGGGCTGAGGGAGTACAAGCAGCCGGTACTGGTTTATATTCCCCCACAGGCTGAGCTCAGGGGAGGCTCCTGGGTGGTTATAGATCCCACCATCAACCCTCGCCACATGGAGATGTATGCTGACAAGGACAGCCGGTGAGAATGGCAAAATAATGTCAGAATAAGAGTCATCTTTTTTTAAACCAATCTTGCACACCTAAATCATTCTTGTCTCCAGAGGTGGAGTGTTGGAGCCTGAAGGAACTGTGGAGATCAAGTTTAGGAGGAAGGACCTGGTAAAGACCATGAGAAGGGTAGATCCGGTCTACATGGGCTTAGCTGAAAGATTGGGTGAGTTCTCCAGTTCAATTCTAATTAAGGTTCTGTATAGGTATCCTGTCCCCCACGGCCTTGTTCACATTTGTGGTCTTTCTCCCTGCTGTCCTGTTTTTGTAAGAAGCAATAATATCAAGCAGGAGCATGTGTGGTTGCACAGTTGTTCTTTATTTGGTGTTGATTGTATCATCTTCACTGCATTCCCCTGAGAGACGTGTCAATCTCAGCCTCCTCAGATCAATCACCAGCACTCCTGTCTCTCCTGAGCAGCCTATTGATTTTCCTCAGGGCTCAGAGGAACTGTGGTCCAATGCTGTGTGGGCTTGGTGCTTTGGGCGAACTGGAGGAATGGATGGTTGCTGGGGAGGATTTGAGAGTTTACAGATTGGAATTGACAGAAATCAGTCTGTGGTGACAGCAGCTAGAGGTCTTGGCGAGCTCTTAAACAAAATGCTGTTAGCAGCAGTAATTTCACAGCTGCATGTAGAACTTGATTTGATGGTGGTGGAGCTATAAGGGAGGCCATATCTAAGACTACCATGTAAAGGTTGAATTTGTTGCTTTCACACCTAAACTCCAGTACACAGTTTTCCCTTTACCTATTAGAAACTGCTATTTCTTCCCCATGTATTTGACTTATAATCAAAACCTACAGACATCTAGCTGTCTTTTTTCTTTTTTATTGAGTTGTTTTAAAATTCCAACAGGAACTCCAGAGTTGAGTCCCCCTGATCGTAAAGAGCTGGAGACCAAGCTGAAGGAACGTGAGGAATTTCTCCTGCCCATCTACCACCAGGTGGCCGTGCAGTTTGCAGATCTCCACGACACGCCAGGTCGCATGCAAGAGAAGGGCGTCATCACGGTGAGAATTTAAATGCTGTCTTGTCTGCATATATTGCTATGTATGTGAAAAGCCCACAGGACCGTGTCAGGTTAGCTGCTGCTGCACCTGCCTAGTGACTGATGTTTGGTCTCACCAGGCAGCAAGATTCGTCTTCATAATTATCTTCTGATGAACCTGGTCAATCACCTTAGAAAGCACAGTGTAGCCTCAGGCAGACCTCATCTCATTCTGTGCCTTCCCATTCCCATCTTTCATACACAGACGCACAAAGCCAGTTCGCCCATATGACCACAAGGGTGTTTCATAGATGGATGGTGGTCTTTTTTTTTTTTTTTTTTTTTTTTGCACAGTGTAGAGTAGAACAACTTTATTAACTGTAGTGCTTTGCACATTAAGCAGAGAAAGTTCTGACAGTATTGTTTAAATGATATTTTCAGATATTCATTCCATTGTGATGAATACACCATTTACAAAACAGCAGTTCTATATTATGCAGTGTGACATCCTTTGTGCAGGTTAGGACAAGCAGAAAATTGTCTATATTTTGCATTAAATGCTTAGAATTAAATACATGTAATTATACTCTGTGTTGACATTTAATAACATTACCTGCTCATCTTTTGCCAATTTCAGGATATCCTTGAATGGCAAACCTCCCGTCAGTTCTTTTACTGGCGTCTGCGCCGTCTGCTGCTAGAAGACACAGTGAAGAGGAAGATTCAAAGAGCCAACAGCGAGCTGACAGACGGCCAGGTCCAGGCAATGCTGCGCCGCTGGTTTGTGGAGGCAGAAGGGGCTGTCAAGGTAAAACCCACCGATTTATTTATAGACATTGTTCAATAGTCACACAACACATGAGAAAACCATGAGGCTTATCTTTAGATTTTATACAGTGTGAGTCATATTCATATCAAAATTCATCATTATGCCCAGTCCTTTTGTGGTGAGTAATTGAGTGACAAGTCTGAGCTTTACTTTTTTTTCAGGAAAGTGTGTAGATGCACTCAAGTAAACACTTAGCCCCTGGGGAATGATTACAGAGATTGTTTTTTCTATCCTGAAACTCCTATCCCAAGTCCACAAGGTGCACCCGATAAAGAAACTGAAAGCATTCCTATTAAATCATTGTGATTAAATACAGATGGACTGATAAGTGGTAGTTAATGAAAATAAGCATCCCTCAGAGATACATGAATGCTGTTTCGGCCCAGTCTCAGACTCAGACGCTCAGCCGCAGGGGTGACATGAGCCGGCCTAGCGTTTGAGATCTCCTCAGAAGTGGCCTTCTTGTTAGCTAATATATTATCCCAATCAGGACTGGCTGTCTTAAGCTACAATTAATCACAGCCCTGGCACGTGCAGATAGGAGTGCAACACGCTGTTTCTTAATTAAAAGCAAACAGATTAAAAATGATTAATAAGGGCATTAAATGTTCTTGTGGACCTCAAGCAGGACTGTTCATAAAAAGGCAAGAGCCCATTAAACCCACCCGCCCTCAAATCTTTGCTAAGCCCTCCAGCCTGGCTTTGTTTGGAATCAGAGATGCTAGCACTCATGAAGACTGTTTTTTATTTTTTATTTTTTTTTTCTATCAGGTCCAGTCACCAGGACATCAGACCCTGACTTTGTGCCTGTCCATCTTTTTTTCGTTTTTAATATATATATGTATATATATATATATATATGTTGTTTTATATTTTATACATTTATAGATTAAGTTTTAGTTGTTACTTTGAAGTGTTTTGTTCTTCCGGTTACATTTGCTCACACTACAAGAAAAAAAAAAAGTTACATCTGGGATTTGTTTATCCATAAATACTTGTTCACAATGCTCCCCTTCTCTAACACGCCCTCCCTGCATTATGCAGGCCTATCTGTGGGATAACAATGAGGAGGTGGTGGCATGGCTAGAGAGGCAGCTAGCTGAAGAAGAGGGTGCAAGGTCTGTCATTGATGAGAACATCAAGTATATCCGCCGAGATCACATCCTCAAGCAGATTCGCAGGTAATAAATCAGTTCCGTGTGGTGATGAGTTAACCAGTGCAACTCATTTTCACCTTACTTTTCCTTCATCTGCCATCACATCCATCTCATCCAGCTTCCCTTGCATGATTTTGATGTGGACTTTTTTTTTTTTTTTTTTTCTTTAAATTCTTTTATTTTCAGCCTTGTTCAAGCCAATCCAGAAGTTGCCATGGATTCTATTGTGCATATGACGCAGCACATATCACCTACGCAGAGAGCAGAGGTGGTCCGTATCCTGTCCACTATGGAGACGTCAGCCTCCTCCTAGTGGGAGCTTGGCCTTTTTCTCACTGATTGGCTGAATCACAGGTCAGGCCGGAATCACAACTAGAAGAGCCTGGCTCAGCCAGAGCTACGCCTGATTCACACTACAAACTGAGGCTGGAGGAGCCAACATGATGGCCCCCGGCAGCTGCCGGGTTACTGATGAATTGTTGGCAATGATTCTCCCTGTGAAAGAATTCAGATGACTGACATCAATTATAACATTTTGTAGACTGTCATAGGTTAGTGTTAGGCTAGTGTTTAGATAAATCCATGTATTTTGTATTAAAGTGCAATTGAAAAATGGCTAAAGAAATATCTGGTGACTAATATGACATAACACAGTTAGCCCAAATGGATGTTTACACATCCACGATAATCAGTGACCTCCATCCTTTTGAATTGGAGTGTGCACAATAATAAATTTAGAATGTTGTCTTATTAAAAGGCACTTTGGTTTATAACATATGCTTGTTAAATTTTGCACGATTTGATGACCTGCTCGACAATGACAACATATTACTGGGGGCAGTGGCAAGAAAGGGGGTTTTTAACTCTTAAGTAGGGAGCACTTAGTTACTGAACAAAGACGTGGAACACTATAACAGCGCTGGACGGCAGAGCCCAGCAGGGAGCAGGGACAAGGTCCCTTTTAGACCCCGACTGCTACTCTGCAATGAGAAATGGGCAGCTTGCCTCACAACAAAACCACAGCTGTCCCTTCTGTTCTCAGTCCCACAGTATACACATGCTGCTTTAGATGCACTTTACGTCTAAATGTGTCCTTATAATGCACCCAAAATCAAACCTGCACAGTTTTAACTTGTTGCCTCTACCATATAAAATGTGAATGCACAAATTAATTCAAACAATAATACAGAGTTCAAATTTTAGTTTAAATAAGAATTAATAATTGCACTGCACAGGTAGGTACTAGCATGCTTGTACGGACAAAAATGGCTTTTGTCCTTTGGATTACTACTTTTCTGAGAACCATTCTTGAAACCAAATAATTAAAAGCCGACTTTTTTTTTGTTTTGTTTTTTTCAGTTATTTCTTTTTAATAAAGAGATATTTTTGAATTTACATCAGTAAACTAGTTAAATCGTTTAAAGTCTGTGAAGGAACTAATACTGCTGTTCACTGGATTTACACTGTATGTTACATGTCAGATCTGGTGTCTAATTTTACTGAAATCCACATTACTTGTTCTGTGTAATGTCCTTTTTGTTTTACTTTATGTAAATGTTACTTATGTACCACTCTTAGGATTATAAAGATTATTATTATCATTGTCTAGACACCAAACTTGGTAGACATTTGAAAATGTTACCAAGTACTCAGGCAACAATAATAACGATTGTTCTTTCTGCTGCAGGTAAAGTAAAACTACATGAGCTAAAAACAGAGCTAGATGCTGTGGATGAATATTTATCATTACGCAATAGGAACCAACCCAGCATATTATTTTGGTTTGAATCTTTTTCACATCCTTGAAAATCCTGGACCGAGACCCGTATATATCTAAGGAAAACTTTCACCTGAAATACTGCAAATATTCTCTGTAACGTTATGAAGTTATACATTTTTTAAAATTGTCATTTTTTTCATTGAAACAAAAAAAAAAAAAACACCTGTCTGTCATGTTTCAGTCAGGATGTGAAATTTGTCAGTGTGTGGAAATGATAAATTCAAACTTTCTCATCAGCCTGTGTTGGATTAAATTTTCAGGTTACGAAAACAAAAGACACTTAAAAGTAAAGATGTCTATAAAGCTTGTCCATGATTTAGACATTGTTGGCGCACATGTTGACTTGTGGTTTTATAAGCTATACAGTGCATATATGTATGTCAAACAGTGTGCTTAGACTGTTTTCTGCTGCTTGTGGCTATTTAAAATATGAAGTTGGAAAACAATGCCTTAATTGCATATTCTCCAATTCTATTTGTTACCAATAGACAGTTTATGGCAACTTTTTTTTTTTTTTTAATAATGGAGTACATAATATAAAAACAAGTTCAAGTTCAGTCTAATGTTAGCAATGTGACATAGC
Source organism: Mastacembelus armatus (assembly GCF_900324485.2). Classification (NCBI taxonomy): domain Eukaryota; kingdom Metazoa; phylum Chordata; class Actinopteri; order Synbranchiformes; family Mastacembelidae; genus Mastacembelus; species Mastacembelus armatus. The sequence goes on from NC_046646.1 coordinate 8,764,456, forward strand.
TTTTTGGCTTTTGTGTCTTTTCACATGTAGTCCAGTTTCTTATAAGAAGCTGCTTGTTTCCTATATGAGGATGGAGAAGAATTTACAGTGATGAGCTCTAAATGTGTCTGCAAATTTAATAAAACTTACCAAACTTAGTTTGAGGCATATTGGTGCAGAATTTATTTATTTTTTCCTTACATAGAAAAGGTGCTTATAACAGAAACTCAAGTTGCCAAGAATTTGCACTAATTTAATTTGTCAATTATTGATGATCCACAAGACAGATAATAACATCACTGGATGCCTTATTAATTTCAGCAGTCAGAAAAAAAGTCTATTACTCTGGAGAGACATTTTGTGATTACTCGAAAATGATAGTCTTCCCATTCCTCCATCCACAGATAATTAAAGTGGTGTTTTCTTCCTGGCTTTTAAACTTCAACAGTATTAAGGAGAATGAAGTAGATCAAAGAAATATTGAGGGATCTATCTCATCTTTTTTTTTTTTTTTGGCCATTCTTTCATATCATCCCCTTGGCTCTGTCAACTCTATTACCATCCGATCAACAAATATGTAAGACAAATTGAGTTGCATGCACTCAATACCCACCACAATTATAGGAGGCCCAATAAGAAAATGAGTCATTTGGTGGTGTAATTGGAAATGCGCCTTGCTTGGTCTCTCTGGTCCACCAGAGGTTTTTGCTCATTTGTTTTGGCATGCTAGGCTGTCTAATTCTTGTTTTAATCACTGGCAAACTGGAGGATCAGGTTCCTCTTCAACCACTGAGTGGAGTGGAGATGACTGGTTGGTGAATGATGCAGGAAACAGCTTAATGTTGTTTCTTTAATTTACAGTCAAATTCGTAGTTACATCAACAATCTGGAAACATTTTGTTGGGCTCCTTTGGGTGCTACTTTTAATGTACCAATAAAACCATGCTGATGCTGACAGAATTTAGATTTCTTTTATTTTCCACTTATCGAGCCTCCGTGACTGCTGGTTTCCATAACTGTTGGAAAAAGGGAACAGCGAGACATATTAATGGGAAAAAAATCTGTGTCTGTGATGAGACTGAAATGGAGGCATTAAAATTGCGCAGAGGGGAGACTCAATCATGCATCTGAGGCAGCCATAATTCCACATTCAAGCTTCTCAGTGACTTGACAGCACTTAAGAGACAATGCCTGTGACCCAGTTGCAGGATTCCAATTAGCGGGTGTATGCAACAGTTGAGATGAAAAGAGAACAGGGTCTTTACAGTGCCCCAGGGCTGTCTGATTACTGCCTGAAAACAAGAGTCCTTTGCCCATGACAAAGAGAAGACCAACACAGAGGGAGTGCAGGCCCCAGCTGTTCTCCCTCTCTCCAGGCTGAAGGTTTCTGAAGAGCTCATCTCATCTCCGCCTGTCTGCCCCCCTTTCACATTACAATCATATTACAAAGTATAGAGCAGCACAGTCGCAGTTTGGGATGGAAACTGACAAGCTCTGGGTCATGGGCCTGCTTGTCCTACTTCAAGGCAACTTCAGATGCAGAATGAAAACAGTCCTGGCTCTATTGCTGGGCCCAAAATGTTTTTAATCTCCTGATGAAGAAAACTGATGAATCAAAAAAGAAGTATGCATTTCTATACTGAGCATATCAGCATACCAATATAATTTAAGTTGTACATAGATATACTTCGTAAAAGTGCATTTTTTTGAGTTGAAAGTGCTTTGGTGTCTTTGTATAAATGTAATGTTTATGTGTTATTTTAATAACATTTTATTTGTATATTATATTCAACAGTACAACATATAATTCAAGTATAACTAGATTTGTTTTTCACTTTTTAACACTATATCTTAACAGTCCACTGATTTTATATACATGTAAATTGTGCCCAAGTTGTTCATATAACAATAAGAGTGTGTTAAGTTAAGTTGGTATATGTTTTAGCATATTAAAAGAATATTTTGCTAAGCAGAAACGCTCAAATATTTAAAGAATACATGGCAAAAAGCCTTTGTGTCTATTTAAGTTACACCCAATTAAAAAGTAGAAGTTGTTAAACAAAACATTTATACTAATACAATCATGAAATTCACTTATATAAAAAAAGATATGTACTTACACATTTCCGATTGCTTATGCATTATTAGGAACTTACTGTCACGGAGTAAAGCACAAGTGAATCAGTTAAAAAGGCAATTTCTATTAAATTTAGTGTCCCGGTTGTCTTTGTTTGCATATTGTTTTATGATGCAGGTGCATTTGAATAAGATTTCCCAGTGTATCTCAGGCTTTCATGATTTATAATGTTAATGTAATCACAGCCTTAAATTATGAAGGGCAAACCAAGTATCAGAAAAGCAATTTCCATTAATAGATCAAAATGAAAATAAATTAGCTGTTGTATCTTTAATGTGAGGAGGACAGGTTGCAGAGTACACAGTCAGGCAGTGAATCTCTCAGGGTGCACAAAGGCAGCCTGGCAGGCAGCTGCATGAGAGGCTTAATCTCCTGTACACATTTGAAACGTGCCACAAGGGTCAAAGATTATGACACCCAGTGATTATGACCCCATAATGCATACATTCTCATTCTGCCAGAGCTTGGTAAACATTGGCTGAGGACTTACTGAATACCAGGGTAACACAGAGGAGGAATAATTTACAAGAAGACAAGCCTGCTGCAGGCAGAAGATGAATAAAGCACCAGAACAAGACAGAAACACGTTGTTCCCAGCACCAAGGACAGTTTTATACCGATGTCACAAAATAGAAAAAATTAAAAGGTTTTTATGGTTTCACGGAATAATGCACAGATCATCACGTCTGTCCATGTGTTTCACAAAGTTTCTGCTACACACTCTTTTCTTTAGGTTTCCTGCATGTTGCAGTCTACGAGATGATATGATTCTTTCTCACATCTATGTGTTTTTATGTTTTTACATATATTCTAGCATGCACCTGGCACCTAACAATACAGAAATGTTAAAATCCTAATAATCATACACACTAATCACTATTTCTGCAGACTATGCATTAAAATGTCTGTTCAACAATATATGGTGCATTCAGTGGCATTTCATGATTTAAAAAAAAAAAAAAAATACTAGTCAGAGCTGAAACTACTCCAAGACAATGTAATGTACTGAGGAACTAAAGTCTTCATATTTCCAGATTCCAGCCATAAAAATCACCTCGATGCCTTGGCCCATGGAGCATGAACACTAGTGCTAAGCCAGTTGAGTTCCCATGAGTTGCCACATAAATGGGATGACATATAATAATTGTTTGATCTTTCTAGACTTCCCAAATGATATCGGACTGAAAGGCTCAAACCCTGATGATACAGAGAGTCGAGGGTTCAGAGGGTTTGTGATGCTCAGAAAAACATTTTCGCTACTACTTTTCATGTTTCACTACTTTTCCAGTGATTGGGAAAAAAAGACTTTTGAGAGAGTGTGTGTCACAAGAGGAATATGGCTTTTTAAACATGGCCCAACACTGTTCTCTAGGGCTTACCTATAAGGTTGCATATATCATTTAGTGAGAGGTCTTTTTTCTCCACTACAGCACTGAATATAGAGTGGCCACCACAGTTGAACAGCTTCGACAGCCGTTTACTGTGTTTAGTGCAGCAGCCGTTCTGGACTTTGACAGAATGTCCGGATTATCAGCTCGCCTCTGCTGCAGTCTGTTGTTCATCCTCAAGAGGAAATCAATAATGTGCTGTAGCTGAGTACACAATAACTAGCTTACTATTTGTCCAAATACTGCTGTTCATGCACTTGCCTGTAGATTTGTTATTGATATTAGCATAGGCTCTGAGAAGCACAGCTTAGTCAATATGAACAATAATACACAAAATGTTCATTGTTGCTGTGCATTGCAGACCAGGTGAATCTGCTCTTTCTACCATGAAGCCGCTCCTCCTCTCCTACCACCCACCCCTCAGCCCCCCACCCCCACGTCCTGACATTAACATTCATGGAGTCACTGGAGTGTGGCGAGCCGCGTACATCAAGCCAACGACGAGATGCAGGGATAAGAGGGGAAAGGGAGGATGGATGAAAGGAAAGGGTGGGCTGGGGTGCTGAAGGTTGCCCTGTACAAGATAGTGGGAAAGGTCAGCAACCAAGGTGTCATATCTTTGGTGATACATCACAATTATTACTGTAGGTCATTGACTAGTGTGGAAAATATAACAGCAGGTCCACATGATGTGCTGGAAAGAGTGGGCAAGGCCGGACCAGCATGAATTCACTGTTGACTCTTACATCATTTAGCTCAGTAAATGTTAGTAAAACAATAGTGCGACTCTAGAGATAACAAAATGAGTCTGCTGGTCCAGACTGAAATATCTCCCAGTAACTACTGGCTGGAGTGCTACATCTTATAGCTTGTACAGACAATTATAATCCCCAGAGGATTAGCCCCTGTGACATTTGTGATTCCTTGTTTTTTTACTTGTGCCATGATTCCACTGACATTTGTGGCCTGAGTGAAATATCTTTACAACAATTTGATAGACATGAAATTCAATATAGATATTCAAGGTTTCCAGGAGATGAATCCTGATAACTTTGGCAATCCCCTGATTCTTCCTTTTATTCCACATTGCTGTTGAGGTTAATGTTTTTACTTTAACTCTCGTGACCAAATTATATGATTGGGTCAGACGTTCATGACTAACTGTCTTATTGTTGCTCTGTAGACATAATTGTGAATCAAAGTGCAGAAATTTTTAGCAGTTAATTTTTTTTAAAAACAATTTCCACATTTGCTGATATTTGAGGGCTAGTTCACACTTTTGTGGATCATATTTATGCTTCTGTGCAGTTAATACTATTTGACATTTTAAATATAGCAACACAAACGTGTCAATGACAGCACACAGTTTAAGGGAATGTTGAGTTTTAATAGCGTATGCTTCACAGTCTTCCCCATGCTAATATAGAGTAAATTACTGATTGATTAATAGCCCACATTGAAGAACATACATCTCTGCCACACACAGTACACAAACTATACTCGTTTTGAGGTATGGTATACACAGAGTTGCTGACTAAAAGAGTTTAGCTTAATGCAATGATCAGCCCAGCAGTGGGCCATTTTGAAAGGTGTGCCATATTAAAATGCATGCATTACAGGCGTATCAGTGGAGCGTGAAAAGCCAACTCCCCATGGAACTGTTGGTTTACTGCTTCTCACAGGGCCTGTGGAATGGTTAGATTTGTGACCAGTGTCCTCTGGCTCTGAAGGACAAAGGCAACCAACCAGGAAAATCATTGTGCCATCTACCAGGGTGGGTGTCCAACATTTATATCAGGCTGAAAAAGACATGGACAAGTTCACAAGCTCAGTCAGATGTCCTGCTGTACCTTCATAACCATTACGGAGGTGGGGAAAGTAAAGACTAGCAAGAAGACTACATTTAGTTAAAATGACCACTTGCGGGGGGTAGAGCAAATTGCTGAACAATGTCGTGATCAAACTACAATTTTCACTTGTGTTCCACTTCCTCCGCTTCTCTTTCATACAAGTAGAAGGCAAAGGATGAGTGGAATTGGCAGAAACACTTCAAGTGATGAACCCCCCACCCCTCATCCACACTTCCACCCTGCCTGTCCACCCCATTACACACATATATGCACACATATGTTTTGCAGAGAAGAGCTTTTTCACGCTTGAACAGTGCATGCTTGATTGTAAATGAGAGAACCATCAACCTTCTGCCATGTGTCATGTCTTTGTCACAGTCTTCCCACTACAGTTACTACATACAAAGTGATCTGAAGGAATTCAGTGCAGAAAATGTGTAGGATTGTTTGTGTAAACTCAATCAGGGATGGAATACCTCTTCATGCCACAATATGACATGATCCTAAGATTTGCCAAAGTATCTATAGATCCTAGAATAACTCAAAATATGTTAAATTGAAATTCATGTTATTGTCAATTGTGTAAAAGAATGAATAGCAAACACTGCCTTGCCTTTTGTGTGTAGACGACTTGCCAGTAATGATAACATGCTGAAATCTTCTCTGCACTCGGCTTTGCAGATTAAGCACTGCAGGAGAAGAAAGTAGGTGGGGAACTCTTATGATTCTGTCCTCTTCAGCTTTAATCAAAAGTACACTGATGTGCTGCAGCTCCCTCCCTCCCTTTCATAATAATAGGCCGCTAAAAATTCAGGAGGCAGGCTCCACACAAATCACTCGCCAGACTTGAGTCAAATGCAATAAATATGTAAATGAGGAGAAGCCAATGTCTCGTAGCTTCGAGATCAGCACAAGGAGAAAAAAAGGGGGAAAAACTGTATTAATTGCCCGTGGCCAGAGGAATTCTATTACTGTGGGCATTGATTATAAAATTGTATATGTGAATGATTTTCATGCAGAAAGTGAACTACCAAGCCTCGAGCAAATAGTAAAGAATGAGTCAAACTAATGAATTGGTTGAGATTGTGCAAATAACTAAAAAGAATCAGCAACCACAAAAGCCCGTGTTCAAATAAGATTTAGATTTGAAAATAAAAGGTTTTCCATCAAAAAATAACAGTACAATATAATTTACTCATTATATTTCACCGATTTAAAGTGTAACAGCATTTACCTATATTCTAGATGTACAAATATTATAGCGCTTTCCTTTCTTAGTTTTTAGGTGTTCAGGCTCATAAGGCAGTTACAGCCTTGGAGAAAGGGGCACAGGACATTATTCGCTTTTAATTCAATTACAAAGTCCATAGACGTTGCACCTAAAGGACTCTGTAATGTTAACATTTTGACACTCAATATCATGAGGGAAGATTTTTTGGGGTCAAAGTACTTAAGCAAAATCACATTTAGACCTGACTATAGGGTACGTACAAAAAGTGATAGCAAATGATCCAACAAAACTGTGCTGACTTTACCTAACAACAGGGTCTTACTTTATGAACAACAATAAAATGATTAGCTGCAGAAGTGTCAGGCCATAATAGTACACTATGTGCCCTTCTGGCCACTACTCAGCTAAATTCCACTCAGTTGTTTGAATATTTCCCTTTTTGTTTTGTTTTATTTCACTTTAGGTTTAAACACAGAGGAAAAGAGGACAAATAATTGTACATGGTACAATTCTAACTTTATTGTATATGGTTTGTGCAGTGGTCTGAGTGTCAGCTAGATTTAAATTGATTTTCTGGCCTCCTGTTTGTCTTGCAAATCTCTCTCTTAATCAAGGCATTTTGTTCAGATAAAGAGGGATTAGTTTGATTAACAGCATTATCTCCTCTAACATTATCTCATACAGAAAGGAGAATTTCAACACAAGACTTTAATTCAGATGTGACAGAGTTTAAAACATAAAATATATTTTAGTATTTATATGAGCATCCCCATTGTGTGTGGTGCATGGTGTGTATCACAGTAAGAGAGTAAGACAGAGAAACAGCTCGGGTTCTTTAGTGTTTTATTCAGTCAGGTGTGAGCACATTTGGATGAAAACTGGATAGGTTACTGCCTACTGAATTACTTATTCTAAGGATCTGAAGACCCTATGGGATTATAGGTCAGAGCACACACTATACTCTATATCACTTGAGCTTTTGCAGCATGTAACTTCTTCGCTTCTTCCACAGGTGTTTAAGTTTGATATGATTGTCTTTCCAAATTGTCTCAGCCATTGTTAATTTTCACCCTCTAACCTATGAAGTTCTGTTGCTTCTCATTATTGTTCTTCCAGCACTGTTAAAACTTCCTGAGATGCTGCAACTTCAGCTGCAGGCTCCATTCTTTTAGCTGAGTATATGGCAGAGTGAGTGGCAAGATTTCTCCATCTGTTATATACTGAAGTTGCCTTACTCCCCTTCAAATAACAAATCATGAGAGCGATATGCAGTTGTCAACCCTGCGCCTCAGGTTTGGTTTAAGGGTTCATATTAGAATAGGTGTTTTCTGTTCTCAGTCAACGCTTTCAGTTCAGCTCCAGAAGGCCCATCAGCCAATATGTCCTTGCATAGTCTTGCATGGTACTTACATTTCTCACAGGTTATTTGCTAGTGATGTTGTATACTCTTCAGTCTTTTTTCTTGAAGTTCTCTTTCTTTTTTTGTTAGGGTTTGGGTTCTTTTGCTTTTCTATGGTCTTTCTGCTTCTTCTGCAGTTTCAGTTTCTGTAGCTTCAGGTTATCAGGTTACTTGAGTCAGACATCTTAAAATAATTTGAACGGTCTTGGAATATCTGTAGAGACTGGGCTTGAGATGGATTTCTATCAGGATATATGTATCCTAATACAGTAAGTAATAATATGCATCTATGTGAGCAAACTTTGGTTCTTACCTATATGAATTATTTGACAACTGTGAAAATGCTGTGTGAAGCCTATAAGGCAGACATGAACCTCAACTCAAATGCCAGCATCAAACCCCATCCAAACTCAGAGTGGAAACCTTAGTTACAGAACAAATATGCTGGGAAATACATTAAATCACTTATTCTTTATAGGCAAAGAGTTTCACATTAATTTAGTGCCCTTTAAGTTACACCTAGGATACTCTTTAAGTTAATTTACTTAAAATATGATATTTTTCATGTATGTGCCCTTTAAACTTAAGTTATCCTTAAAGTTACGTTACAAATGTTTTAATTTTCACTAGTGTGGTTCCCTTAAATTTCATTTGGTTTATATTTTAACCTAAATGCAAAATTTTTACAACTGTGGTACCAATATCCTTGCAGCATGTTACGCATGTAGGCAATGCACAGTATGCAAGTCTAATATATTAGACCTCTTATAGTTGCAACTTTCAGGCTTTGTGATAGAGGTCTTTCTGGAGCAGTCTAATACGTTTGCTTACTGCCGCTATGCCCACAGTATGTCAAGGCTTAGCTTATCTAGTGTGCTGGATCTCCGCTGCATCATCATTGTGGTTTGGCTGTCTCTCCCACCAGTCTAGAGGAGGTGAGTTCTCATTGTAGCGCCTCTCATGAAAACATAGACATGGGTCAATCTTTCAAATAGGTGTTTATTGTAGGGACGAAACTTGAATTGCTGCTCTGTTCACTGTGACATATCATTGCACTCCTTTACAATGACTTTACACCATGAGATCTATACTGGAAATAGCAGTACTAGTGAAAACTAGTGCATGTATGCTGAACAAGTGCAATACACTACAAACTGCACTTAGAACAAACATAACAACAAAACCTTGATGCACAAAACAAATACCTCATTGGCCGTTTATTGTGTAAAATGGTTAAGTCTTTGAAAGTCCTTGAAAGAAGCTTTGACTGCTTATTTTGGCTTCAAGAGTCAAGGTTTGGAGCTTTTTTCAGTACAATATAACCCCCTTGTGGGAGACATCTGTCATCCTGCAGCCTATGGGAGAAAAAAGGAGAAACCCCTCTTCTGTCCTTTTTTCTAAATTTGGCTATAATCCCATTAGCCAGTGAATGAATTTATTATCACATTTATCTGTTTTATATTATATTAACAGTACATGTGTAAACCATAAACTAACGTGTAAACTTACTTACATAAAGACACTTACACCTAGGAAATTCTAAGAAAACCAATCTTCAGATGGATGACACAAAGTACACTCAGTAGTAGGGTTTATCGACTGAACTGAAGATCATCTCCATGCTAATAAAATGAAAGGTTATATTTTTCAATAATCTATCTAAGATGGAGGAGATATATTTAAAACAATAATGGACCAAGGCACAAACCTTGAGGAACACCACATTGAAAAGGTGATATAGAACAACAGACACCCCTAATCATAAGAGAAAAAGTCCTACTAAACAAAGTAAGAGCGAAACCATCTGAGGGCTTTTCCATGAATACCTACCATGATCAAGGTGTTGTTATTTAAGTGTTAAATCAATTCCTTAGTATTTTATGCAATAGAAGTGGTGAACATAGTGTTCAGCAATTGGGGCACATAACTATAGGAGTCTTTGCCAGAAGAGGATTTGATTCTGATTTTTAGTTTCCCTCCAAATATTATGAGGTGGTTTCCTCATAACATTTACTTTATTTAGCTTTGTTATCTAAAACTAAATAATTTGAATGTATAACACTGAATAATTGCTCTTTACAAAATGAATGTGTTCCAAACTTAAATTAAATAACATTTCCCCAGTCCTCATTTAACGTTCAATATTTTGGCAGGAAAGTCAGCCATTGACACGCTGAGACAATATTGATCAAATTTAACAAATTCAGTAGTGAAAACATGACCTTTATACAGTGTTGACTTAACCAATTTTCAACCTCAACCATGTAGTTATGACCATAACTCAATGTTGAATTAGCAACTTTTGTTATCTTTGTTCTGACTCTCTAATTATCCACATGTAATAAATGTTGATTAAATGTTTGTCTGACACAGTGAAATAACAGATGGAAACTTTCTCTCACTCAGTCTGACACATGGCATTTTTCAGAAGATACTTGATGCAAATATTAAAAATCTTTTTTCCAAAGTATTGATGTGACGAGAATAACAGATAGAGTACCACATCAATAACTAACAAGGTGGGATCTTCTCCAGAGCAAATGCGTAGCCTATTAAACACCCTGGTCCCACCACTTAGTCCCTCAATGTCAGACTGGAAAATTCACCCTTGCATCAATGAGCCACATTAACCCTAACCCTGAGTGTCCTATTCCCTGATTACCATCAACATGGACACAGCTTTTTATGATGCTATCCCACATACACCTCCTACAGCTGTAAATACTCATTAGCAAACCACTGTAAATAGTTCCCAACAAATACACTACTTAGACCTATTTGAGTAAAGTTTGCTAAAAGTGACAGTGGCCACCTGGTTTAGCAAATTATTTACATTTTCTAAACTGAAACAACAGTATGTGACCACTTCATTATAAAACTTAAGTCTTAAGTGGGAATCAATGGGCTTGAAGCTTAGACCCATAAGCAGGTAATGCACTTTCACTCCTTGAATTAACTTTGGATTTTTTGACAACTGATGAGATGTCAAAGCCAATATAAATCTTAAAACAACCTTATGGTGTGTTTTTTTTCCTGAAATTTATGGTTTGTGACACTCCTTGTCCTTCTTGCCCCTCCCCAAACTGCTCCACTGATCTGCCCCTCCAGCGTCCCTCATCACTGCTCAGTGGTTTGATATTCAGCATTTGTTCTGACCTCTTTTGTGCTTCTCTCACCTTTCCCTGACTCGAACATATTCTCTCAACCTCTTCTTCGCTACCAACAGAGATGCCTCGACAAATGACTTAGCTGTCATTTCAAACAAGCCGATCCAAACATGTCCCTGCTTCGCAAATTATCCAGAAAATATCCAGAAAATAGATTGTTCCCCTTTGTGTAAAGAAAAACACATGCACACACACAGAGCCATACACTACATTATATGCATATCAGTTTCCAGTTTTGTGGCTGAAATGTCTCTTGTTCTAATAGAAATAGGTGGCGTTTGCTATTAGATTTTGAAGAATATTAAGGTTGATTGATTTCAGGAAGAGACTTTGAGCCCCCAGTATGAACAGTATTTGGTTCTAAGATTTTTGTGGTCTTGTGTGTGTTTTTCTCACAGCACAGACATCAGCTCAAAAAAACTTAGACACTCAACACCTCAATCCGAAAGGAATGCTGAACAACTGCTACTGGATTTGAGAGTTTATTGATTTCTGGGTAGATGGCTGTCTAGATTAGCCATCACCATCATTAACACCACAATGAGCAGCTTTGGTTTTGTTGATGCTGCACAGACACTTTTGAAAAAGAATCCGCAACGAAGCCATAAATCTCCTTGTCAAGATCTTAATGAAAGTATAAGTCTGAATAAAGGGCGATCATTTGTAACAATAGAAAATACTATTATAGCAATTAAACATGTTGTAAGTCAAGAAAAGTCTAATTTTGTAAGATGGTAAGTGTTTAGCAGCTCATGAGATCTGAAAAGTTAACCATAAATAAAATTAAAATATTCTGTCTTTTTTAAAAATGGAGATGCTCAGGTATGAATCTTTTAACAAACCATTGTACAATGTATTTTCATTAATACTTGATAATAAATGATTCGGTGTATAGAAACGGTTAACAGTCACAATGACAGATTTAACAGTCTAAAAGCCAAAAATATTCAATTTTCAGTCACATGAAACATAGACAAACAGCAAACTCATATTTAGTGAGCTGAATCAAGAAAACATTTGGCATTGTCGCCAAGTGCTTGTTCATAAGGGATTTGTTGTTCTTTTTTTTTTTTGTTTGTTTGTTTTGTTTTTTGTAGAGTGCCTTGAGATGATTGTGTTGTGATTTGGCCCTGTACAAATAAAACTGAATTGAATTGTGTGTGTCTGTCTTTGTTAGTCGGTGACTCTGTGAACTGGACGTTTTGTCAAACATCCTATTTATAGAGAAACAAATGGGCAAATAGGGTAAATTAAGGAAAACAAATCTTTTTCATACAATGATCAGCTGGTGTTTGTGTTGTCAGCTATGAAAATGAAGCAAATAGTGTATATCTATAGCAGAGGTAAATCAGATATAATGTGTCCAATGGCTGTAAAATTATCATGGATTTAGAAGCAGGTATATGCATATTTTTTTTAAATAAATCAGCAAAACTGTTTGAGTGTACTGTCACTGGTCGCATTATGTTTAGGATAAGGGTGTGTATGACACTTATGACACTGTCAAATAGTGAACATGTCTGGAAATGCATATTTGTATCTTATATCTGATACCCTGACATATCTAACAATATAAAAAGACAATTTTGATGCTTTAAGAAATAGCTTTCAATTGTACATTTAAATAAAGAAAATGGTTTAACAACTACATAATTCCACATTAATAATAAATATAATAAACATTAATAAATAACAAAAAAAATGTATGTTTTGTCATTCAGTCATGAACTTGTCATGTATTATCATCCCAAGACTAATACTGATATTGCTGACAGTGCATGAGACCATCATTGTCAATAGTTTGATATTTTGATCCTTATAGAAAAAAACACTTTATGTGTTGGATGTTGAGCAAACTGAGCTGCAAAGTTAGTTTTTACATCCTCAGCAATTTAGAAGAGCCAAACAAAAACGCTGCATCTCACAACTAAAGTGCAAGATCCATGCTGTGCCTTCATTTGGCAACAGTTTATTAGTATTTTCCAATTTTCTTTTTAACGAGAACATAATACAAGCTAACACAGTGAGCAACCACATAAATAGAGGAGCTACAAACGTTTGGGTTGTTTGCATTGAATGTTAACTATATACAACTCAGATTCAAACCTCTCAATCCTGCAGCTTTAAGTAAACAGTTGACTGTTCTGTACAGTTATAGCATATTTGAGGTTAGACTCATATCATGTAGAAGTCCAACTATTTTTTTTTTCTATTACATACAAAATGTTCAGATTTATAAAGATATCCTTTAGAAGGCAAACGCGTTAGTGATCAAAGAATTGAATAAATGTCTGAGGAAAAATAAACCACAATGCTTCTATGGTCCTGAGAGAGGTTTTTGGTCAAATATATTGAGCTTCACAATCATAATCTGTTATTAAATCATAAAATCTTGCACATTAACTCATGGATGGATGACATTGTTTGTCAGTATGAATAAAAAAAGGTGGTCATGCAACTTCTTATTTACGTTTTAATAGCAATTATGACAGATATGTTGCAAAAAATCTTCTGAAATCACAAAAAAACCCAAAAATACAATAAATAAGTAAATAAAACACTTTCTGCAGCCTGTAAATGTATTTGTTTATTGCTTGATCAGTGTGACCCCGCTTAGTAAATGCAACGTTGAGTCAAATTCACATAGATTATTTAAAACAATCTATTGACCGGCTAGTCAGTAAACGATTATACTGACATACAAATACAGACATATATAAATACTACTGTATAAATTAGCAGATGTGACAGATGTGCACAAATAAATAAATGAATAAATAAATAAATAAATAAATAAATAATAAATAATACACATTTTTAAAAACTAATAAAAAACATTGATTTGCCTTCAAAATCCAAGCGTGGCTTGCAGTTGAATTTCAGCTGGATTACCAGACAGTGCCTTCGCTCATTTCTGAGGAGGGTTGTGATAGCTGGTTGGTGTATCCGTTGTCACTGAGAGACACAGTGGTGAAGGGTGTGCTGGAACCACACAGCTCACTTGAGATGCTGTGCATTGAGCTTGGTCCATTGGGCTCTGGACTGGGTGAGTCCACAGGATGGTGAGATACTGTGTCAGAGAAACACTGCACCTCTCCGGGACAGTGGTGGCCCGGATGGTGGTGGTCTATGGCTCCCAGTGGGGTGCCAGCAGGGACAGAGGACGGCACAAAGCCCAAGTCTGCTGGAGTCTGAGCCTGGGATGATGGTGGGCCTTGGAAGTACTCATAATTCCCTGCTGAGTTATAGTATTCACCAGGATAATCTAATTTATTAAAAAAAAAAGGTGTATACATTTGTATTAGTACAAGGATTATGTCTGAATTTAAAGAATAACTATACACAATAAAAACTAAAACATAAACTGTTTGTTCCAATATGTAGTCAGACAGAGACAGCATTGATACAGGAAGAGTAGTGAATGCACCTATCTGAATTAACAAGGCACGTTTCATTCTAACAAGCCTCTTCATGAAAAGGCCATCAGCTCAGAAGCTGAAAGAAAGAAAGAAAGAAAGAAAGAAAGAAAGAAAGAAAGAAAGAAAGGAAGAAAGAAAGAAAGAAAGAAAGAAAGAAAGAAAGAAACAGTCATATATTCCCAAACACGACTCACCTCCATAATAAGAAAAGTGTCCGAGCTCGCCTGGTTCCAGTCTGTCTCCTAGGGCTCGCATCCTCCTCGGGCTGCGGAAAAACAGGTGTCTCCGTGCGCTCAGGGCGCTCAGCTGCTTCATGCGTCTCTCTTTAGACCTCCGATTTTGGAACCAAACCTTAAGAGCACAGATAAAACAAGTCAGTGTTAGACAGAATGGCCAAGACGGATGATAAAAAAGGAGGAAAATTAGACATACATCTAAAAATAGAAGTCATTCTCACAAGGGCCTGGGTCATTTAAGTATCAACATTTCGGAGTTGCGCAATGTTTTACCAATTAATACAGAAACGACGCATCAGTCCACGAAGAAATTTCAGCCAGGGAAGGTTTTCTAATATGGATCTTAATGCCGAGTGAGTCTCGCTTTTAAGGGCTTTAGAAGCGCAGTGGAGCAAGAGAATAAGAATAAACAGAATTTGCTTTAAAACCCATGTCTGAAAAAATCAGCGGAGCATTACAGGCACATTCCCCACATTCCCTAAGGGTGTCTAAAATGTATAAGAACCATCAGAGCCACATATAGATTTTTGTTGTCTACTGTAGCTTTGTGAAGGGGTTTTGGTATAATTTACGCTCCTGGCTTTATTATCTCCATGTAAATCCTTAAGGCCCGTGTGTTATGGCTGAACGTTGCTGCTTTAAATGGGACTGAGATGTCCGATAATGGGTGCAAATGGGTGCGTGTTTTCCTTTCTCTTTTCCGTATCTTTTACCTGGATGACTCTCATGTTGAGTCCGGTCTCCCGTGACAGCTGCTCCCTGATGTGCCTGGTGGGTTTCGGCGTGGCCGCAAAAGCCGCTTTCAAGGTCTCCAGCTGTTTGGCTTTTATGGTGGTCCGAGGCCCGCGTCGTTTCCCGACGGCGCTCTGCTCGTCGTTCTCGTTGTTGCACACGTCTTTATCGGATAAGTGTCCCGTTTCTGAGTCCTTCCCGTCGTCCTGCGGGTCCTGTGAGTCCGGAGACAGACTTGGGTCGGAACACGTCGTTACTGTCATGAGGATAATATGCATGTATTAATAAAAGACCCTCAATAGTTAAGCAGGTCAGAAGCAGGTCACTAAAATCCCAGCAAATAACAGGAATAATAATAATAATAATAATAATAATAATAATAATAATAATAATAATAATAATAACAACAATAATAATTGTTATTATTATTATTTATATATAACTTTACCCTTCATTCATTAAAAAGTTGATATGAAACAAATCTGAAAAACCTATTTTAACTCCAGTAATACTGAACCCAACAATGCTGTAATGATTTGATAAACATAGAATCACCGGAGAGGAGGATTGTGTCTTTCCCGTTGTAGTTTTGATAGTCCTCTTTACAAACAAACTTGAATTCGTCCAGGATGTACAGTTCCTCTCCCGTAGACAGCTGCTTGTTACACATCACACAGGTGAAACAGTTCAGGTGAAAGACTTTGCTCTTGGCTCTGCGGACAAGATCACTGGGTAGAATCCCCTGGGCGCAGCCGCCACACTTGGTCCCAAATCTCCTGTTCAAGAGGGAGAATATAGTGTAGTCAGGGGAAAGGGTCAGTGCAGATGGATCGTATCTCCCTTAGACTCTTTCTTACTCAATAGAATTCAATTCTACTTCAGGCTAATGGCCCACAGAGAAATCAGGACTTGTTATTAGGAGCCCTTCATCTCATCACTCAACACCAAACTAAAATTTAGCAGGCTGCTGTGCAGAGCTGATGTCTGACCTAGAGTCAAATGTGGCAGAAATCATGACAAACTCATATTATTGTGCAGGTGTAGTGCACAGTCTCTTATGGGTGCAGACCATAGAGATTATTTAAATAGAGTTAAATAGATGTTTTCACGTTTTCCACATTACAGGTGGAAAGATAACGGCCTCAGACAGGCAGCAGCGCTCACAGGGTCAACAAATACGGTTTGTTGAGCGGCACCTGGTCCAGTACAGGTTTAATAAAGGTCCCAAGGCAGCCTGCCTTGTACTGCTGGCTACTGTTTCTCATGCTGACAAACCAAACAAACCGAAATGAAAACCACACGACAATCACACCGGGTGCTTACCTAAAGAAATCATTCTTGCAATACAGTCTGCCCTCTCGTGAAAAACACTTCTCTGTCAGGCTGCATTTGCATTCGCAGCACTGTACACATTTGATGTGCCACGGTCTGTCCAAAACTTTGAGCAAGAACCTATCAAGAATAGGCTTTTCGCAGCTGGCACAGTGCAGCATTGTGCGGAGTTATTTCCAGCCCAGCGATGGACCCTCTGTCTTTCTCCAACGTGCCCGTCACCCCGGTGTCGGACTGGTTTGGTTATGATCCGGGAAATCCGATGTATCCAAATCAATCTCAATAATTACATCACCATCCGTGAGATCAGGCGTAGCTCTTCTCTTCCACAGGACAGCAATCCACATCTGGCCAGCAGCTCCAAACGACAAGTTAACTGCTGAAAAGGACTAACAGACAGCATTTTCTGAAACCTGAATTATTAGAGTGGAGATCACGGCGGGCCCATCAAAATGATCCGTGGCGGTGTGAGATTTTATGGGGAAGCACAGTAAAAAAAAAAAAAAAAAGAAAGAAAGAAAGAAAGAAAAATACAGCCTGCCCATAAGCCGCGGTTACCTAAGCTCACTTCTGTGCCATGCAGTAGATCCTGAGAGGGGTTTAAAGTGGAGGAAAAATAAACGCTGTCAGTGCCCTCAGCCCTGTCATTTGTGTCCCATATCTCAGTGTGGTGCGCGCTCAGGGTGAGGGAAACGTAGAAATGAGAGCACCTCTTAAAGCTCAGCCAATTGCCTATTAAGAAACATGTGACGTCAGCGCCTGGAAAAACCTATAAGGGGCCTTTTCCTTTCAAACTACAGATATACTTCAGCATTATATGCAGAAAAGTAAAACACGCTAGATTTAAAATAAAATGAATTAAAATAAAAACAGATCAAATTAGTGCCATGATCAAATATTGAGTTGCTATGGATTTCAAACTCCAAGCTTTGAATTCAAATGAAACCATTTGTTTTTCCTTGTCTAAGAAGAGCGTGATAAAAGAGGAGAACTTTAACACACTGAAAAAATGCTTCCGCCAATAAGACATATCTGGAAAAGTGATAACAGATTATTTATTTGTGAGAAAATAATAAAAAAAGAATGATCAAACGTCCTCATTACAGTAGCATTTGGTTTCTTTACAGGGTCAGCCAACGGTGGCGGTATCTTTCTTAACAATAACCCGCTGTGAGTGGATAATGATGTCATATGAATAAATGATTGTCTTTAGGTTGTGTGGAAGGATATGAGTGAATCAGTGGCAGGTGACAAATGATCAGGAGCCTTCAGGCCTCGTCCCTGCGGTGTGTGGACGAGGACAGATGAACGCGCTGAACACAAGCTTCTCACTGAGATTAATGCCGTGGTCCCGCATTCTTCTTCATTGCGTTTGAAAGGACAAGGATCACTAATGGTTCTAATCTCTGGCGATAGGCCGTCGTTTAGAGATGTTATCACAACACGCTGGTGCACTGGGAGCGGAGATAGCGCGTTTCCAATGCGGACTGATATAACACCCGAGAGAATCTTAGCTCCTGACAATATAAGATTAAACATGAATGGGGGAGCGCAAAAAATTTGTTTAAAGTTTTTTTTTTTTTTTTTTTTTTTTTTTGGACGGACCAGACTGAGCTCTGAAATGTTAAATTACTCGATCCTCGCTGATTTGTATGGTTTTCTTTTTTTATTTATTTATTTGAAACAGCTCTTATCGATCTACGCCAAACACAAAATCAAACACCTCAAAATCAATAGATATATCAATCGACCTAATAAACAAAGATATGGAAATAACCGCTTATTGACTTATTGAAGCACCTAAACGTTTTCCTAAATTTCTAAAATTGGTGGTTGATTGTGCTTGTCAGAGAAATCAGCACTGAGTTTTTAACTTGCCTTATAGCAACAGGAATAATGCTCCTAGTTCCGAACACATTTATAATAATACAAAGTTTTTATTCTATAACAGTACCATACTGTCAGCTGGAGAGAATTGCAAAACAAGGCATGAATAAAATGAAAGTGTGGAGTAAAGTTTTTTAACCCAGTCCTATTAGTGTTTAGGACTGTCTCCTCACCGCAGGGATGTTCCGGGTTCGAACCCCGTTCCGTTTCTGTGTGTCCAGTTACCCCAGTTTCCTCCCACATTCCAAAGACACGCAGTTTGGGGGGGTTTAATTGGTGACTCTAAATTATCTGTAGGTGTGAATGTGAGTGTTGAGTAAATGTGAGTCTATGTGTCTGGTCTGTGATAGACCGGGGATCTGTCCAGGGTGTCCCCCAACCTTTCACCCAATGCCAGCTGGGACTTGCTCCAGGAAAACCTGTACAGAGATGCTAAGACAAAGAAGAACCAAAGAATCAAGAATGTTAATAGCTCAAGTAAAACAACACTGGAGGGAGACAAATGATGATTAAATTAAACTACTGCTGCTCTGCACATAGTCCTTAAATGAGACTACCAATAATAATTAGAGTTAATGTTAAATACTTCTTGAACATCTATTCTGTTTCTTAAATCTGATCTCAGATATCTACATCTAACAGTGGGCGATGATGAAAAGGCCAGAGGGGATAGTAATTAACTCTGTGGCATACTAAATGTGAGTTGTGAGGATAAGCAGCTGCTACTGGGTTTGTGTTTCTCCATGAGAGGTGTTGATTAGAAGCCTGGCCCATTGAGCTGGCCCCTAGCACCACTCCAACACACACCAGGTCTCTGTGCTGCACTGGAATCTGGCAGGGTGCACGCTGTTTGTTTGGAATGAAAAAAGCATGTCATTAGTGTTTGTTAATTGCAGCTAATTGGCCCTAACGAGTTGAACAAGACCACCCACTGGGACCATTCATACAAATAATTTATAGAAAACAAAATTAATTACTATGGGTTAATTAAAGTCAATTAAAGCTGCTTAGGCAGCAGTGGAACGGGAAAGTTATAGACAGGAGAGACATACCTGGGAACACGCTACATCTGGCAGCTCCCAACAGGTTTGCCTTTACCTGTTCAGTCCCTGTATGCTGAATGTTGTTTAACACAGGTCTCAACTGTCCAATCAGAACCTCACTTAAGTAAATTGATAAAACCATAATTGCCTAAAGACTAGGACAGGGATTAGGCTACATTTGGGAATAGTTCTCAATCCATGTAGCATCCTATCAGTTTTAAATCAAATATGCAATTTTCTCCCAGTTTGGTTTCCATTGACTGTGCTTCTCTACCTTTTTACAGAGCATATTTTGAGCTGTGGATTGATGATTGAGAATCTCTTGAACTCAGCCTTATTTTCAAAGGCCTTTTCCACAAAGTTAATGAGAGAAAAATATCTCCTTGCATATGATACATGGTACAGTTTTCAGAAGTTATTATTTTTTTCAGAGATCTTGCTGAACAGAATTATGAAAATGATACCCATAAAAAGGCCTGATAACTGTCTTGCTAATAAGATAAGCTTATACAAAAGCTGAAAAATGCTGTTGCATGCTAGATTTTCTAATTTTTCCATGTGATATTTTCTAAAATGATTATTTATTCTTTTACAGTGCAATAATTAGGTAAACCTTGGGCACCTATAATATGAGCAAAAATTCAACACAGGCAAATTTAAGCACAATAAGGGCTGTGGATGTATAAAAAGCCTTACAGTGATAAGCAGGAGTGGTGCAGCACTTGACCAGAGACTGTGTGAAGTGAAATACATAGCTTGAATATGACAAAAACAGTATCCGCCAGCAGAGCAGGAGTTCTACAAAGAGTGAATGGCAAATTGTTGTTATGGAATAAATATATTTAATTTAACTGATGAAGTGGTTTGACATTATATTTATTACAATATATTATATTCACTGTAACCCTGTGGTAGAAGTTCATCATTGCAAAATTGTGGGGTCAGTGGAAAAAACACTAAGGAATTCAGGTCCATTGAGCAATAAATCCTGAGCTTTTTTTCCAGGGTGGGAACATTAATTGGTAATCCAATAAAAAAGCCTGAAATGTACAGATGTTCAGTGTGTGATCCTGGATACCGAGAGCTATTTGAAATATTCAATTTACCCCCATTGTTACAGCACAAACACCTCAGTATAATACAATATGATTTAAAAACATCAAACACTGCTGCTTCCAAAATTACCGTAAAGATAATTCAATACCTCTTAAAATAGTATAAATAAAACAAAAGCCTATAATCTGTATGAAGTGAGGATTTATTACAGGGATGTTGTATTACAGTGCGTCAGTTTTAGCCATAGGTTTACATAGCAAACCACACATCTGTGACCGGAATTCAGCACACATAAACCTCTGGCAAAAGCCATATCTCTTGCACCTTTCTGCAGTGCATGACCTCAAAGCCTTCATATTTTCGTCAGAATAGCTTGGTGACATTTGCAGCATGCAGCAAAATATAGGTACCACTGAAGAGAGGTGCTGTGATACAGTATGGGCTTAAAGCAAAGTATTCCTCCCATCATCAGTGGTTATTACTCATTTGCAGCAAAACATGCATATCATGTAGTTTAAAAGGTAACAAAATGTTCACACACACACACACACACACACACACACACACACACACACACACACACACACACACACACACACACATATAAACACACATTACTGGCACAGGAAAACCCATCAGTGCAGAGCTGACAGCCACAGAGAGTAGAGTAATTCATATTGACCATTTCTACTCTGACCTGCCAAGTTGTATTTTGCCTCATTCAGACATACAGCTTCATTAGTCTATCAGCCATGATTTGATATTGCTTAAGATTTGCAGTGGCAGAGCCAACTTTACAGCAATAGTGTCACAGAGGGAGTGGGGATAATTTTGGTAAAGTATATAAGGAGAATATTCTATATGAAGTTAATGTTAAAAACTCCCTCATGTAGAATCCCAATTATGGTGTAAAGGGAAATCTGTCCTGCTGATCATGAGTGTTCTCTGTTGAACACTATCAAAAATTAGTCAAATCGCTGACTTCAATGAGGCGCTCATGCACAATACTTCATTATCAAGAGCTGTAACTCGATAGCAGCATCGAGTGCCGTGAGTGGTGGAGTTCAAGCAGTGTCACATTGTTTGCATGAGTGAGTACTGATGTGAGGAAGAGGAGAGACACGCAGAGGGAAACCTACCCCATATGACGAGAGAAAGAGTGATCTGCCTGAGGGGCTGTGCCGTTCACTGAGAGGGCCCAAGGGACACAGTGCCCAGAGCCCTGGTGATGATGGTGATTGATGCAGACACAATTCAGACACCCCAGACACTCCAGCAAATTAAAAGGCTATTTTGTAAAGTTATAAGGAGCAGAATGGCAGAGGGGAGCAATGACAGCCCACCGCCACCCCAACCCCACCCTCTCTGCTCTGTCACACCATCAACTTCTGTTCAGTTTCCTTGTTGTCATCTGTCCCTTTGGGAGGAGAGTTATTGCAAACCTTTCACGCTCAATCATACTGGACACACCACTGATGCTGCTTGTGCACATATGGGAGTGTGTATGCATGTGGAATGGGGGTAAATAAGGATCCATGCACAAGGCTATCTCTGAGTCAGTAAATGAAAGTCAGCAAGCAAATATTGATGCTGGTATGGATATTGTTTCTAACGTCTCAACTTTTAAGAGAGAAGGTGGCAGTGTTTTCCCTCTACATGGTTCATAAGGTCTTTATCGCTACACAATTTACAAATCATTTATCTTCAAGTTTGAATTGAATTGACCTGGGTGACCCGAGGATGCACCCTTGGTTGGGTGTGTGTCCTGCCTGGATGAGGGGATAGGAGATAGAGAGACAGACTGAGGCAGGCTGTAGGAAGAGCAGCCTTCAGGGAGGACAACCCACATGCCAGAGGTCAATCCAGAGTCAAGTGGGGAGCGAGGCCAGCTGAGCTGCCTTGGTGCACACATTGTGCTCATCAGTGCAGCTGCTGTCAGTTTTCAGAAGGGTTTGCAAGGGGCGGCATGGTGGGATGGGGGTGGGGTGCACAGGCTGTGCTTATAGAAAGGAGTGTGCTTGTGTGTAAATTTGGGGGAAGTGGATAGGCAGGGGATGGGGGGATTGTTGGAGCTTGGGGGCATATGGTCCACATAAGACCGCACAAGGAAAAGGGCTCTTTTCTGTGCAACACATGACAAGTCTCTCACAAGCAAGTCACCTGCCTCACATCTGTAGGGTGTAGGAAAAAAAGTTTGAGTGTTTAGATATTATTTTTGTGCAGTTTTAAACAAATGCTCTCTAGCTGCAGGACTGTCTACAGCTGTACGTTTACAACATTATGGGTTTGTAATAATGAAAACACTAACTTGGATAAACCTGGTTTCTCTTTTATATGTAATTCATAATGAAAGTTCGACATGTTCAGATTGAGTGCAATATTTAGAAACGACTACTTTGTAATAATAAATTCTGTATTAATAACAGTAAGAATTGATTTGGAGATAAAAAGGATAGTTTGCAATTAATCTAAGAGTATTTGATTACAGAAGACAAATTAAAAAAAAAAAAACTACAGTACTTCAGCTATTGCAGTTTTGTCTCTGATTATTACCATCACCATTATGGCTGCTATGATCTCGATCAGGGGTGATATGTTTCTGGCTTTGGTACTGGGACTTCATTCTAGGACCAGCAGCCCCAGGTGAGGTATAATCAGACCTACTGCAGTAGGGTCATGACTCTTGCTGGAATGGTTTGACTGGCCTATAGCAGCTTATCACCTGCTCCCACTCTGTCCAGACCGTCCACTGAATACCGACAAGGAGGGGGATCCCACTGCATGAATCGATCTGTGCTCACACAGCTACGCACTGCAAAGAGGTCACCAAGGCTGGGTAAAATGTACACTGATGAGACAATAGGAAAATATAACCCAAGCAGCTTAAGAGACAAGGAGACAGGGGACACAGATCGTGATTTTTTTCAAGAATGGATAGACGCCTGTGTCAGACATCTCAGTCTGCTTGCCCTCGTGCATCTGTCAGTCTCTGATCTCTGAGCTGTATGCAAGCAGCGGAGTCATAGATGCTACATTAGAATAACCGTGAACTGCAGGAGTGCCGCAGACAGACTGTGTCCTGATGCTGCCGCCCACCCTTGTCTTTTCAGCTGGGCCTTCTCATACTCACCCTTTCATTCCAGCAGCTCTTTGGGACCAAGCTTGTCCCTTGGCGCTAAACAGATGGGCGTCTTACAAAGAGCCCAGCTTTTGGGCAAGCTGGTGTCCTACATGGCTGATTACACCTAAATACCAAACGCAGAATTGATACAGTGGCTCATGGTCACATTGTGCAATGGGGTTGCAGAGTAAAGAGAATGATATATTTTGTTTGAAACAACAAAAATCATAAATGAATAGGTGAAGGGTTTAGGAGCTGCTGGAATGTGTGCAATTATTCACATATGATTACCAAAAAAGTGTACAACCATGCATCAACAACAGAATCTTCATTCATAGTTAATGGAGAAATTTGTCACCCAGAAGTATCAGGACTACTTCTTTAAATGCAGAAAGACCCCAAAGCAAATCACCAATCAAGTCCCTTATTTGCTATGTCAGTCCACAGTTCTACCATCCTTAATATCATGCCTGTTATACCACATTAGTGCATGGACTGAGGCAGGTTCCATGCACTAAAAATTGACAGAATATATTTTTTTAATAAACCAAATGGAATATAATAAAGTTATTTGATATTAAATACAAATATTTATTTTAAAAATATAGACAGACATATACACACAAGCACTTCTTGCGCAAAGAGCTGGGTAAAATCTTTCTTTCTCAGATCCACTGTTTTCCTTTTCCCCCACTCTTTCTAATAGGAGTGTTGTCAGTGTGTGTGTGTGCACAAGTACATCCACATGTCCATTCACATTTGAGGCAGTGTATGTGCACATAAGATAGAGAGGGACAGAAAAAGGGGAGTGAGTACATGCCTGTAGCCAGACTATCAATATAAAAAACCCAAACTGGGCTCCTTATCAGCAGTTGTGTCCTTTCCTTCCTCTCAGACTGCCCTCCCATCCCTGTCTGGCCTCCCAGATATGCTAATCGCTATGTAAGAATACCCTGTTGGATAATTACCATACATTACCCTGTGCTCATCTCTGGATTAATTCTTCATGTGCATAATCACATTTTGCCTTCGTTTTCAGTCCAATGTTAAAGGTGATTTGTGGGTAAATACAATTTATACCAGTCAAACATTATACTATGGAATGTTTTACCGCCAGGATATTGTCTGCAGACTGAGACGGCCAAATGAAGAGGATTATCTTGTTAGTGACAAACTGTCCAGACTGCTGAATCTTAGAGAGCTGCAATAAGCTGGTGGATATCCTAGCATTACGCTGTGTTATGTTATGGTTTTACATTTAATTATATGTTAATGTTTTTGTATTGATCTCTTACAATGTAACTGTGAATACAAAGTACCTAATTACAAGATGACATAACATTTTTTATACGTCTATTTCAGTATACAAGTTTACAAAACTGATATAATTTTACAAATCCATGACAGCCGAAAACCGAAGCCGAAGTTTTTTTAATTTTCTAAATATATTATTTTAACTTTATAAGAACTTCAATTTTTGTTTTTCAAATCACTAGGCAAATATGTTCTCCAATTTGGCATTTGAAATTTGTCTGGTTGGTACTAATCGATGAATTCTAGTCATGTGATGCTACAACTGGAACCACCCCCGTATTGATAGCCCCTCCCCTATTTTTATATCTCATTGGAATATATTGAGTGGGCCATCTGTAAGCCATTTATCTACATCAAAAAAACATTACAATTTCCATCTCCTCCCCCAGGCCCTGCCTCCAGCCTAGTTGGCACATACAAATCAACACATGCGTGCATATGTTGATCAGTGTACACATACACACACAAAAAGCACACTTATGAAGCCATGGTGTATATGTTATCATTATATTTTCCCATCCATATGTTATCATTATATTTTCCCATCCAGTTATTCTCCAAAGAAGGATTGAGGATTTTCTTTCATATTTCTGTTTACCACTGAAATATTTCAGTTCTATACCTCTCTCTGACTTTCAGCATTAGCCTTATCCATGGACACAGGACGCTGTTTTTAAATGGCACACCTGACAACTGATGTCTATGTCTCTGTCTGCAGACCTTTCAACAAAGACCTGAAGTGGTGGCTGCACACGTGGCCACTGCGAATGAACCATAAAAGCACTATTACAAAAGTAATGACCAAATTTAACAGTTTACCTCAGCACACCTGGGTTCCCGACAAGAACCGTATATTTCCTCTGACAGTCCCACTGTCTCTGCAGAGTGCAGCCAAGCAGAACTTAACTGGCAGGGTCAATAACCTTGGAGAGAGAGAGGGGTATTTGAAAGACAGAGTGTATTTGTTGGTTCTCATTTGAGGCTGTACAAAGGCCCAGAGGGCTGAGAGGGGAACAACTAAAAGAGCTCACTGTTAATTCTTACCACTTCGGAATGAAACACTAGACAGCACTACAAAAGGATATAGTATAAAGGGACATTTTTATTAGAAAAAAAGGTGGATGGTTTGCTCACATTTACATTCTATGTGCTTTAGGGACATAAGATTAAATCTTATGCATTAATACACCATTTCTCATTAACATGCAAGAAAGCCATAATAAGAAGGTTTGATATTAAAACCTTTCTATTTCAGGGTAAAAGAAATGAATAATTGTCTGCTGATGTCAGTGCACAGAAGTGACTCTAGTACACAGCGGGGCCTGAGGCAGAGCCAGAAGTCTTCATTCAGTCCCTACAATGTGCTAATCTTTTTTTCTTCCAGCATACCCTACAGCTTTACAGAGCATTATGGCCTTAAAATAGTCTTTTCCTCACATTATTTAATTGGTTGCATAAGGGGGATGACAGCAATGCTAAACTGGAATGAAGTTCATGACAATATTAAAGCTTCACACGTGAAAATATCAACTGCTGATATATGAGGAATCAGGTGTACTGAGACAAGTCACTAGATTTAAAAAATTGTCATCCATATGTGCCTTGTAAATATGATATGCATTATAATATATTATTTATACCACATCTGGTTACCGTTGGAGCTACCATAGTGCCACAGTCTGCAAGACCATAGGTGGTGAGTGTCAGGGGAGCACACAGCGAAATGTGTTAATTGACACAGCGGAGCAGCTGATCACAGCTCTGAGAGTCTGCCAAGAACAATGCTTCCTACTTCTTGACTAAGACATACACTCTTAACCAAACATGTCAAAGATACCTCAGGCACTCAGACTGTTACAGTTTCCACCCACACCAACTCCCACCACACACCTCGCACTGCCAATAAATCACACAGAGCTGCGAGATGTCAGAGGGCAGGACCCAGAGCTAATATCTACCTGTCACTTCCAGAACCACCCCCTTCTTTGCCTACACCCAACCCCTAACACACTCCTCGATCAAGCCGATCAGCCAAGGCCTGTTAGCAGACAATAACTAGGCCATGGCAAACACTAACTAATCTACTTGTTAGCAGCATGCTGACCTAACCACCAAACACTTCCAATAACCCATCCAAACTTCATCTGTGACTTTTTGTAGGCAAACAGTTTATTTTGATAATCACTCATCAAAACTAGTCAAGCAGTACTACCACATGCATCAACCAAGTCCTCATGATCAAATTTATCTTAATATAAAAGTCACTGTCTGAACATATGGTGCCACATCCACTTCACTCATAGACCTTTCTTCTCCAGAGCCATCCACTGGAGTTGTGCTGTCTGCCACAGGACTACCAACGTTTTCCGAATAAATTCAGATAAACAATGGCACTTATTTACAAGGGGAAATAAATAAATATTTATATCTTAATCCTTAATCCATTTATTCTCATTTAACTTGAACATTTAAAATGACCAAACCTGGGGATATATGTTTTCTTTGGACAGTGACTATAATCTCATATCTGATTTCCAGTTCTTATTGACCATATGCCGTATCTGGAACTACTTCATGCGACCACAACTGCAGCTTCATCAATGCAGATGTTGCATTTCTCATGTCAAATAAAGCTATTTTGAGGAAAGTGATAAGTTGCAACCTCCTAATTCCAGCAAGGGCCACATAGGTAGGGACCACAGAGACCAACAGAAGGAATGAGAATCACTGATTTTTCCAATCTGACCTCAGATAATATCACTGGACCTCTTCAGTTCTTCCATGACACCATACCCTCTCATCAGGAATTGTCAAAGATCAGCATCTAAACCCCAGGGAGAAGGAAGGGTCTCTGCAGAGAAACCTCTCTGATTGTTGCAGTGATGGTAGCAGGATTGATCCACTTTTCAACATTTTCCCTAAGAGAAGCAGTACTTGTGCCTAGGCCATTTTCGGTTGCTGCTCAGGCATGAGGAACTTGATGGAGCAGATCACTGCATTCTTGCTTACATAGAATACTTTTTGGTATTTGCACCATGAGAGAAAAGGAAGATGTATCTGTCAGCTGGACAAAGCTTTTCTGTTTTTTGAAGAGAAAAGAGAAAATCAATTGCCATCTCCAGTTATTGGAGAAACAATCAATTTTGTGTCAGTCTTATCCTCTCAGTGTAGATGAGAGAACAATAACAGACTATGGTCATTTCAGGGTCACAGCAGACTTGGAAAGATGGCCTTTTGTCAAGGTTTTTTTTTTTGTGCTGGATCCCAAGTATTGTGTTATGTATTGATTTCTTTTATCCTCTGTGTTTCCAACAACCTGGGCTTTTTTGCACAGAGAGGAGTCAAATCCCCCTGTCATGGCTGCTCAAACTTTCAGTCTCTGAAATATATATTTTTTTCTTAAGGACTTAAAATAACCCTAAATATAACAGACAAGTAAATAAAAATTAGAATGAATAAATAAATGTATTTCAAAAGGACAAAAAAATGTAGCCTGATATATTAGGATACATGCATTGCAAAGAGGATTGTACTGTGAGTTTGTGTCATAATAGTGGTTGGTATATAAACAGGAAGTAACTTTAGATCGAGAGTGCAAAGCATGAAAAGCCATGTCATGATTGTTACAATGTATAAACTCGCCCTCCACCAACACACAATCAAAAAAATGTGTTTACCTCAGTGGAGTTTTTATGATATTAGATTTTCATTTTAATTTCTATTAGTCCGCTAAAATAATTCTTCATTCTATTTCTCACCCAGAGGATTAGACTGCTTTATTTCGCTGCATTTGTTGTTTATGGCCTGTGATTTGATACTGTGCCTGCAGCAAAAACCTTGGAAGACTGTTATTCATTCATAGCCTTTCTTTTTGAGCTCCAGATAATCTATGATTGACACAGTATGATCCTCTGAAGCGTTACCGTCATGTGAACAGAGCTTCAAAATGATTAGTGTTATTTCTCATGTAAATCCAGCTTTGTTGCACTGCATCCAACAATACAACTGACGTGATTCTATTGATGTAAGCTACAGTCAAACTTCCCTCGGTGATGCAAGCGCATTGACAGGCAATTTATCATATCACACAAGGATTTGCATCAGGCAGGTGGCTCATGTCTCATGGCCCTTGAAGCCACCTCAGAGACCACAAGCTTCTCTGAAATATATGCGTACCACTGGTCCAGAATCAGCTACAACCAATGCGTGAACCACATTTGAAAAGGCGTTTGAAGGGAAAATCGATTTTGTACTTGTGACAGACACATTATCTTGGCAAAAGTGTCTAAGACAAGCACTGACAGACACCAACCTCTTTATCACTTTCATGTACTCTATAGGATGAGAGTGCAGCACAGTTTGGTCAAACCAGCACCCACTGTCTTACGCCACAGCAGATAATATCACTTGTCCAGCAAATGGCTTAGATTGTCCCTCAGTACTTTGCAATAAGAATATCTTATATATTTTGATTGGTCCAACATTTTCAAATGCACAGGTTGCTTTCTAAATGGTCTGATTTCAAGTGGAGAATAAATCAACCTGTAGTGCATGCAGAGTAATAATGAGCTGAGAGATGTAGTAGAGAAAGGTGGAAAATGAGAATTGGGACCATCTGTCAGTACTTGTGATGAATAGAAATGGACTTCTCCTCCATCCTTAGTGCTCTGGTATTCTCTACCACCTTGGGTGACAGTTCTCTGATCAGTTATGTTTTGTATATTTGTGGCAAATTACTCCGTCAGACATTGCTACCACCTGTCTGTCAGACAAAGAGAAGTCTGATGTCTCACAGACAGGTGAGTGACAAGGACGGGCTTGGGGAGAAAACCAGCCGGAGGCCACGGTGCGAACGAAAAGGGGAGAAAAACAGGAGTGAAGGATGAGAAAAGCTAGGAACTACTTTGAACGTGAATTCCCCTGGGGAAAGCAATCTCAGTCGATCTGGGGCTAATTCATGTCAGAGTGCGTATACTATCTCCTTGAGAGGCCAGCAGAAGGTTGATAAAATTCAAGTGGAAATGAAGTTGGTTGCACAAATGTGACCAGGACACAGATGCTGATGCACTGACTTTCCTAAATTTTTGGGAGAGTTTTGGGAAGAGCATGTTTATTGTAAAAAGTTAACCACTACATAAACTGTATCTAAGCATTTTAGTTGAAGCACCCTCAGCTACATGTTTTATTGTTATTTCCAATTCCTATTATATATTAGAAGAATCAGAAAAAAAGCATGGCTGCAGCTTCTCCAGTGTGGTCAGATGTTTTCTTTACAACTCTGTGGTCCTTTCTGAAAATGTTTTATGTCTCTATATACCCTATTTTTACACTTATAAGTCAAACAGAAACATGAGAGAGCCTAAGATCTACTAGCTGCAACTTGTTGAACTGATACATGAACTCACCAACTGAACATGTTGGTCCTCCATATTGCAGGTCTTAAAAGATGTTACCTTTTATGACTGACTATGACTGAAATTAAAATAAAGAAATAAACAATTCATTATTTCAGACATAAAATTAATTGACTGTAGCAAAGGGAGCTATAGTAACATGAAATATTAGTATTTAAAATGAGTTTTCTGTTTTAAACTACATGTGCTTAGTATTTTCTATGATCTATTTTTCATTTTTTCATGAATAACTCTGAAACCAATCAAAATAAAAGCAAATAAGCAATAGTATGAAAAAAGACTTGAATTTTGGTAGAGGTGGGTGAGACAGTAAAACATATGGTGAGGCTGGGGCTCTTTATCCAGTGAATAATGTGCCCTCGGGCCTGGGGAAGCAATGTCTAAATTAATATGATTTGTCCACTTTTGATATTTAAGAGGATTATACCTTATGTTCAAACACAGGGTTGTGAATAGCCTAGGATGAAAAGTGACACAGAGCAGAATAGAATTAATGGCTCCTGAAGGACGTTTTCACTCATTGTTAACTTCTTGCCTAATCCCTATTAGGATGTACAGGTCTGCGGGAGCTGGTCGTGGGTGAGGGGGACATGTGCCCCTTTTGTGTCTCCAATGGCTAATCTATGCTGTCATGGCAGGAGGAGGGGAAAGCAAATGGGAAGAGAATGACGGCTCAAGAAAGTGCATAAAGGCCCCCCGCTCTTTATGGGTGTTACCCAGTCTGGCTGCGGTCCGATCCTTCTCCCATGAAAGGCAGAGCACAAGCAATGGCTCCCAGCATGTTCACAGGAGGTACATCACATGTGTTCAGACACACAAACGTGCAAATTACATGCATGAGAGAAAAAATAGTAAGGGGGAACATCAGAAAACCTGGCATCACAAACACTGATTTCATTCATCAAAGCCATTTCAACTCTTTGATTTCAAGCCCTTTTTTGAACAGTTGATGCAGTGAATTAGAAATCTGCTTTTTTTTTTCTCTTTTCTTTAAATTAGCAATTTTTTTATCTACATTAATAGTGATTTTCAAATACAAATGCACAGATATATTTTTCACTTAGCCTTTCTTTCATGTTGTTTCATATATTTATCTTATTTGTAATCATCATAAATGTTAGGATTTGCTGCATTGTACCAGAGTTAACTTAAATTTCGAACTTCAGTCCCTTTCTCTATATCGATTAGTATCTTTCAGTACTGCCAGTCCAATTATAAAATCTTTCATAAATGTGTGAGAAGCCACTGCTGGTTTCTGTGACCTCTTTCTTTCTGTCAGCATGACAGTCCACTTCATTTTAACCGTTCGGAGCACAAGTAGTCATTTACTGGATATTTTGTTTTATGACGTTGGTTCTACTTTTTCTTTGCTATTAAAACAGAAATAGTCTCATGCCAAAGCTTCAACCAAACTTTAGTCTGCTTATTTATTTATTTGATTAAGCAAAAGATAAATAAAAGAGACGATTCTTTTCAGATATACCTCCTCTAGACAATGAAACCTGACTGGGAAGTGGGAAAGAACTTGTACTGACTACTTAATGATGCTGCATTGGGTTTTGTAAAGGATGTCATCATAAATCTTTTACCCAGGTATATATTTATTTTTCCATATTGACACGTGATGTGATGGTAAGTGACTAAGGGTATAAATACTCATTATGCTTTTAATATATTACTGGAGTCGGTGTGGTAAAATTTACTATTTTCTGTCCCTATGTGCCCATGTCTAGGGACACTGATCCACTGGGTTTTTATTATCTGTGCAGTGCATTACAGAAAAAAAACATTTAGCAGAAAGTAGCAGGCTTACATGAAAAAAATGTGCTACACTTGCATTTAGTCAAGCCTGGACAGGGTTTACACAAATTTAGCCTTGTAAATCACAACACAGCTTCAGACTTACCTGCTGAACTAGAAAAAATCCTTATTATTTTGCATTATTATTAATATTATTTGCTGTGACAAGGAAGATGACTATTAAAACTATTTTAAGCTATGTGACTTTCCAAACAGAAATTGTTAAAATATTTTGAAAGCTGCCAGAAACAGACCAACATTTCAGTAATGTGCATCTTTCAAATAGTACAATATGCCCTGTTCACTCTTACTCAAATGAGAATGTGTTTTTAAATCCTATATATTGCTCTATAACATTAAATATTTAAGCCTGAATAAGAAACAATTATTAAAGTTTCTCAAACTTTAACTATGACTGAACTATACAAAATCATAAGTGGACGTTTGCAGCATCACATTGTTTCCATCTGAAACACACCAACTTCAAATCTAAAATTCATCATGTGAAAAAGCCAAAAAATACTCAATCTGTGGCAGAAAATTTTGCTTTTATGTAGGACACCATTTTAGGAAACTGACTGAGTTTTATAGCCTTTAAAATCAAATATCTGCTATAAAGGGCAAAAACAGCTGAGCTACATTTTAAGCACCAAATATTATACCCAATTTTCCAGCTGCTGAAAAGGCACACTTTATATATTTAAAGACCTCTTTCCAACTGTAGCACTACATGACCATGTCCAAATCTGCTCATATTTCACAGTAGCTAACATGACAGGTGTGTATAACACAATCAGCAGCATCTGTGTGATGTTGTTGTCAGGACATTAGTGAATGTGTTGTATCTTCAAGGATCACCAGAAATTCATCTATGCAGCTACAGTGTAACTGAGTGTGCCAGGCAATTAGCTGCAACATGTAGTCACATTAACAACTATCTAACAGTAATTAGGTATATTTGAATTGCTTCCTGCCATCAACCATTTGAGTGTCAGTGTGATATAATACTGTTCAAACACCAGAGCCCCTTCTCTGTACAGCACAGTCCATCACTTGTCCTTTTCATATATAGGAAAGCTGAACAACAGGAATGTTATGTGTTATTTGTATTCGCTGAGGTGTTCACTCCCTCTCACCAGCGTGCTTCCATCTAATACCACAGTGGACTGGTCTGACCCCAGCATGCTCACAGAGACACTGTGGCAATACAATCATGCAAATCAAGTCAGTCTCATTTCTAGCACCTTTGGGAGAGCACTGGTTTATCAAAAACATGCCTGTCAGGGCAGCTCAGTATTGTCCATTCACACGCATACACAGAGAGGGGAGGGAGTCATATTCACAGCCCAAAGGTCAACATCAATACAAATTCAAACTGAGCTGCATACATAAAAAGCAGTACAGGTTGTTGTTACCTATTGTTGTCATGCTTAGAGGGTCTACTTTCAAATTCTTAATAACAAGCAGAGGATAAAATTTACATCTCAAATCCTGCATATATTTAGTCTGTTGCATAGGACAATTTAAGAATTCACTTCTCACACCCTCTTTTTCACATTTGACATTTCTCAACCACAAAACCAAAAATAATAACACCACAAATGTTAGAAGACAATGTACACTTGTTATGTGTATGTGTAGTATTGCCATGACAACTGCCCCCCGCTTCATTATTTATGGAATCAAATTCACTTGAATATTGCTACAATAATAATACACCACACTGTGCATGACATTGACAGAAATGTACACTTTTGGTTATTCTTATGCCTGCATGCAGAGCTCTCCATCAAAATGTAATTAAATTATGAACTGATAAACATCAGGCCCGTCACGCTTGTTTATTTATCCATTATTTGAGGCAGAGAGCTTCCACCCTGTGAATAAGAAACAGGGCGGACTTTGCCTCCCCCACAATTCTCCTGCACTTGTGAGCACCACAAGGGGAGAAGATGGATTTAACCATTGTTTTATACATTGCTCTGGATGGAAATAAACAAATAATCTATACATTATTTTAAGATAGCAGGTGGTGAATCACCATACCTTCAGCCATCCAGTATGAACAAGGTGTTTACTACTGGCAGAATAAACTATTTGTTAATAATACTGAAAAATAATGAAAAATAATAATTTAATTATATATATATATATATATATACATATATATGCAATATAATATATTTTTCTATTTAAATGAAACAACAGCAACAAGGCTATTTCCTCATATTAAAATACATGAAAATAACTATGTTTGACCCTGCACCTTTAACCTCTAATTCAATTTTAGAAATCACCTTTTTCAAGATTGTTTGCTCTTTCAAGATTCCACTCTCTTGTTATTGGCTTTTGTTGATGTGTTTCTTCCTTTCTACACACATACAATTGGAGACGTATTATTTCTTTGGAGAGAGGGGGGGGGGGTTTACTGCCAAGTCCAGCAACAATTCAGTCACATCTTTTCTTCAACTAAGTTTAAAATGAGATGTCATTATTATACTGTATGTCTAAAAAATGGCATAATTGCAGTGGTTAGAGCAAATTATGACATTTGTGGGTAAACGTTCTGTAAACTGCCATTAGAGGTGAGGAGGCTTTTTCTGTGCACTTTAAAACAGCATAGGGAGCAGGTGGAGTGGCAACAGGTTTTAGCCATAATAACCTTTCCATTTACTTACACCCCCCATCTCCCATTTTTATTTGTGGCTGAAGTGCTTTAACAGTTCCTGCAGTTAGGTGGTCGATTTATCTTTCTTTCTGTATGAGGCATATTCATGGAATTCTTTTCATTAGAGAAGGACTTAAAGCAAACAGCAATTAAATAATTAAAAAAATTACACTTTTCCTTGCAAAAGCAGCTACATAGATGAGAAGACTGAAGAACAAAGGTAGGACGAAGACTAGAGAGAAAAACAAGCAGGTTTTCTCTGACTAATGGTGAGGATACATACATGGTGTATGTATAAAGCTCACTAATAAACATATTCTAATAAAAACCAAAGTGAAAAAATGGCCAGGTGCCATTTTATGGGGGCGTCTTTGTCAGGAATAGTTGCCAGG
The DNA here is from genome assembly GCF_900324485.2 of Mastacembelus armatus. NCBI lineage: Eukaryota > Metazoa > Chordata > Actinopteri > Synbranchiformes > Mastacembelidae > Mastacembelus > Mastacembelus armatus. The sequence goes on from NC_046646.1 coordinate 8,800,021, forward strand.
CAACTAGTGGAGAGTCCAGGATCCTGATCAAGACGTAATACAGCACATAACCTCTGTGAATTTCAAATAGATATGATGCAGTGTGTTGAACCAGCCAGGCTAACTGTTTTCAATCTTTGTAATATAAGCTATATTAACTGACGGCTAGCTGTAACATCATATTTAACCCACACACATGAAAACGGTATCAATAAGAAATCCAAACAGGCATATTTCCCAAAGTGTCCCCTAAAGTGGTTAGCACTGTTCCCTGACAGCAAGTAGGTGCTGGGTTGTGCATTTTCCCCCTCTGCCTGCATGAGTTTTCTCTGGATCCTCTGGCTTTCTCCCAGACTCCAAGGCCGTACAGGTTAGGTGTACTGGTGATTCGAAACTACCCAAATCTGTGAATGTTTGTGTGATTTGTTGTCTGTCTCTATGTCCAGCCTGTGACCTGCCTATGCTGCACCCTGCCTCTCACTCAATGTGACCTCATAACGCCTCAGCTCCCCCAGTGACCCTCTATAGGATAAGAGGTATAGATGGATGGATGGACAACATGCTAAGTGGATATATTCAGTGCACATATGCAAAATTAAGGTGGATCTCTTACTGTTGAATTTCTCCTTAATTAACATTAAGAGCTCTTCATCTAAAGAGTCTTCCATCGTCGTGGTCACTTTTCTCAGATATGGTACATTAAAACAATTACATAAGCAGAATGGCACTCTGTCCTCAGTGAGAAAAAGTGTGTAATGTGGCCCTCTGGCTGATTACTCACTCCACTGTACACTACAGCCATAATGAGAGTGGAGTGCAGGGCTTGCTGATGTTATGAACTCCAGCTGGACTTTTGATTCAGAGGTCTACAGCACTGTGTTAATGTTCTCCAGTGTGATAATTATCTGCTTATATCTGCTACTGAAACCTTTCTTTTTAATCATCACTTGAAATGATTGCAAATGTTAATATCACATCAATAATTATCTGGTGAAATTTAAAATATCGACATTTGTGGAATGACATGTTAATGCTATATTTCTACTCAATGTTAGTGTTTTATTTATGTTTATAAGAAGGCTAAAAACATGTGCAACCACATCTTTGGAATGTGTGTGTGTCTGTGGGGGGGGCATCAATAGTCAATTTGCAGCTTGCCCATTTTTAGTATCCTGTCATCATTCATCACTGGACTTGACCTCAACTCTTATGCCTCCACTGGCCTTTGTCTCAGATACAGACTTGATGATTCACAAGCAGCAGTTATAATACCTCTGCCAACCTAATAAATTTCACGCACTGAGATAAAAATGCTGATTTTGCTTCCCTCAGACCCTGCTCACTGCTCCACTTATGAGACAAGGGGTAGTAGACAACATTTCGCGCCCATGCACTTGAGCATCATTCTTCTGAGCAGCTTAGCAGCTTAGCCAGTGTGTGACAGCTGGCGATGAAACACTGTATGTCTATTATAACAGAAGGTAGGGTTACATTTTCAATTATGCACTATATACCTACCTTGCACATTATAGCATCATAAAAGGTGCTTCAAGAGACTTGATAATGCAATATAATGTCTTAATGGCATTTACTAGGCTATTTTACTTGAGGAAGACAATTTAACTTCCACTCAATATGCACAATTTCAGTCATTACCCTGGCATTTACAACGTTAAATATATGCCTTTGTAACTTCTTCATTGATTGATTACAGGTTCAACTCTGTTTAAAAGGTGGTTATTAGAGGAGGAGCTGGTGTTATTGGAATAGAAAATATCCTTAGGCATCAGACAAAGGACTGAGTGCTTGTTTGAGAAAACACGATCCTGTTCGTCATCATACCCGTCCTAAAGCAGCAACTCTGCAGTCATGATGATGTCCACCCTGCAATACTGGAACAGTCCCATAATGAGGATCTAGTTGGCCAAAGGCTCAACTCTCCTGTTATGACCATGTTCATAGCACCATATCTATGAACTCTCCAAATGATCAAATAAGAGAAGGCCTTTTCACACTAATGAGGCCATGTTGGAAAGAGCTGTGACACCTGAAGAAGTGGTGAGATTTAAGCTGTGAAACCAATGGCCAAAAAGGCACTTAGAGTGATCTTGGGAGTTGCTCATGATATATCATTAGGGAAATGCAGTCCATTATCAAAAGCCTGAGACACTGCAATTAACCATCCAATCATTTATTTAGGCTCTATATAAACCTCATAATCCCCATATAGATAGTTAAGCATGGGTACTATTAACTAGACCTGTCAGGACTCAGGAGACTCATCTGGCTCATCTTCTAGACCTCCATTTCTATACATTCCTGCCTTCTAGGCAGCCAGCTATGCTTTATCACCATCAGTGAGACAAATTGTTAGGTTCTGTCAATGCATCCACCCTCCCTTTCACTGTGATGTCTTTACAGTCAAAGTCATTTAGTGTCCATTTATGTAAATTAGCCCTAACCACAAACAATGGGAACTGAAATTATGCATAAGAACAGGACATGCCCACCATACTGCAAATCATAATAGAAATAATATTAATTGACTTTGCATTATTTTATTATCAGTAGTAATACAATGGATATATAAAGTACTTCAAAGGGATGGATAATTGCAGCAAGGCAAAAAAAAATTACCATGGACAGGAAATTATTTTACCAGCTAACATAAAAATAACAGAGCCATTAAGGAAGTAAAGGGGAAGCAATAACCAGAGTTAATTAATATTTAGACATCACTTTCCAAAAGGATGGCACTAGAATTTTTGTCTAATAGGCTGATTCACTTACATTATGTTGCTGTTTTACAAATGATTTTGGAATAGCATGTACACATTGTGGAAACGGCAAAGGAGATGAATGAGGTCTCACAAATCAGGGAACTGTTAGGCACCTTTTCAGCCATTGTGAATGTTCCATTAACAGTAAGCTGAGTAAAACACAACAGTAAGTTGAGTAAAACACTGAAGCATGAAATATCCAGCAGTTGGCAGATGTGATACAATGTTGTTTCTGCAAAGTAGAATCCAAGGAGTTTAGCCAAGTCATCCTTATTAATGCAGTAAATGACATATTAACACATCTTCCACAGTGTGCTATACATCAGGGATAATCATATATTTTAATTAAATGTTTTTTTTTGTTAATAAAGAATTCCTTTAGTGGAAATTTCCTTCAGGTTTCCTTCAGACACAACTGAAACATAAAATGACTAATTATAGTACAATTTGAAAATGCATTTGCTGCTAAGTGATTAATCAAGACCTGTAGTGCCTCCTGGTTAACCTATTAGAGATCATGTTAAATTTTAATGTTTAGTTATAAAAGTTAGTTATAAAAAGACCTTCACTTAAATATTTATGAATTTTAATGATTTAGGGGCTGGTTTAGGTTTTCATTTGAAGAATGGCTGTTGCTTCCACAGCTGCCTTTAAAAAACAAAGATCTTAACTGTCAATTACAGCTTTTAAATATCTTTGAAATAACCTAATATAAACATGCTATTAGTGGTATACAAAACTGTTAGGATAAAATACAATAGTCTAGACCTGTCATACAAAAATACACACACATATGTATACATGATGATGTAAACTGGCCACAGCACTGTCACAGGGTGTATACTAGTGGTCTATACGTTGTGCGCTTAACAAATTAACTTGAATTTCAAAACAACAATGGAGTTATTAATGTTTAAACACCTGCTCCACTCAATCAAAGTTCAAAAGATCTGTCCTTTTTCTTCATTGTTGTCCCTCATCACTCCCTAATGTTTTTGGTTTTATGCAATAGCATTAACAGAAACTGTTTAGAAAACAGTGGCACACAAGCACTGCAAATATAGTATCATTTAATCCTTATTGCCTTATGCATCCACTGAACAATGTAAATACAAATTTACACAAACAGCCTCCCACAAATCCCAGATCTGTAATGTTGATAATGATTATACATCACTATACTGAGCCCCAATACGTGAGAAGACACTGAAATCGATATGAACTGTGGATCAGCTTCTTCCCTTCCATGGCAGAGAGAGGATCTATTATGGAGAAATCATGATTTATGTCAGCAGCAGGAGGGATGTCAGATTGAGCAATGGATGGAGGTATGAGCCAATAATGATAAATGCACTCACCACATTCTCACCCAGCCACCCAGTACATTCTTCTGTGACCAGAGGTGAAGTTCTTCAGCACTTCTTCGAATTCATCTTCTCTCCATCCCTGCACCATGTGGTTCTAGTCACACCTTCATGTGGTTCCACATTCTTCGTTCTTATCAGATTTAGCCACCTCTTCTCCTTTGTTGTATTACTCATTTGTAGTTGTCTATTGTGTGTGATCTGTCTATGTGGAGACTGGTGCTATTGCCCGTGATGGATTCCAGTGATACAGCGCTTTAGGGAACAAGGAGCAAGGCAGTCACCTTTAAGCTGTGGCTGAGCAATCAGTCTGTGTCAGACATCCCCCATATATGCAGCACGGGTCAGACAGTGAACAAGAGGAAGAGGAATGACCAACATGGTGTACAGAAGGAGATCAAACACGCTAGATAAAGATAAAAATAAAGAAAGAACTGAGGTGAATAAGCACCAAGCAAGCACCATCTTGGACTGAAAAAATGCATATGCATTGCAATGTAAAAATAGAAAAAATATTAACAGGAACGCTTTAGTTTTCTTTCTCAAATAGTGCATGTTATAATTAGTACATTGATTATCCTTTGACATCTAAATATGTTGAGAAACAGAAAACATGACACAAAGTTATTGGCAAAATTTGGAATACAAATATAAATATTAATGGGTTTGACTCTTCTGGAGTTAGTAATGATTTTACTTCAGTTTAATTACTATTGTATTGAGTTCTGCATCAGACTAAATGCACTAAGCATCACTTAGCATTACTATCAAACTAAACTTGATATTATTTCATGAGCTCTATTAATAGCTTCTGAAAATAAAATCTCAGTTATTGCCAAGGCCGTCCTAACCTGTGTTTACATGTTCTTTCATTTTGTGTTTCCTCTCCTATACCAAAGCAGGTTAGGTAAGCCATTAACTCTAAAATTAATTTTAAGTGTGAGTGAGTGATTATCTATGTGTGATCAACTGCCCAATGTCTACTGCCAAATTATATCATTTAATGGCAAAATCTCTCTTACTTATGTTTCATTAAAGCTAACTCTTCTGCACACATTCAGCAGGTTTCTATTGTGGATGTGTGGTGGGATCATTTTTTCATCACATGGAGGTAGGAGGGCATGAGGTGCCTAGTGTGTAACTGACGGAGACAGATAGCAGTCAGACGTGATTAGTTCTGGCTTGGTAAGCAGTCCATCGAAGGCAAGGCTGACAGAAGAAAACACAAGTCTAAAGGCAGCAGCACAAAGACCTTAGCTGGACACAGGGGAAACAGTTATCACATACAGTTACCTTCCATAAACAATACACTATTACCTCATCTATTTTGTCCTGACATTTATAGAATTGAGTAACTCAGATATAATGAAATGATGATATTTACATTACTTTTCACCCTCCACATACTGTGTAATGTGTCACTAAACCTGAGCTACATGGATTGACTTTGTTAGTTTGCTCTCTATGACTCGAACAACCATGCATTTACAAATAGAAATGTATCAGGTTATTTCAAAATAAGAGCAATACAATATACTTAACATGCTAAGGTGCATGAGTAAATAAGTTAGTCAAAGCCACCTATCCCAATTCCTTATTTACTAAAATGGCACACAGATAACTTCCTGCTTTTAATCTTCTAGCAAAGAGGATTGTCCACAGAAACCTAAGAACTGTGTTGGAAATGTTAGTCTTTGAGTGAATTAGCTATATTCATTTTGATAACATGAAAATAAAATACTTCAAAAACATAACCTAAATTATTTTGAATAAACAATGACAGTCACTTAATCCACTCAGTACTAAATTGTAATACTTATTGAACCATACAAAACATCTCAAAATCGCTTATATCGCTGGATACAAGAAAAATATTGCAATAATGGTCATTTTTAAGGTAACCACTGATTCCAAAAAACAATGACACAACTTTCAAAACTAAAAGGCCTTAAAAATAGTCAATTTCTAATAAGTGCATCTGTTAAGAAATGAATATGGAGTTGAGCTCCAATAAAAAATTAGGATTCACATATACAACTGTAGACTGAACAACAGCAGAGGTACTGGTGCACAAACAGCTGACAAAATGTCTGTGCTGAGCAGGAACATGATCTAAATACTAATCAAACATCATTTACAGCTGGCTTTATTTGAGGCTCCTGAGAGACTGTCCCGTCCTGCTTTTTCGCCATGGTAACCAGGGATTCATTTCAGAGGTGTCATGCTGCATTATCATCTCACCAGCTCATCCACTCCCCTCCGCCCTCTGGCTCGCTCGCTTTTGTCCCCCCTCTGTTCAGACTCCTCAATCTCAAACCTGCCCAGCATCCTGGAAGGAAAACATCTCCTACCTTTCTCCAGCTCGGATAATTCTCCAGCATGATCTCTCACTGCCTTACAAACACACACGCACAACAATGACACTTGCGAGCACACATGCGAATATGCTACATGTAGTAGACACACTTTTAGGCTATTTTCACACACTTGCTTAGGCACCTACACATATTTAACTATGGAGGCCTGTGTGGGCAAGTGACAACAGGCCAACAAGCATTGCTACCAGCAATTTGAAGTAACAAGGTGCATGTCTGCAGAACAGGCTGCTCTGGACCTCAAACAGCTTTGTAGTCTTATCTGTCAAAGAGCAAATGTCACACTTTTTGTTGCATCTCTGCACTTTTAAATGTATAAAATATGACTTATTTTCTTATAACACTGGCATTTGGTTGCAACTTATTTTATATTTACCCTTATAGTGCAGAACATTCACCAAACTCTGAACCACATTGTGAAAAGTTAACACAGGGTTCAAACCTCAACTACACCAACACACTTCTGTTGCACTAAGTCTTTTATTCACAAGCATATTCACACACACAAATGGCAGGAAATGTCCATGCAAGGTAGCTGCCTATCCACTGGTTCAGTGTCTTGCCGTAGCATTTGTGAACAGGAGAGTCCAGGGACTGAACCACATGTAAATAGACAACAGCCTGCCATACCTCCTGAGCCACTGCCAACCCAAGCCCACTTATACCTGGTTAGCCCGTTCTATTTTGTTTGTCTTCGCTTATCAGCTTCCCTCCATTCATCCTCATTCTTTCCTACACTCAGTTTTGTACAAACCTCTCCCATCTCATCTCCATGCTTCTGGTATACCATCTATATCTACAAAAAACAGTACATACAGTATCTAGCACAGTCCAACAACGTGCCTTATTCATCTTCATAATCATTTATTCATCATCTAAATCCACTCAGCATCAATACCCAAGTGCTACTTTACACAAACAAAGGATGAAACAATGTGACAGATGTGTGGGTAGGTGTTTCATGTGTTGACTAACTTGATGAGAAACATTCAAGCCTCATGGAGTGGTCTTCAACACCTTTTCTCCATGAGTGGCAGTGAATGGCATTTTCTATTAAAGGTTGAATCTCTTAAAGCATAAAAGCCATGTAGACAAAATATTGTTAAAGACAGTGAGAATATTTTTACCCTAGTGCAAGAAGTGCAAAACCACAACACACATTTCATTCTTGCTGTTGGGCAAATCATATGAAACAAGAAAGTCCTCTGAAATCGTTTTTAATTCAACACACTGTCAATAATCCTAATACTTGTTTAGTGGGACCTAGTCATAGAAGATATTTTTTATAAATATCAGTGTGCCGTTCAAATAACCACAGAAGATAAAAATGTATTTGCCTCTCTGTCTGAGGGGTCAGAGAGGCCGCAAATTCAAGCAGTTCTTTGTTTACATGAGTCGTAGTGATCTGGGTGCATTGGGGAAACCCTGATCCCCTCTGAATACTGAGGAGTGAAACTGGGCATCTTGCCAAATCAAGAAACATTGGAGGCGTGCAGAGGATTTACCCTTTGTTTTGTGCAAAATGGCTTCCTGAGGCTGTAGTTTGTAATGACAAAGACAGTGAGCCCTGCCTGCATGTGCGATATGACATGGCTGCCCGCCTTGCCAGCCATTGGTCCCTGGGGACTGTAACACGTTCAGTACAGTAGCAAAGTGTGGGCAAGTGACAAAGAATTAGAGCAAATCACTCGGACTTTCATCGTTCATTCTTGAACCAAATCTCACAAATTATTTCAATTATGAAAGCTTGTATCAATACATCAGTGCTCCATCAGGTCTGTTGTCATAAGACAGTAGTGATTTTCTTCCCTCATAATTAAAATTGTAAATTGTAATTTGATGAACTTAATTTAAAAGAACATATAATCAAATATTCATTGTAGTTTCTGACTAATTTAATACTTGCAGTAAAAATAGTTGGATTAACTGTCATGGAAAGACAAGACAGGGATTGTAGGTTTTATAGAAAGAGAAAAAACTGTTTTAACTTACGTACATGTAAGTGCTGTGTTTCTTCTGTGGCTCTTATACTGTAGGTCTAAATGGGAACAATGGTCAGGTGTGTGAGGTTCACAGTCTGGTGCAACCAACTCTGGTATCAGCCTGCACTTCTGCACCTGGCTCAGGTTCCATTGCTGAGCTGATATTTCTAATGTCTTAATGCCATGTTAATTAGATGAATAGAAGCACGCTTTAGGGCGGGAGAGCCGTCTGTCAATCTTGGCTGAAAACATAGAAGTAAAAATTGAAAGAAACCTCAGGGTGAACAATCCAAACCTTGATAGAGCTGATTAAGCTTCAAATATATGAGATAATATTCACTTTTTTTTCCCCTCAGAAATGAACATGATGAAAGAAGCCACTGGCTTAACTAACTGTTAGACCAGTGAAAGGGAAATAGGAAGTAAATCAAAACACATCATCAGACTGTGCTTGTGCATTTGATACATTTTTCAGAATTTACCTTTAAAATAGATTCATGTGAGATCTCACTGCTAATGTTAGATGACAAACCACTGTATCCTTTTTCAAAACTATTTTCACCCATGTCATTTACTGGGCATACAATGTTGGTGAATATTCTTAACAGCTCCAACTCAGTGCACACTGTACATTATACATTTTGCATGGGTCATTACGTTAAACTATGTCTTGTAATATGCATCCCACAGCCTGGTGGTGAGAGTACTGTATGCCCTGGAGCTGCTGACACAGACGGCGGTCTAATGGTCTTCTGTATTAGTGGGTTAATTACCATGTCCTGGTCTCCATTGGATTATGAGTTGGGGCATTTTAGCTTAATTGTGAGACATCTGAATCCGGCTAATAGTGTAGTGTGGGAGTATTAGGTATTGGAGATCCTCTGCATCATGGACTTGATACACAGCACATCCCTTTTAAAAATCTGACTTGGTGGTAGGCTGCCACCTGCTGGCACCATAATAAAACTAACCCATCTTTGACGATAATGGATCTCACACAAAGGACAGTTATTCTGTAGACTGAGAGCTGACATCTACCCTCTCACTTAGGCCAGTGGGATGACTGCAGTACACACAGCTTGGTTGCATTGGGCAGCTTCAAGATACACAAAGTATATGAAATGTAACTATAACTAAACATTTTATTCCAATTACAAAACACAGCAAATGTGATTTTCTAAAGTTATTTTTTTCATATAGTCTATATCAGAGGCTGGTTTGTTTTAGGTTATCAGATGCTTTTAATAATTATCACCTGGTACTTGTAGCACCAAGCAGAAAGTAGATTAGTGAGGTATGTATGTTTTGTTTGGCTGTTACAAACGTTTAGTGTGAACGCTTTGAATTGATTTATCTTAATTCAGTTAAATTACTTTCAGATGTCACTCCATCAAAGAGGTTCATTACTTTAACAACTTTTTGAACCCCGGACAATAAGTTTAAGCCACAGCATTTACATGCCAACCTTAAAACTGCATTTCCACTTATGAATTAAGATTCTAGTTTGTGTTATTGTTTTTTTTTTTTCTATTTGTACTTTATCATATTTTCTTAGAGAGTATTTTTTAAAATTTCATTTTCTACTACCCCTTCACTTCACATGTGAAGTGAAGAGAGCAAGCTGACACATGAGTGGATCCTCAGTTGTTGTCCTCTTTCTAGACTGCACAGGAAATTTACATTTTAATGGCTCAAGCTGCTTGGCTTCCCTGCATCAAAGTGAAAGCTCAGCTGAAATCATGGGTGACTGCTCCCAAAAGACTGACTGAAACAAACCTGTTCTCACATAAACACAGGCAGGAAACACACACACTCTCTCTCTCTCTCACACACACACACACACACACACACACTCACACACACTCAAAGGCTGGATGCACTTCATGTATAATGAATAGTTATATTAGATATATTTTACTGCAGGGGAAATTAAATTTAAGGTGCTAGAGTCCAAAAGAAAAATCTGACATGACTAATTAAGTCCCCTCAGGTAAACATAGTCAGAGTGACTTGTACCTACTGCTGCCATTTATGTAAGCAGAAATAAAGTAAAAAGTGGATTATAACTTGAAAATAATTCAAAGTCAAATTACAAAACAGACACAGTAAATCCAATGTGTGGTAAGTCATTCCCTTTTTATTTAACTGATGCTGTAGTTTAATTATAATATCAAAAAGTCACAGATGAACACTGATATACACACTTTCGTCTTCCTTCCTTGTGAAATCTGGACATTTGGAATAGCTCAGTTTTCTGCTGTTACTGTGCCTCCTCTCTCACTGTGCAAATTGTAATCAATCAGCCCCAGTCAATTGTGGAAATCCAAATAGATCCCCAAAAGGGATAAAGCTGGTGATTTTCTTCTTTTTTTCCAAAAATCCAATATGACTTCCTTGACAATTGAGAGCAGTACACAGAAAGAATTATGAGCAAGAGAAGCCTTACATCGTTTAAAGGCCAAGAGACTTTCCATACAGTACAGAGATGCAATGAGATGTCTGAGAGGTTAGTTTAGTTTGACGCCTGTATGTAAAGAAGTTTTCATGGCAAAGCCAGGCCCCATAGTGTAAATAGTCTGATGCTTTCCTACAGGACCCTGTAACAAGCTATTTCTTTAGCTTTTCACTGGTTTGGTATCATTTTTGTCTTGAATATTTTGGATTGACACAAGTCAACACTCATCAATGTTAACAGTTCCACCTGCACTAATCCCTCTTGGTCACCAGATGCCCTTCCTGACACAAACCTAAGCGCCTGGTAGCATCACCTTTTACTATGCTGCCATCTACGGGTAAATAAGTATACCAACACATTTGCTACACAGTAGCAAATATTATCAGATACTAATTAAATTTACATGGCCCCCAAATAATTTCTGTGACTTCTAGTGCCTGATCAAGTCAAAACGTGTTCTCCTGCAGTTTAATGTGGGATAGAAACCTGCAGAGCAACATTATAAACCATTTTTAAAAGGCTTTTTTCACAGTAAAGATTTGAACTTGTTATAGTATTCAGAGTGTCAGCCAGTGTCAGTGTGACAGTGCATGCACACTGAAACACGAAACAGCTAAATAGGACTGAGCCATTGTTTTCTTTTGTTGATTTAAAGTATACCAAATTCACTCGATCTTAACTGGGTATGAATAACAGGGTGCTTATTAATCAAACACGACAATACTTTAAACAACAATTAATTTTATTTTTTAATCAGAGGTTTATAGATATTTGAAGGTGATTTGGTTTCCTGGCTGTGGTTGCACCAGATGTGATATTGAAAGAAAGATTTAGCCTATAAGGGATATGCACAAAAGATATAAGGTCTATATCTACAAATTGAATACAAGAAGATGCACCACAACAATGTGACCTGAAGCAAAAACCTTGTAACATAAAGATTTATTATGCACACTTCAGGACTAAATGTATATTTGCTACACAGGAATTTGATGTTTGATTAGCTAAATAATTTCGATTATCACTGGGTTTTACCAGGTTTTAATTCAGGGTCTGCAAATGTTGAGGTGCAACCACATTTTGGAACATACACAAATGAACTAGTTAGCTGCTACTTATCCTTTGAGGCAGACTTTACAATGTGACTGAACAAAGAACAAGTTATGCATAGCTGATGAAAACATGAATCCTCTGAGGCTATATGCAGCAGGAACCACACATCAGCTAGTAGGAAAATATCTGGCATCATTTGTTATTCTTTCTTCAAGATAAACTGTATGATGATAAGGGTGCTAAGAGTCAGGCCCACAAATACAAAAAAAAAAAAAAAAGAAGAAATTAAATGAAAGATTTTTAAACAATTTCACATGTGATATCTCAGGTTATAGTCAGTTGTGAGGCACTCATATTGGACAGGCAGTTTATTTACAAATAGCAGATCCATACACACAAAGAAACAGAAGTAATAACAGCAAAATTTCCAAAGAATATTGGGTGATGGTAAATTTGTATCCAACAGATCCCAACAATCAAAGCATCAGTTCCCTCAGTCCCTAATCACTACTGGCATCAAAATGATTCAAAAACATACAATCACCAACAGTCATCAGCAATTTTACTTTATAAAAATATTCACCATGGTGACCCACAGATTGACAGATTTGACCATGGAAAGAAGGATGTATTTACAGTAATCCACACAAAGGGAAAAATGGGAAAAAAAAAAATTTTGGGAACAAAAAGGTTGTAGGAAAAGAAGAGCAGTGCAGAGAGGGTCCCAAAAGGCAAAGCTTGAGTAATTCTTGCTTTAAGGTCTCTAAATGGACACCTCTTAATCTTTTTCATTTGTCCTGTAAAGACCAGACATACAATTTAGAGAAATGACAATGATGGAAGTTTGTACAAATTGTGTATTATAAATAAAGTGTATTATAAATAAACCTTAAAGCAGAACATATACTCTGACATATTCAGTGACTGCTGTATTACAACCAATACATTATACTATATCTTTTCTTTTTTTTATTTTGACTTTTGATTTTCCATGTATACAAAATTACTATGTGACTCTAGATCAAAATCTACTCTATAGGACAGATATATTTGCAGATTTATTTATTATAAAATACTGTTTCGATCTTGATCTCTTATTACATCTGCAATGAGAAAACATGCACTTCAAAAGACAAAAAAATTCAAAATGACTGACAAAAACACAATGAGAAGAGGATTTGCTGGATTAGTGTCAAATAATTAATATTTATTTATAGGGTGTTATATTTAAAAATTTGATAAAATCACTGACAAACAGCAAGTTGCTCTCATCCTGAAAAAAAATGCCATGTTTTCTTTACTCAGGATCATCCATTTTTTTTAGGTGCACAGGCAGAAATGATTTGTATTTAATGGGGTCTGTATACTTATCTACAAATACAGAAATGTGGTGCTGATTTAAGCTCTTCAGTAAGTTTAGCAAAACGTGTGTCAAGTTTGAAAAATTTGTCCAAAAAAAAAAATGTATGACTGAAGGTTTAGGACAGCAAGTGAGCTGTGCACTCAGCATCAGAAGGAGAGCTCACCTCATTGTTGTTCTGCAGTACAGCCAAAGTGGACAAACTGACAGGGTTTAGTATCTATAATGCGTCTGCCAGTGCTGAAGGAGCACAGGGAAAAGGTGAGAGGATGCTCCAGTCACAATTGAGAGCAGTACACAGAAAGAATTTTGAGCCTTACATATATATTTAGTAACTAGTGACTAAGCAGCTTATGGCTATATGGTAGGTTTACTGCACATATACACTACTCTGACTCTGACTTTGGTCAGTTAAAAAGATACAGTAAAAGCTTAAAATCACATTTTTTAAACTATAACATGTATTTCTGTGATTGACCCATTTGTGTCTGATGTCGCGCGGCCTGCTATGATCCTGCAAGTTTGTATATGTGTAAGAGTTATTAATTTCAAATCAATAATATCTCTAAATAACTAATATTGAAGATAAAAGCCACAGTTTTATTTTTAGTGAGATGTATAGACTTGCAAAAGTGCATTTATGCAGCTGGTGTGATTTCACTCAACCTAAAGATCAATTAACAGAACATGCACCAAAATGTGAATTATGTACAGTGAGCCTGACATATTGCCCTCAGTCCAAGTGGATGAAGTATGAAAATCCATGATGCAAATAACCTCTAACCTTAGAGTGGGGTGAGGGAAGTTGTCATTCCTCTGTATGTTTGTGTGACATCATGAACTAAGAGCACTTGCTCTTATTAATGATTGAAATGGTGAGGAAAGATGAGGTGAAGTGGGGCCCTCTGCTGGTGAAACATGAGATGATGACAGGATGACAGCCAGATGGGAAAGGATCAGGACAGCACACTGGTGTTCTGTGAATCCACGTCTTGCATGCTCATGACATCTGTACTTACTCCGCTCTCATATATTGGGTTGTCGAAAGCTGACTCTTCTGTCATGTTGTCATACGGTGGTGAAGATGTTGGCATTCTGATAGACTTGCCTTGCAATCTAGAGTAAAAAAAAAAAAAAATGAAGGAAAGCATCCTGCACAGGCTCATTTGACTGCAAATAAAATACTTTTTTTTAAAAGTTACTACTTACTTTGCAAAATACACATAAATCCCAAGGACAACCACCAAGATGATTGCAGATGGAATAAAAACTGCAAGGGCAATATTGGTACCCTCCATGCTATAATCTCTATTAACAACTAAAAGGAAAAAAAACAGGAATTATTTCTGTGAAATATGCACAAAAAATATCAATATATTGATACTGTAATGTAAAATATAACCTACCATCCAACCTGCGCTCATTCGTATATTGGGTTGATGACACTACAAAGATGTAATTGTAGCTTAGTCATTTGTGTAATACAAACATATACATAACATTAAACAAACAAAAAGTCTTTACACTGACAAACAGCAACAAAATCAATTGCACAATAAATGTTAAATCAAGTGATCACGTACATTGTGAAAACTGAAAAGTTTGCTACATTGTGTAGGTATGGGTTACCTCTGCAAGCAGGCGGAGTGCTGTTCCACTGGGATGGGTGTCCCGGGACACAGTAGATGGTGGCCTCACCCTGCAGCTCGTAGCCTGAATGGCAGGAGAAAGTGAGTATCTCTCCTGCTTGGTAAAATGCCTTTTCAGAGCTCTGCACACTGGTGGAGGCAGCACCAGGGTTCCTGCAGGGCTCGTACTTTTCAGCTAAAAGGGAAAACAGTTTTTATATTCTTAAGTATCAGTAGAAATACAAACTACTGATGTTATGCAAAAAAATGCTATATATATATATCTATATATATGTATGTATATATATATACAGTGGTGTGAAAAAGTGTTGGCCCCCTTCCTGATTTCTTATTTTTTTGCATGTTTGTCACACTTTAATGTTTCAGATCAACAAACAAATTTAAATATTAGTCAAAGATAACAAGTAAACACATCATGCAGTTTTTAAATGAAGGTTTTTATTATTAAGGGAAAACAAAATCCAAAGTGTGACAAACATGCAAAAAAATAAGAAATCAGGAAGATGGCCAACACTTTTTCACACCACTGTATGTGTGTGTGTGTCTGAGACATTAGACTTAGGTTTGAAAGTTGAAACTACAGGAGCATGATGTGGGAAAAATAATCTAAAATAATAAACATTGGGTTTAAATCTTCACTAAAACAGCATTAGGTTACTGTTTTCATATTGTATGTCACAACTGATATGTCACAAAAACAAATGATTCAGATTCCGAAAATATTTCTTTATATCATCTAAGAAGACTTTACACACTAGCTACAATAGCAAACTGAAATGGGAGCCAAATTTAACAAAAGAAACAAGAAACACAGACATGCTGCATGGGTTTATTGTTGCATGTTCTGACCTTATCAAATCAATCATCATGTTTACTACTCTGTGTAATTTTGCTTGTAATTGCCAGTCTCAGTATGACAGCACTGCTTTCTATGCGTTTATTTAGAAGAAAAATTTGTCTTTCTGAAGTGGCCTGCACAAAATGAAAATTTTAACAAAGTTTGCTGTACTTTCAACATTCCAACGTTACATTTCAAAGAAATTATTGTCAGATTGTATTTAAAATTGATTTTTTAATTGGGTAAAATAAATAATTCAGCAACAGCTGGTCAGTCAGTCAGTTTGTCTCCATATAAACTAAAATAGCACGTGAGAATATGCTTAAATCATTCAATAAACAGGTGTGTAGGCAACTTACGGACACATTTGGGCAGCCTCTCACTCCACTTGGGTTTGGCTGAGTCCCGGTTGTAGCAGGTGAGGAGGCCGCTGCCAGACAGGAGGTAGCCTTTATTACAGATAAACTGCACTGTCGATCCAACGGTAAAGCGGTTGCCCGTGATCACCTTACGACTGTGCGCCACATTTCCAGGGTCCTGACATGTCAAAACTGAAACATCACAAAAACAAATGACAGCTGTTGATTTTTGATTTTTATCATGATCTTAACTAGCTGCAGTAGTACATCCAAAATGCATTTTTTATAAAATAAAAGTAATATTTGCATTATTAGTCAACTTCACATGTTCAGATTCTGACATTGGGATTGAACAAAGGGAGTTAACAAAATGTGCAGTTGTAGGAGCACTTATGGAAAAATGATTTGATGAGCACAATGCCAGTTAGAAAGATCTGCATCAACATATAATTTTGTTTTTGCATCAATTAAAACAAAGCCACAAGCTGACAGACACTACGCTCTATAATGATGTGTCTGCTGCTAATTGGCATCAAAACAATTTCCACTAGTCTACCAGGGTTTGGTATGTTGAATTAAATGCTTTAAAAATATTTTAGTCTGTATATCATCAGTCTCTTTTCCATACCAATTCGCTTTGAATATGTTTGTACAGTTACTAAAAAATAGGTTTCCTGCTATTTGAGTCACAGTACGGTTAATTACGAGCTGTCGAAGAGTTCTCACAAGATTAGATGCCACTTGATGATTTTGTTTACACTTAGGGTAACAGTGTAAACAGCTGTTTTGCAACCAGTGTCCAGCAAGATGTAGAAATGTGCGTAATACATGAGAAGATTAGACTCACTTTTACAGTAAGAGCTTTATTCTACAGTCTAGTTGGCTCTCAGGATTCAGGGAGGCATATGTTTGGTGAGGTCTTACTCTCACTTGATCTTCCTGTGTGCTCAAATTGATGAAAATATCAGGTTTTGTGTGTTTCCTCTCACCTTCCTGACATCTCGGCACATCACCGCTCCAAGTGAGATCCCACTGGCACATGAGGATCTCAGAGCCTACTAGCTCAAATCCAGGGTAGCACTGGTAGGTGACAACGGTACCGTGGATTAGATCAGGGTGGGAAGTGCTCTTCCAGCCGTTGGTGATCTCCGGCAGCTCAGAGCAAGTGTCATTCCTCGGAACCTCTGTTGGTGTTGGGCATGGTGATATGTTGATGATATGTTATATTATATATCTATATCCATCTATCTATATACACACACACACACACACACACACACACACATACTGTATATATAGCAAATTTTTTTTTGCGTCATAAAAATTATACTTTATTCCTCAAACAGAAACTAATTTGTTTAGGGGCACACAAAGTTCCTCAAAGAAATCACAGCATCAATATGCAACTACTTTCTCTGCAGGGAATGAACACAACTGCTCAGTTGCCTGTTCTGTGCACACTAAACAGCAGTGGTTTGGGAGGAAAAAGTAAACAGAGGCTTGTGATGTTTGCCTGGAGGACGCAGCATGTGGTTTGGCACTAGTCAATCTCCGCCTCCCCAACTGCAGTATACAGGGCCAAGAACACAAAGCACTAGGCAAAATCAGGTGATGCTGAAGTATAACCTATTATCGTGTTTCTGTGTTTGTTGTTATCTAATCATGTCCACCTGGGACAAACCACAAGACAGAAGCACAGCAAGAGAAAGAGAAAGAGTAACAAATAGATGTTTTTGTAAAGGGTAACCTGCTGTGTTCTAGGTATTAGCAACTGTTTATATTCAATGTTGTTTTTGGTTTCTTATCTTGACACTGAAAAAATGTTTTTAAAAAAATCAGTTTTCTAATGATTTCAGTTAACCAGGGAGAAGAATGTAGATTTTTAAAATAAAAATCACAATTTAACTATAATAAAACAAAAACAATAACAAAAGAATTTAAATCTTACCAAAGAAGTGGACAACAAAGCCATTGTTGTAGCCATAGATGTTGGTGGCAGGATCTGACTGAAACTGGATAGTGACATCAGCCATGGATGTATAGAGTTTGAAGTGTGGCCGTTTACCGCTGTATTGACCCAGGATGTTGGCTGTGAGGTCATCACCATCATAGAAGGTCAACAGGTCATTCTTACCCAAATGGAGACTAGGGTAGACATAAAAGTAGTTAGCTTTCTTCCCAGTGATTTGAATAGAGGTTTTAATATGGAGTACAGCTATTCTAGACATCTCACGTATGTGGTTATGTGGTGTCTGTGCTGTGTATTTCACTCTGAGAATGATGCTACCCTCTTTGGCTGATGAAATCAGAAGCTGATGATATAATGCGATCTCAGCAGTACTTGGAAAATATTAATTCTGTTTATATATGATGAATCAAATGTGAAGTAAACACTAAATAATTTATGAGGTATGTCTCTGCGCGCCCCCCTCCCACACACACACACACACACACACGCACACACACAACCCACCAATACACACAAACATTGCTCTCAAGAATATGTCTAAGTGTGTATCTGGAATATAAAATAGATATAATCAAATGAAATTAAGCATTTAAAACTACTCTTTAGCTCATTATACCTATACAAAAACTGCAACAAATGGCAACTACTAGAAATAAAGTTAAAGCCCCAAACATACAAATAAAGCCAAAAATACAAATCCCACAAATAATCCAAATATCAAAATGTTGCTACTACACTTAAATATTTATATACATTGAATATAAGATAGTTTAGCCAGAGTTTGACAGAGTCTTCACTGTCAGTGATTAACTTAAGAATGCATTAACCTTTTCCATTTTCCATTTTCATATTCCCTTGTCCTCTTTATTGAGCATCAGTAAAGCTTGACATTTATTCACACACAGGGGATGGTGAATGGTGAAATAAAATAAGTCACACCAGTTGTAGTTCCCTGCTGATATAATAAGCGAGGGGGAACTAGTTGCTCTATATGTGACTTTTGGTGGGCGTCAAAATAACTGTGCTCGTTGGCTATATTCAAGTCTTACGAGTTGGCACAATGCATTTGAGGCTATGAATCACCTGCCGCCTACTGAACATGAGCCCTCTACCGTTATTTATTGTGCATGATCAAGTAGCTGATCAAGGGCACAGGCTATTTTATGAAAACTAGTATTTTGCCAAAATGGTAACAGATAACAATGTCCCCAGCTTTTCTCAGTTCCTTCGCACAATTTGCAATAATGCAAATCACACTTACTAAAAATCCCATCTCTAGCTCCTCTCTCAGCCGTAGTTATGTATACACCCATGTCTATTTACTTGACTTTGTCATTGATTTACTTTAACCTGTCAAAAACGTTCATGCTGTCATGTCACATCAAGTTGTGACAGATTTGTATCATATGCAGATAGTTGTTGCATTTGGTTCGATCAAAATGAAGTATAAATAAATGAAATGGTATCATAACCAATTAGTTATTCTCTCTAAAGATACTGAGATTAAAGATGCAAGTGCACTCCTAGCAAGATAGCAGAGACATCAGAAAAAGGAAGCGAGCACGGCACACTCAAAGTGCTGATGTGGTTGGTCTTTTTAGACTTAGACTTAGACTAAACTTTATTGATCTGCAAGGGAAATTGCTTGGTCACAGTAGCTTAATTACACACTCAAAACAATGATAGCAACATAAGATCAAAATTAACATAGCTAAAAATAAAATAAGATAAATATAATACAATAGTATAGGTAGAGAGATTTGCATATGTACAAGGAAAATAGAAGTATATATATTATATATACATGACATAAGCAGGCAGGATAAGTGAATAAGGTGTAATAACAAACATGAATAAGATGGAGTTATCTGTTGCAAAGGGGTGAGCTGTTATACAGATGGATTGAGAACGATATCAATGAAGTCCTATATCATTCACTGTGGCAGCAGAGGTGGATGAGTCCACTGGAGAATGAGCTCCTCTGACCCTCTACAGTCAAGTGAGTGTGAAGGATTGTCCATGATGGAGAGCAGTTTGTCCAGTGTCCTCCTGTCCCTCACTGGATCAAACATCTCCATGTCACTGCCAATAAAATGTTCAGCCAGCCCTTTTACTGCAGCTGCTTCCCAAACAGACCACAGCGAAGACCAGGGCACTTGCAACCACAGACTGGTAGAAAAATCTCCAGCATCTTGCTGCACACATTAAAGGACCTGAGCATCCTCAGGAAGTAGAGTCTACTCATGCCCTTCTTATATATAGCATCCCTTTTGTCCTTCCAGTCCAACCTTCTGTTCAAGTGGACTCCCAGGTATTCCTAACAGTCTACTGCTTCCACCTCCTGGATGGTGATGAGCTCCACTGGTGTTCTCCTCCTTCTCCTGAAGTCTATGATGAGCTCCTTCGTCTTGTCCACATTCAGGTGCAGGTGGTTAGCCTGGGACCACTCCACAAAGTCTTCGATCAGTGTCCTGTACTTCGACTCCTGTCCATCTCTAATACACCCAACCACTGCACAGTGGTCAGACAATTTCTGCACGTGGCAGGATCCAGAGCTGTACTGGAAATCTGACGTGTACAGAGAGAACAGAAATGGAGACAGGGCAGTCCTTGTGGCGCCCCCACATTACTGACTACAGTATCAGACACGGAGCCCCCGAACCACACAAAAAGGGGCTGTCAGATAGTCAGTAATCCAGGAGACAGTGGAGGAGCAGACCCATCCTGAACAGCTTCTCACTTATCAGAAATGGTTGAATGGTGTTAAAGGCACTGAAGAAATCAACATGATGCTTACAGTGCCCTTACCAGCATTCAAGTGAGAGTGAGCATGCTGCAGCAGGTAGGTGACAGCGCCATCCACGCCAAAATGACGCTGATACACAAATTGAAGAGGGTTCAGGGCAGGGACTACCAGCGGTCTTTGAGCCAGTATGAGTCTCTCCAGGACCTTCAAGTCATGTGAGGTCAGTGCAACTGGTCTGACGTTGTTGAGGCCAGATGGGATGTGCTTCTTGGGCACCGGCAGTATGCAGGATGTCTTCCATTGCACCGGTATTCTTTCTAGCTTCAGACTTAGGTTGAAAATTAAGTGCAGGATCCCAGACAGCTGTGCAGCACAGGTTTTCAGGACCTGGGGGTTGATGCAGTCTGGGCCTTGCCTTGGTGGACTTTCTCCAGCTGTCTTCTCACCTGGCCACGTGTCACAGTCACAGGTTGGAGGCTGGTTTCCTCATTGGAGATGGGAGTTAGGGGAAGTGCTGAGGTTTAGAAGGGGTAAGTAGTGAGATGTGGATTGGCTGTCTGCAGGGTTGTAAAGGAACACCCTGAGTGTTTTTCTGCTAAAGCTTGTCCTCCAGTAGGTGTCTTTACCCTCCCTCAACTTCACCTTGATTTGCCACAGTATCCTCTTCAGCTTGTCCTTATCCCAAGATCTGAAGGCCTGCTTCTTCTAGTTCAGCAGATCCTTCAGCTGGCTGGTGATCCAGGGCTTATTGTTTAGATAACAGTGGACAGTCAGTTGAGATAGCTGTATCCTCACAGAAGTGAATGTAATTTGTATTGCAGTCCTTTACGTTGTCCCAACGTGGCTGGCAAGGAACATCCTAATTGGTGGTCTTGAAACAGTCCTGCAGAGCCTTGCTGGCCTCCAGACTCCAAAAGACCACCATGTATGTGGTGATCAATGTGATCACAGAACCAGGCATCATATGCGACTTTTCCATTACACAGTTTTAGCACTACGCAGCTCTACTCTACTCGACTTGACTTGGCTTTGGTAATTTTCCATTACAACTGAGTACCACTTCAACGTAGGCAGGGCCATCATAGTCTGCTGCGAAACTGAAATGTCTGCACTGTCTGTCTGTCTGACCATGGTGTTGTTTTGGAGTAGTGTTACCCATTTGCCTCGCCAAAGACTATAAATACAGAAAACAAACAGTCTGCTGATGTCACATTATAGTATCAGCTCAGCTTGCTTGGAACCTCAGCCGAAGAGGTACTAAAATAGTACCTGCTACCAGGTACTATCCCCTAATGGAACCAAAAGTCCTCAAAAAAGTTGAGGTGAGTCAAGTAGTGCTCGTAGAAAATCCCAAATAGAGAGAGTAAGAAAGCCTTCAACAAACCAACAAACCAACAGAAAGACAATTTAAGAACATAAAAATCAAACAAGGAACTTCCCTAAGTAAATATTACATATACATGCATGCAATCAAATTCAGTACAATTTGCAAATTAAAAAACAATGTTGAAAGTTGAAAAAAGACAATACCGTTCTACTGTTGAGTTAATTTATAGAAATGAACAAGGACAAGGTTAGTCAGGAAAAAGAAGACATTTGTTATTTAACTGGTTTAACTATCACATTTTCTATTATATTATATTCATAATCAATTCTATGTAAGGCACGTATTGGAGATGAGTGTAAGGTTCTCTTTTTTTTTTTTTATCTGGCATACTCAGATTGACCAAGGCTAGATTACTGAACCTGAGCTCTGAATATACGTGAATTAACAGGATTTTTGTAGCTTTGCTGGAGCAAACCCAGCAGAGGGAATCCGTAATGGAGCTGCTATGTTTGTGACTGACACAGGATTTCATGATGATATAAGGAAACAAAACAAAGGTAAATGACCCAGGATTTGTTTACTTCTCCTCAATCTCTTATTCACAGCCTTTCCACAGTAGTTCCACATTTCTGGGCAAAAACAAACTACATTTAAAATCAACATCCGCCTTAGCTTTAATCACCCAGGCTAGCCCCCCAACACACACACACACACACACACACACACACATAAAAATATGGTGACCATTACGCTTAACCTATAATTTAGGTCAATTGATCCACAAGGACCACTACTCCTTATGGAAGTTTCCATAGGCAAAATTTTAAGGCAAAAACAGATCCAGAATGGATTCTGCTGGTGCTGTGTGCTAGTGGTAAAAATGGACAAAACTAAATTCTAGTTTCTCCTGACAGATACAAATAATAGATGCCAGCTGTGTGAGCGAGAGTGAAATGAGGTGTTGAGTGACAAGGTACTCCCTCTGGTTAGTTGGCGAGCTACAGACACAATTTACACCTCCATGTTCTCTAAGAATCAGCAGCTGATAGAAGTGACAGGAATGACAATGCAAGTTTCCATTTCCACACCACCACAAAAATACTGCATACAGAGCTAGGGCCTCTTAAGAGGACATTTGGGGAAGAAAACATATGTACGAAATAAAGTTTCCATACTGAAGGCTTCTATAATGTTATATTTTGTAACATCTCCATTATTAAGACACACCCAGCACACACATACTGAATGCATGGAGTGATTATGCGGATCTTTATTAGGATCAGTAATACGGACTACAGGTTCACAACCCTCTGCAGAATTGGACAGTCTCATCTTATTCTGTCTATAAAATAACTGGGATGTCTCTCAGTAAATGTCAGAGGACCCCCACAGCAAATTGTTTGCATCTTCTTTCTATCCTTATATTGCACACACCTGCTGCTCATGTCACCAGGGCTATCCAGCCTATCATTACACTGTTTTTACATTATTTTGTCCTGAAGGTCTCCCTGCATTTAGACTACCCTAGAGGTGGGATGCAGCTGTCAGTTGGAAAGCTTACAGAGTGATTACCTTCTGACCCTGTATTTTATTACTGTACTGGATGTTTTTTTAGGGCCACTGTGGTGCCAAGTACCCACTGGTGTCTCCTCATATTTGGACAGCATATGGGCATTTGTTTCTCTTTTCGCATGGGTCTAGTGCTTCATTTTACAACTTTTACTGTGATCTATTCTTCTCTTCCTCACTTTGCTGTATCTTATTAACACCATGGGCCACAGCCTTTTGCTCATTTCACTTATCTTATACTGTGATAGAGCTCAACAGCACTGCTGTTGATCTCCATCCTTTCCTGATAACTGTATACCACAGACATGTTTTTGAACTTCCTGTATGGGGGAAATCTGCTTTCAGTTCTTTATCTTATCAGAAGTCAAAGCAGCTCAAGTCTGTGCTGTGCTCCTGTGTAATAGAA
Organism: Mastacembelus armatus; assembly: GCF_900324485.2. Lineage (NCBI taxonomy): Eukaryota > Metazoa > Chordata > Actinopteri > Synbranchiformes > Mastacembelidae > Mastacembelus > Mastacembelus armatus. The sequence continues at coordinate 8,824,232 of NC_046646.1, forward strand.
GGATCTTGAGCCTTTTAATCTTGCAAAAATATTTTGGCAGTTCCATCTCTCAAATTTCTGCAACATCAACACTAAACTGTGCTTTTTCCTTCTGACACACCTAGATGCACAACTCTGTCTGATAGCCACCTTAACATTACAAGACAGTTGCTTTTTTATCATCTAAAAAAATAAATCTACAATGGCTTTTTCACAACCAGATCCCCCACAATAACTCCCACTCATGAATTATGGTCAGATCCTAGACAAGGTGCAAGGCCGAAACTGCTGCCATATCCAACAAAAGGAAAAAAATTCAGTCAGCAGCCTTAGCAAATCACACACATTCCCACTTGACACATTGTAACCTTTCTTCCTGTCTGGGTTCCTAAAAAGTTTCCCCAGTTGCTCTAACTTATCAAAAATGCTGCAAGCTACCTTGGTTTTAAATTTTCCCACTGACCCCATCTATTCGCTCCACTGTCTGCTTGAAGTATATTCAAAACCCTGGTGACAATGTGGAAGAATGCCAAACAAACAGCAGTTTCACAGCAGTCTGTGGTGAGTCACTACAGGTCGCTCAGCTGCCTTCTATGTAGTAACCTGGCAATCACTTCGCCCAAATGTCATCCCACCTGGCTCCTTTTGAAATGGTTTTCCTTCCAGTCATGAAAAGCAGTCACATACTGTCCTATTTTTCCATCTGAACACTAATCTTTTAAAAAATATATCCATACCCTGTTTTCTGAATGGTCTTGCTTTTTCTGAAATTTTAGAGTATCATTGATAATTATCAAAATGGTGATGGTTAAGGGACTGGCTTGAATGTGGTTATGCTTTTAGATGTACAAATAAAAGGCAATACATGTTTAGAGTTGTCTTATTTGATTAGATATGTCCTTCACCGATTTGGATTGGATCCTTGCAAAATCCCAGGGGTCTGTTTGAAAGGGGAATTTCAGAGGACTTCTGAAAAGGCCTCTGCATGCCAATGGCACTAGCTCAGTTCTGCAGATGAGGGGATGACAGCTGTGTTTTGTTCAAGCCTCTAGGCATTTTTTCACCTTCACTGACAAGTCAAGTCAAGTGGAGTCTAAAGAATCCTACAAATCTGCAGTAACTCTAACAGAATGGAAATTACTTTCATTGTCAACATTTCAATAGGCAACCTCCCCCGTCTTCTCATACACATATTTGACATTCAAATTGTTCTACTGTTCTGAGTGAAAAGAAATGTCGCTCTGTTCAAATAAAAATAACCATTTAGTTTTCAGACACCTTCATACCTCTGGCATGAGCAGACTTATCGATGGCATGTAATGCTCAGAGTCTCCACACGAGGACTCTATAAACCCAGTATGTTCAATCTACATAGTCCTGACACAAACATTACTGCCAATGTAAGACAAGGTATTTTATGTAAGACTTCCCCATCATGTAGCATTCAGATACAGTCGTAAATATAATATACTGTGAATGCTGCAATCCTCATCTTACTTTATGTTCCACAGGTGGAGATATCAGCTGTAACCTCTTGTCTCTGATTCTTGCTCCAGCGATGCTCCATGCTAATTAGCAAAGAGCCAGCCCTCCTGTTTGGCCTAAATTAATTAATCAGCCCTCATTATACACACTGCTCTTCTATAATTGCCAGCACAGGCACAGTGATGAATGATAATACAGAAAACATTCTCATTAATGTGGAAAAGTGTGTGCCTGCCCTTATAATGAGACAGCTCTCATTCACAAGAGCCTTTTGTCATTTTAACATGTATCACATGTGCACACAAATAAACACACTTACATAATTTACATATTGACCAAACCTGTAGAAAGGCAATTCTCATGTTGAGCAGGCAAGACATGAGGGTAATGATAGAGTCTGCAGTGATCAGACAGGCTGTGGGTCTCTCCTGCCATGAAGGCCATGCATGAGCAAGCTTGAGATAAACTGGGGCTGGTCACAGCACCATTCATTTACATCAAGAAGCCTTGTGTGGTTTGGATTAAAACAAATTTAAGGCTGGTGCGATTTTAAAAAGATCAGTTTACCTCAAATCAAACTTGTTTACTCTTGACTTGAAAAAAAAATCCTCTAATCTTTTATACCCTACGTGCACTGGTTGACTTTCAAGATCAAGCATTAATCACTGAGTCTTAATCTCCAAAAAAAGAACAGGGAGGCAAGTAGGGTCATACAAATCCGTGTGTGGTATTTAGACATCCTGTATTGTTGGTATCCTGTGATGCTATTACTCCCCTTTGATCTGTGGATCATATTTGAGCGATGGCTCATATCTCGTTGCCTGTAAGCCAGAGAGATACAGTTTAGGGCATTATGTGTATTGCGGCTATGCAGTGGCATACAAAACTGGGCCAGTACAGAAAAAATCCCCCACTTTTACCAAACCCTCTAGTTACTCTATGCCACAGATATGAGGGGATCCCTGGAAAGCAATAAATAAATTGAGTAATATCGAGAATTGAACAATTAAGGTCATGGAATCAGTTTTTCTGATTATATAATAATAATAATAATTTTATTGGAATGCATTTGTTGTGGGCAGCATGGTAGCTGAATGGTTAGCTCTGTTGCCTCACAGCAAGAAGGTTCCTGGTTTGAAACCCAGCAGGGGTCTTTCTGTGTGGAGTTTGCATGTTCTCCCTGTGCTTGTGTGGGTTTTCTCCAGGTACTCTGGTTTCCTCCCACAGTCCAAAAACATGTATGTCAGGTTGACTGGTGACTCTAAATTGCCCATAGGAGTGAGTGTGAGTGTGTGAGGTTGTTTGTCTCTATGTGGCCCTGTGATGGACTGGTGACCTGTCCAGGGTGTACCCCTGCCTTCCACCCAAAGAGAGCTGGGATAGGCTCCAGCAGATCCCTGTGACCCTGGTTAGGAATAAGCGGGAATAGAGGATTATAGCTATGTGTCCATTAGGTTATTAGTTTTTAATATATTCATTCATCTTTTTATTTTATATACCCTATTGCATATTACATATTTGCATTTATGCAAATAACCGTAAACCATGTGGCTTAATTAGAAAAAAAAATAAGTTGAAGATTTTTGATTCTTTTTAGTGCCAAAAGGAACTAGGAGATGCCAAAAATAAAAATACATTTTCTGTGTCTACTGCTATGGATTCCAATCTGCTTGCACAGGATTCAGACCTAATGTTATAATTAAACTGTCATGAAACTGTTCAGAAATACATATCATTTTTACAACATGATTAAATGAATTATGAATATTGAAGGGAAGAAATGCTTGTATGCATAAATGACCACACTGACCAATAGCTAACAATAGACTGTGTGAGATTTGTCAGTGGCTATTTTTCTGCAACCTCAGGCAGCAATCCCGCTGGTTTAATTTTAACCTCTCTGTGCCCTCTTGTGTGCAAGTGCTTCAGGCAATAACACATCACTTATGCTGTAGTTTCTGTACTCTTTAAAGGATGCATGTTCATTGAAATATTGGCAAATAGATTAATCCCTATACAATAGGCAAACAATATTGCAGATTCTCATGCACACATTTAAATATTTTCATTTTAAAATTCAGTGCACTATGAATAAAACAAGGAAATGATTTACACCTAAGAGCAATAGCTCGGATGAGAAAGCAAGGATGTGTTGCTTTGTGTGTGTATGTGCGCTTTTGTGCATGTGTTCCCGGTGGAGGAGGCATTCATGTGCTGTAAGAGTGATGGGTGAAGAGAAACTGAGTGTGCCTGTGTTTGTGTGTGCAAGTGTCTATTTTGACATCTGTGTGCAGGTGTGTTGAGCGTGTGTGAGGGTGCGTGTGTGTGTGTGTGTGTGTGTGTGTGTGTTGAATTACAGTTGGGAGGGCTTGATAAGTGGCTCAGAGTAGTTCACTGCCAAAGCATATTCCTTTCAAAGCCAACTCTGAGACACACACCAGGGAAGTGGGAGCAGGGAGGCTTACTGGCTAATCTGGTCAGAGAGCGAGCTGGAAGCTACACAGAATTTTTAATGTAGCGGACGAAAAAAAAAAAATCTAATTAGCGTCTGCAATGACAGAAACACTTGCTCATGTGTATGTTGTAGTGTGTCTATGTGAGTGAGAGAAAGGATGAAAAAGAGTTTTTGTTCATTTCTTCAGATGAGGTATTTAACATGTTGAGGTCAACCTGACCTTCTCTCTGAAACTGCCTCACCCCCTCCCATGTAATTTCTGGTTGTAAACCTGAATGTGGGCACTTACACTTGGATGTCAAGCATGATCCTCTTGTCTTCTTCCACATGGATGCCCCAGATGCAGTCCTGCCCCTTGTCATAGGCCTCCGGCCAGTTAGGAGACAACACCACACCAGCAGAGTCTGTGATCTCCCCACTGCACACAGCTGCAACACACACAAACGTATGCATTGTACCAGATTTCCAAAACAAACAAAGAAAAAAAAAAAAGAGATAAAGATAAAGACAAAAATCAATTTAACATGAATTAAAGGATATATCAAATCATATAATTTGAAGTTAAATGAAAAAAAACTACAAATATATATGAGCTTTGTGACTTCACAGGATGGAGCCATGCTTTATGCTTAATAAAACACAGCTGAAATCAAGTATGCCAGCTCCTTGACATGAATCTTGTAAAACTGCATACTACTACTGAACTTCTTGGCGACCATGACCCATAGGAGCAGAAATTTAATTCTCTCATATCTAGCTTTACTAGAGAGCTTTTAGAAAGCAATTTCACTTTGCGGCAGAATGACCATGTAGGCAAGAAAGACCGTGAATAAGGTCAGCATGTTGTGTGTGGGAAGAGTAAGAGGAGAAAGGAAGTGCTAAGGAGTAGACCGCTATTTAGTATAGTGCATAGTCTCTGCAGCTTGGCACTGTTCATCTGAGGCCAACTATTGTACGCCATTAATCTTTAGAACTTCTAAAAGCTGCCTTTGTTGAATGTCAGACCTCCTCGCACTCTCTCCTCACATTTCCTGTCTGCATTGCTACTACTGCTGTTAAAGGCAGGAATCATTAAAAAAAAGCCCCACCCTGTCGAAGTAAAATTTAATGTTAAAGTTTTAAGAGAAATTTTATCATGGCTCAGTGGAAAGCAGCTTAGAAAGATATAGCTAACTGCCAGTGTATTCAACATTTGAACATAAATACTTCACTAACTTCTGCACTGATCAGCAGACAATGATAGTCTTGGGTTGTTAGGTCAGTCATATATGGCTCTAGGTTCTTCTCCAGCACTTCTTCTTTTAAATATAACACTGCAAAAGTACTCGAGCAGATAAAATCTGTTGACTCACCTCTACAGGCCGGCTCAGTTTCATTCCACTGTGGATTCTGTGAGTCCACACACTCAATCACCACAGAGCCTTGCTCTAGTGTGTAACCAGGGTCACATGAGAATTCGACCACTGCACCCACACCGTAGGTAGAGTCACTGCTGCTGAAGTTTCCATACTTCACAAAGGGCTCATAGCACATCCCTTTTGCAAAAGCTGCGGACGCAAAAAGTGCACTGCGTTTAACGTAAGTGACAGGTACAGCATACATTTGTTTGTTAGCAATCTCTGCGATACACATGGTCAACCTGCCTTCGTATCTGACGGCTGCACCGGTGGAAGTTACTGTCCCGTCTGTGGTGAATTCTATAAAGAGATAACGTCCAGTACTGAGCACACCCTCATTGGGCAAATACTCTACTTCATAGGAGTCGTACACAGGAGGAGAGTCTATGTTGTTTCCATTCTTGATCAGAAGCCTAAAAAACACATCATACACGCACAGAGAGAAAGAAGACAGATCAAAAGAGACATAAATGAGCCTGGAAAAGTAAAAGAAGTTACAAGCTATCTGAGAGCTGCTCACTGTTCCAGTAGTGCCTGTAATAAGTTTGCGATAACATTCTCCACCAATTACTAATGGGGTGAATGACCATGTGTGACGATAGCCATGTGGCCCAGTGAAGAAAAATGTAATGCATTTGCGGTTTCCTACCTCTCACTACCTTCTGTAGTCCCTTCAATTCATTCGCTTGATAGAACAGTGTTAAAGGATTATAATGATAAAAGGTCCTTTCAAATTCATCTGTCACTCCCTAAAGATTTTGGTTATTTATAGCCTTTGAGGGTTTTAGTACTCCAGCCGCAGGCATACTGTTATTCAGAAAATGAGTTTAAAGCCCTAGTGCCAGCTATTCGTTAAAGATACACACACACACAAATGCACACGCACTGTTTTCTTTTTCTCTCAATGTGTTTTTAGCAGCATGCATACGCCACCTGTCATCGTCCTCTGCCAGAGCCACCTTCTCAAAGTGAATGTGAAGCTGGTGGCCTTCAGGGGCCTCCAGGACCCAGTGGCATGTCAGATTATTGCTATAGTTGCCAGGGAAACCAGGAGAGACAATTCGACCATAGGTGGCATTTTTTATCATTCCCCCACAGGATGCTATATCAGAAAAAGGAGAGGGAGAGAAAGAAGACAAAGAGTTGGAGGCTAGGACTAGATGAGAAAAGTAATGACAACAACTCTAGTAGGGGTTCTGGAGAAAAGCCCCTGTCTGAGTATAGATTGCATCAGTATCCAGCGGACTGTGGCTGGGCTACACTATGCGGCTCACCTAAGAGCCTAAGAGTGTGTGACTGTGTGTGATGGACTTGTAAAGAGAACAGCAGAACAGCAGCAATAACACTATCAGTTCAGAGCAGCTGCAGGCAGGCACGGAGAAAGACAGGAAGTGGGAGATGAGCCTTTACCAACAGGAAAAGAACAGTCATGTGGACCATAGTCAGGACAGCCAGGTGTAATGGCCTTGTTTTGCTCCAGCTCCAAAAAATAGCTCCACATGCTGCTAATCTCATGCAAACACAGTCATTTGAGTAAGTAATCATCTCAGTCGGAGACAACCCAGTGAAAACCTCCATTAATCACAATTACCTCTTTTCTAAAGGCAAGATGAAGGAAGAAGGGCTTAGACATGATAAACCTTCAATTTTTAGGACTAATATATTCATTTTAAGAACTGCTTGTCAGATTTTAAATTTGCTTAATGACAACTGCTAATTTCCTGGAATTAATTTTTTTGTTGCAATTACAAACATAATTTTATTACAGTCCAAGTTTACTTTACAAGTCTGCCAAACAGTGTTAACTACTGAAAGTTAAGTGAAAAAAAAAAAAAAAAAGAAATTAAATCTCAACATCCCATTTAACCGAAAGGTATAAGGAGACCTATTATAGATTTAGTTTTGCATAATTACATTTTGAACTCCTTTGTTGTTGTAGTTCAGCAAGGTGGTGACCTCACTGCTCTGAACTGCTCCAAGCGTTGATTAATAAATGTGTGTCTGGCAAAAAAAAAAACAAAAAACAAAACATAATTTCTTACCCACACATCGGGGCTCCTTTCCGCTCCAGTAAGGTGTGGTTGCATTACGACAGGTGAGCATATTGGGACCCAGCAACTTGTACCCAGTAAAACAACTGAAGTAAGCTTCTCCACCGGGATGTAGGTGTGTCACAGAAACATCTCCACCAGCGGGCTCTTTGGGGAATGCACAGCTCAGCACAAAGGCTAGAGAGGAAAGAATAGTCAGAAATGGAAAGAGTAAGAAAAAATAGCCAGTTTAATTACAGCATCTGTGGACTGCAACAAACCTAAAATCATCTAAAACTGAAATTCATTATTTGATAAGCACCGTATGAGTGGATATTCAGCGACTAACTAAAAAGAATGACTGCTAATATTCTGCTAATGTGACATCAATAAAACATAATAAATGTGTTATTGTCACTATGGTTTATCCACTGTGTAATCTGTTACACCCAAGAGTTTAACATCATAGTTTAAAAACTAGCAGATTAATGTTATAATACAATGCAATTAAATACAAACACAGTTAATTAATTTGTTAATTATCAGCTCTCTAATGAAAGTACAAATTATGACATACGTGTCATTATGATAAAATACTTTGCCAAGAGACTAGCATGGTCTCATTTAATTTTTAATACAGTTTTATATAATATTTCATTGTTGTGAAGCCTGGAAAAAATGTTCCCTGTAAAAATTACTAACTTACTGTAAGCATGTGGATACATAATTTGCCAGGATTGAATGTTTCATCTAAACACACATCCAATTCTGGCCAAAACAAACAGCCAACAATGTTAACTGGCTCCACAACACAATCCTCTGTGTCATGCATTGTGTATAACCCCTGTTGTTTTGTTGCATTGTTGACCATGTTGTCTCTCCTCCAAACCACCACCGAGCACCCTATGCACATTTAGATATAAATGTTTTCCATTATTTGTGCAAATAAATCAGGTACCAATATTTCAGCTCGTACTCTTTGTGCCTTCCTGTTTCTCACATACACAGAGCATTAAGGATGTTTTTCAGCTTTGTTTATAAACACTCCAGCTCTTAATTAATTGCAGTTTACCAGTACATACATTATGCAAATGTAGAGAGACATGTTTGCAGCACAATAATTAACATAGCTGTGTGTTTCTGTGTAAAGTCAATGTAAATACTTTGACAAGTGGAAATCTTGCTGACCAGCGGAACATCATAGTGGATTTGTAATGTGATAGCTGGAAGAGAAATTGCTGCTGTAGTAGTTGTCAAAGAGTCTTGATTTCAGGAGGGTAAGATCAATGTTCCTCAACTTGCTCTGCATTGTTGTCGTGTCCCTGTTTCTAAACAAATGGCGTAGGATGAGATGGAGCTCACATGGATAATGGAGTGAGCTAACCAAGTCTGTAATGCAAGCTATTAAACAACCTTCTCTTCCTGTCTAATAGCCATTCTGTTCTACCTCATTAGTGTAGGCACTTTAATGACCAGCAGAAAACTTTTAAACTTCTCGAAATGTGTGAACAACAGAACAAGCAATATAATTGCACCCACTATGGGTTGTGTTACAACAACAGTGTGGTTGTGCAGCAGCAAAATTACAAAAACATTTTAAAGCCTGCAACATTACTTCAACTTTGCAAGTTGCTCGTCATGTTTCAGCTTAATATAGTGTCTGCAAAGCACCAATGAAAACACCAATGAAAAGGTTTCAAAATCACATTTGCAATTTTCAAAGTAATTATGACAATAATCAGGCATGGGCCATGTTGTGTGTGTTTATGATAATATGATGGAGGTTATTTGCTGTTTACAGAATTATGTCATAGATTACTGCAATTTATGGCTGCATAGTTCTAGGTGTGTTTGGTGTATTTTTTTTCTTTTACCTTGTTGCTGTTGTTTAAATCACATCTAAAAGACACTACTACAAGCACTTTTTGTATCAACCGGTGAAGAGGAATGTCACCATCTGATCAGCATTTCAAGAAATATAAAGTCACAACACAGTATGGCTTATTTTTTGTGGTTTTGAACATATCAGACTCTGTCCTGATGAACACCATCTGCAACAATTCATAACAGATTTTGACACTGGCCCTTTAATGAAATAGTAAAAGGTCAGTTTTCATACTTTTAGAGCAGGAGCAGTAGCCACATGCAAAAAAAAGGGGACAATAGGATTCTGCATACAAAGTCTTGTTGGTCCATGTACTTGAACACCACGAAAAAATTGGATTTGAATGTTTTTGCACACATAGTTCCTCAGCAGGTGGAGGTCAAACAAAAATATTAGATGCTCTGCGATAAGTTATATTTGAAGTGCTTTTATTCCAGCTAGTCATTTGTAGACGGAAAACACCACTTTAGTGAGGTTTCTAGCTTTACCTTGACAATAAATTGGTTATTCATAAAACTAAAATGTCATTCTATCAATCTTCAATCTTCAACTCGAGGGAAAACAGCCCTAAATACATAATGGCCATAAAGTCTTGTGAAACTACCCCCATCTACTATGTTTTAATCTATTGACTTCTGCTGTAGGTTTTTCTTTTATACAAGCCACTGGTTTCCACCGTAATGAGACGGGCCATTCTTTTGCAGTAAATCAGTGAGCCACAGGGACGAGGTACACTGCCCCTGGGTCATCCATTCAATTCCTAGTTTATCACTAGCTCCAATGAACCTAGTTATTGCCATTATCATAGCAGCATTTACATCCCTATTGAGCATGCAGCGGGAGAGCTGGAGGCAAAAATTGTGAAGCCAATTCCTGAAGTATTAAATTACGTGCTGCCTCCATTCCAGTAGATGTGGTACTGGGCCATAAAGTCTGATTGTTTTGCCATTACAAATAATAGAGCCATGGTGCAGGCAGCCAGGAAGATTAGCTGATGGTACTGTAGGGCCACAGGAAACAGATGTGGAGCTTATGTCTTTAGTCATTGTCTTCTTGTAGAGAAGAATAAATAGTCACATTGGGTGAAACTTCAGTTTTGCAAGAAAACTAAGATAAACTGGCATTTTTGTTCAAAATGAAAAATAAAGAAACCACAGAAAAAAGAAGTTATATGTAAATGTGTACATTTGAATTACATTAACTTTATTTGTGGTCATCTACTGGCCACAGTAGTGAATCTGATGAATCCAATGACTCTAATGGATCTGAGGAACCCTTTAACAAAACAAAGGACACACAAAGGAATGCTGCAATGTTTCACATGAAGTACCAGTACCATAATGTTACTTTCTTCTAATACTGTGTTTAAAAAAAAGGTGTCCTTAAAAAGATTAAAAGGAAACTAGCCTTGGGGATTTAACCGACACAGTTTTAAAGTTAGAAAGTTAAAGTTGTTTTTATACCGTATGTAGCTTGTCATAACCAATATATAATCATAACCCATCTGGACGTGTCCTAAATGTTTTTTTTTTTTTTCACTTTATTTTTGTCACAGTACTTGTTCACAGGGGTTCAGGAGGAACATTTCCTGCCTTGCTTTCCTTTTCTTTCTTGCACTCTTATCTGTGCAACCAACAATGGATTTGTCCTGCCTCTTATTATTTTTGTTCATATTTCTTCCTGCCCTTTCTTAACTATCTAAAGTTTGGATACTTTGTGTCATTTTTTCAAATATGAACCAGTACCCACGAAATTGTATTTTTGGATTGACTAATGGATTTCTTAAGCCTGTCAGTAAAGATCAACTTTTGGAAATCATTTAAAGGAAAGGAGCATGTCCTGAAAACACTTGGAGCAACTCCTATATTCACTCACCCACTAGTGGCATTATTCTGTTGTATGTACATTTTTTATGTGTTTATTTCATGAGTGTGCTACTCAATAATGAGCAAATATTGTTTACTAGAGCACAATAGATAAAGAGAGAAAGCTGATAATAGCAAGTTATCCACCATATTTGGGCAAACAAATAAAGTGCATTGCAATTTAAACCTAATAAACTGTTGCACTGTTGTATTTCAAGTGTCCCCTCCGATAGAGCTGAATGGATTCAAACTTGGTGAGGTGAGGGCAGGAGATAATGAAATAGGGTTGCAGGAAACAGAACAAAAATAATGGAAGTAGGTCTGATTGTTATTATATTTAATGACAGGAGATTTTCGAGTTGATGACTAATCATATCCAGTCAGCTGTTTCGATGCACTGATATGACAGCAGTCCTGCAGTTAGCAGGTGACTTGTGGGAGCGTGTGACACGGTATCCAAGCCTTTTTGGCTGTGCACCAAAGCATTACCTTTTACAGAAAGATCAATAGTGTTGTCTCTGGGAAAGTGATTCAGTTGTAGAAAGCCAGACCAATGTTCTGTCATGATATGGCCTATTGATATTTATGTGGTTGGGTTAAAAACTCGATTTTAATGGTCATTTACTCAATAAAGTCTATTAAAGAGAAATAACTTTGGACTGGAGGCAGCATCTCATCAGTGCAACTAAGAAGTTGTGGCAGATGGTGGATCACTGCCAGTGGCGGAGGTCCTCTGGCCACCTCACTTGTCAAACCACTTTATTAGTCACTGCGAATCAATAATCTCTGTAAAACATTACTGCCATTAGCAATGCCATTGATTACACTCTGTGTTTCACTAAATTCTGAAATTACAATTGAGACTAACCTTTAGATGTTATAAGATGATGATTATTGCCAACTGAATACAAACAGGCAAATGGAGCAATTTCTAACTAGGAGTAAAATGGACTTGGAGTGTAAATGTTCATGAGCAATGTTAATGTTTTAAATATTAGTACTTAGAATACTCATACATGCAAATTATTTCCATTTTATTAAATAAATCATAGAATTCCTGGACTGCACTGTTAAAAAAGGCTGAATACTGCTTTTACTGGAATTATTTTTGCCAAAAACTCCTTTTGCATATGCCAGTGTTGTAATTACCTCATCAGTATTCATTAAGAGGAATGGTAGAGATTTCACTTCCCTGTTCCATATTTGCTAACACTTTAGGATGAAGCATCTTCAGTGTGCTTGCATGCATTGTAATTGAGTTTTAGGCATTACAGTTGCAACCAATCCTTGCTACACAAAAGCAACTTCATACATATTGAAAGTAGATCGCTGAATAAAATGCGAGAATATCTCTCTCAGTTTAAATGCTGTCATTGTGTAGAGAAAACAGGTAAGTCTGAATCAGTTCTTTTTAAAAATGCATCATTAATAACTGTAGATATCATTAGTAAACCTATTTGTAAGATGCTTTTTCTTGTCTATATATGGATTTTACCGTTGCAAAAATAATAATGAAATAAGTCTGTTGAATGTTTCACTTTCAGAAAATACAACACTAAGTAACTAACATAAACAGTAACAGTAGTAAATAAATAAAGTAAAAAAATAAATACAAAATTTTAAAAACCTATTACCCATGTTTTTTTTTAACCAAAACAATTGGAAATTTATATATGCTAAACTGATAAATACTGATAAATATTGACTGCATGCATAAAAGGTTGTTTACTCTTAGGATGCACTAAACTAAATGTTTTATATATGTACACACTGTTAGCTGCATGCATATGCAAATATTTTGTAGCTGCAGTGTCTGTAACTGGACATTATTTCTGAATAGAGAGTGGAGGCAGTAAAAACTCATAATACTTGTAATGTGTGTATTGAGACAACAATGTCCAGACAACAATGTCCAGAGACATTCTGCAGCCTTTCTGCAGTCCCACATTCCCACTTCCTACATATAAACAGTTAAGTGTCAGGCCCACTGCTGATGTTATAGAGGCATCCATCAGTCTGCCACAGACAGACCCAACCTACAGCCGATATTAATTACCATGAGCTGAGATCCATCTTTCCACAGTTCTGTCTCCTTTTCCACGCTTGTCCAATCACATTTCTCACAGCCCATTTTAAAGGACAAGGTGATACTCTGCTTATCAAGGAGAGGAACACAAATTAAAATATATTCTGTCTCCAATATGTCTAATCTTCAAGTAGTCTGCTCAAGGCATTTTATCTCATTAGTGCAACTAAATTTGTCCCATTAACTTTAAATCAAACTGGTTGTTTGGTGGACATACAACCAATGTGTTTTTATATGCTACTAAGTCTGGCAGCAATTACAATACAGACAGTTGTCTGTGTTAAAGTGTTTTATAAGGGTTTTATACAGTAATAAGAGTGCCCATGGATATCTACTGTAGAATCAGAAACAGCAGGATGTAGCAATAAATTATTTGGGGGACTTGCTGTCAACAACACATAGCCTAGTTTGTCAATGAGTATGTTTACATACAAAATATTGTCCCTGCTGTGAGTCTCATCTTGGTTGTAATCACATTTGGAATTCAAAATATGGAGCATAAGAAAATGAATTCTGAATTCCACACCTGCAGCATCTGGCTTTATATCCAAAACCTCACCTATAGTCATACATGCCTGGGCTAGTTTCAATCTCAGATCTGTAGATTAATTCAGGGCATCCTTATTTCCTCTAATAAATCATCAAAATGAATGTGTAATAAATCACTACATATCTTATTCAACTTATTAACAATTATCTGATTGGTTATCAGTCTTATCCCCGTTTTTTAAACGCAAGGAACCACTTGATTCTTCATGTTCCTTACATAGCAGTTTGAGCCAATGTCACAAACAGTATGCTGCGAACCACGCAGCAGCCACCACTATCAATGAACAACATGACAACGGGCATCAGTCTCAAATATAGTGCCCCAACTGAGTCTGCAGACGCCCCTCAGTGTCAGGTGCATGATGCAGTGCAACCACTGGGTTAGTTAAAAGTTAATCGGCCACAGATGGGTGTGTATCCCATTATTTAAACAAATCAGAAAAATAGTTTCACATCAAAGGCATATTTACTATACCAACACGAGAAGAGGAGGAAAAGCGTACATCTGATAGTGTAATATATTTCAACTATTTGTCACCATCTGTTCCCATCTTTGCACCACCATGTATGATCTGTACTGACCCTTCGCTATTATCATTCAGCCTGACCACACAACGATATTCTCACATCCAGCAGTGATGGGCTCATTTATCTCATGCCAGTGACAGGGTTTTGATAGCCGCTTTCATTTTAGAGCTGATGAAAGTGCCACTGTAATGTGGTGGAATGAATGTTTTGTCCACCAGCTTCAACCATCAACTCAAATCGATGGGGCATGTAATTGGTGGACACTTTATGTGATTGCTAAGATAAACAGACATTGTTGTGGCCATGGAAGATCAATGTCACGCAAAAAACAAGCAACAGAGAGGGAAGAATTTATGGACTATCATATTCACCATCAACTTAGAGTAACTATTGCTACTGAAAGGGTTTGCTGCTACTGACTCACGTTTTGTAGTTTTATGCAATCACTCATGCTGATGCTCTGTTGTTGCAACGTTCAGAGGAATTCAGTGCTCACAGAACCAGCTTGAAAGAATTAATTGCATTTCAACTTTCTGCCACACCCAAGTTCCTAACTCATCAGCCATAACACCACAGAGATGCCGCACACTGCATATGACAGTTTAGGCTCCTAACAGAGTGATCGATACACAGGTAAATATGTATAAATAAATTAAGAGCTGGGTGAGCATTCATATGGAAGCCCAGTAGACTGTTGTTGAATTATTCGTTGACATATAGTACCAGTGCCCTGCAGTCGACATCAGGCCATGCTGTCATAAATCTGCTGGGCTACATGGCAGTCGATGCCATACTCTAGCCCTAACCTACCCTACCATACCTTTGAACTAACCTTACATAAATTAAAGCTAAGCAGCTTAGTCTTAACTGGGTTCATCTGAATGCCAGAGCCCACTTAATTATCTGGCCTTTACCTCTACTTATCTAGGTCTACCAGCCCTACTAGAAGTTACTGGCCATATCAGAAAATTACCACAGTTTGACCCAGTTCACCTGTAAGATGTTCTTGAATCCTATTCTCTCTGACGTAATAAGCAGGAACTTTGTAGTATGATATGGACAGTGGCTGGCCTAACTGGCTTTTTATGCAGTTTCCTCCCAGGCCCGCTAAATTGTCTTAATGACTGCCACTGTACAATTCCACTAATCGAATGAATAAGCACTGATTAACAATAACTCAATTAAATACCTGACTTACCAATTAACATACTAACATCATTATAAGCGGCAAAGCAGAAGAATTCCTTCTTGCTTGTATTTCTGTACATAAAGGTTTCTTACAATGCAAATGTTGCTGAATGCTGCTAATCTGATACAAACACACCAGCGGTACTGACTTACCTTGGTAATGCAGCAGGAGGAATCCAGAGCTGTCCTGTTGGTCACTACGAAAATGGATGGAGATCTGGTTACTCCAGCTGCGTAGGATGAGACCCCTCATCAAGACCGACTCATTGGCAAGGATGAAGGGTTCTCTGCCACCCGTATCTTCTACTGTCACCTGCTCTCCCTCCAGCACACTCACATTTAGGACCTAAAATAAAAAGAGACCATGCACTCAGGCCTTTATGGCTGCACCCATGTGCATCATGTATGTCATGCTAGAAAATGGTTCACTGATTGAGTTACCCTTTACAAAGGGTCTTTGTAGAGTAGCACATTGCAGAATTACCAAAGGTAATAGTGCATTGTATTTAGCACTGCAAGAATGAGCACATTTCTATTTTATCCACACTGACTTTTAACTCTAACACTCCATAATCATATATAAAAATACATTAAAAATTCACATTGCAGACACAAATATTGACTTGTGATGTCTCGTTTCACACCAGATGGAATCTTGTTTTCATTTAAAGCCAGATTTTGTTAAATAATGTTGCTCTAAAAAAATAGTTCTTCAGTGTGAGACTGAAGAAGCCACTTGGATTAGTGGTGAAACAATTCAAACTAAAAAAATCGAAGTCCAGTTGCTATGACTCAGCCTTTAGTCATGGCAACTGTGTTTGACAGGAGTAATTGTAGAATTTGTCTGGTCATTCTAATTGTTTGCTACATGATCGGCTCAGTTGTTCTCATTGTATATGTAGGATAGTCTGACAGAAGCTCTTTATGTCTTCAACAGGTTTGAGCAGCATCTGCAGCTAAATCTGGTGAGGAAACCTCAAGAGGATTGCATGTAGTTAGCTTGGAGCATGAAGTACTGATAAAATCTGATTCATTCCCCACAGAATCATAAAAGAGGTATGTTAATCCAACAGCAATTCATGATTCGTATTCTGAATGATAAAAAAATAAAAAACCTTTCACCTCCACTTGTTTTTGTAAGGAGGTATTGAATAGCATTAGGGATTGTTATTAAATCTAATCCAGAACTGAATCTTCTTATCCATTCAAAATAAAATCCAAATCCTTTGATTATTTTCTTTTTAATTAAATGATTGAAATAGTTTGATTTGGGGTTGTGTTTTAATTGCACTGTGTGGGACAACATGTACATTTTCAGTAAATCTGGGTAAGAACTGTAAGATAACTTAGAATTCAAACTCAAAAGCTGACATTCATAACTAAGCTGAGATTATCCAGCGCAGACAGTACATTCAAAATGAAATAAAACAACATAAAATACAACATCAGTGCTCAGTGCCTAATAAATCTTGCAACCAGATCCAAAATGGACCCACTCTGGTCTTGAACAACAAATGCACTATGAAAGGTATTTCAACCACATCTGTTTCAGCCAGCAGTATAATTCATGTCATGTTCTAAAAGCTGATGCTGTCATAGGTAGTGGGCTCAGGTCTCAGATATGCCGCCAGGCAGAAAAAAGATTGTCCTCCATAGGTTGGTGTCCCTGAGGTAATATGTGTGCAAGAGTGTTAGTGCATCAGCCTGGAAAAGCTGAGGCAGTGGGCAGGAGGTGTGCATTGCATAGTGGCAGCAAAATGAATTTAGTCACGATGACTAACTGTCACTCAATTGAGGGAAAGCTGACAATAAGAGCAGAGAGGCTAATGGACAGTCTGACTAAGCTTGGAGGTGACTTCTTTTGGAGTGATCCATAAGGTCAGCCACTTCTATTGATCTGATTTTTATCACAATTGGAATTAAACACACAGCCGCTCTGTAGGTTTTCTGAAAAACTGGGAAAACAGAGCAAAGAGCAGCTCAAATAGTCAAACAGCATTCACTCGAATGTAATGTGTGTGTGACAAATTATTTGTGTTTATTTTTAATACAGGCCTAGGTTTGTCAGTGCAGCTTAGGTAGCTGTTAAAAGAGATGCAAAAAGCAGCATCACAGTGAGTAATAAAGGAATGCCACATGATTTCAGAATCCCTGTTTCCCCTTTTCTCAAGGGTGACAGCAATGACAAAGCCTTAGGCACAGTTCTTTTTTTTTTATTTGTCTCTTTGTCTCTGAGTTAATAAGGGGGGCTTGGATGTTTTGCAAATCAGGTTACTTAGGCTACTTGCTCATCTTATAACATCAAAAATTTACCCTACAGTACAGCACAGTAATTTTCCTTCAATTAAGTATTCATGCTTATCTATTCAAGGTTTTAGGAATTGCAAATTCACTAACCATAGTTTTAATTTGATTTACAAATTTAGATCAAGAAGGCTCAACTTGAAATTGCATCTATACTGTGACCGGTAGTATAGTAAGTGGTTAATTGTTTGCATTGCAAATGTAGCTTCAACTTAAAATACTGTCAAAGAACAGAAGGTTTGAACATTTTTAAGCCTATAGTTATGTAAGCAAAATTAAATAGTTTTTCCCAGTCAGACTGCATTCTGAGGGGAATTGAGATAAAGTAAAAGCAGACCTAAGCCTGTAATTTCTCTTGCTTGAATTATTACTCTGTGATGTGTTTTGGTTTTTGTTTTGTCTTAATGTTGAATTAATGAATAACACACTACAAAGTACACCAGCTAACCACATATTACACTCTTAAAAACAACACCTGGTATTGCTTCCACCTCAGTACAGTACACCATCTGTAATATTGCCAGAATGCTCAAACTAATTGTGAGTCTGTGACCACTAGGTTTAAATAAACTAGGACGACTTATGAAGGACAGGTGAGCAGACAGTGGACGTTGAACATTTGGACTGATAGTTGGCCTCAGAGGACCCTATCATCTCTCATCCTCCCTGGGACCTGTCACTGAAGCCAGCAACAGCTGTCCTGCCTCAATTATGAATCATTGGCCATGTCAGGGGACATCAGGCTACCTTATCTTTCCCACTGCCGCAGCTAAAAGCCCAAGGGGACCTCTTTGTCACTGTCTCTGTCTCATTCACACATTCACACACAGGCACACACATTCCATGTATGTATTTGTGTGTGCATGCACACACAAGCATGTTGCGGACTGTAATGAGAGCAGGTTTATTGTAACTCCTGGTGGGGATCTCTGCCTCAGTAGGCACAATCAGGGGACCAGGGATTTGGCTGACCAAGCACATTTGCAGCAACATTATTAAAGGTTGCCATCTATATAATGTGCAGTAGTATGCTAAGTATTGCTTTTACAGAAGAAATGGTAACACTTGACAATACTGTACACTAAAATGCGAGTAGTTACTGGGGCATGAATCAGGAAGACCTGATAATTAATTAAGTGTTAATGAGTAGTTCCCAAATAAAAACAAATCTATGCTTACTTAGAGTACTAGATAATAATAAGTTACTAGAGAACAGACTGAAAGATACCATATTAATGAATGAATGGGTAGTTATTAGTTTATAAGTATCAGTAAACTGGTAGAAGAACCACATTCTTCATTAGTTGTTAGTGATTAATTAATGTGGAGAAACTCACTCTTTTTGTTTTGCCTTTGTTTCTGTTGAAAATGTATTTTGTTTACTTATTTTTAAGGTGTCTGCATCACTAATCAGAAAATAATTTAAGAAAGTGATTGTTACTGTATTGAAATTCCCTCCCTACTGATTTATTAAACTAGCATCTCTCAGGATGTTTTCTAGTAACTCATATATTACTTGATTCTCTGTAATTCAGGGATTACTCATAAATTCATTCCTATTTCATTCTTCAGTTGTCCCTCGTTAACTACTCACAATTCTGTGTTTGTTATTATATAGTTTTACCAAAGGATGTCTGTCTATATTTTTTTTAACAGGCTTATGAAAGCATTGAGCAAACAATCCGAGTAAAGAAGGTTTTAAAGAAGGAGTTCTTATGTTTTAAGTGTTTCTTTTTTCTCAACCACTGTTCCAATATTATTCCAAAATTTCCCGAGCCCAGTCCAAATGAGAGGACTGGAGGAGATAGGATGATCTTTCCCTTCTACCCACTGTCTTTCAATCAAAGTACATTAATGACAGGACCACCCTGCAAGGCCACAGTACAATGGACAGGCTCAAAACTACAATAAGAATAGAAAAGGTTTCAGAAGAAAACAGCAATTGCAGGAGTGAATACCTTGCCCGTGTAGTGTTTTCAATAACCTTTGTAGAACAGGAGCTTCCAGTGTGGTGCAGTATTAAATTATGAGAGTGAACAGTGAGCATAAATGAAGATCCATCTTATCACATCCAAACAGAAAGCAGCCTGGCATGGCTGCCACTAGAGTCACTTCGGGATCCCACATATCAAGTAAATGAAATAATCTGTGCTATGCAATTAGAGAGTTACTGTCTACTCTAAAAAAAAAAAGAAAACAAAATCTCTAAAGGCAATTTACAGGAAAAAAATGTTTCTCTTGGTGCTCTAAAATAAATGATCAGTCAAACAAATTAGACTGTTTACATGTGGCATGTAATCTTTATTCACTCATTTATTAATTTTTCCATAAGTACACAGTATCAGTTAACTGTCCACAGAGTTTGGCTCTCGTGGATAATTTACTGTTGAAAACATCTGGTGGTGCTCTGCAATGAACATTTACACCGACTCACAGGAGCCATTGCAGATGCAGAATGAGCAGTACGTAACCAAAATGATCCCACTATACATGGAAATTAAATGACCCTGCTGCTGGGGGCAATAAATCAACAGCCATTGGACTCACCAGCTGCAGTCATCATTACTATGATAAAACCCTCTGGTTTATAAAGTGGAGCACGCTGGTAGTGTACCTACCTCATCGCCTTGTATCTCTAAGTCTCAAATTTGAATAATCTTGGTACAGCACATCCAGTTGGTGTTTTTGTGTATCTCCTGATAAATCCATACAAAAAGAGAGTCATTCCCATGCTCATTATATGAAAAACGTTATCTTAATTAAACATTCACCTCTGTATAAAACAGTTAAGGCCATTTCCTGTTTGCCCTGCTGTCTAAAACAATGCATCCTCACCAATCAGCAAAAGCTGAATGTTAATGAGAATGTGCCAGAGCCAGGGGCTGAATACAATACTAACTTGCTCATTGTCACTTATGTCTCATTTTATGCTTACGGGATCATGAAATGCTAACATCATATAATAGCTATCTTCTCCAACATTATCTTTGACTATTTTTCCTTGCAGAGGCTTAGTATGAAGCAGACATTAAGGCCCTTCCCATTTGAAACACTTTCATGAGATGAGATTCTTGCTCTCTGATAAATCAGCCTCACTTTCCGAGCTGCCTCTTGGGCCTTGACATCTCAGTTTATTTGCTGCAGTGTGCATTTTTGCATAGATTTAAATTCATGCATTCCTGATTCCTCTTCATATTTTCTCCCATCCTCATCATGACACTGAAGGATTTGGAGAGAACATATCCTTATGGCAGACAGAATTTTCTCTCTTTATGACAGCTAACTGGGTGGAGGAGCAATTAGTGTCACCTGAAAGCATTCCACTCAGGATGCCTAGGCCCCATGAAAACTCATCTCAGCAGAGCTCTGACACCCTAAAAAGCTCATCAAGATCAAACTGGCCTTCTTTATGTCCTGCCTTACTCCCCAAAGGCACAACATGATGAAGGCTTCCTTCTGCCTCATCTAAAGTTGATTAAAGGCTGAAAGCCTGTCTTGCCCTCCATTACTAAGTCAGGCTCAGTTTCTCTGCAAGATATCTGTGTCATTTGTTCTACTGGACACCTAAGTCGCAGAAAGGCCAACACGTGCACCACAATGTCAGTGGAAGGATTACAGGCATCACTGTATATTATTATACATCACTTAATTTTATTTTAATTTTAAAAAGGTTTTGAGTCCTGATTTTGGGTGGAAATTTCATAATACTTTCTCGCAGCCCCTTCATTTGAAAAGAGCACTGAAAGTCACTGAATTCCAACAAAACAAATTGAATTCCCTCCCTCATCAGCCACACTCAGTCCTCGGGTCAATGCCATGTGCATTTTGTTTCTTTTGTAAGAAATACTGGAATTAAAATGAGAGTGCAAAGATCAATACAGCAATTCACCCAACACTGAGAGGAGGCAGTGTGTCAAGTATTGGTGCTGCTTATTAACATGACTATTGATTGGAGTCAGAGGAGCGTGGTCGCAGAGGCAGCGTCAAATACCAATCGTTAACCCTCAAGTTGGGGTTAGCTTTAAACACTTGGCATACTCTGTAACATCTCAATTCTTTAAAAAGGCACCCACCTCAACAGTGCTTTAATTTTTCTTTACAGTAGGTGCAACTCATTAGCACATGTAGCCTTGAGCTCATTAGACGTTTGGCTCTTAAGTTTTATTTCAGCTGGACTTGTCTGAAACAATATTCTCTCATTCATGGATGAAAAACTTGGAAGCTTTAATTTTCCCCACCGAGACTCGAGGCCTTCGTTTGATATTTATAAGCTTTAATTAACGAAACAAAAGTTTTTTGCTCTCTTTCATTTACTGCAAAACTCGACTACTTCCAGTTTTGTAAACTGTTGTGTCTCCATATTATTGAAACCCTACCACACATTATGTTTTATTGGTGCTTGTTGTTTCTACCAACATAATCATAAGAATAAAATAAAAGATTAACCTAAAAAAACCTATAACATGGGTCAATTTATAGTCATAAGAAGCTACAGCTTTATATTAATTTGTTCCTACATCATGTTAATTTATTCTCAGGTTCACTGCAGGAAGTGAAACAGAGAGATGATGGAGAGGAGCTGGACAAAGAAAAATGTAGCGGGCTGAGAGAAAAAAAACGCAGTAAAAGGGGGAGTGAAAAAATTGGAAAAAAGATGCCATATATACTATTAATACACTATTATGATGCTTTAAACCTGTCAGAAAAAAAAAAAAAAACTCCCCCAATCAGCCTTTGTGAGACTGAAAGAAATTGGCCATGTTTGGGCTCCTAGCCACTGAAATACATCAACCACTCTCAGTCCTCTCTACACAATACACCCTCTCTTGAGTGTGCAGGATGTGGCCTCTGTGGAACAGAGCTAGGACAGCCTGTTCAGAGTTTCACATGGTAACTCCTTGAGATCCAGGCAGGTAAGATCAGCGAGCAGAGGAGATGGAGAAATCAGAGCGGGACAGATGGCCTGGAAAGAGCTGATAGCTAGCTAACCCACCAGATTTATTTGATCAAATAAGAAAAGCTCCAAAACAGATTTAAAGCGTTTTTAATGCCACAGCCCAGTTCTGGAAAACCTCCATCTGTCCTCTACTAAAACCTTATTGCAAAAGTGACTGTGAAGAGAGAGAAGATGGATATAGAGGACAGAAATAAGACGTGCTTAAGCTATTGCCAAGTCTACACGTATTTAAACAGTAGAGAATGGCAACTAAATTGGCAGACCTGCAGGCAACTATCACATATATTTGAGTGACTGCAAAGATTGGTTCTTTATATTGTATATACCTACAGTGTCAAGGACAAGAAAACTGAGGGAATTGGACCCTGAAAAGCCTTTTCTCCTGCAATAAAGGAATGTGCTCTGACTTAGAAGCTATTTGTCATAATAACCTAATGTAATAGCTGAGAATATCAGACAAAAATCTGTGTTTTTACGTCTGTACATATAATAGTCTTAAGTATGTCCTGGACATATTTTACATCATTGACTACTAATTACTATATACTAAATTACAGTGGCTCTCTAAAAATACTTTCACTTTTTACTGGACTATTAGGTTATGTCTGCACTGAAATGTGGAGTTAGAATTGCCTACTAATATTTGTGCAATTATTCTGCAAATAAATTGTAATGTGGCTGGAATCAGCAGATGGGGTAATGGATTCGTGTACGCTGTGGCAAAGGGTTTGAACAGTCAGGCTGAGGCAGTAAATTCCTGATACATTTTTCATCCTCCCACTCCTACAAACTGCCAGACTGCTGAAAAGAGTATTGACTAAATTCAGAAAAGGTCTGATCTTGCTTATTTATTCCCAGCCAATCACTGCAATATTTCTGAATGCAGGTGGTTATGAGAGAGGTCTCTGAGTGCTGAAAATGACAGACACTGTCTGCCTATTAAAATGGCGAGACAGTAAGAAAGTTAGTGAAATACTTGCCTTTATGGATAAATTTGTCTTAAAATATGACCAGATCTTAATCTAAGTTACAATTATGAACAAGCAGAATGTGTTTTAACCAGTAACGTGCGGATCATTGTGCAGTTCTTGTCTATATTGATTCACAGTGTAGGTGTGAAAAATGTATGTGGATCCTGAGGCTATTCACATCAATAAAAGCTAATTGGAATCAGGAGTTAGGAGCAAGATCAGATGTGTATTAGAGCTACTTTGACTCAAACAATATGAGTGAAAAAATAGTTGATTTACATAAAGCGGGATACAAAATACAACAGTTTTAATTACATTTAATTAATACATAAATACATTATATAGCTTCAATTACTCTACATAGAAGTGCGTCTCCAGATAACCCCTGAGTAACAGCTAAAGGCTTAAAGGAAGATTTAGAGCTGGTTAATATATCTGTTCATGTGTCTACCATTCCCAAATCATCACAAGTCAGAGACTGAAGCTCAGGAGAAGTTAGGTGAAGAAAATCTGACCTTTTCAGCAGCCCAGTTAGAACGCCAATATCAACCCATTTTAAGTTTTTAGGTTTTGCTGTTTCAAACTGCATTATGAATGGTGAATGGGTGTGTTCAATGCAAAACACACTTTACACAGACTACTGTAATTGTTTGTGTGCCATTATCTTAAGCACATTGTTTCTGTCTATCCTTGCTGCCTTTAGTAGATAAAGATCAGGTCATATTTTGAGATCAACTAATGCAGAGAATCAGGTCATTCCAAATGGTCCACATACTTTAACCTGGCACAGTATCTTTTACTGAACTGTAGTTACATTACAGCAACATAAATATTTATTATACAATCACAGCATCTGTCCTTCAGAGTTTTCCTAGCACATAATTTCCCTCCTTCGCCCTTGCAAACTGCTGGTCTGTCTGCTGTAATGATGACTCCCTTCCATAACTGAGGCTGGCTGCCAAAACAAGAATATGCACTTCAACCATAATGTCCTTCCTAAAGCTCCACTGCTCTGAGGTGTGGAGCATGAGTATGTTCCCCATATTTTCCCCATGTTAATGTTTTGGCACCAAAAACAGACTGATCAAAGTGAATATTCAGTCACAGACTGTATCTCTGTGTGTCTAAAGTATTCCATAAAAAAAAGGTCTATGGCCATATCAATAAACTGCCCATAATTTGAGCAGAGAACTGGCAGGGGAAGGCTAGTGATTTCTCCAGAGATCATTGTGCGTTGATGACAAATTAGTTCATCAGAAAAATGGTCCAGGAGACGTCCAGGAGATTATAACATGAGTAAGATGTGCCTCTTACCACAGGAGAACTAATGGAATCCATTAGTTCTTACAACAATAGTTCATTTCATCTCTCCCTCCCTTCTTGCTTCAATAATAAACATGCAGAAAGTTATAAATTGTAAATTGTTGAGAAATGATTATCATCCACGTGCAAACATTCAAATTATGTGGTAGAAATTGTGCTGCTTGCATACATTTTCTGCAAATACTGCTACTCCACAAGTTTACGTTGTGATCTCCTTCACTCCTTTAAAACCTTGAGACCTGGATAGCCTCCAGGCAAAGGAGCTTCACACAGTGCTGATGAGAAAGCATGACACATGCTTGACTTCAATTTCTATCTTTCC
This sequence comes from Mastacembelus armatus, assembly GCF_900324485.2. Classification (NCBI taxonomy): domain Eukaryota; kingdom Metazoa; phylum Chordata; class Actinopteri; order Synbranchiformes; family Mastacembelidae; genus Mastacembelus; species Mastacembelus armatus. Next base: position 8,849,556 of record NC_046646.1, read on the forward strand.
ATCTTCAGTCAGTTTATATCTGCGCCAGGAACAGAGACCATGTCTCCTCATTCTCTTCAGCTGTGCCAAGCAGTTGTCTGTATACTTTGCCATCAGATCGCTATCAGTTTAGCTGAAGGAGGGAGGGAGACAGTGGCCCCATCTGTTCACATGGTGGTGCTGAAACACATGGCTTCCTTCAATTTCTTGGTAGATGTTTGAGGATAAAATGTCTATATGTTTTCCCTTTATACCCTTGCAGTTTTTAGACTTTCCAAAGAAATTTTCTGCCAACTGCTCTGGAGAAGCTGTGAAAAGTTGAGAGCTGATACATCAAATGTGTATGCAGATGTGTGTGTACATGCACATGTGCAGGTGAGTGTGCCTGTGCTTATAAGTGGTTCAAGATTTACTTGACTTACCCAAAGGAAGCTTTCAGAGAAAAACACACTCTCAAACATATACTCTGTCAAGACTTATCTTAGTGCTCCAGAGGCAGCAAGACAAAGCTCACACATTTTAAAGTCTCCAGTGGTAAATGAGGCGTTTGAGGAATTGCAAATGCCAAGGAACACACACACACTCTGACAGTTAATTTTTATAACCTTTTGTGAAAAGACTTACCAAGCAAACATTCAACCTGAGACAGACCCCGTCAATAGTGCCCTCATCCACCCACTCACCCCAGCAATTTGCTGCCTATCTCCAGCAACCCACACAAGAACGCTGGAACAGCAAGGACGAAACCAAAATATGTCAGTGCACCTCACTTAATGAATGAATCCCTATTTTGCTAAATTATTTTAGTTAAATAAATTGTTTATGAACCAAAAAACGGCACATATTCTATTAAAATGGCTACAATCAATTCTTTTTACATTAACAGTGGGTCATATGGCTATTTGTATGGGGAACTGGGTGGCTTATAGTGACAAACTTAGAGACAATTGTTACTCTCAGCTCTACTAAGATTTATTGCAGCTTTCCGCTTATTTTGTTTTACAAGCCACAACTTTAGCATTTTGCTCCAGTCCTTCTGTTCTCATCTGTGTCATTTCCAGATGAAGACAGCTGTTTTCAGTGACAAAGCTCTGACACACCACTATAGGCTGCCTGTCCAGCATTAGACTGTGATCAAAGGTAGCAAAAAGCTATAAGTGAACACTGCGAAGCATTTTACTGCTATAAAGCCACATTATTTCTTATAAGCTGGTAGAGACCAAAAACAGAGCTAAAAGGAAATTAAATATTGAACTAAATATTAAATATTGATAGTAAATATAGTCATGTCACTGTTTTATACACAGCTTATGTCAGCTGCCATAATGTGGCCAAAAATCTCAGAATGTGGGTTTGACATAAATAATTTTGTACTATACTTTATCACTTTATCAGAAGTTGCATATTGTAGTTAATAAGGAACAGCGTCACAGTGAGTCTTCAGCACTGACCTGAACCTCAATGCCATATCCCAGGTAGACGGTAACCAAGTAGTTACACTCCACACCAGAGTCAAGTTGCTGCAGGATTTCGATGTTACCCTCAGGGTCAGTGAAATTCAGACCGCATGGCTCTGTGGGAGACAGTAAAAAGACAAGTGATTCCCTTTTTCCCGGACCACTGATCTTTCTGACAGCCCACCTGTGTCTCTGTGGCCCTGTAACCCTCTAACTATCTCTGCAGATTTCCTCTCCGACACTGCTCATCTGGGCCTTCAGCCCTCTCGGCCACTGGAAAGGACAGGCAGGGCACGTTGGGGAAAATCAGATTGTTTTTGACACATGAGCAACTCTGTTATCCCTAGTAGAGAGATGAATAGCTGTGTGCAGCATGCGAAATGAACAGCACTGATGACCTGATGCTTCATTTTCTTGTCCTCTGGGATGGATGTGTTAAATCTTTGGAGGAAAATGCTCAAAATTTTAAATTTTCAGTGTGGAGAAAAGTCATTTTGTTGCCGCTTCTATTTATTTCAAAGTCATCTGAACAGTCTGCTTGATACTGTACATCATAGAAAATCAGAGGAAACATGAAGATGCTTACCTGAAGGTTGTGTGATGGTGATGGTGGTAGTTGTGATAACAGTGGTGGATGTTGTGGTGGCACCTTCTACTTGGGACAATTTAGTTAGATTGGGGAGTGGGTGATCAAGGCTGGTTTTGTGTTTCAGTGGTGTTTCTCTAGCATCCCCTTTCTCCATTCTCAATGAGAAAGGTGCAAGTGTGGCTTCTATGGGAAAAGCCCTCCAACTTTGAGCCTGACTTCTCTGCGAGGATGAAGAAGCTGCTTGGTTGTTTTCACTGCCTGAACCTCTATTCTTTGGCATCACTGGAGTGGTGAGGGAGTCTGTTGTTGGCTCTACCTTGTCTGCTGCCATGGGCTTATCTTTAGAGGACTTGTTTTGAGGGAATGTCATTGGTGGCCTTGGTGTTGTGGGAGAAAATGTGGTCAGTGAGGAGGTGGCAGCAACTGTGGCTGTAGTGGCAATGTCTGAGAAGGCTGGGGCATCCTTGTGGGGCACCAACTGTGTGGCAGGGTCTCCTGCATCTGAAGCATAAACAGCGCCTGGCATGGTGGGATAAGCAGCCACAGAGCCATCCCTCCTAAAAAAGTGCTGGTCCCCCTGGAAGTCCCTTGCAAGTATATGCTCATGAAGCAGAAGGTCCTTGAAGACAGGCCGGTGGTTGGGGATGTTCATCGGTGAGACCGTGGTGAGTGGGTGGACTTCTCTCTCCGTGTATTTTGTTGATGATTGTGTGAAGAGGTCTTTGTCAGGGTCCAGTGCCATCTTACTGATGCCGCTGCTTTCCTTTGGACCTGAGAGTAAAGATAATATGGTTGTTTTAAGCAAAATATTACAGTCCAGTGAACCACAGAGCAACGTATAATACAGAGCAGTATGTCTTTTTGACAGTTTCATTATAGAATCATCAACTCTGTCAGCCTATAATCTACCAAAATTATGCCTAATGAGGTGAGAGGCTGTCCTCTGGTATAATTCTTCCACGCATATTGTGCTACTCTGTAATGAGCTTATTATGCAGGTACTGTACATGTGTCTGCTACTGCATGTGTGTGGCTTTGGGAATGGGAACAAAGGTAGGAATACAGTACAGCATGCATAAAGTAATACTGTATAATAGTAGCACAATTTACTTTTTTTTTTCTACATTATTTTATAATGTTTTTGTGATTTATTCAATATTTGACTTTGCATACAGTGTATTTCTGAACTATAACAAAGTGTCATGTGGCTTAATACTGTGGTCAGGAATCAAATTGCAAAAGTCCAGTTTATAATCAAAGACAAAATTCAAAATCACACCCCACAGGCAGTCAAATCTCAAGAGCGGAAAAACACTGACAAATGGTCAAGTTACTTCTACAAGAAAAACAGGTTTACAAAGAAAATTTTCAAAGGCCTCCTTTTGTGGGCTTGGATTCCTTGTTTTTTCAGCCTTAACATAACAGACACAGTGCAGGTATTGTTAAAACGCCAACAGGAAAAGTACTCAAACAGTGAAGAGCAAACAAAAAAAGGAAAAAAAAAACTAAATGAAAGGATGGACCCGTGGGTGTAAACTGAAAAAAAAAAAAGTCACATATCCAGATTTAGAATAGACTGCTAAAAAAAAAAAAAAACAAGGAAAAAAATTAAAACAACTAAAACTTTTTTAAACAGTCTTACAATAAACCAGTTTAGGCAATACATTTGCATGCATTGCTTGAGGAAAGTGTTGGAGTAGAAACTGTAAACAGGGACGTGATACTAAATTCATAATTTTTTCTCATTTGGCTGTATTTTTACTACACACTTGCTGACATAAGTTTAGACATTAAACTTTTATATGACATTTTACTGTGAATGCAGTGATGACACTGCCAATCCATTTACTGAGCTCCAACTTTAATGAAACAGCCATAAACAATAAACACAGTTACAGTCTAGTAACCAGATAATAAACAACCTTAGACAGATGCATTCATTTAAAATTTGGTTAAACAATCATTTTCAAATTTTCAGCCTCACTGTACAGCAAAAGAGCCACCTGCTGTATATAAATGAGACAGTGAAGATTTGATTCAGACGCATAATTAAAAACAGCTACAAAGGCTTTTTCACCTATAGAAAGTGACTAGCCAAATATAAACAAATAACCCAGTACACAGTAATTGTCAAGTCATCTCTATGTCATTTCAGACATCAGCATATTTTTTAACAGCTCTACAAGGGCAGGCAGGCCAATCAGTTCGTGCAGTGTCAGTGTTTTTTGCATCCAAATGGTTGCACTGAGCCAACAGGGCCATATTTACCCTATTATCTGCTACATTTTCCTCACATCAGTTGTTTGGGGAGAAACCACTGCAAATCTTTAAATGCTCCAGACAGTATAAACATCAGAAAACATGAACTTGTTTGCATAAAATCTGTGTGCCTTCCATTCAGTCCAAATGTGTTGTGAAAGGGGAAATAACGTAAAAACAATTTCATTTCATAAAAAAAAAGAAAAACAAAAACAAATAAGAAAACGTTATATACCATCAGGTTAACACTCCAAAACAGAGTGGATGGAAAGGAGCTTTAAATGTGAAAATCCTAAGCCTCATCAGTGTTGACAATCTTCATTTGAAAATAGAAAAAGCAAATATTAAAATATTCACATTAACCACAAAATTCACCACTCCTCTGTTGATATTAATTAAAAAAAGAAGAAGAAAGTCCATTATATTGACTTTGTATATCATTCCTTTCTTATTTGTTTCTTTGTATATTAAATTGAAAATGAAGTTGTTTTTTTTCATTATGCGATTTCCTGTTTCAAAACAAATCTGGGCTGAAGTGCAGCTACAAAGATTGCATGACCTGACTGGCTTTGACAGAATCATCACATGTTCTCCAGCTGGCTGCTGGTTAGCCTATCCATACTCTATAGGTTTTCCTTAATGATGAACAGTAAGTTGGAAAATGATAAGATTTGAAACTCTAAGTCTCCCCTGCTGTTATAAGGTGTGTGTTGGCAGGATTTAGTAGTTTATTTCTCTGGCTATTGCGGAACAAAAAATGTAACATGGTAATCACAGTCCATTTTGCACAGTTAGATGAGCTGACAAATAATACTACAACCAGTGAATTCTCGCTTTCACGGTAGCGCTGATGCGACCCCATCTTTCTCTTTTTGCATGTAGTTTCCAGTATTGTTTTGACTTTTTTTCGAACATTTCCTTGATCATCTTTACTCAGCACAGCTACAGTGTGCACTTTGTGCACATAGCAATATTAGAAGAAACAAATTCCATGGGTTTTGAAATATCACATAAATATTAGCTAAGATAAACTGTGAAAACATTGAGGGAGTTTATATAATCCTCTTATGTGTCTATATATGTCTACATGAAACAATGCCGTATTCTTTGACACCTTAATTAGCTTGCATTCTGGGTGACAGTTTGTTTTAATGAGGCAGAAAAGCTGCCAACACGCCTTTCATGCCTATAGATGAAAGGATGTTGTTGACACAAGCTGCAAATGAGTGAGATTTTGTCATGGTGAGCGTTTCTATTAGATACAGTGCTCCATAGGGAAGAAAAAGCCTCAGCTGGAGGTCAGGACAGATGCAAGGCTTATTTGAAAATGGTATTGCTAATACCATTAGTTTATGTGTTAAAGGTTGGGTACAATGCAGTAACATGTCATGGCATTTCTTTTTAAAGCAAATTAGTTTGACATTTCATTATAAATGTTTGCACCTTTAAATTTCATGTAATTTAAAAAGAAAAAAAAAAAAGAAGCATACCAGAATAGTTGACAGTTCATGGTGAGGTTCATGGTCATTAGGTGTGTACCTGTTTAATCCCCCTGATTAAATTATAAAGCTTGCATATTCTACAATTGACTTGCTCACTTTGACTGCATTGATTACAAGCAGAGTTGCGTGTCCTGCATATGAAACAGATGCTTTAATCTACTTTTCAGAAGCCAAACATTCAAACATTGGAAAACTCACTTTATCGTTTTCGACTCTATAAGGATTCCCATAGCAGGAAAGAAACATTTAGATTTTAAGTGAGAAATGGTATCTGAATACGAAATATGAAAATTAGCTGTGCCACAGGAGAAGCTCTGCCTCGCTCGTAAAACTTCCGAAGTACTTGCAAGCCTATATAACATTTTGCTAATGCAGAGTAGTTTTACCACCACCCAGCACACTAATAAAAATTTGATCAGGCTATTCAAGAGGAAGAGTAAACAATTTTGTTTTAAAGCCTTTTCCAGTCAGACAGAATTGACACATGGTTTTACATTTTACTGGCAGCCGTGACAACGCAACATTTATCTTTCTTGGCGACAGAAGCAATTCAAAGACCTTTTGATGTTCTAAGATGGAGGAGCAACATTTCCTTGTAGCCTTATTCTGTCACAGCAAGAGCAGCCAAAGCTGTGCTATAAAGGCAAGCTAAGCAAATTTGACATCTCACTACCAGAGAGAAGAAAGAGTGTAAAAGGAGGTGCTCATAAATGATTTAAGTATATAAAGCTGCCCCTTCCTCATAATTGCAAAGTATAAAGAAATCTCAAACACACATACGGTATGGGAAAACTGGAGAACGTTTACCAAGATTATTGTTTCTGCTGCATTGAGCTGGTAACTTACCCATGCTTCTCATTTTCTTATCTTTGTTGCCCTCTCTCTCTTTGTGTTGGTCAAGCTTTTGACCATCAAGTTGTCTGCCCTTCAGTCAGAATATCGAGTGAAAGTGGAGAGTGAGAATGGAGAACTGGGTTAAACCTGAGTTTCTCATACACAGATCAATACAGGATCAATGTGTACAGGTTGGAGACCTCACTGTGGTGATTACAGAGGAGCAAGCACTGCTACCATACTGTTCGAAGCTCTTAACCTTAATTGGATGTTTACCATTGAAGTTTTAGAGAATGGAGCTGAATTTTAAATGTCATTTGTCGAACATGGTGCGATGTAAATCAATAAGCACAGAACAGGAAAGTGCAGTCTCTTTGTATGAGTCTCATCAAGTCAAGTGTGGTTGCAAATATGAAAAAAAATATCCTTTAAGTGACACTGATTATTGATTACCGATCACTGCTATGAATTATGTAAATTACCTGACAACTGACATAAAGATTCAGTTCTGTATCACCACATTTATATTAACCTTTAGGTTCAATGTCAAACTCAGCTGAGCTAGAAAAACACACATTAGTCCTGAGATATCCTATAATTTTAGTGCGTGCTGAGCAAATGAAATGTAAATTAAAATGTAAATTTGCAGAAATATGAAGGCCTATAGGAAATGTTGCTAATCATTTATAAAACATAGCTTCTTGCCCAAGGCTGCACTACGGGTGGCAACAACCCCGAGTGAGATCTGTTTGGCCAACACCAGTGCCTGACATGGCAGACGATTAGTCTGTCATTGTTCATTTTGCGACAATATGTAACCTAACAAAATGGACATGGAAATGGAAAATAAGAAGTGAAGAAGAAATGACTGACAATACTGGCTCAAAATCCACCAGTATGTCAGGTTTGTTTTGTTTATTGTTCTACAGTATAGGTCTATAGTAAACTGTGTACCTTCAACAGAAACGTTTGGCAGACTCATCACCTCTGGTACCCATTCATTCTTTTGCTACAGTTCAAAAAATTAAATCCACCTAAGAAATATAACCTGCACTGATTTTAAATCGCGGCACTAAATTGATCAAATCCACTCTATGTTAAATGTGTTTGACAGCCTGCATTCTTACAAATTTCTCAAGTGAAACAGGCACACCTATTATCTATATAAAAATCTGATTTTTTTTTTTTTATGTAACACAAAAGCTAAAATTGAATATTTGTGCACTAACATGCTTTAAATACAGTAGCATGCTTTGTATTACTGTTGAGTTGACAACTTACAACCTTTGCCAGAGCCCAATTCTGTATATAGAAACACAGAAAGGTCCTGTTTTCACCTGATTCCATCCATAGTTAGAAAATCACACCCTACTGGCAGCCAATTTAAATTTATTGTGCTTGAAGGACTCCAATCAGGTATAGATGTGCTGTAATATGGTGGCATAACCAGTGTACTGTCAGAACAAAGTAATCACGATGTGCTCTGTCAGGTCCAAAGAATAGGTGTCATGCTATCACATTTAACCCTTCACCCACTATCAAGCTGCACCAAGTCCCAAGAAAGAAAACAGCATAAAGAGATGACAGGTGTTACCAGACAGATGTGTGTGAAAGGTGTGCTGTGTATTGTACTGTATAACTAGTGGTCATAATCATTTTCCTGTAGTCTTAAAATACACACTATGCTGCACACTCAAGAGGTGTGTGTGTGTGTGTGTGTGAGAGAGTGTGTGTGGTTGCATTACATCACACAACACTAGCTGGTTAATTAGAACTAATTCATAAATTATAGGTGGTAATTACCAGGACACAATGAGATTACTGTTATCTTATTCTGAGCAGGGGCACAAATACAATAAAATACCATTTACTGTCCTTGGGGAAATTTAGTTAGTGGAATGTTTCTTCTGTGAGCACATTCAGTGGAACACATTTAGGACATGTCAGGGTCTCAGAGGACGAATTTTGTCTTAAGAGTGTGGAGAATGTGATCCTAAGGGAACCTATTGCGTCCATATGCCCCATCACATTCAGCTCTAATGTCACACCAACCTTGTTGCTAACTTTTAACACTTTTAAAACTCAGTGGCTAAATATGCCACTGTCTTCTAGTTTCTGATGCAGAAAAATCAGACTTGACAGTATAAAATTATCAAAACAAAGGGGATGTTGCAGTCAAACTTGTGTAGGTGTCCTTCTGGCAAGGCATAGTCTTATGCTTTAAAAAATTGTAGAGAACACCCTGCCATATTAGCAAATGTTTAAAAAGAATCCACAGGATGTTATACCACACCCAAAAATGGATTGTTTTTTGGTATCCAATCAAAATGTTAGGCAAGGCTAATATTGTTTGCAGAAGAAATCTAACATTATAAAGCAGGTTTGAGGTCCTGTTTCTCATTCCTATTGGTGTCCAATCATCCTGATTATGTGTGACATTTAGAGTAAATGTACAAGCTCATGCTTTGTCCTTGTATTCCATGTATTCATGCCAATCTCAGGCTATGCTGACTAAAATGACAGAATGAGCAGTCATAGGGGAATCCTCCTCAAGATGGCAACAGACAGCCTTCTCTTCAGTTGCATATCAATGGAGTCATCACTGAACACTCAGTGCATGAAGAGAGCGCTAATAAGATGGGACAAGCCACACTTGAGGCAGGCTGCTGATTGACATCAATCTCCTTATATCCAGGGGCTTTATTTCCTTATTATTACAGAGAGCCACTCGACAAGCAAATCAATAAGCAGCTTCCGCTGGGCTCAGATACGAGGTCTCCAGATCACCCTACATGACTTCTCCTCGTGTCCTTAGCGGAGGTTTGCATTCATGGATTCATTCTAAAACCTAAGTTGAACACTTCCTGCTAGTAACGTTCGCTGCAATTCCTGCAGTATGTGCAAATTCGTCACTTTGCATAAAGTGATGAGGAAAGACTATAGGAAATAATGGGGTGAAACTGATAAATGATTCCATTAGACAACTTAATGAATTGATAATTTAATTTAGTCTGTGGGTGTGAAAGATACATTAAAGTGGAAATACATTTTAAAAAAAAAAAAGAGGTAGCACGAAGCAAATGAAGAAAATTGAATTAAGTGAGCGCTTGCCGGAAGAACAAGCCTTTCAAAAAACAAATACAAAATAAAAGGTCACAATTTCATCCCTGACATAGTAATTTACAGTCTATAAAGAACAGTGTATCCATGACTGTGCAGAGATTGCAATTTCAAATCATCAGCGTTTCCTTTTTCTGTTTGTATGGCGTTTGAGTCGTGAGGATAACAGCATATTGAGATGAGACACTCTTATCCTCCATCTGCCCTTTGACTTCACTGAGCGTAACCATAAGTTTTCCCTTTCATTTATTATGACCTGTCTGTGTTCTGGTTCATTGGGCATTGTCCTTCAGACAGGTTTAAACAAACTGTGTCTTAATGGTGCTGGAAAGCTCATAAGACCTGACCTTTAAGCTGGGGCAGAACAAAACAGAGATACCCAGCACCACTATTTGCGTGAAGTCTACTGTAAAGCACTAAAGCTGCAGGGGATAAATGGGACAACGTTAAACAAATCTGAACTCTGTTCTGAAGGGTTAAAAGTGATTTAATTGGCAATAAACGGCTTTAGAATCTATCAGTTTGTTAGCTGAATCAATTTGTATTTATATTTTCTTAATATTCTTTCTTTCACTCCATCAAAGAACTAAGGAATGAACGTCTTGCCTGGTATTAAAATTACATCATCCTCAGTAATCATGGCAAAATCTGTCTTATACAGAAGCCAGACCCTTGTTGTATATCAATTTACCAACATGCTGCATCCCAGGAAATACCGTTCTGGAAGGAATGTCTCTTTTCACACTTCATTTCCTTCCATTAGTGTAATTTATCTTTTCATTTTCTTCTCATTTACTCCATGGTGGAGTCAATTAGATTGAAAGCTGTGGGTGAAACAAAACATACAAGTTTGAAATCTGTAGTAGATTACTACATTGTGAGAAATTTGCCAAATTGTGTTTTAACAGTAGTTGTGAAGTAACAAAAGGAACTTTAACAATGACAATTTAGCTCTCCTTTGGCTGTGTCTTGCATTATTTATCATTATCAAGTTCTAGTTTGTGTACTGCTCAAGACATAAAGTACAAGCAAAAGTATATACAGGATGCAGTCATGTTATATGTTAAAGGGCTAGGGTGTTGTTGTCCATCTGGCTCTTCTCCTGAGAGCACAGACATTAATGGTGAATTTAAATGCCTCTTTTAAAATGATTTTCCAGCCTGCATAACAATCCTGTCAGCTGAAGGAAAACACTACTAAAGGACCAGACTAGTTGCACCTATCAATACTCTTTATCTCATAGGAAGGCTCTTGTTATACCACTGAATCATACGCAGACTACACGCAAAAGCATGTCAGCCTCAATAACGCCTCCATTTCCTTTACCAGACAGCAGAGACCATTTGAAAGTAGGAAAATTGAAGTGCCAGCAAAATACACTGAGGACATTTGTCTTTGTTTTTTTCCATGTTTTGCTTTTGGCAACAAATACAGTGCTTTGTGTTCATGTTAAGAAAGCTAATTTGAAATGAACTGAGTACTGTCAATGGGCTGTGCAAGCATTGCAGTATTTGGCAAGGCCAGGAAAAAGAGGTTAAAAATCTGTGAAGTTGGCCCGCTTGCCACCCTGTTATTTTCACTGCCTTTTCAGTTGTCTTTTATTGCAGAACAATGGATGAATAAGAATGCCTCAATTCAACACAAGCAGCCCTATCCCATGTCAGCTATGACATATTTTTTCCATAGAATAAAAACCCATATTAGGCCTGCAGCTCACTGGACTCTGACTGTGTCACACTTCACAATTATCTAAATTGTTTCCATTCACTTTCCTGAACACTCATGCAAACTAGAAATATGTTGCCTCAGTCTTACACTCTGTGGGAGTCTTCCTCCTGCAGAGTCACCTTCCTTTGAAAAAAAAAGACTCCTGGCATCCTCAGTAAAACAGACACTGCCTCTGTGTCCATTTAAGTCCAAACTTCAGGTCTAGCACAGTTTACCTTGTATTTTAGTTCTCACCTGACCAGCTGTTCCATTTGTCTACCCCTTTATAGTCTGACGTACAACACCACTCCTGTGATCTGTGCTGCCTGGTCTACTCACACAGATACAGGACACACACACAGCTGGACAGTGCACAGGCACACACCTGTTTTAATACAACTAAGAGACTCCCACATATCTCAAGCCTACAGGCACACTTGCAGTTGACAATATGCTGAGTAGTGTCTCATTACTCAACAGCATGTTACTTTGTCAGTGACAAGCCTAAAGCGGACAGAGCAAGCTGTTAAAATAGCCATGATGAGTCATGTTTAGAGGATAAGGACGGTGCTTTCCACTACCTTTCTCTAGAAATCAAGCTGAACATTTGGTGTTATCCCAAATTGTGGTCTTAGTTTTCTGATCTTTTGCTTCAGGCCAGGGCTGCTCATTTTGCATCCCGACGATGATTTCTAATATGGATAAATTAGGATGTTAAACACAGGGAAAATATGTGGTTAGCGTACGATTTCATCAACAAAATAATATTTTTCTTGATGTGTGATATGATTGAATGTCTATGGATAGGAGATGAAAGGTGAGTTTGCTGTAATAGCACTGAAAAAGGAGAGCAGGCAGGATTGCATTTAAGTGCAAACCTTAACCTTCATGTGTTTGCTGGATTGGCTGGAAAGAGATGGAGATGTTCAGACTTTTTCCACACCTACAGTACATCTGCCAGAATCAGGACAGAGTGAACAGCATGAATGCTTTTGGTGCACTTTGCTAAAGCAAGAAAGTAAAATAAAGCGTAATGGGTCAAAGACACTGGGAAAAATATAGACAGGTCAGAAGGGGCAGAGAGACAATGTGTTTGAAATTGTATGTTTTTGGCTGAATCTCTTTTAAGGAAAGACAGCCACGCAGCTCGATCGAAAACCCCATCATTAGGTTATCCTTCATCGAGGGAGATGTTATTTTCTCCCATCTAAACATGACAGATGCACACTGGAAAATTGTATCAAAGTGAAATGACCTAAACATAGAACAGAGTCCATCATCTTGGCTTTGATTAGGGCTGCTCGCTTATTTCGTACACTTTTTTTTTAGTGTTCTACCCTCTTGGTTGCAAATCATTTGGTCATCTGTTCTATATCACATGGACAGTCTTGTTAAAGTTTTTGACTTTTTTTTTTTTTTTTAGGTATTCAGACATTAGTAATAGTAGTTGTGATAGTATTGCACTTATATTGTCAAGACTTGGACAATGAAAACCTTTTTCAAGCTGGTGAAAATTAAAACAATTACAGTACAACTCCTGTCATCTTTCAAATGTATTGAATTGCAGCAATTTAACAAAAAACATTTTCCAAAGCAATCCTGAAACAAGAAAAAAATCTAAAACAGGAACAATAATAAGCAGATTCCTGGAGGGAGGGAAGAGAGAGAGCGAGAAAGAGAAAGAAAGATGTCTTCAAGCTGAGGCATTTTAATATGCTGGCTGCATGTAACGTTGAAATTAGTTTTATGTGCTTTGTCAGGGGGATGCCAGAGAGCAAAGCCAGGTGAGGGCCTGTGAGTACACCAGTCTGAAAACATAAATGTTGTAAACCAAAACATGTGCTGCCTATTGGGAAGTGAGGGGAAACAATATTAACACTGACAGTGATAGATGATGATGCTGCGCCTAGAGGTCTGTTAGATACAGGGCCTTTTAGAGCTGAGAAGCATCATGTCCTTAACAAAAAGGTGCATTCCATCTGCTCCACATACATAAGACAACCCTGCATTCATAAGCCATACCAATGTGCTTTATTGCATAGAGAGAGATGGTTTGTTCAGTGCTAGTTTTCCATTTATATTTGTCAGCTTTACTGTACAAAACATGTACAGCACTGTTAGTGTTGTCTCTGAACAGGTAGTATATGCTTGTTGATGTCCAGTCATATATTGTATGAACCAACAGAGTTTAAGCCTGAAACTCTTCTTCTATTCAGTAATACATTGTGAATATCAGCATACATCCTGGCCTTGTGCAGTAATTTGTTTCACACCAGTATACTGAATGTTCCCGAATGTCACAATAATGCTGCCAGTGTATCGAGAACTCACATCCAGTGTCAAAAATGTATTGAAAGACTGTAATCTGTCATAAAATATGATTTGATCATTTGTTCCAGCCCCTAATGTCCTTACTATGTGCCTGTGTATGCACATGTGCTCACAAGTATTAGTTTTCCATGGCTATCAATGTCACAGCAAGCATCTAGTGTTCAAATCACAGACACAAATCAAGTTCATATCGGTTTACCAGGGGAAATGTGGCCTCTCAGAAGAAGAAAATCAACAAAAAGGTGGTCAACAGCCATCCTGTGTAAAAACAAAATATTATTCAGTATATGAGCTAGCCACATGTAGTAATTTAAGTGTAGAGCAATTCCCTTCAAATCCTCCCCAAATAGTGTGTTTTTACAGCAGTGGAAAAGGTTAAAGGGAGATAAGGTCCTGGAGGATAAAATAAAACACGAAATTGTCATTGATAATAAGAAGAGATATGATGACTCTGCTAAGCTGTGAGGCAGAGGCAGACTGAAAAACATAGGGGTCATACTGTAATACTTGAAATCTAAACACATACATGAAACTATTCTTGGTATGGAAATTGCTTCATATATTTTAAGACTTTAAAGCAACAAAAGTGGCATCACATAACATTTAACATGTTATGTGGTTCATCTTTCATTAAAACATTGATCATATTGAGCTGTAATACCCTTGTTATCTATGTTTTATTAAGGCTATCATCTGCTTTACAGTGGGAGGGTGTTTTACCTCAGGAGCTGCCCTAAATAATTGCAAATCACACTGTCAGTGGGGCTGATAGACTGACTGACTCATAAAACAACATTGTCCAAATATTCAGATCTTTTTTAAAGTTTTCATAGAAAAGGAGGGCCCTGCATCACGGTGCAAGAGTAGATTATTATGAGGTGCTGTAAATTACCACACCAGGTAATTAGGGAACATCGGTAGAACCAATAAAGCTGAAGCACTGGCAGATGGTAATAACACAACCCAGATGATGAACAAGACTCTTGCCAAGCAGCTGTTATTCTTTGGAAACAAACTTTAACATTAGCATTGCTGACTTCATATGTACCACCTCAAAAACATCTATCACTGCACTAAAGTTGCAAAGTTGTTTTCTATTGGCGTCTGAGTAATGAAAAGAATCATCACAACTTTTTATTCTTTTTTTTTTTCCTGTACTTTATAGCTTCACCAAAATTGGATTTCAAGGCTGGCTACCCTAAGAGGATCTACAAACACATGTGGTGCAAGAGCAAATCTGTGTGGAAGAGCACCATGTGAAAAAAATAAAAGAGTGAAATTAAAGTGGTTTAGCCTGAATGCGTTTAAAGGGCTGGAAAAGAAATTTTAGTGCCCAGTCATTCATTCTTCTCGTATCACGGTTAATATACATTTCACCCAGTTTTATGTTGCTAAACTCATGTGGGTGGGTTTAAAGCATTGCTTCATTAATCCAGCCCTATTAATTATAGATTCTTGCAAGCAACAATACTGTATAATGACTGACTTATTAGTAAAAAAACAATACTGCACTAAGAGACACTGGACCAATAACTCAGTTTTATTAGACATAAAGGTTGGAGGCTGGAGCTGCGAGGTTGGTGGTAAACTATAATCCAATAGACATAATCAAATTGGAGAACTAAAATTTTCTAAAATTTTATACTAAAATGAATGATTACATGAGCTACAGCAATGTTTGATTGTTGCTAAATCATGATAAGATTACTTTGGTGGAAAAAAAAAAAAAAAACCCTGTTCATATTAGAGATTTTTCATCTTTGCTTAAATGAATAAAACTGAAGAGGCTTCATGCCTAGTACATGGTTGCACAGTATACTCTGAAAGCCTTGTACACACTTTGAATCCCATGCAAGATCTGCAAATTCCTCCAGACACAAGAAAGTAATTACAGAACTTTATCTGAATGGCTTTTGCTAAAAATATCTACTGTAATAGCATCAAAAATCAGGGTCAGTGTCATGAAAATACTGAGGATTATGAGTTTAAATATTAGATTTCTTTTATACTTAATGTAATCAAATAAGTCAATGCTGTAAGTCATGTAAAACACAACCACTTCATTGAGCTCTTCAGAAAAAGGGGCTTTCAAAACCTGAAAGAGGATTTTGTTAGCTTTTGTCCTGGGTGCATCTTGAAGGGATAGTCTAAATCCATATAAAATAAAAAATGATACTAAAAAAATTTACCAATATACTTCCAGCACTGCCTGTGTAAATCTTAACAGGGTTATACTGGTTTACTCCATTCCTGTGGAAAATACATAGCATTGCATTTAGACTGAAGGTTGCATGTGTATTTTGGTGTAAATTGGTGTATGTTCTTTGCATGTGATGTTCTATGATTGACTGGATACCATCTGGACTACCCTGAACTCCAGGATGAGCAGCAAGACATACCTGACAATGATCAATCAACACAGGCAAATCTACACCGCTCATTAGCCTTTTTAAGGTTTCTTTTATATGTTCTTTTTTGAACACAAGTATCTAGCACGGCTCCTTTGGGTCTTAAAAAACAACAGCAGGCGGGCACACCCACGCCAGTCCTAACCCTTGTGTTATCTCACATGTAAGAGACATACATCCAAGCTGATTTTGACATCTGCAGCTGTTTGTTTTGTTTTTTTTTTTTCATTTCCGCACAGCAAGATAGGAGATGAACAGCTTGATTTTAGCATGCTGGAAACATTAGTTATCTTCAGTATAAACACACAAGTCCCACTTTCACTTCCTGCACCATGATCATCTGTGTTGCGTTACACTGCAAAATCAAACTTGTCAGCTACAAAACTGCACTGTAGTACACAAGTAGAGGGTCTGATTTGCCAAAAAAAAAAAACGATTGTTTGCCGCCATGTTATCTCTTTCTGTCAGCGGCGTAGTCTTTCATGGATTACAAACGCTCCAGCATGCAAACCTCAGGTTTGTTTTGGTTCCTTTCGAGATAGTGAATCTGTCCAGCAGAATCAGTGAGTTAGATGGATCACATCTTTCTGTGAGAACCTCACTGTGATGTTAGGTGCTCCAGACAGTCTTATGTCTGACCTGTTTCGTTATTGCTTCCCACAGTACTGCTGCAGTGTCACTGTGTTGAATTATGCTCAGGGTGCTCTTGTAGTTGTGTAAAATTGTGGAGAACTGCACCCAGTTTAAGCTGTGACATATTTGACTAGAGAATGGCATCTCCTTGAACTTCATGGCCATATGACAAAATTATGAAACACATTTCAAACTTACTAAGTTTAAACAGACAGTATGACTTCATGTCCATATATAACAATGAAAAACCATATCAGCGCTCATCAGTATCCTCTGGCAGGTTTCACAAACATGACCCAAAAACTTCTCACTTATCTATTTTCAAAGAGACTGACAGTAGCACTATCACATTCATGCATAAAGCAGGGTGAATAATTCAATGTATTTTTTAAAAGGACAAAAGACTAGGGGAGAGTGACAACTTGTCAGCGGGAGATAAACTGAGCGAATGAATAAGAATAATGAATAAAATAAAAATGTGTTCCAGATGTAGGTAACAGAGTACCATCCACTTTCTCTGCACCATTCTTTTATATGTGTTTATCACTTGACCGTTTCACTTATTAGCTTTTTTAGTTGTGTGTCTTAAAACACTCACACATACATACATACATACACACACACATACAGATTACTTCCTGTACAAATTTTCAGTTTCTCCAGTTGCACTATGATCGAGTAGAAACAGAAGGCCAACGCAGGGATTTGTGGCTCACAGAGAGAGAGGTGAAGAGATGTTTAATGGTGACTAACATTGGCTGCTAATGCCTTTAGCCACTATGTGACTCACTTTAGCTCCCATCAAAGTGAACTCTGACCAAGTGTGTCCAACACGGCAGCCGTGCACAAGGCTGAAGGGGAGTTACACAGACAAGACAAGGAAGGGGTACAAAGTGTAACAAAGGGAGAGGCCAGGAGGCAGGTTCTGCTATGATTTTACAGTTTATGGTCAGTGCGTTTATCACAAATGTCACCCTTCATCACTGCTGAGCTGCACCACATAGCCTACATATGTGAAATATACTGTAAAGGTCTGGATAAAGGCATCAGTGAAATGGGAAGTGCTGGGGAGAGGTTTTGATGATATTTTGTTATAGAAGAAGTAATAAAATGCATTCCAAAAGCAATGTAATTCCCAGTGAATGCTGGTGCCCATCTATGGGAGTAGTATTATAAAATGAACTGTATTCCTTAGTGTAGCAAGAATATTGGCAATTCATGTAATATAAAACACTCTAGTTCAAAACCAAATTATAAAATAAAAAATAAAAAATCATCTTACCTTTGTTGTTCACTGATGAATTGTTTGAGAATGCAGCATGGCATGAAAAAAGTAAATGTTTCTGCACAGTCAAAGAGCTTTTCTTGTAAATCCACATTTTGCATATATTTTATATGTATGTGTATGTATGTATGTATCTGTATCTGCATTGATTATTGGTATGTATGTATCTGTAACTCTCATAACCCATGAACACTAAACTGCAAGTATGTCATTTCAGTATTCATGTACCTTTGCAGCATTTTTACCATTCAGTTCTACAGTACGTCTTTCTTCCAAATCTCAACCCACTTTGAACCCTCTCAAACATCATATAAGAAATGCAAATGCAGCCAGTACTAGTGTAGCATGGTACCATATATTCTTCTATTCTCTGTGCACATATGAAGACTTTTTTTAGTCATCACTGCACAGGAGAAGAAATGTTTTGCATGCATACTGAACGAATGTTCATCTGCAGCCGTATGTTACTGCCCTGACCTTAGGATTTAAAAGGGCAAAACAAATCATGATTTTTCCATATTAAGCTTAGATGCTTTTATTAATGCACAAACAGATTAGGTTGAATATTTGGGTAATCAGATATTCTATATCTAAAATCCACCATCTTGTTTATAGATTGAGTTGTAAGAGGGTTGGAAGCAGCTGTTCCTCAAGTGCCCACCACAATCACAGCACTAAAGCCTTGTGGGCAACAGTACAGTGCATGTTAATAACATCAAAATGCCAAGGGTAGAAATGAAAAGTTCAATTTGAAATGAAGACATCAGCCATATGAATACCTGAGCACCTACACATACATATACTGCTATGAAATGATTTCTGGAATGAAATGAAACACATTTGTACATGCATTTTTTTTATTGAATTCAATGGTGTCAGCTTATTTTATAACTAAAACATGACAATTTGTCCTAAAATAAACACTGTTACTGCCCAGTTGTTTGCTTTATAGTGTAAGAGTTAGTCTGAAGATTTTCCTCTATTTCATGTTGCTGACTTAATCATATCAACCACCATATGCTGTCGAAGCATTTTTCTACCCTACCTCATTTCTGTAGAAAATATTGAATGATAAATTCAGGGACTGTATCATTGTGTGTGTTTGTGATACGGAAACGTCCAGACATTGCAATCTATGATAGCAAAACACGGTAAAGGTTTACTCACAAAATGCAATTTACTTTCCAGTAGATATGAGGAAAAACAATTAAAATGCACATTTATCGGTACCATAAAGGACAGTAAATATGCACTGTCCCAAAACCTGGTAAATGTGTTGCTGGTTAGTGCAAGGTTAAGTGGTCTGTAGCACCACAGAAAATGAAATCCTGGTCTAATCCTTTAACCTTTGGCAGATCCGCAAGCACTGGGGGAAAACATTCCAGCCAGCATTACTGAAAACAGATACTATAGGATACACATTGTCTCATTGTTAAATGTTTGATTAGCCCATTCTGCTAAAAGAGCTTACGCATTTTCTCACCTGATATTTGTATCATGTTTAGCAGGACACACTGTTAATTTATATCATTCGATCGTCTTTAATTATTTACTTGTTCTGGGAATAGGTAAACATTTAAGATTATATTATAGATTTTTTTTTCATTTTCATTTCCAGTATAATTGCAGTATAACTGTTTGCTTTGTGTTTCTATGCAAATTTTTAATCAAGCATAAATCTGATCTTAAAAAAGGCCCAAGGTCTTAGTGGCATCAGCAGCTTGTGACTTAAATACTTAAATGAGAGAGAGTCAGTGTTTAGGGCTTGTTACAGCACCGGTTGTCATCACTACAAAGTCTGCCAGCACCATCACACAGCTCCAGCTACCTGTCTGCTCTGTCCCCAAGGGAGGTGAATAAGCAAGCAGTCCGACACATCAGTGTGTCAGTGCTGCAAGTGGTGCCAGCTGCAAGGTTAAAAGGACAGAAGCCTTTATGTTTGGCTGTTCACGGGGAGGTTTTACTAACTCTGATCTTAACTGAGCCTCATTGTTTTTTAGCAACATCATAGTTTTATCACTTCTCCTGGAAAAAAAATAAATAACAGTAAAATTTGGGTTGACTGCAGCCTACGAGCATCACACCTCGTCACTGTTATTTTAATATTCTGGACCCAAAACACAAACAGATACACACATTGCTCTGGCCCTAAGACAGTCTTGTTGTTTTGCTGCTTTAATTAAAATTTAGCCTGGAAATGTGTGGAAGAATTCTGAATGTAATAAAATATTAATAACCAAAGGTCTGCGAGTGTTTAGACAAAAAGTGAGGTTAAATAAGCCTAAAGTCTACAAGGTTGCCATATTTATTCGTCATTTTCATTCCTTTGAATGCATCTGTACCTATACATCTAAGATTTTTTTTCTTTCTTTCTTGTTAAACATTGTTTTTTTCCCTTTGGAATTAATTTGCCTTTGTGGAGCTGGTCTTGCAATGCTTGCTTTAGGATTTAAAGAATTTTCTGTGGCACTTCTCTAATCCAGACAACCAGCTGCTCACTCCACTAAACTGTAGTTTCTTCGGTCGATACTCTCTGCCATCCCATATCCATCAAGCTTAGCGTCAATAGTGCTGATGGCCCACTCCCTGGATCGAAGTCTGTGCATGAGAGATGTGTCACACAGTGCTTTGTGTGAAGGTTCATGCAGAGCGCAGAAGTTTTAATTGGGGTATTTAATATACAATATATTCACAGAACATCATAAATGCCTTTTTTGTTTTTAAGGCAACAGGTATCACTGCTGCTCTGCACCATAAACGACTGTTCCAATATATAACTACATGCAAATGACTTCTAATAAATTAGCTGTTGTTCATTGGACTATCAGCAGTTAATTTAATACTAAACACTACATTATTATAATTGTATTTATAAAGCTGGGTAGCCAGGCAGTTTCCACTTTCATGCTTCACAGGGGGGATATAGCAGCAGCCATGACCCGCCGACTGTCATGTAAAGTGCTCCTCTTATCAGTTAGAAATTTATGCCAGCATTTGTAGTGCAATAGCTACATTTACAGATAAAAAACATCTATCTCTCTCAGTCTGATGGCTGAGGACAGAGAGAGTTTAGGTCGTGCCGTTATAGTAGAGAGATAACTGATGAAGCGATGACCCTACAACATTACCAAGATTGGCACAGACAGAGCTTTATGGCCCAGAAAAGGTCATGGAAGCCATAAACAAAGTCAGGTGCCGACTGAGCGGACAAGGTTGTTGATTAAAACTCCAGAATTTTGCTCATAACTCGGTGGAGAACTTATAAATGAGACACAGACTGATCGACCACTTGCACCATCAGTATAACTCAGAGACAAAGGGTAGTTCAATAGGGTAATAAAGCAGATAAACAGCTGACATTTGAGGCAACAAGTGGCAAAAATAGAGCAAGAATAAATAAAATAGACAGGAAAGATGGCACCATTACCATCTGAAATATAGTCATTTGCACAGCTTGCAAAACAGGGTTACTGTCTGAGTTGGCAATTTTGCCTTCTGGAAGATTTCGATAAAAAACTGATTGCTTCACTATGTTTTTAACTCTGTTTTATTTTTTGCTTTTTATGCTATCATTCTCATGACATGTAACAAATGAGTCAGAGCTGTATTAAACATCTTCGCTTCAGATTTGAGTGTGAAACTATAAGAAATGAAACAAGCATATTTCACCAGACGGCAGTTAAAAGACTGCATGTTAAAAGTGAGAAAAAAACATAGCAAATACTTTTATCCAACACCTCATCCCATTAATATCACATTGTTTACAAACATTGGAATGTATTATGCGTGTAAGAGCAGAAATTACAGGAGCAATAAAAGTCAAGATCCCACTAAGATTCTTTATCAAATTGTCCACTACAAGTGTTAAATGTCTACTTGAGTTAGGTGTCTTCCAGAAGAACATGCATTTTTTCCCTGAGATGACCATAATGATGATAGACTGATGGAAACCATCCATAAATCATGCACGTGCTTCTATTACTCCAGTGCAGTCAGTCAACTCCAAATAGAAGGAGTCACAAGTTTGGTTGTAAAAATGAAAAATTATTAAGCTGTTTGTCAGGCGCAGGCAACAGAATTTGCACTGACTTTGCATACTGCTGATGCTGCAGCGGGATGCACAATGGCATTTCATTCCATTTGTGATTGAATGCAATTGTCAAGCTATGAGCTGTAGCGTCATAAAATACATGTTTTATTGAGCAAGACAGCCAGTTTCAGTCAGGCACGGTTTGTAGGATCAGTGCTAGGCAGCATAAGCAGAAGGTCACATGACTCAACCAAAAAAAAAAAAAAAAGCCGTTTTCAACAAGTCAGGATTAGATTAAGAAATTTTTTGACTAAATAAACAGATAAACTCGCATGCAGACTTTTATCTGTCTCGACAACAATAAACATCATAACTGCTGCAGCAGAAGATTTGGGCTGCTCTGGAAGAAATGCTATAAAAGCTGTGAGAACTACAAATCAGTATGAGTTACTGGACTTTCAGTGTCTGTCATGTTGTGAAGTTAAATCTACAGTATCTATACACAAACTTTATCGCACATGTCAGTCTCCGTCACCCTTACTGCTTTGGATAGCCACAGATAACAATAGAAAGCTGATAATTTCTCTCTTTCAGAGAATACTGTTCACAGGCACAGCCACAATACCTGATACATGATTTACAGCCACTGAAGTAGAGAAGTAGATGGCTGTCATTGGCAATCTCTGGTTTTATTTCTCAAAAAGACCCTTTGTTCTTCTTGCTTATCATCTGCTTAAGTAAAGAATGCTGTTATCAGGCTTGAAATGCATTGTATTTGATTAAAACTATTGAGAGGGACCAAAGGACAAAGAGATTGAGTAAGACAGCGAGCGATGTTTGGAGCCGATGATGGCAGGAGAAACCCTGGCCATCCAGCAGAATTTTAATTACTGCAGGCAGCAGCACTTCCCACAGACTAATCTCCTCCACAGTAGGATTTATAGGCATTACTGATGCTGACAAAGTGATCGCTCAGGGAGAGATAAAACATTATAAAATAAAGCATGAAAATGGATATGATTAACACTTCCTCCTCAAGGCAAGGTTGTTTTAATGTTTGTTTCACTAAACTGCATTGCTTATTACCAGGTTGTTGTGGATTATTACATTTCGTAAGTATAAGTGCATTTTTGTGTGTGTGTGTGTCTGTGTGCGTGTGTGTGTGTGTGATAGTAAAGGCTTTTTAAAACTGGATGTTATTAATGAAGATTTCTTTTTTGTTTCTACCAACGACCGGTCTTTCACAGTTTTAGCACCACAAGTGCGAATTTACTCAGCAAAGGTTAATGTGGTTTTAACGGAGATGCGAGTGGGAAGTAATAATGATAATTTTACACTTGCTGTAATTTCTAAGGCTTGCAGTCAGGACATTCCCCTCACTCCTCCTTTTCTTTCCGCTTTCCCCTTCCTGACATTTCTATTATTGAGAAACAGCAACTCTAGGATAGCATGTTACTGCTGCCACACTATATCCGCTCCAACTTAATCCTCCTGGCATTTCACTAGCCTGCTCTCCTTCCTCATACCCACCACACTATTTAAAATTTAATCCACTTTGGAGGAGATTAACAGGCTACGGGTTAGTTGAAAATTTTGACAGGGGACAGCCTTATCAATCATGATGATGCATGATGTTTTTATTTTATTTTATTTTATTTTCATTTGGTTATAAAACACAACATCAGTTGATTGTGATTGTTGAGTGTGAACACGGACTAATGAGAGGTGTGAGTCTGCAGAGTCCCTAATGCACAAAGGAATCAAACATCTCTCTGAGACTGAGCCGATGTCTCACCACCTGGATCATAAAGTCACACCAGGCATGCTAAAGAAGATGATCAAGGGCACTAATTAAATTGCAGCATGTGCGTATATGAAGCAGTATGCCCCACCCCCGAACAACCAAAAGCTATCACCTCAGTGGGTATTGCCTTTAATTTCACAGCCTGAAGTCAATTTCACAGCCTGCAATCTCCATATGTTTATCTACAGAAATTTAATTTCTGTTATTAGTGACAGTCCTTTCAGCCACATGCTCGAGTGCTCACACCCACATGCCATTAACAATACACATACACATTCCAGACACACTGCATACACTGAATGAACACGCATACACCCACAAGGTTTTGCAAAGTGTGAGAGCAAACATCTTGTATAAATTCAATGCAAACTATATTATTCCTGCATGCGTTCATTCATTCATTCTGGCTGATGTAGGAAATTACTGGCTGATATTAATGAGAGTAGCCTAAAAAAGAAAGTTATTCAGAAAGATGATTTTAGATTGACATTTACTTTCAAAAAGCTTCTATGAGCAATAAAAAGATGGGGTGAGTTGTGTGTTGAGCATTTACGTGGGCTGGTATAACATGCTGCTGAGCTGATAAAGCTGAGCACATGACTTCTAGTATTTTCCTCTAAAGAAGAGATGATGGGCTGAAGCAGTACTCCCCATGTATGATTAATGCTTTAAGTAAAGCTTTCCATATGTCTACATTGTTGAGATGTTTCCTTTAATTTCAATGGTCTACAGGGAGTCCTTCTGCCAGTCTTGCAGATGGGGAGGATGGGGCTCATTACTGGAAAAATCAGGATATTTTCTTGTGTGATCAAAATAAAAGCAAGAGCCCCTCTGGAGGCTCGTCTGCCTAAGAATAGAAACAAAAACATGAACTCACAATTCTTATGAACTAAACACAGTGATAGAAATCTAATAGAACTGGTTTTCAAAGCACTCCAATGTTAACCAATCCTGCATCTACCACAGTAGCACCTGCAGAAAACCCGAAACTTTTCAATAATACAGATAAAGGCAAAGTAATGTTTTCCACATACAAAACCCTGAGTTAAAATGTATTTATATCATGTGTCACACTGGGTTGCTCATTGTGCCAATCTTCATCTGTCTTTCTAAAAATGAATTGGCATGACAAAAACACCATTGTTTACCCAAAAGGCAGAAAAGTACACTGACACACTGCTTGATTTACACCATTAGTGACTAGATACGGAATGAACAGTGAACTTGCATGATTTGTTTCCACACTCTAAGTCCAATTCATTACCAGAAGTGATACAACTATGTTACTGCTTATGCAGGGGCTGCTGTCACAAGAGGTTTATGCTTACTTTGCCTCATACTCTCCCCAATCCCAAAGTTATCAAGTAGGATAAATTGAAGGATTTGTGTAAACTAAGCTGAAGCTATTCACCTACATGCAGGTTTTTTTTCAAGGTACCAGGCTTGATTCATTCCCCCAGACTTACATTTTAAAATGCAAGTTTCACCGGTGGTTGAAGTGATGTACTTCAACAGAATTTGGGCAGACTTTGGGCACAGAAAGATGACCAGGTATTTTGCTCATCTAGCTATGCCTTCAGCATAGAGTCCTCTTAAGGCTGTATCCAGCTGACAGGTCTCATATGTGCTGACAGAAACATCACAACAAGTCTTGTGTGCAATTCAGAACCTGTAGGAGTCAGATTTAAATGTGTCGCCAACCAGTTTATGTGATTATTGTGAAACTATACCAGAGCTCAGCACACCAGCATGAAGAATTAGATTTGTAACACTGCGATGTGGACTCAATATGACAACACAAAACGTGGGAATGGCCTCGTTCCCTAAGCTTACATATGATAAGCTGCAACTATCTTGTCCTGAGTCGCTAAGGTGGTGTGTAACACAGCCTCATCTTGCCAGGGCAGTGGGAGATGACATTTCACCCCCCTGCCAAGAGTATCTTTCTTCTGTCTTCTCTCGCCAAATCCCCTCTGGCCTCTGAGAGCATCATCAGAATGCAGCGGTCAGCTGAAGCTGATTGAATTAACTGCCAGAAAATGCTAAACCTGCTGGACAGATGAATGCATCACTGACAGATTCTGAATTGAGGCAATACAAGATTGTGTTTTATACAAGTCAGTAAGATATGGGGAGGCAGTGGCTGAAACAGCCATTAGGATAAACACATTCTCAGTGGTATATCAAATACAACTGGGATGACTGTAAAAGATAACAACCTTCAATCCTAGCATGGAGTTCTGTGAGGGCTCAGGAAAATGTTTCTTGTTTGTGCACTGCATCAAAGGCAGGGTTAGTTTAGTTAGTTTGACAAAAACGTCTTTGTTTCCTAGCAGTAGGTCAGTGGTAGCCTAAGGTTAAAAAAAGCATGTATGTGACTAGAGGTTGCTTGGAAAGTCTGGGTTGGGGAAATTAATGAGAAGCACTTTCCTGTATTTGCAGCAGGCAGCCCTCAAGCATGAGTGAACACAATTTCATGAATTGCATACTGTATAATCCTCCTTTCCCTGCAACTATCGCCCCAAGGATGCAAATTAATGTGAGATATAAGTCAACATACCTGGTAAAATAAAGTGTAAACTTCTTGTAAAATCCACAACAGCATCAACCATTAGTGTTAAATATGTGGAGCCGGGGTGCTCTGAGGAGAGTTATGCTATGATCAAAAAACTCGAGTCTAAATTAATGATGTTCAGACTCAGGCATTACATTTGTGGTATTCAAGGCTACAGGACAAAACAATTTTAGCACGGGAATCATTTTCTTTTCCACGTTCCTGGTTGTATTGTGCCACATTCTTGTGTGAAACAAACCCCCATCTAATAAAAAACGGTTGTGTTATTATATGTGTTATATGTATTAACTTAAAATAAATAAAACTTAAAGGAGGAAGGGGTGAATAATTTTTTACTATAAAGTGTCCTTTAACTGTGGACACTGTTAGTGAACACAATCAAAATATTTTCATTTCTTAATTTAACCTTGCTGTCTACGCAATGAGAAACCAACATCGGGGAAAGCTATGGAGGATGGGCATGGTGTAAGCCTCAGGGATTGACTCACAGATTCCCTTCAGGCTTTGAGGCTGGCTTTGAGAGCCACTAAGCAGGTTTCAAGGGTACTCATTACCAACATATACATGTAAAGTCTGCCTGAGGCTGTCTGCAGAAGAACCCTAAATTGAGAGCTACAGTGCCGATGATGGATGGCCTTGTCCAGGATGCAGATGGCTCCTGCAGGGGAGTTCGGCTCTCCTTTGGGAGGAGTCATCTGGGCTGAGGACCACATGTTGACAGCCAGAACGTCTTTGCAATGTAACATAAGGCACCATAGAGCCATCTGTAACAGCTTGGAGACAGCGCATGTCTCTGAGATGTTGCACTAGAACCACACAATCAATAAAGCAGCCGAGTGTAACACGAACAGCTCTAACATGCACGTTATCCAACCTTGACTGTGCATAATCCTATATGACACAAGACTCTCCTCCTATGGAAAGGCATATGCCAACTTGTGTGCCATAATTATAATTGTATTCTAATAATAATTAGAGAATAAGTATATATTATATCAGTTCTGAAAGCTAAATATTCACAATTCATGTTAATGGTATCATTTGTTATTGGTAACTAATTCACAGGTAATTTGATATAACAGTCATTTATAGGCTCTTACATCTAAAATTGTGTTTCCATATTGTATATATATATTTTAATTTGATATGCAATTTTTAATTATTGAACTAGCTTGAATATTACACTAAAACCCTTAAATATACTCTACTGTATATGTTGGGGGTAAAAAAGAAGAAGAATTCCAAAAGCTTTTTTCTAAACAGAGACTACTTCAATACTACTGAATTTACTGCAACATCCTCAAACTGCAAGGTGGACACGTAAATAAAACCCAGCAAGCACAAATTATAGTAGAGCTATAGAACAGAAAGATCTGTGCTTTATGTCACTTTGACTGAGAGAGCAAGGGGGTAGGGGGTGATGGAGTGCACTTGTGTGAAAGAGGGCTTCAGGGTCACATATTTTTGTGTCCTGCCCTTTAAATAGGCCTTGCCCTGCTGGTCCTGATCGCCCTGGCTCTCCTGTTGGTACAGGTATGGCTAATCACAGACTGTGGCATTGTGTTCTTGCAGTCAGCCCTGAATAAATCATGGAGCAAAAAAATTTAATCAAGAGAGGGCAACTGTGGCTGTCTCAGGCTGCTGGTACTAACACTCCAGCTTATTCGCCACGTGTCCTCACACTAATGACAAGCCTAAAAGGAGGCAGAGGGCAACCTCTTTTCATAATCAAAGTGTTTTTATTCATGACATGTCTCTTAATTAGTTTGGAATAGTCGGCACCATGTGCTCAGGAGAATTTAAATTGGCTGAAGAGGATTTGCCCTTTCTCTGTTGAGCCAATGATTTCTTGGAAGTCTTTATAACAAGGGAGGGACAAAGAGGGGGAGAGGAAAGAGCAAGGAGATAGAAAGGGTGTGTGTCTGTCTTTCTGACTGTCTGTCTCTTTTGCTTTCTCTCTCTCTCTCTCGCTCTCTCACTCTGGGAGTGACTCATAGAGCCTATAAATCACTGGGGGCAGCAAAATTGAAACTGTCAGCAGTGTTTGTCCTGTTACAATGTATCTAAGCGAGGTGTGTGTATATTAGTGAAAGCACACAAACGTACTTGAGTTTGATACAAAGAACAACCCTCCCAAAGTAATATCTGTTCTGTGTTTGACTTTCAACTTAATCTTAAAAAGGAAATGCAATGCAGAATTCAAATGCATTAAAAAGAAATGGATAACCTTTAGAAAGTAATGTCTTTGACAATTCAGGTTACATTTTGCCAATGAGAGGAAGAGTGAAGGCTTCATACTGGCTATCAATGATTGTGACAGGTTATTCTGAAAAACTACCCAGAGTGGATTATTTTTCTCCATTAAATGTACCCTGTGTTTAACATCCATAATAAACAAATAGGATTATTTGACAGGCAGCAACACCCAAGTATTGAGAGACATCTACAGTACATGCTATATTGTTAGAATCATGTAACATCCTTATATGGTCCCTGCACCAGCAGCTCATGTATTATTCCACTACAGAAACATGCATGACTTCGATAATTAAAAGTCTTTATTCGTGCCTTAATCTCTATCCTCTGTGTATCACCTCCGCTGAAGAAGAAGCTATTAACGTCTGTTTATGTCTGCTGTCGGCTGTACTTAAACTTCTGTGACAGTTCAACCTAACGCGGTAGCATTCGTTATCTGCTTCCATTCAAATTATGAATCAGTAATAGTATCCAATTCAAAACCACCATAATGGAACCTCATAAACAACCTGTCACTGGTAGGTTTAACAAACAGGCGTGCAGTATTGACACTTGTCAAGACATAATCAGCAGTGATGTTTTAGTCATGGTGAAGGATGGAACAGGAGACAAATTGTTTGCTAATTCTCATTTCACACTCCCAATGTGAAATCAGCCAGGCACACAGAGCACCGGTTCCTCTACATGCACAATGGTCTGGCTCGCTGTGTAACACCAAATTATCTTTCCCCTGGCTTAATTATTCATTAGGCAAACATAATTAATTTAAGAAGCTTCTCTCACAGGAAGTGTTTCAAATAAAGACCAGAAGGACAGCTTTCTGCTTAATCATTAACTGAACACAGAACACAGCCAAGAACCTGTAAGGATCTAAATGCTTTACCGAATATAATCTCAATCTGTGCCAACAATTTCTTACAGCGCTAAAAAGTTGGGAGGCCTGTGCGAAATGCACGGCTACGTTTTTAGCGGTTTAGCTAATACAGCTATTAATGCCTTCGATTTTAGGCTTTAAAATTGTACTTTTAAGTTAGTGTGTTGACTTTAACTTCCACGTTCCATCACACGTTCCAAGCTGGAAATGTTCCACAAATTCTCAGATGTTTTAAGAAGCCGCTGCAATATTTTCAAGCCCTTAACTTGCTCACATTGTTAAGAAAGCCCTAGTTTGTTTCAAGCTGCCTGATAGGGCTGTGGTGCGTGTTTGACAGAGATGATTCAAGACCCTTACAGAAGGATTTTCTTCTGCAGCTCTTCTTAGCCATTCCATCTCCCATCCCACACATTTACCAGAAAACCACCCTAATTACACACACGGTACACATGCACACATGCACATTCTCTGCCCTCTCTTCTCCTGCTTTATCTCCCCTTCCTTCGCTCAATCTTCCTGACTCTAACGGAAACGTCTTAGAGAGAAGATACAGGCTTTGATCTATCTTCTCCGTGATTCTGAGCTTTCAGATCAAGGGGTGGTTTGTCTTCAAGCTCACCAAATCCTCAGACGGCCCGAGACAAAGACCAAACATACTCAAGTGCCTTTCCAGATCCATTTGTGTAATGGCAGAGCTGTCATTTAGTGTATGTGTGTTCCTGCATTGACCCTTTTCTCTTGTCCTCTCTTGTGCCAAATCTATTCTAACAATCATTACAGAATTGTTTCTGTGCTAGGATATTATTATAATTACTAAACTCTATTTTTTAGTCTTGATAAAATGTGTAAATTGAAGGACTGAGGCACCCCTACCTCTTTTTCCAATGTCTTTGTTCACTTAATTTCAAGTAAAGTTTTTTTGTGGGATCACTCTCTGCAAGCTAACAATGCTCACTCATATTACCATGGAAACAACAAGAATTTTTTTCCCTGAGGATCTAATAAAACACTTCTATTCTGAGGATCTATTCATGAGTCAGTGAAAAGGGTGAATATGACATCTCTGTGCTTCTTCTGTCAGTGTGCCTCTTGGTCAATAATGTTTTTTTGTTTTTTGGTTTTTTTTTTTTTCAAAACCTCCAGAGCAATTGGTAACCAACGCGA
The DNA here is from genome assembly GCF_900324485.2 of Mastacembelus armatus. NCBI lineage: Eukaryota > Metazoa > Chordata > Actinopteri > Synbranchiformes > Mastacembelidae > Mastacembelus > Mastacembelus armatus. The sequence goes on from NC_046646.1 coordinate 8,880,363, forward strand.
TATGGATTGTTTTGGAAATAATATATTCTTTCTATCACATGTCAGTAACATGTCCGAAAGGATGTCTATATTTGTATCTTAGTTTTAGAAAAGGTGAGATAATGACCACTTCATTCTTACCTAATGTTACTTGACAGCTTCTTTTTTTTTAATGATTGCATGAAATATCATGTCATTTTGGTCACACCATTTCTTTATTCTATAGAATAAAGAGGGCTTCCCTTTATGTCACTGCACAGCAACAGATTTTCAATTTTGTCAGCTGATAACGGTAATCAAATACGGTCATTTATTGTATCATCAACAGACAGTGAATCTTAATGTCAAAGATTTTATTGCGTAAAGCACAGGCAAGGTGTTAATGGACTTTCTTAATCTTACTCATCGTGGACAATGAGTATATAATTTCATCATTCCCATTATTCGGTTCAATAACACTGAACAAGCAATAAAACATATATTTGGTTTGTCTCTTTCTTTCATGGAAACAACAGAAAACAATAACAAAAAAAATCATACTAATATACTAATATATATATATATATATATATATATACTATATACTAATACTCTACTAGTAAATGTCAGTGAAAACAATGTAAACATTAATCTGGCTAATATTTTTCGTGTAATAAGGTCATGGCAACACAAAACATTGGTGAAACTTCAGCTCCAAACAAAATACAATAGTAATTTTTGTTTTTAATGTTAATTACCTACATAAACTATAAGCATTATATTGGTTGGTTTTCTTTCTTGGCACAGATAGTGAGTTGTCTTAGAAACTACTAACCCTGTCCTTGTAGGCCAACCAGTTTTGCAAGCTGTGGTATATACTATAAAAACAAATGAGTGAAAAAAAAAAAAAACATTTGCAAACCTTTAGAATCCGTTTGAACTTGTACCTTCAAATTTGTCCTCATATTTGCCTTCATAATCATTTTGGACAAACTGGGCTGTGCTGTGAAATGAAATATGAGCTCACAAATCCCATTGGCTTATATGGTGACAAATCCAGCTGGCTCGAAACCTTTCTCTTATCTCTGCTTTCATTTACACTTGAGTGCAGTAAATATGAAAAACTCCACAGTTAACTTTGTTTGAGTTTAAAAGGTTAAAAAGAGCTCAGAGAACCCTCACAAATGGCAAGGGCTTCTGAGACAGCAAGTGCACATACAGACAATAAAAGAAAAGGCTGCAGAATAAAATGACTCCAAAATCACAGCAGACGTTTAATCCAATTTCCTTGGCAGTTGGAGCTGTGTAAAAATCACATGGTGGGTTGTCTCCTATAACAGCCATAGGGGATAGCTATATGCGATCCAAATAGGCAATCCCACAGCACCAAAAGCAGAATTGATCAACAATTGATCTAACAAGAGAAAGACAGAGAGAGAATGTACTGCAGTAAAAGGACAGCAGTACAAATCAACATGACCGAGTAAGAACAGGATAGACAGTGAGGAATAAAACAATATTTTTCCTCTTGCTGAAAGGTAAGCTAAAACACTCTGGAATTAAAATCACTTAATATCTTAATATCTATAATTATAATTCTGGCTTAGACAAAATAACAAGCAGAGAAAATATAGCAGACATGGACCTACAATGTATCTTTTTTTTTTTTGTATTAAATCTATGCTATTAAAACATTAAATTCAATATAGGCTGACATACACTATTTAAACTATGTTATGGGAGCTGCCTCCTCCCTCCTGTCTCTGCATTACCTTTCATCACTAACTCAAATGTGCATCCACACACAGAGCCAGGGCTCCTGGAGCGGGTCCAGGGAGCGTCCCTACAGCCTCTCAGCAGAAACAGCTTTGTCAAACTCAGTTAGCTGCCTCCAAGGGGAAACACCTCTTTCCACAGTAATACTCCACCTATTCACATCATGCCCCTGCCTCTGCCTCAGCCACCTCATCAATCCACACAGCAACAAAGGTAAACAGCCTCGCACCTTCCAAACAGAGCCCCGTGCTGCTTTGTTGACACACTCTATGTGCAAACCGCCTGCACAGAGGGTGAGCGACTCACAGGATAGGCTGAGCTTCATTTACAGAAGGTAATTGCATTGGAGCCAAGTGCTGCACTTTTGTGATGAGATTTTTCACAGCTTTGCTAAAACCTTGTCTAGATTTGTTTACCCGCTGGATGAAACTACTTTGACAGGGACATATAATAAGTTCAGCTAAACACAAACATGTCACCTTCAAGCGGAAGCGGTCAGTGACATTGACAAGCAATTTACCAATATTCATCCATATTGTGTACACTAAGGCATGAAATAAAATAATGCCTGCTAGATTGGGATCACTCAAGATGCTCTGAATGAAAACACTGATGAATATTAACACTTTCAGGCTTATTGCTTTGAGCCATGCTGAGTCCTGTATGCTCTCCTGGTTTTGTTAAGGCAATCTAGATAAAAGCATTGACAAAATGCTGTGTCTAATGTTTTTTTTTAATGTAAATGGAAGTGGAGAAGATTCCCCACCACTTTGCCTCCAATTCTCCTCCTTTCCTCTGTAAAACAGCACTTAAGTTTACATCCACCTTGTCAAATTGTTTATAACCTGATACCTCAGTTGCAGGCACAGTTCTTTCCGTGAAAACACAGGATATACCCTCACAGCTGTGATTTCATTGAAGATGTTCTACTCCTCTCAATGTGAAATCTGAAACCTCTATGCTATCCTATGTACATGTTTCTGAGTTCAGGGTGAAAATAAATTTAAGAAACACATTTTAAAAACAACCAATGTGTCACGCCATGTGCAGCGACAATACTATACGAGACAGACACTGTATAGTGGAGACTCTAACCGAGTCATTATTTCAACAGCTGTCCTCACGCACTTCAAATTCAGATTTATTCATTTCTTCCTCATGAAAAAAAAAACAGGATGCAGCAGAACATTTTATGCACAGTACAGCAATAGAAATGGAGAAAACTCAAGAAACATGAGAGTGCTTAGCACCAGCATGGACATTTGTTGAAAAAAAATGCCCCCGGAAGATCTTTCACAGAATATTTTCTCTCCTTCTCCCAAGCCTGCTAGCTGATAAACATCTGGGGTTTTGTTCCTGCAGAACAGGCTCCACTAAAAGAAACCAGACATGTGTTTGTGATGCTACTCATGTTGATAGTGAGGGGAAAAACACAGAGGAAGCCAGCTCAGAGCTCATCTGCTAAAAAGGATGAATATGAAGCATTTTCTTTGGATCTCCAGATCTTTTCAGACTACCACTAATGATTACAATATACAGTCTATTAAGGGCAGACACATGGAGTTTCTCAGAGCAGGGAATTGCACTATTTCAGAATTGTGTACTATTCTTCAGCATAAGTATTGAGAGAAAATCACCGATTCTTTGAATTCGAGATCTTTGTGTAATTCGAGGCATCATAGTGTGACACAATACATTGTTGCTTAACAGCTAGTGGAATTTGGGTTTTTGTAGTTTGGTTGTTAGTAAATTCTTCCCTCGGATACAAATGTTGGGATAGATTGAGGTATACTTTTTTTTTTTTGTTGTTTTTTTTTTTTTTACAATTGACCTGTAGCAGCTTATTTATATTGTATAAAACAGACCAAAGTTGGTTCAGTTAGTTCTTTTGCAATCTGTTTAAAAGAAATAAATAAATATATCTAACTGCTCAGGATGGTTTTAAACAAAGCATTAACTATCATTATTTTAACTTTCAAAAAAAAATTTTAAATACTAACCATAATAAGTGATATAATTAGTTGCCATCCAATAATTTTGGCACAAATATCAAGTGTATTGACATTTAATGTGTTAGCACTAAAGAGAATAATTGATGTTTACGGTTCAGATAGCAGACATTTTTAAACTGTCATGGAGATGTGTGTGCCTACTCTCCTTCTTCCCATGCTGCTGTGTCTTCTTGCATACTTGTATTAATCATGTCAATGGGTCATTCTTGCTGAGAGATCAATAACACTCTCATAAAGCTATAGCCAACAAGGCTTACCACACATGTAATGCTTTGTAAAACCACAGCTTACCATTAATAACTTTCAGTTTGGGTATCAATTAAAAAAAAAAAAAAAAAGATAAGTATTGAGTGGGGAGCATTGTGGGCTCGTTTCAAACAGTGCTAGCTGTTAGGCCAGCATGGACAATATCTAGACCCAGAAACTGAAGCATCTAAAATGGAGTCCTGTGCATTCCCTTCTGTGACAAGTCAAAACATCTCTATTGAAAAAGGGTTTATTCCTCAGCTGTCTACTGGATGTCCTAAGTGTGTTGCCCTGTCCTACACACCTGTGGTCTGTCTCTTCACCAGCCTTTGCTGCTTCCCTCTCTAGCTGCACCCCATTACAGCCTGTTAGTGTCTTTTCCATCTGTCAGGTGTCAGCTTGCCTTAGTTTTCATAGTTCCTTTGCCTGTTTTTGTCTTACTGACTATCTGTTTGTTTCTTATTGTTTCCTGACTGCCTGTGAATTTCAACATTTGTTATGCTGTTTTTTTCTCCCTGTAAATGTACATTTAAGTTTCTGACATATTAAGTTCTCTACCTCAGGCTCCTGCTTGATGTCTGCAAAACTGGGTTCAGACACGTTAACAGCAATTCTCACTTTTGTGGATTCATTTTTTCTTGGCCAAAAGTATGGATGATGCAAGACATATCTGAGCAGCTGAATGACTTTATCCTTTAGACCTGATATCCCAGACATTATTACATCATTTACACTACATCATGTATAAATAGGTATTCAGGTTCTTTCTATTGTAACAGCCACAACATTAAGTGTCCTATGACCTAAGTGTAAAATCACTCAGGATCTTAAAAATCAGATTATGGCAATGATAAGACTAAATACATTTCCATTTTTACTAGGACGGCCTTATTATCTGTTCTGTTTTCATGCTTCACATATTGCAGCTAACCAGCAGCACACAACTCTCCTTACTTACAAGCAGGTAATTTAATCTTAATGTGTTTCAGCTGTGGGGAACTTTACACCTGCACCCACAATTCATAGCTGGAGTCAGCTGTTTGCATGGCTGAAATACACCTAACATATTTTACTGCAACAATATTAACTAATCACATTAACATCTGACATTTACATGGACTTGATGTTATTTGGATTACAGTAAATTTACTCTGGATTCACCACTGACGGTTTAGTGTTTTCATCAAAGGAATGATACTGATGCAGTCAGTTGGCCTCTTCCCACACAGTCTCTTCCTGAGCATTTCAGTTTACCTTGCACATACTGTGTAAAAGGCCATGTCCAGTCTTTGACAAGAATCATCCCCTACTGTCAGAATTTCTTTTCTCTGTTTGCCTTAATAATAAAGATTTAATCCTACGAAGTCCACACAGTCGGGCCTGGTGGACTGGATACGTGTTCCGAGCTGCAGAGCCACATTTGAGAACTGATCTCTGGGATAAATGAGAATTACAGATTTTTAAATGTTATGCAACAGCAACAGAACATTCAAATTTACATCCAGAACAAAAACAACTAAAAATGACAAAACAAATAACTACTACAACAGTATGAAAAAATACTGAGTAAATAGTAGTGCAGTTTACTTTTCTGTGTTTTGTATGACTCAGCAGCAGTCACAAAACATTTTATTCTGTTAAAGGAAGAAAGAAAGAGGCTGTAATGTTGGAGTAATATTCTGTTTAGATGACATGGTGAATGTGCCATCCTATATGAATGCATGTGCCCGTGAGCTTAGTGAAAGCCAGAAAACTTATACAATATGAATGCTAAGTAGTGTAGTACATAACAAACTCCACTTTGTTGTTTACAGTAAATGAGTCTGTAATTGATCCTGCGATAGACTGGTCATCTATCCAGGGTGTAATGGTTCTTCAGACCCATCACTAAATCTGTCTTCTTTCTCTTAGTCCTAGTGAATCATCCAACGGGAATAAAACACGTTTAGGTGCAGCTTCTCATCTCAGCCACGTCCTTATAGGATAAACATGAATACATACACATCCGGTGTTGTGGGCACAGATCATAACAAGAGTCTGTGACCACAAAAGCATCTCTGTGAGGTTGTACTCAGGCCCAGTGGTCGTTTGACCGTCAGTACAGTGACATTTTGTTGGCATATTTAGCAGGTGTGGTTTATTATCTTCACACTCTTGGTTGACTGTGGTACATGTAGCATGCTAACATTAGATAATTATATTAAATACAAAATACAGCTAAAGGTGACAGTAATGTTACTAGGTGTTTCGTCATAAACCAACATAATGGATAAATTGCATAGACCAGTCACCTGGCATTAAAGGAAAAGTCAGCAGATCACCAAAGTCATTAAGATATTTCTTCTGGGCACTGATATCGGTACTAAAGTAAAATTAAAATCTAATTAATACACAAAAAATAAGTGTTAACCTCAAAATGGCATCAGATAAAAAGCAGTCGACCGATGGCCTGAAAGAGAGGGCCACGCCAGGAGCAATGCCACAAGTACAGCTAGAAAATAGAAATACTATTTAGCCTTGTATATAATGACAGTTTTTCTTTATATTACAAGCATAAAGGTAAAAGAGAATGAACACAAACAGACATTAAGCAATAGGTTATATTACTGTATGTCCCTGTCAAAGATATTGTATGGCTTACAAAGCTTTTCCTCCATTAAAAGAAACCTGCAAAATGCAATTTCACCCTCTATTTTACACACCATCTGAATGAAATGTCAGAACTGCATAGAGCAGCTTTTACCACTAAAAGCTGTAGTTCAGCAATCAGTTACGTGATCTAACAGAGCTCCAGCTGTCCCTCCCTAAGTAATCCATTCTTAGGGGCGAGTATTCTTTTTAAAGGCTGCTCACTGTTCTGACAGATGAGAATGGCCACAATGAGCTGGCTCTCCATCATCAGGAGCGAAGTGGAGGCAGAAGAGGAGGGGACTGCCTTATAACTGACAGACAATTGCCTGACCACCCGGCAGTTGCTTGGGCTGACAATGTTCGATATTTTGAAGATGGCGGTCGATGTTAGAACCTCTAAATTATACACAAGGTCCTCTGGGACATCACTTCAATACATCTCACTACTGAGAGAGAGGCTCACGGTCACATCTCAGCCTTCTGCTCTGTATCCGTATTGTCTGAACTAAAGGTGTCAGCTGCACAAAATCCTTGGAAATAGATGTGCATTCGTCTGGGATACCACGTTTCATCTTGACCGTGACTCAGAAATGCTATTTCCACAGCTAGATTCAATTGTTTTGGTAATCTTATAATCAGCTTGTCATAGGCAGCACTTAACTTAAAATCATACATTTCCGGCAATAAAATCAAGACAGATGTGAAAGAGTAAGTGGAATGAAAAACCGACAGGCTGCAACTACAAATGCAATGCCTTTGCCTGGCGTCCTGCACACTTTCTTTGCTTGTGTTTGTCTTTGACTATTTTCAATTACTTGTGAAGCTACTATCCCCTTCCTTGATCTATCCACAACATTGTTATCTTTCTCTGCTACTTATAATATGTTTACTCATCCTGATGAATTCAATTACATCTTTTCAGAGGAAATTACTGTGGGGGTGGCTCAGTCTGCCAGAGGTCAGCACTAACTGTGAATACTAAAAAACTACTCCCCCAAACACATTACACAGCCTATTACCTGCTGCTTTCCACACAACACTCTGCGACCCTACATAAGCCTTTCCACTGCCACAGATGAAATGCTTTCTAGATGGGATCTGGCATGGAGAAGAGGGGAAGAGAGCTGGAGCTGTCCCCAGGCCTAATCGTTTCAGAGAGCCATCCCCACTGCAGCCGCAAAACACGCCAGTCCTGATTAAGGAGGTGTGTACACGGCCAGGCAGAGCGTGAAAGGTGCGGAAAGGAGGCTTGGCCTGGGGGAGGCTAACCATGCCGACTCTTTTTTTTATCCACTGGACGACTGGTGGAATCGATAAGGCGCAAGGCCAAAGGCAAAGCAAGTAGAAAGTAAGCCAGGGACGTACTGCCTTGACAAAGTGGTAGACATTGCTTCATTTTGGCTAGGCACAGTTTCTGAGTCCATTGCCCTCCCTGTTGGAAGTCTTGGCCCAATCCATTGATTTGAGAAGAAGAAGTGGAGCAGCTCTGGCTACCTGCTTCTGATCCAGAGGAAATTTATCTCCTTTTCTAATACATGTCGGTAATATCATTATTAACCTGTAACTGTAAATCTCTGAAGACCAGTCACTGTTGGAGAAACCTCTCAGTTAATTATCTAAATGCAACAACTCCTTTCAGGTCAATCCAAACTGATTAGACAAACAAAAAACACAATCAGCAAAACAGCCAATTATTCTCTCTGAATAGATGCACCTGTTTAAATGTCTTACTGTACTAATATTTTCTCATTAAACAAATACAACCCATCCAGGGTGTACCCCCGCCTTTCACCCAAAGAGAGCTGGGATAGGCTCCAGCTGATCCCTGTGACCCCGGTTAGGAATATGCGGCTGAAGATAATGGATGGATGGATAAACAAATACAAGAATATGCTCAAATTTGTAGGCAAAATATTTCCAAAACAGTGGTTACATTTCCAAAAAAAAATAATTTATGCTGGATAGAACTTCATAAATCATAACTATTGTCTCTGTATGTCAGTGCACAAATACACATTTTCTTCTATGGGTATTAAAAAGTAGCACTTAATTTCAGGTTCCAGTTTTCTTGCTTATTTGCCTAATGGCTAAATAGCCATTATGTAATTGATTTCTGAAAACATATTGTGATAGTGAGAATGATAGTTTCTGTGTTTTATATGCTGGAACACAGAAAAAAAAAAGTTTAGCTATTAAGTAGTTACACAAAAACAAAGACACCAAATTGTGCAGTTACTCTAGAGCAAATGACACACCCATCTCTGTGTCCCCAGGAACATAAATTGAAATATAAAATGATAAATATAAGAGGCTGGTGGAACAAGAACCTGACAAAGAAACTGATTTTAAAAATAGTGACATGACAGATTGCCCTAATATTTAAAAGCAATGCTGCATGTTGGCCACACTGTAAGGATATGGGGAAATCACCCTCTGTTGAATCGATTTAGCTGAAGTACAACCTGATTGAGTGAGAACAAACCAGCTGTTGAAAAACCATTTTAAGCAAAACTGTCATGAAATCCAAAATGATCCTCGCAAAAATAGTCTTTGACAAATAAAGCTGTGCACTTTTGAAAAGAGAAATATATAAGGCAATGAATCAAATTAGGATGCATACAACATTCTCATGGAGCGAGAGAGGCATTTGCACATGAAGAGTTGAAAATGAGTCGCATTCAGCCAAGCTGTGAGCTCCACCTAGGAGGCAGTGAAAGAGACCGAGACAGGCACAGAGAGGGGCTGAGGCAGGCAGGCGCCAAGCCTTGAAGAGGGGCATTCTGGCATAATGACTCTCATTTACCATTGACAGGCCTTGGGAAACTTAAACTAATTATGACAGCACACAGATGCTGAATAGCCCTTGATGAAGTTAATCACTGGCAATCCAACAAACAGGTGTTGAGTGATTTCTGTTACCTCCCCTGGAATTAGCGGATGTTCTGATTTTCTAGCACACCGCTCAAAGCAACAATCTACCCTAAAGCAGCATTATGCTGCCTTATCCCCATGATCCTGGCAAATTTGTGAATATCTGTGAATTTGAACACCTAGAATGCCAGAAAAACAGAAAGCTAGCATTGCAACCTCCTACACCGGCAAGAAAAACAGATTACAATTGAGGTGAATGAGAACATACAAAATGCTCATTTGAAACATAAAATGAGATTCATTCCACTGTAATATGTACCTATTCCACAATTACTTTCAAATCAAGACCATAACCTGATAATAGTTTATTGTGACCATCTTAAGGGTGACAGACTTAAATTAATTTTTTGGCCTAAAACCTAAACAGAGATGAATGGCTACTGCTAATAGTATCAGCATATGTATGTAAATCAGAATATGTCAGAATAATAAATAACGTGTCAAATGTTGTCAGTCTACTGTCTCCCCTGTAATTTGAGCTGAGAACATTCAGCTTTTAAACAATGACAACATACTATTGTTATCGAGGTTTCCATCTACACATTCTTCAAAGCAGCGGTGACATTTCAAGCAGAACTCTGTCAAACAGAAGATCATAACTTAAATTAATGAGCTTTAGGATATATAAAACACCCTTCCTCCAACTCCCACTTCACTACAGATTGTTGTTAACAGGCGGAGATAATGTGTAAGCATAAAGATAATAGACTCAGCTGAAAGTCATTAAATTGTGTAAACTTCAAGTGTCTCACCAGAGCCAACAAAAACACTCAACACTGAACTGATGCATAATTACCTATTAAATATCTGTCAGGATTTTATTAGACATGCTAATTTGAATACTTTTACTAAAGTCTATTATTATTAGGCTGGTTTGCTGGGAATGAATTGGTAATGGTAAAAAAAAATGTTTTAAGTAAACGTAGGCTCGGTATCCCGGCTTTTTAATGTGGCGTGTTTCTAGACACAATTTCTTGTAAGATGTATGTTCTGTATGCTGTTCCAGTATTTCTGATATAGAATTTGACTGGAGTAGCACTGTATATAATTATTTCTGATACCATGCTTTACATACAGTGTAAATATGAGTAATACCTCCTTACAACCAGTTCAACTGTTGCCCTCAGGTTGTCTATCCAAGTTAAAGTTCATAAGACGTCCTGTCACTATGTCCCTCTGAGATTTGCACTGAGATAAAAGTCTGTGGTGTTCTCACTTACACAACTGCAAAACACACCATTGCTGGCTGTCGTGCATGGGCAGCATCATCAATCTCACTACATACACCACATCAATGCATTAAAAAAAAAAAAAAAAAAAAAGATTTCTACAGTGGTGCAAACCATTTAATTTGTATGTCTTTGGGATGCCAAAGCTTAGCTATAAGAAAACAATGCAAACTCCTTTCACAAAGTACAACCGGAGGCTGAAGGGCAAATTAAATTAAAGTGCCTCATGAAAAACATGGAGAAGATCTATGCAGGGGCTATTCTTTTTATTATTTTTTCTATATTCTTGTTTTTGCAGTTTAAGTTGTAAATAAGGAGCTCCAAGGCTCTGATCAGAATTTTAATGATCTGTGTTTTTCTCCTCTCTCATCCAAATAACCTCCTCTTATTAATGTGAAAAAAAAAAAGAATAGGATTATTTTTTAAGTTAAACAGTGGGGAATTATTTCTCGCATGCTTCTATTTCCTCCTGCCATATAAATGGTTGCTTTTTATTTAATTTTGCTCTTGATACTAAATGACCATGTAGTTATGAAATAAATATTATGCTACAATCATCCTCTAAGGCCAAGATGCACTTCGCAATAAATATTTTCTATAATAAGTTAAAAAGTCTTTAATCCATCTGCTGCAAATGCATGAAATGTTAGAACAGATAAAGACTTATCGGGAAGCATGATGCTTATCTGTGAAAATCTACTGGGATTTTTCATTAAACAATCCAAGCTAATATACATGTTCCCTAATACATATAGGGACAGTGACAACACACATTATGGGGTATAGTTGATGACAATGAAGGTCCGGTTGCATGACAACAGCCTACTGCCACAATCTATGGTCCCAACAACTGGTAATAGTCATAAAGTGGTGTGATAACATTTAAAACATTTGTTTAAAAAAAATGCCCGAATACTTCAATTGCATTGCACATAAAAAATATATAATAATCTATCAGAAATAATTGTTTTGTGAATCATGTGCTTAGGTGTGAAATAAATCCTGAGAAACAGAAGTAGCTTGATCTTGCACTGCAAACTGCCAGTATAAGGAGCTAGGCAACATGAATAGGAATTAAAAACCCAGCAGTTAAGGAACAATCAGTTGCTTGTAATTTTAATAACCGTATAAAACTGCGATTATAATACGAATGATTAACTGGAAAACAGTTTTTTTCTTTATACGATAATGTGAATTTCCACAACCCACATGGGAAAATAATGGCACAGTTCCCCTATGTTTGAAAAATGTCTTTTTACCTGTGCATATGAAATAAATGTGTGTGTTCACCACAACCATCAGTGCCACAAATGAGATATTATGACATCTTCTAAACCTAAACCTCGGCCCTTCTCCCCTCTGTGCACACATTTGAAACTTCTGACAATGGCAAAACATCAAAATCATGAAAATTAAAAATTGAAAAAAGCCCACCTTGGAGAATTTACAGAGGTAAACAATTGCTGGCTAAGCAACAGCAGAGAATTCACTAATAGGAGCCGTTAAATTTTATTTTGCTCCAGAAATAGTGCACTGTGCATTTTTCCTCTCCCTAGAGTTTTGAGCAGTGAGTGAAAGGTGCAGGTGTATTCTTGGGATATGTGCAACTGTGATTTGGAGAGCAATCAAAAATTCACACATTTTTTTATTACCAAGCACTACTTTATAGCATTCCACTGCTGAGGGTGTACTTACTCAAAGAAGTTAATTAAACATTTAAATAAAATATAATGTCTTCTGGGAGTGCAAGGCTATACCACATAGTCTTATGTGTAATTTGATTTGCACTTTGCTTATGTAGGGTTTGGAATCTCTGTAGTGAAGCAATTCAGCACCTTTCCTGCACTAGATATTCAATCAGCAGATGTTTTGTTGATGAGTGTAAAATATTGTTTCCGGCACTGGTCCAAAATTGCACCTTAGGTTTTTGATGGGCTGAGATGCAACGGCTGAAACAGCCCAGGCAATGCGAATTCATTTTCACAGTTATTACATTGTTTAGTAATCACTTGTTTCTCATAAATGTGTTCATTTTCATCATGAACCAGACAGCTCTCATAAAAGGTTTCATCAACAGAGGATGTAAAAAGACATTCAATTTACTGGCATTTATTCAGCGTTCTGCATTACAAATAACATGGCGATGTTTCAGTTCATAGAAAAGAACTGTCAAAAGATGAAAATTCTTATTTTAACTAAACATATAAATATGTATTTATCAAGTCTTTTCTGAGAATGTACAGTAACTGCTCAATATATTTTCTTCATTGTATTTACACATCATCACTTATACCCAGCATGCTGGACAAATTGTGTCCTCTTGCTTGACAAATAAGATATACTGAAAATCAGCCAAAAAAAAAAAAAAAAAAAAGAGGGTGATGGTAAAACTGTGTAGACAAGTTGAAACACAGAAAGCATAGTTTAAGAACGAAGAAAGGGCAGTTGCACAATAGAGAAATAATTAGGACAAGACCACTGTGCGAGGATCCGTTGCCACTTCCCAGAAGCACTCAACTGTGTCAAACAGCTTGGTCAATAATCTTCAGCAATTCCTGAGGATTAGAGTCTTATTACTGAGGACCGTCTGTCACGCAGATCTCAGCCCCCAAACAAGTCGCCTCCTGTGTGTTTACTCAAATAACCACATCAACACCTACCACATCAGGTTGAATATGGTTTATAACAGTGTTTAGAATAGTCTGGGTGTTTTATTAAGTTTTATTTTCCCCAGGGGGTGTTTTCATGTTATATCTGTGGTCAAATATGTGTGTGTATGTATGTGCCCATGTTTTTTTAATGTGTATACTAGCACTTAAAGCAAAGAGGTCCTGTAAGTTGTGACTGACAGTGAACTGTTATGTAACTGACTGGTAAACACATTTACCCAGTGGCAAAATGAGAGGGTCTATAAGTTCTAATTAGCCATACTCTGTGTGCAGTATAGAGCCAATAGGAAACCAATCTTCATTCATTTGCCATTTCCTCCTAATTTAATATTTAAGTCACATTTGTTGTTAAAGTAGGCTTTAGAAAATATGCAGGTAGTTAATGAGGGTATATGTGCAGTCTGGAACTTTAAACCAGTCTGTAAATATGGTCGATTCTCTTCATAGCCAGTGGCTTAAGATTTTAATCAACAAACAGTAAATGTAATATGAAGTAAATCATTCGGTAAGCACCACACTGTGTTCGATGCAGCCCCATACTCACTTGTAGATCTGAGAGTCGTAAACCTAGTGTCATTGCCCAGTGCTCAGCTCTAGCTTCGCTTTGTATAGTTTGACAGAAGGAAGTACACGTTAACAATGCCCCACGAAGTACGTGCAAAACCCAAGTTCTTACCTTGCCCATGCATTGTGCCCGCGGCGGCAGCCAGAACCAGAACCGCCAAGAGGGTCTTAAATTGACAGTCCTGTCTCATACACATGTCTACTAAAGTCAAGGTCGCTCTTCGCGTAGCTACAGAACCCGTCCTTGTGTTGAAAAGAAGAATACTTCCAGGGCTTCAAAGAAAAACAACAAGCAAAGCGGAGAATTTCTAACGTCGTCAAAACACAAACGGAGCCGTACGGGTTGCTGTTACTTCCTTTATATTTGGCGGAGCGAAAACGGTCGAGAATAATCAAGTGAAATGCAGAGGTCCGTGTTTTAAATTGGACGCTCGGTGAGCGGATTCCTGGCTGTGTGAGCTCTCGGCACATGGAGAGAAAAGGCAGCCGAGGCTTCAGCACCGCGGACAGCTCCTAGCGTCAGCTGATGGAACAACCTCTCAAAGTTAGTTCAGATACTGTACTCTACTGTACTCTAATACTGTACTCTACTGTACTCTAATACTGTACTCTACTGTACTCTAATACTGTACTCTAAAATACTTTCCATACAAACTGTTTTCTTATTGTTTTATTTCATTATTTATTTAAATTTCCCTCAGGTCAAAATCTCTGTGAAGGAGAGATCTTATACAGAACAAAAACCAGACAACAAAACACACACACACACACACACACACACACACACACAAAAAACAATAAGCAAACATTTACATTTACAGAAACAGTGGTTATACATTAAGTGTAAAACTACAAGAATCACCCAATTGGCAGCTTTTGCACGAGAGCTTAATAGATAAATAATGTGAAATACAACTCCCTTCCGTCCACTAAAGAGGACCACCCCACCTTTTTCACACCAGACACAAAGGTGAGTGAGGAGTAACAAAGCTCAGTGATCTGTGATGCAGAGTCGAGAGGCTTTTAGGTGGTGTGAGAGCCATGCATATTTACAATGCTGTCATAGAAGACAGAAGTGAACAATGGCCATCTGATTATGATTAACTCATTAGAGTAAGGGGCTCCTTGTGGTAGCAGTCCACAATGACTGTTTTATACACTGGCACTACAGCACAGTAGGTTTTTTAGGCCCATTCTCAGTACAGTTCAAACTGTGGATGACGACACCTGAAGTGAGATGTTTCTCCGCTTGCGGAAATAATCATGAGTCTCTGAGCCTCTTAGGTCACTTTTCTTCTGTCATTTTTATAGGTTCACTTTATGTCTCAGGCCTGTATCTATTTGCCAGTGAGCTACGTCTGCCCAGCGCTTGAAGGAGAACTTCAGAGAAATGAATAAAGTGGGGCTCCTAAATTGGTTACTGATGGTAAAGCATAACCAATAAAGTACATAAAGTACAGTATTTGAGGAGTGCAACGCTAAGAGCCAAAACCATGAGGACAAATGAACAAATCGTTCAGAAGAGCCCGGCTTTTTGTCTGTGTCTGTGTAGGCACAAATTTACCAAATTGAAGGATGAGCAACACACTGAACTCCTACGAAGTGCAGCGGCTGTTGCTGTATGATCACTGACCTCCCTGTGGCATCTGAGCAACTGAAAAGATGATTTCTCCTAAAAGATCAATAAAGTGTTACATGATTGTTCTTGTAACAAAAAGTTAATCAGAGTAAGCCATCATAAACTCTTTTAGCCAGCAAAAGCAATGAAGTTATTCAGAAATAACTAGATTGAAAAGTTTGTTGAAATGATGCTCTCCCTTTTATAAAACTATCTACTAAAAAGTATTATCAGATGGTATCTACCATGCTTATCATTACACCCCCTTTAGTTATCTGGGTCATGTTAGCCTGTTACATCAAAAGAGGTTTAATATAGAAGTAAGATAATTATTATGTGCCCACATGCTCTTCATCCAGGGAGTAACTTGTATGCATTGCAAGAACAATAACTATCTAAAAAGGTTCACAGTCTCCAGAGGGGGAAGAAAAAGCCATAGCACATACTATGGTTGAGAATGGTTTACCGTCTTGTTGTATTGCACACTGTCAGCTGAGTGGAGAAAGATACAGCAGGCTGACATGCCTTCGAAGGCAGAGAGACAGAGCAAAACAGCATCAAAATAAAAGTAATTAGACGACGGGAATAGAGATAGGGACTGGAGTGGTGGTAAATGTGTTGGAGGAGAATCAGAGTCAGACTTGTGCTGAAGACACTAAAATAGTATTTGTCAGTAGGTGCTATTTCTAAACAAGACCACTAATTCTAAAAATAACAGGTGTACAGTGGAAGCAGTAAAATGATGCACCTGTTCTTTGAGCCCTACATGTGCACTATCCAACCATAAGCCACGTGTGATCATCAGGCGATGGATGAATCTCTCACATTCCTGTCACACCTCTGACTCAATAGCTATTTTATTTTCAAAGTATCGCGTATGTCAGCATCACTGCACACAGACTCATTTTGTACTCTCATTTATAGCCACTGGGTACTTTTCTTTTTTATCCTCGTTTTTATGTTGACTTTTCTTTCAGTTTCTATTTGACTTTGCCTCACTTTGCCTCCCTCTGTCTCCTCTATCGCTGCACCAATGTCTCTCTTTTTCTTCTAAATTTATATCTCCGCTTCCCCACCCCCAGAACACCGAAGCATGGGACACTCTCCTTGCATCACTCCCATGCTCCCTCTGGCTTGACTCAGAAAAGGCTCTAATAGTGCAACTTTCGCTTTAGTGAAGCTCCGTGGAGCCATAAAGCAGCCCTAAGGTCTAGTTGGCAGCCAGATGGTTGCAGCCGGGATTTCATTCTGCTAATGGGTAGGGGGGCTGAGCAGTTAATGAAAATCAGACCCTTGAAATGAAATGACCAATGTCCTAAGGTAATGAGGCACACACATCGGCAGCAAGCCTTTACAAGCATTAAGGTAATCTTAGATGGCAGGATTATGTAAAAACATCTTATGATGGCTGTTCATTAAATAGCTAAGGACTGACTGATTATTACACGGCATGTTCAGCTAACAAACACACTCCTACTGAATCAGAGCACTGTCTGTGATATTTAGATTGACTGGCTTGGCTAAGTGCTTCATCCAAGCAAGGCTGTGTGCCAAATGCTATCAATGAGTCTCTACTCATGCAGCATTACAAGCTACAAATTACAGCCCATATCACAGTCACAGGACTCACAAATGCATGCAGGGCTAATCATTGTGCATTACATTCACAGTGCAGAAACGTGACCCCTTTCAGCCAATAATCGCAATTAGAGTACTATACTGAAATCTGTTCACTGTTATTTACTGCTATTTGTGCTTACAGTAAGCTGTGGCAATGTAAGAGCTGCCAGAGGAGAAGAAATTTGAAAAATCTTTTGGACTTAAATCAATAGATAACAAGAAACAAGAAGAAAATAATAATAATAATTATTATTATTAATAATAACGTATACAATACCTGAACTAGTTCAGTTAGTAGTAATCAGCATATTCAGTACACATCAACATATTTCCTTATCTGATCAACTCAAAAATGCCTTAGCCTAGTCTTCGGTTGTTGTTGTTGTTTACCTTTTTATATTTAGATATTTCAGAAAACCATGTATCATTTTTACTGAAGTGCTACACACTACATTAATTATTTAACTATAATAAACACTCAGAGACGTCTGATCATAGAGAACAGAACAGTCAGTGTAATTGTGCATTTTGGCTGTGCAAGATTGTCAGGGAAGTAAATCTTAACTAGAATTGATTTCCTTCAAGAGTTTGTTTTTATGATTGCTGAATTGAATTTTTAAGGCATTTTTTTTAACAGCAAAACACTATTCAGAGAAAGATTTTTCACAACAATAAAATGATTGATGTATTTTCACATAACAAAATATACCCTAACCCTAACCCAAAAATATTTTTCAGTGTTGAGCATTATTAGTAGTAGCACTTTTAAATCTTTTAGAAGTTGATGTCAGCACCTTTGCAAGGCCTGTGTCTTTCCATTCAACCATTAGTACAAAGCTTCATTTCCCAGGATGTTCCAGGGAAACGTAAAATTTTATCGCCCATGGAATGATAAAAGAAAAAGCTTAAAAATCTTGTTTCTCCATCATTTTCTATATTTATTTTAGACTGTAATTCCTAATAAATATCTAGTGCACATATTATGTATATATATTTTTTTGACAAGATGAAAATGTTTTAAAATTTGATTTTAATTACTCTCTTTCATCATTATCTGTAAAGCCTAACCTCACTCTGTGTAAACAGAACATACAGTGAGATAGTCTGCAGTATATAATCCATATCCCTGATGAGGAGAGGCTGACTAATACAGACCAAAACAGGCTTGACTCATTCGGTTCACTCTTACCTCCGCTGGAGTTGACATTTCAAGATTAGAACTTTTTTTTTTCACTTTCATTTTGCAGCTTTTACATACATAACAGACTGCATTGGCAAACAATAACAAGGCCTAATGAGGAAAGTAACTAAATTCCTTAAGCTCAGAGTCCTATGATGTTTTTTTTTTTTCCCACACATCAGAGTGTTCCCAGCAATTACTGTTTAACATTTGCTTTGGCAAAAAACTGCACCCTTCCCCACTTTTGACACATATTCATCAGCATATCTCCTGCTCCCCTGGATTTATTGCTTGGCTCACACTGTTTGCATGTCTCTGACCTCCATTTGGACTCTGACTTTGCCTCCATTTTCCCCTGCTTAATTTGGCCTGCATGGAGTTTTGACATAAGTTGTGACATATTGCTGATTATTTCTGGGATCAGGTCATGTTCTCACTATGCCTCCTGCACACTATACCACAGTGCTTCATATAGAGCTTCTGATGTAAGACTATATGATTTTTTTCTGTTAATGTTTCCATATTGTAAAACTCTAAAATATTAAGAGTAAATAATACTTATGGCTCAAGCCACTACATACTGTACAGCCATGACTATATGCATGTATGTGTTTCTTTAATTTATTGTTTTCCTTGTGCCCTTCCCCACTTTATATTCTTAGTTGTTGCTGCAATGACCCAATTTTTCTTCTTAACTTGCCCATGCCTGTGAAGCATATATAGTTCAGTCTAGTTTGTTCTGTAGCATTCTACAGTCTTCCTTTTTCCCCCTCCCACTTTGTTGTGTATCTTCTCCTGGTAGAACCCAGTTAATTGCACATTCCTCATTACCATGTATTGAAGAAGAGCTCCCTCTGAGCGAGTCATCTGGGCAGTAGACAGCTTTTATAAGCTTTTCTGCACGCATCCATTTTCTGCAGGAGAAAAGGGAAGGGGTGTAAATCAAGCTCCACTTGACCTTTGACACGAAATTATGACTTTCACAAGCTGCTTTGTGGATTTGTTGGGTACAACAGCACTGGGAGACAGTCTGTACAAAGAAACATTCCTCTTAGCTGCCTATTTTCTTGTTTTTACAGCAAACTGCATGTGAGCATTGTGGATGGTTGTTGTGCTCACTCTGCTCACTCAGAGTCCCATTGGTGGGAATAGACTGGATGTGACCCCAAAGACTGAGCAGCATCTGTTAACCCCCTGATCATTGCTTCAATCTGATGGCTAGGCTGAAACAGCGTCTGCCCAGTCAAGCGGGGCCCTGCCAATAGATTCAGCAGACTATGGTAATGAGCCCAAAAGGATTCCCATGCTCAGTGCTGTCACTTTGACGACTCCAAAATTAACACTGGGCTAGAAATTCTCAACACCTGCTGTAATAACATTCAAGATAGAAGGAATATGTCTTTGGTGATACAGGTACAAGAAAATTAATGTAACCCCTCTTGTCAAATGTAATTAGAATCATAGTGGCAAAGATATGGCGCAATGACTGTTTTGAAAGGGTGAAACAAGAAATTATTGCTGCAGCGAGAAACTCTTTTTCACCCTGATGTATGCTCTGTGTGCTTTTGAAAGGCTGATTTTAAGTTGTAGTTTTCTATCCATAAGTATAATAGAACACTGGGCTAGAAGGGCCTGTATACAAAACACTAAACCGTTCATTCATGCTACAATACACACACACTACCACTATGCAAGATGTTATGGAAGGAATGAGAGCATTCATATAAAGCCTGAAAATTAGCATTTTCTCTGTCTCACTCTCCGTCTCTCTCACACACACATAAACCTTTCATGGAGTGTGTGACATGTTGCCCCATACTTTAACATCCACATCTCTGTTCACCATTTCTCCCATTCCTCTCACCGTGCACCCCTCCCTCTCCTTGACCTTCTCTTTTCATTAGTCAGAGTGTGTCTCATGCCTTTGAGCATGCTGATAGTGCACTGCTCCAAGGCTGCATTTATCAAGATGATAAAGCACTCTCAGACAACAGCCAAGTATCTCAAGGCTAGTGGCCGTGGTACCTGACAAGAGACAACAAGTCACAAAAATAGCTCCACCTCCATCCTCTTGACCATCCCCTCCCATGAGTGTCGCCCATATTCCCCACGCCCTGTTGGTCACAGGTTGTTACCTTATGTCACACAGGCGTCTAATGAGAAGTTAAGTACAGGACACAAGACAACATGTCTGACCGCGCCTACATATTTCCACACTTTCCCTACACACACAAACTGCTCTTAGCACACAGACGCTGCGTGTCTGGGTTCAGCGACATCCTGTTAAACCATGCAGGGTCTGAGTCACAGAAATGCAAGTCTTGCCACTTTGGCTTCAGCTTTCATCTTTGCCAGCTCCTCGTCTCACTTTCCTCAATTCAATGGCTGTTTTTCCACTCTCAGCCATAAAGGTGCTGTCTGCCTTGAGAGAGCTGGCCAGCTAGCAATCACTGTTCGGCTCTCAGATTCAAACTGACAGCTGAGATGATGAGGGAAGTTATGTTATACTCTTCAAAAGGAATTAGCAATTATTCTAATGGGAGGCAGTGGGCGATTTTGGCAATTGTGCGTGTGTCTTTTCTTTTAGTCACCATTAAATTTCATTTGGACGTCACATTATTAGATTAAAACACATGTTCAATTAGAATTAAAAAGTATATTGTTCATGGGAAGTCACTTTTAATGAAAAGCCTCAAAAAGCAATTTCACTTTATTGCTACAGAGTTTGATTTCTTTTGTTCCTTCCAGTTCAAATGCACTTCTTGCTCTGCTTTTCTCTGTCACGCTCGCTCTCTTACACACCCACATACATTGTTCTGTGTATAATCACACGTTTTACATGTGATACAGCAAACCAACAATGACATTGCTGCTAAACTGCAATATTTATATTTATTTATTTATTTGGTGAAAGTCACTCAGTGAAACACATTGCAGGGGATTTTGTTTACTTGATGAAAATGCTGATTTACTGTAAGTGCAGTAAATCCCTTCACAGCACAGTTTGTATTTTTAAAAACATATATTATAAAAAAAAAAAAAACTCACATATGTGGCTTTAAGAACCATTGTGGATCACTCTAATAATAGCTACCTGCTGTACAGTAATTGCTGTAAAAGGCAACTGCTAGAGATTTGGCTCCTTGATGAAATATTAAGAGTTCTGAGTTGCCTCAGTCTTCCGTATATCTTATTGTAGAAGCACAGCAGTGCACTCTGCAGAGGATTGTGATGATGGCTACACAAGGGTAATAGAGGACCTCTTTGAAGTGTTTCTGAAATACCAAATGTCAAGGAGAATGGATGGTCATTCTATTACATTTTTTTCACATTCCTCATGAGCTGCCAGGATTTTAAAACCATTTTTAAAAAACAGTGTTGCTGTGTTGAATGATGACTGCAGACATATTATTTCAGGCATTATTGATGGCTTTTTTTTTAAAACAGCATGGCTCTACAGCATATTTCATAACAGGGAGCTAATTTGCAAGGTAGATTGGCACTTGACACTTCTGAAGCCTTTTTGTCTTGATGACTTCACTTCGCCAAAGGATGTTGAAGTCATCAAAGGTCCTATCTGTTGGAGATTGTTCAGTGTAATTTATTGTGTGATAATTGTGGTGGCATTAAAAAGAAATTCAATCTTCACATTCTAGCCCTGAAAAAAAGCTTTGCTGCTTTGTTTCTGTGAATATGTGACTAGTTCAACAAAGAGGCACCAGAGCTCAATGGTCACTTTGAATATAAAAAAAAAAAAAAAAAAAAAAATCAATACCGCTGATTAAAACCAAATATTAAATAACAATCCCAACCACTAATAATTCCAATGCAAACCCTAAGTTGAGTGTTTTTATATCTAATATCAAGTTAACAACATGGCCTCGACTGCACCTTCTTGCTTTTAAATCCTGCTCTGTCTTAGCTTTTTTTTTCTTCACAAGGTTGTTTCTGTATTCCTATTCCAAATCACATCTCTCTGTAGATGCTTAACACTCACCTTTGTCAGTTGTACTGCATGAGAACTGCAATCCGACTCATAGCCTACAAAACCTCTTGGCTCCAAAGCAAATACCTTAGGGATCATGACCATTGCAGTGTTTTCTTTACATTTTAAGCTTTAACAGTTTTATCATTGCTAACGCTGTAAATTTCACAGTCTGAGCTTGCTGATAAGTTCACTGTCTGACATCGCAGCTAAAGATATCCCGTTCTCTATGGTAGTGTTGTGTGTTTGACATTGGCAGCTGCATTCATTAGTTTCATGCTTCACTATTTCCTTTAATGTTGCTTTTCTATGTGAGGTTTCATAATGGCCTCCTTGTATTTGACTCTGTACCAGTCAACAGCAGCATGTGCTGGACCCTTTTTATGTATTTGTGTCTTGTTTTTTCTCTTCTTCTTATTCAAAACATAAAATACCGCTCAGTTGGCTCCCACGGCACTATCGGGCTCTTTATTTGTACTGTACTCGAGCAAGGCATGACATGTTGGTAAGATTCACAACACGACTGAGCAAACATCACTAAAGAACGTCTTCTTTCCAAAAGCAGCAGCCAGATTTAAAAGCTGAGACAGAAAGAAAGGAGAAAATGCGGGCAGGTTTTCTGGCTTATGAAACACAGAAACATTGTGACCTGGGGGAATGACATTTCCAGTGATTGATTTATTTTTGTTCTGCCTTGTTGATTTACTCAGAGGTCTGTGTCTCATTGCTGTATATATCATTTTACACAGATCACTTGTAAGTGATTATTGTCTACAAATAGGGTGTGTGCATTATTCATAGGAGGCACATTAGTCTAGATTTGAACCCTCACTCCTCGCCCAACAGGCAATGTCTGGGGTGCCCTTGAACTTCACACACCACCCAACAGCAGACAGTAGAAAATGACTGTTGTAAGAAGCACACAAGTGTGGTAGTGTATGAATTTTGTAAAAAAAAAAAAAATAGCTGAGCTCAGTAAATCTTTCCTGGAAAAATAACATTTTCAAAAAAAAAAAAAAATAATAATCATAATAAACACTGTAAAATTAAAAATGACTGGTATTCTATTTTAAGTTTGCCTGTATCCAACTGATGGTGCCTGACTGAAACTGTGACCTGGTACAGGTTGACTTTGACCTTGCTGAACGGCCTCAGCTGTGGAGTACTGATGAGCACTGTTTGGTCCAGAAAAGCTACTTACTGTATGAGCAACTGCTGTGCTCTTGCCTGCTTCAGTAAGGCTGGAAGGGTTTGAGCTTAGGTTGCCCTTATTGTACATTGGAAAGATTTCTTCCTGAAGAATTTATCAGGATTTGCCTTTACCTGCTCTCAAAGAGGTAAAAAAAAAATACTGCAATTGTTAAATCTCAGATATCCACTCTTGCACTCCATTGTCAGCTTGCATTCATTAATCCAGGTTATCTGAGACACATCAGGATCAATTTAGGCGTATTGCTCAAGGATACTTCAACAGCCAGGGATCAAATGACTTACCCTGTGATTAACGATCAACTCCCTCTACCACTGAGCTGCAATGAGCTCACTATGGATGACCCCCTTCTAAAATCAACCAATTCCAATGCTATCTGGCACAAATGAACCATTATTGTTGAATGACTCCTCAGAGAGAGCAGGTTTACAGTATGCCCGTCCCAGTTTTATCTCGTATTGGGTTTGAGTGTTAGATTAGATTAGATTAGATAAACTTTATTGGTCCACAAGGGAAATTCCTTGGTCACAATAGCTCCGCTACATATAGACACTCTTGAAAACTATTAAATAATAAAAATGAAAATAGAATAGAAAAAAAGTGAGAATAACTTACTGAAAGTCTGTACTACCGTCAAACATAAAATTGATTTTGAAATAGCATTGTATAATGCCATCTGGGTGTATAGCATCAAACACCAATGTATCACCAATACTGAATTATTTCAAATTATTATGCTTTGCTGTGTTTTATGTTGCTGCAGAGTTCTCACCTGAATCTCCTGCAGAGCTGTTTGTGCATCACGATACTGTGTCTAGAATATTGCACCATCAGCTTCAAACAAAAATCACAGAAAATTGTAAGAGCTTCTAAATAAGGATGATCTTCAGTAATCCACACACCACTGTAAGTTCTTAAACATAGCTAATATAGTTATGATAAAATAAATTGTTATAAAATTAATGTGGCAACTGACAGGAACAACATTAAAAAATTAACATGTTGTACATTACAAAAACTACACAGTCTACAGTGAGGCCATTCAATGAATTTTACAGGTAATATGCCATAGCAGGTATCATGTAATACCATAAAAATATTCATGATATATTTTTGATAAAGTAGCTGCTTAAGAAATGCAATGGTGTGTCAGTTCATAGTGCAGATAGGGGTTTACATAATGCATACATATGAAAAAAGAATTAGTGCAAGCTACAGGACAACAGTTGCTCATGCAATGGGTTATTCTGTCCTGATAGTAACAATAATAATTCTGATTATGAAAGAGTAGAACTTGGATTCCTAGGCATTGCTAGCTGATTAAAAAAAACTAAGATATGAAAGTAAAAATTTTATTAATGCAAAAAATACTGATTGGATACTGCATATGTATCTTGAGTCCTGAAGAAATGCTGAAGGAATCCAAAGAATGCCCCCCAATTCTGTCTGAAAACCAATTTTAAAAATTCAATAAAGAGTCGGACAGTGGCATTTCAAGCCCATGGCTCAAGAATGGCTATGGAAGGTGCAGCCAGAAGCCGAAGGGTTAATGGGGTGCAGCAAAAGGCAGGTGGAATAAAGTGACCTGGGAGCAAGAGCAGAAGGGGTGATAATAAGGAATCCATGTGACTGACTCAGAGTGATGGGCTTACCTGCCTATGAATATTTCAGACAGCAGTGAGGTGTGTTATTATAGCTCAGTGGGAGCACCCACAACATGGGGCAAGACATGTGCCATCACAAGATAGGACTAAGCACAAACACACAGACACTGCACAATGGATTTTTTTTTTTCCAGCATTCAAAAAGAAAACATTTCAAATTACTCATGTTCAATAGCTGAATAGCAAAACATTTTCATCAACAAACTAACAACAGCATCTTCCACTGACATGCTTACTTAAATCAATATACCAACTAATCAATGAACAGGGAAGGTTTACACACTATCAGAAGCCTGGCTCTGTGAGTGGAGATAGTAAAAGAAATCCATGTGCAGCATTTTACTTGAGTTGGAACAGTCCCATAAGCCAAAAAGACGATTAAATAAATATTCTGTTTACATGCACTTGCTGCCCATGGGTCTGCAAACTAGTATAGCAAAGCAGCTTCACTCAGCTAGCTAAAAATCCAGAGCCGCTGGCCATTCTCATATATTCCCTCCATTATTTCACCAGCACTGCCTCTCAAGCCACCCTCTCTTTTACAAAACAGTGTCTGGCACTGAGACTGTCATGGAATACATCAAAATGATGGGAATGCATGCGCTGGTTTAGAGTAGACTGTAGAGAGATGAACTTTTAAACAATAAATCCAGAACAGTGTGAGTATTATTGTAGGCATTTAATGCAAAGCACAAGGCTTTGCATTAAATGCCCACAACATAAATACTGTATAGCACATAGACATGGATAAAGCTTATGGGAATGACAGTAACAGCCATACACATGCTATAACATTAAATTCTGGTCTTGTTTTTCTTCTTGTAGTGCAAATCTCAACCAAAACCTTAGATGTTGCAGCTTTACTGGGATTCAAAGCAGCAAATGAAAATCTTAATTAAACTAAAACGCCTTAGAATTGCAGTAAAACATGATCAATCATGCACTTACAATGGAGTATTTCAACATTGTAGTTAACCTGGTATT
The DNA here is from genome assembly GCF_900324485.2 of Mastacembelus armatus. Classification (NCBI taxonomy): domain Eukaryota; kingdom Metazoa; phylum Chordata; class Actinopteri; order Synbranchiformes; family Mastacembelidae; genus Mastacembelus; species Mastacembelus armatus. The sequence continues at coordinate 8,906,640 of NC_046646.1, forward strand.
CAGTCGAAAACCACTTTGCGATTTTTCCAGCCTTTACAGTATATTAGATATTCAAAAACAATCCTTCCTGATGGTGACTTCCAACACCTTCCTACATGGACACCTGAGACAGCAACAAAGCCCTGAGGAGGGAATAGCCAGTCTTATGCATTATACATCAGCACTTAGTTATTCATCAGAAAGGATGCGTATTAACCTGTGTGCAACCTAGAGAGCATCATTAATATTCAGTAGACTGTGCTGTTTTGAACTGGTCCAAAAATGGTGCGAGTCATACATGCGTGTGAGTAGTAACAAAGACATGGCGCTGCAGCCATACATATGATAACAAAAGTATGCCATTTAGCAGTTACATACTGTACTCACACTGAATTTGCAGATATCACTTTAGATTGTTATCGGTTTTGAAGTGAATACAGACCATATCTTGATTTAAAGCAACATATGTAGTGTGTTTTCAGTTGCTATCTCAGTTATGTCTACAGACCATAAAAATATTTTGGTGAGAAATCCTAAAATGAATTAAGAGTTTCTGTGACTTACAATTGTGTATACAGTATAATAGAAATGAAAAGAAACAGACTGCATTAACACATTTTATTTCTAACATTTTCCTTCTGTATATGTGAAAGCATATTTTTCTAACCTTCAGTTTCTGTATTCTATAATAAATGCAGTTTAATGTCACTAAAGAATTTTTTCCGCCAGCACTGTAATTTTGGGCTCCAATTTTTGGCTCCTGCCAGCTTCATACTGTTAAACCTGACATAATGATATATTCGATGCATAGCTGAGTTTGTGCAGAAAGAATATGTCATCATCCCTGTGCTAAGCAAAGACAAAAGACAATATGTTTAATGAGAAACAAAAATGAATACATTGGACAGTGTGGGGTTAAATGACGTATGATGGCTCCTGAACAGTTAAATCAGTTGGGGGAATTCAAATTAATTATCTTCAGTATGAATCTACTGAGCAATTCCCCCAACTTAGTATATAATACATCTGTGTGGTCAGCTCTGTCCTGCATACACATAAAGCAATACTACTGAGATGACAAATCAGCAAATAGGATTAAACTGATTGCTGCAGCAGCTATTTGTTCTCATAGCAGAAACAGAAATATTTATGTCTCTCTGGAAGCACAAACTCAATATTTCACCCAGTCAATTTAACTATTCACTGTATCTCAGGAAGTGCAAAATTACAGTGAGAATCCGGTCAGCGGAACAGGACTGGAAAAAGGTTAATGAAGCTCACCTGTCTGGTAGAAATGCATTTCTTTGGCTGAGTCAGTTAAGCTTTTGAATTAACATGATGAGCTTTCTGTCATGCTGGCAGGCACAGAACTCATTGGTTTGTGACTGGGGAGAGATCCCCGGAGGAAGCCGCCGTCTTTGCTAGCATGAGCAGCACCTGTAAAATAGTCAAGCAGGTGTACAATCAGCCTGTGTGGAGTGTTCTTGCAGAGCAAATTTTTACACCTGCTAGAATGTAATTTTGGAGGAGCAGCAGGATGCCCTCCACTTTATATACAAATCACACAGGCTTTGTGTGAGGATGGGTGTGTGTGACTTGTGCGTGTATGACACCTTTTCTTTCATGAACAAAACAAACATCCTACTTGTGGCCCTTTAGCTTGAAACCACATAGTATTTTTTCACATTCAAAGGCAATATTATATTAACAAAATAAAGGTTCATGAAATTGCTTGCTATTTAAGTTTGATTGTAGATGTCATTGATTTTATTTAAATTTGGTCAACATGTGATCATTCATCAAATAGATCAAATCAGCAAGAGAGTGTCTCAGCAAGTGATGGCAACTATTCTGAAAATCAAAATAGAACTGCACTGGAATAAATTCAAAAGGAACCACTGCCCTTATTTTGGAGATTAGAGAAAAATTGGACGTTATCTCAGTCTATTCTCAACTCTTCTCATGTGCACAACCTAACTTTGACCTTACAATGTTGTTTTTCACCTGGCAAAGTTAAAGCAAAATAATTCAACATCATTATTACCGGATATATGCTGCTTGGATATCATGTTTTACATCAGCCTTCTCTTTAAACCCATAAAAAAAAAAAAAAAAAATAGCAGGCGGTCATCTCTCAGTCAGGTTCATTTGTATAAATGGAGACTGAGAGAGAGTGAAGCTAACCAGCAGGAGAACACCAAGACATGATGCAAACCGACTCTTATATAAACTAAAAGAAAAACATTTGCTTTTATTGCTGACTGACTGACTGGCTTGAAGTTTTATGACACTCCCAAGTGGTTCTATCATTTACATACAAATGATCCATATCAACATGAAATATTTATATAGGCTAGCTATAGATATAAATATTGATATTTATAAATGAGGTAAGCAGTGAAATAAAATGGCACTGTGACAATTTATTAATAAGGGTTTACAAAACAAAATGAATAAGACTAAGAGCAGACAGCCATACTGGTGAGGTAAATGTTAACATATCTCGGTTTAGCATGTCACCATGTTGATATTTGCTAAATAACAGTAAACTCAGTAGTTTTGCAGGCACTTGGTCATAAATACAAATACAAACATACATACACAAAAAGATGACCCATAACTCACTTCTCAGCCGTCCAGTATCATTTCCTGTCACGAACATCCATTGTAGGGCATCGAGGTTGCACCCTTGCTCCTCTAACTGCACAATTACAGCCATAATTATTCCAAACTTTCGCAAACATTTTGCCTCTCAGAGCTCACCTCACTCCCATTCACAGGCCCTGGCTTCCAAACCAAGCAGCGCTATTCCCGCGAAGCTAAAGCACCGAGCGCGGGATCGCTGGATGTAACGTCAGGGGAAAGAAATAAAAAAAAAAAAAAAATCTCTCAAATTGTCTATAAATATTTTACTATGTAACCCAGGCACAAAAACTGATAATCCCCAGGAAAAATATATAGGTATTAGTTTATTGGACGGTATGATTATTATTTGAGGTAGAAATGATGCAGTGTTAATGGGGGAAAATGTAGTTCTCAAGGTAATTGGTTAGGAGGGGTTTAAGGGCTTTATTAAGAGCACAATAAATCTTTAAAAATCAAGCTGCGGTTTCTGTCAACAAGAACCCCGTCACAAGCACGACCCTAACATTCCTAGACATCCGGTTTAATGCTTAATAGGCCTATATACTATACTGCATATCCAGCTTCAGCCACCTGGCAAGGTTAAGACTAACTGCAAGAGTATTTGTCTTATTCATTAGGTCTTGTTCTGATTAGCTGGGGGTGAACATGAGTCATCACTACAGCCAATCAAAGTAGATGCTCATCGTTTTAATAACTCCTGAAACTGCCTGCTAGAGGACAGAGGGGAATCCCAGCTATTTGTAAAGACAGAGTTTGAGGAATATGAAAAGATTTGGGTGAATGAATTGGAATAGATGAATATGCTAGACTGGCATTTACAAAAATGAGCTGTACTGCAAGATTTGTAATAAAAGTAGATGATTAAAAAAAAACATAAAAGGTATTGTGTAGTATCAGAATCGGATTTATTGCCAAGTACGTTGGACACACAAGGAATTTGACTCCAGTACAGTGACTCTCAGTGTGATTGTCACAACAGTTCACACAATATGTACATAAGAGAGAAGATTAATTATGTAAGTGGGACAAATAGAATAGAAATAGAAGTAGAATTGGGAATAGGTCAAGTCCAGAGAATAGAAGAGCATCTGAGTGATTGTTGTATATTTACAATATTTACAGTTGTTGTTTTTGTTGTTCGGTTGTCAGACAACATGGATTAGTGTGTAAGTGTCCATCAGTGTGATGGCACGCGGAAAGAAACTGTCGTTGTTCCTGGTTGTTTTGGGGTACAGTGCTCAGTAGCGCCAACCAAAGGGGAGGAGACCAAACAGTTGGTGACCCATATGTGAGGGGTCTGCAGAAATCTTCTCTGCCCTCCTTCTGATCCTCGAGGTGTACAGGTCCTCGATGGAAGGTAGGCTGGCACCAGTGATTCTTTCTGCAGCCCAAACTGTTCGTTGGACTTTGTTTCTGTCATGTTTAAATGCTGAACCAAACTACACAGTGATGGATGAGCAGAAAACAGACTCGATGATTGCCCTGTAGAACTGCACCAGCAGCTGCTGAGACAGGTTGTACTTCCTGAGCTGACGCAGAAAGAACATCCTCTGCTGTGCCTTCTTGACAGCAGAGCTGATGTTAGGTGTCCACTTCAGGTCCTGGGAGATTGTGGATCCCAGAAACTTGAAGGTCTCTTCAGTGTTGCTGAGAAGGAAGAGGATAGCAAGCTTAAGGGGGCTCCTCCTGTCATCTCCACAGGTTGTTGTGACCACACCACAGAGCCAGCTGTTCCACCTCCCATCTGTATGCAGACCCTTCACCATCCTTGATGAGACCAATAACCAGTGTGTCGTCCAAGAACTTCAGGATGTGGTTCTCCCGAGCCTCCCCTGATGCCTCCACTCTGTCATAAAGCTTGACAGTTGGGGGCTGGCACACTGAGCTGGGTGACTTTGTTACCAGAGGTTGTCTGGGATGATGCTATTGAATTGAAGCTGAGGTCCACAAAAAAGGACCTCAGCATAGGTCCCCAGGGAGCGGAGATGTTGCAGGATGTAATGCAGTGCCATGTTGACTGCATCCTCGACCGATGTGTTTGCCTGGTAGGCAGACTGCAGGGTGTCCAGCAGGGGGCCTGTGATGTCCTTCAGGTGGGTCAACACCAGTATGTTAGTGAAGTGTAGCTTAGAGGCATTCAGTTAGATGAATATTGACCTGTTGCTCACATTAGATATCATTTCAGGAGACTGAAGTAATTACAAGCCATCCTAAGAGAGGCACAAATGTTTGTACCAAATTCCATGGCAGGTGGCACAATAGAAAAAGTCAATCACAAACACATTAAACAACTGTTGTCACAGGCTGGGGGGTACTGACAAGTAAGCTGACCTTCATGTGCCCCTTTAAATTACTGAGCAGTGATGGTGTTGGTGATATTGATGACATTATTAATCATTGCAAATGTGGGAATAATTTTTAAATGATGATGTCAATCATCATTTACAGCAATGTGTATGTGTCCCCCTTAGATCTTGGGTTCAGTGGATTTTGTGTAAGTGCAAAACTGATTTATCAGATTTAGTTGTCCTGGGTAACAAAAATGTCAACCACAGCATGGCACGTATCTACCATCTAAAAATAGGAAAGCTCAGCATAATGAGAGGAATTGAATGTAATATTAATAGATAAATCATCTATGATATGTACCTATACGAAAAGATCTTATTTATAGCATTTAGTCTGCCTGTTGCTATGCAGAATAAACACATCATGAAGGTGCAGTTGTAGAAACAGCAAATGTCAGATGGCAAATCTTTCTTTTACACTTTGTCTTGACAACTGTGTCTTGGCTCACAGTGGTAGCATTTATGAATCAGAGTATTGATTAATGATGAATGGACCAAAGTAAAAGTGTTAACAGTTACATCACTCTCTCACTGTGCATGTTATTCACAGTGCACCACCTCTGCGCTAAGACCAGCATGTGTTCCTTCACTTCACTGTTGCCAAGGGAGCTGCACTGGACATACATGAATAATCTGGAATAGCTGTGAGCTGGACTTTATCCTCAAGCAGTGCCACCAGCTCTGGGCAAAGTTAGAGGTGAGGCTAATGCCACTGAAATGCAGTGGAGCAAAAGAACCTGCAGCTCTTCATTAAATTGTAGGAAGCAAACTTCCAGCCTTAAAACCCTCACTTACTTTCTTTCTTTCTTTTTTTATTGCACAACTGCAGTGATGTGATAGAAATCAGATAAAAATTATAATCATGATTTAAAATTAATTCCAGATGTTGTATTTAATCCTTCAAGAATTCTGAGCAGTTGCCAAACAAATTCATTCTCTCTGTTTACTTGCCTTAAATGTGCAGGATTTCAAATCAGTCACAAGTCAAGGATGAAATTGTAATACTACTCTTGCATGCAGTTTGATTAGTGGATGAGATTTTTTTTTTTCAGTTCCTGTCATTGCCTTGAAAGATTTGAACAGGTTAAAGGAAATGGTCAAATCTGTGAAACACTTGGAGCGTTTAAGGTGAACTGTTTATTTTGAGCTGAAAACAAATAAATAAATAAATAACATTGCAGTCACAAAGTTGCAGATCCCCAGGGGGAGAGTTGAATGACCTGCCAAATCTAATATTTCAGTGTGTGTATTTACCAGACTAGCTATGGTGAGGGAAAATGTATTGTGTCAGCGCCTGGCAGTTCTCTCTGTTATGGAAGTTCAGTGACCCATTATTTAGTGTTGTGGTCTGTACTGTAGTGCATAGCAGCAAAAGTAAGAATCATAAAATTACTGGATAGTATACTGAGAAATTACATATTTGACTATGCTTTTGCACAGACCATTGATTAAAAGTTTGTCCTCAATGAAAGGTCATGCTTCTGAAATTAAATCTAGATGGATTGTAAAGTCAAATTTGTTTCAGTTAAATGATCTGTTCTCTGACAGACATGAACATCCCTATTACTCCTTGTCCAAAAACAAACAAACAAAAAACATATACATTCCCAACAGCTGACAATTTTCAACCCAGGTTTGAATAGATTTGTGAATTACCGAATCAAAGGACCAAATGCAGTTACATTTATGTAGGATATTTGCATTTGTACTTTATAAACCTTTTAATAACTTGCCAGCTGTAGATCAGCCATGCATCAAGAAAATGTACTAATATTCTCAGAAAAAAATAGTCCTTGACAATAGTGTCAGCAGTTTTTTTGACAGTTTAGACAGAAATGAATATGCTAAGTCTTTGAGCTTTTAGTATAAAGTATTTCATTTTTTGTCTGTACAGTCTGAAAAAAAAAACATGCTGTAAGTATTTTAATGTATTGGGGAAGTTCATACAGCAGGTTTTCACAATCCCAATGGATCTTTTATTACTATCACACAAATGGACTTAAAATGGGTGTTAATAATGTGGAATAGTAAATAAACACTGTTTATTAAAATGATGCTCACACTGTCAATATCTCAAAGGTTGAATGAATCAAATTTTTTGGGAAGATTTTAATTAGCTATATTTACTTAATGTAATTGCATCTTTAAACATTATTTCAAGCATAAAAATTACAAAGATGGCAAACTGTGTGTAAATTCTATGCATTTTAATAAGAAAATACTGATACACAAAATAATGTTTGCTGTTATTATCTGTAAAAGTATTATACTTACAGTTTTCATCTCTTTATCAAGTAAAGGTTAGAGTGCACATATTTTGCATTACACCAAATTCTTAGTCTGCATAACATGTATAACACTGAATTCTGCTATTCTGTGAATAAATGTAAACAGAACAAATTTCAACTCTACTGAGATTGCAGGCACAAACCTAGGAGAATCTGATTTCCGTCCCACGGACAATGAGGCCCATCACTCAGCATGTGCCATGTTGTACCATGGATCATATTTACACCCAGACAGCAAATCAGGGCTCCAGGGACACACAAGGATGCACAGGAAGCGGAGGTCACTTGACCAAACACAGCCCATGCAGGCCTATGGGAAGAAATCAGCAGCCATACATCACTCCAGAGGCCATCCATCACCCAGACCATTCGATTTGAGGCAGCCGCTTTAAGATTTGCTGCAACCACTGGCCCTTAAGGGACAAGCTGGTGACAGTCTCCTACATATACACTCTATATCTTTCACTGGCTGGACACTCTATATACAGTTGTGTCAGGAGATAATCTGTTATCGCACACATGTAATTGAGATGCTGTAGCTTGTTAAGGTTTATCATATCATTCTTTGCACTTGGCCTGGTGGTGTCTAGATGGTATAACTGTAAAATGTAAAAGTTAAAGCTGCCCATACTCAAAACTTTGCCTTTAGCATAATGCATTTGCACACAAAAAGGGACTTTTTTTTCTTCTAGCAGATATACAGTAAAGATATTGTTTTTTGTTGTCTAAATAGAGTCAGTTGCAATTGAATGAACCACAGCACCCAGCATAACAAACTGTTCTTATATGGTGCAATCAGGAAGTATCTAACTGTGGTTATAGACGTGTAGCCTAGTTCTGCAACGACTGGAGTATTTTTGAATAAATGGAAATGAATCCATGATTGAAAGCGATTTCTGATCTTTCCAAAGAGCATTATTCTGAAAGGCAGGAGACGTACTGCTACTTTCCAAAATTGAAGGTGGCGATGTATTTTAAACATCAGTCAATCATTGTTTAATTTCTAATGATATTTCTGTCTTTTCTTTCTTTTTCTATCACAAAGAGGGTTTTGCCAAAGCTAGAAACTCTGAACGCTTTCCGTTTGCGCTCAGCAGCAAATTGTCTGTCTTGGGTTGTAAAACAAGGTTGCAAATATCCTACCACATACTGTGTAACCCTGCCTGGCTTATTTCATAGTTATATTATATCAAAGTCAAATGTATTTATTAATAAATCTAAAACAGTGAATTAGTTAACATTTTTGTAACCTTTGAACTGGGGCTATTTATTTTTAGAGCTGTGGATATGTCCTATGCTTGTTTGTCACTGATGTAATGATGGTGTCATGGGAAAGTGGAGAGTGGCAATCTAGTGTTTTAGCTGTGTTAATAGCAGGTCATTTTGACGCCAACCCACCATATGGAGCCGCCTCGGCTACAAATACACTGTACTTTTACCTTCACTACTTCTTTATTCATACTGTACGTACTCAAACTGTCTAAACATACACACTTAGACTTTTTTTTATGTCTACAAGTTTTTATTTAGCAGAAAAAGTCTACAAGCTGTTTCCTTTTATTTGTTAGTTATATAAAGAGCAGTCAGAGTTGCTTCACCAGCAATACTGTAAAATGGTCAGGGTCGGAATTACAGACTAAAGGACCATATATACCAAATACAGTACTTTCTGCAAACATCAAACAGATTTGCAATTATTTGTTTCTAATGTTGATTTATAGTCACATCTAAACCAGCCATTTTATCCTCTAAAGGCACAAATAGAATGGACAAGAGCTTAGCACTCATTGAAATTCTGTATTGTATAACCAGGAAAACAGCAGATAGCAGGAGAGGACACCTCTAAATTATATGTCTCTGTATATTTGGCCCTGCAGGAAGAAGTGAAATAAATGCCTGTGCCCTTGTACTGTATGAGGCCTGTTGCAGGTGGAGAGACAGCATAGATTAATTTGTGCCACTGGGATGGGAAGGTTCCATGTACATACAGTACAGTATACACTGCAGCTTGAGCAGCAGGCTGGAAAAAAGGGGAAGAATGCAGAGAAAACACAGAAGCACTTCTGAATGCATGCCCTCCAATGAGCACTGCAAAGGATTGAGGTGAGGCAATATTACACATAAATGAATCCACCTGAACTGCCAGTGATGCAAAGGTCTTGGGAAGAAAATAGGTCATACATACTGATATAACTTTTCTTAACAGCATCACCTCTAGGACTGATACTGAATAATTCAGTGCCTATTAGTCCACCATTTGCCTGGACATAAGGTCTCCTAAGTAACATTGCTAGACGGTGTGATCTAGTATGCACTGTGTGACCAAGAACACTGCCATTCCCATATATAGTTCCAGATTAAGCTTAGTTTCAGCACATTATTTTCGCCTGTCATCAGGGTCATTGCCAAAGCTTTAAAATAAAATTCTATGAAATTCAATAGACAGTAATCTTAGACTTCACTAATCATGTGGATGTCATATTTCCACCACTGGCATATTAGGCTACTTATTCCATACCTTAAGGTGTCCTTGTAAGGTCAAACACTCAAAGTAACTTATACTGTGTGAAAGGAATGAAGACCTTCAGTGTAACAGCTAAGTGGAGAAATAATCAGCTCTCTCCTTTCATATTTTATTCCATCATTATCTGACCAAAAGATAGTACAGAATATTAAATAATCCAACCAAAAGCAGATGGGACTCCGGGTAGAATCAACTGAAAATAATGTAGCAATTTTAAAGTAGCAAAATAATGATGTACAAAATATATTAAATGCAATATTGATGACTCAGACTATTCGCTGTAATCACGTTTTGATTCAGACATGCTTGCCCACACTTCGAGGGCGAGAGAATGTAAATGTCAGTGGCTTGTCACTCAGACTCAGTCCCACATGAGCAGTGAGCTGGAGCCTGCTGAAAGCGAAGACCGAATGACAGGACAGACATTAGTACCCCGTCTGACTCACTCAGTGTCCAACTGTCAATCTCTAGTTATGTTTGAGGCACTATTTTAACAATTTTTGCATTTTCAAATTTCTATTCACTGCCTGATTATCTCCATTCAATACCTCACTGTTGGAAGTTGATTGGTTCTCCTCCTTGAATAACTGTTTAAGGTCTTCCAATTGGCTGAGGCTCCAAATTGCTTTCACTGATTTCAGCAGGCTTAAGCTGAAATGGAAAAAAATGACATCTTAGATTCAAGGATCAAATATGTGTAGTGAAATGTCTTTCTTCCAACCACTACAGAAGCAAAAAAACCTTTATCATTACAAATATCACACACTCTGCGATATGACAATATCTGCAAACAAACACAATACAGCTGATGTCTGATTTAGCCTTTGACTCTTTCATATGTTTTTGTGACTTTCATTTCATTTCCCTAAATAGATCATTACACTGGCATCATCGCCTTCATCTGGTGAGATATTGTTGACTAAATTAAAACAAACATTTGTCACATTTTGTTGCGCAGATAACTTAACACTTGTCAGCACATCATCATCATTCTACCCCAGAGAAACATTTCAGCCACCACAGTTTCTTTTTTAACATACAATTTTAATTACAGAGGACTTCTCTGTACAGTTTGAAGTTAAGAAATGTCCACCACCTGATGTCTGTCTCATGCATATGGTCCCTGACAGCCACCCCAATCTGGTATAGATTCCAACCAAACTGTGCATAGACATTTTCACTCTCCGCATGCCAAGATTCAATGACACGATACCAGTCAGGAGCCAAATGGCCACTAGGCTTTTGTATTAATTTAAGTAAATCCCACATTGAAGAGGAATGTGTTCCTGTGGACACTAATGCAGTGCAGTATCCTGGGGTTTGAATAAAGTGACTCTGAACACACCAGTGACTTCCATCTGCTCTGTGAGTTATGCTTATAAATTCTGCAATTAGATGCATAGTTAATTCCTGCTATCTATCAGTTTATAGCTGCAGTGCTTGTGAGTTTGGTGGTAAGGGACACCAAGCTGTCAAGTGCTGGCACTAAGTCGAGAACATTTTATCTTTCAGTGCAATGATTTGTGAAGTGACAGAGCTGAAGAATTTAAAAGTGTCTGCTAAAGTCACCATGACGTATGTTTTCAAACTTCACCCATTTCCTTAGTGACTGAAGACCTCTGCATAAAGGACGAATTGCATTGAAGTTTTCATTAGGAAAAAATATTCTTGCAGTGAATGTGATTGCCAAGAGAATGTCTAAAATAATTAATAACAGCCACTTGAGGTATCTTTGGGATGGGGACGAGCTCCTGTGCAGACTGTGATGACCGTGAAGTGGAACTGCATAGGCAGCTTGGCAACAGTTCTCAGGAAACCACATGGCCTCCTTGTTGGAAGTGGGATCTGGAGATTCAAGGATCATTAGAAATAGACCTGAATACATGAATGTAGCTGCAAAGAGTGCAGGGAATGCAAATAGGAAATTGGTTGTTGACATAATTTCTTACTCCTCTTCGATTAAGACACAAAAAGATACAGTAATCACAGCAAGGGCAGCTGAGACCGCCACTTTCTCAGACTGAAAAGGCTGTTTAGTAATCTATCACGCCATTGCTCAGCTCGAGGGGGAAGTGAGAGCAGAGCAGCAGCAGCCTCTGACACAATCCTCTGTCATCACCCCCACCCACGTCAACCCTCCTATTTATTTGGCCATTATTTAATATGGACAATAAACTTGTATTTTCACAATGACGATGAGCTAATGAGAACAGAGATATAGGAAATGCTAAATACTGTTGTAATAAAACTGCTTTGTCATGGGCCATTTGGCCTTGAAAATTAAGCTTTTTAGCTTTTGCCGCAAAACTATAATAAAACATACAAATAAAATATATTTTCTCTCCTACTGTTCTCCATCATTAAACTGCTGAAAATACAAGTATGTCATGCAGTCGGCGGATTCTTGTCATCTAAGATGTCATTCCGTATGAGAGTAATCTGATTAAAAGCTAGAAATCTCAGTATATGACATCTAATCATCAATCAAATATATGAAGCACCTCAAATGTTTATCCTTCATATTTTATGCAGTAAAAAATGTTCAGTGTAATATTCAAACGTATATGCCAGACTATACACACCACCAGACCTATATTTCATGATTCATTTTTGGTTTGGAGCTCAGTTAGTGTTCTGTACTGCGTAGCTGTAAAGGAATAAGATCGAAACATGCTCAAAACTTATGTTTGGTCAATAAGATGTATAGATTTGACCTACAGGAGAATTTTAAGTTAAGTGGATTCGTGTGTGTGTGTATCATTTTTAATGATAACACATTTTCCCTGGATGGCTGACAGACTGACAGGTGACATCAAGACAAAGAGAGGGGAATGACATGAAAAAGGTTCCTGGTCCTATTAGCCACCAGAACAATGTGGTTACACAAGACGGTCTTAGAATGTTGACACTTCCAGGATGCCCCCGCATTGCTTGTCTAGATTGAAACATGAGTTTGGCAAACTAAAAACATGATGGGAAGGGAACGTAAAAGAAAACAGAAATGCAATTGAATCACAGAGCAGAAGCAAGTGCTTGAGGTGTGTTTGAAACAGATAAATGATCTTTCCTAGACTTTTTCACAGACACTAGGAGAAAGGAACATTTATACCTGTTTCAAATCCCTGAGATTTATTGGACTGCTACATGCAAAGTCTTTATTTCCCCATCACCCACATACATATGCACACCAGCGACAGGGCCAGCAACTCTCCTTTGGCAGGGACACCAAGCACGGAACAGCTCTGAGCACAGCAGGAGGCTCTGGCCACCTGCATACTGTGGACTGGAGATAGACCAATCCAACACTGAAGCTGGTGATAGACACGACAACATTTCCTTTTTCCACTTCAAGGATTTCTTCAATTTGTTTTCAAGGTTTACACTGCGCTTAGGTATGAGGAGTGGCATTAAAGAAAATCAAAGACTTGCTGTGGGTGCTACAACTGATCCACTTTTATGATAGGTCTTGCACAGAAAGAGAAAAATGCTTATGTTGTTCCCTAGGCCCTGCAAAGACCTATGCAAAATGTAAACAGTGTTTGAGCCTACCTTTGAGCCTTGTTACAAGGGCCCACTACTGCGCAGTGTTCATTAGAGTGGAAATGATATGTGCAAACAAAGAGAGCCGCCCAAGCAGCACACTCTGCTGCATCTTTTCGTCTCAGAATTGCAAATTAATGCAGCCTCCTCACCTGGTCCCTGCAGGCAGTGTCCCAGTGCCTCCAATCACTGCTTTATTGACAGCAGGCACCCAGCAGAAATACAGGAGCACTAATATTTGAAGATGATGCCTGATAAACATGTTCTCCCCTCTATCGGCAACCCCACATATTTCACTGCCTGGCAGGGTGGCCTTCAACCAAGGTCAAAATGTGGAGCTGCTTGGCAAATAGAGCTGCTTATGCATAAACTGGCACACGGTTTCATTTAACAGTCAGTTCTGACTCAGTTTGGCTTGTCTCCATCTACTTTGTAATTTTAAAAGCTTTCTCTTTGTCCACACCGTCAGAGAAGCTTGCTGGGAGAAGACAAGTGGTTTTCATGAATATTTCAAGAAAAGTACACACTTTAATCCAAATTCCAGGTGAAATATTAAGGATATGAGGCCTTGACATACTCAGATGTTCTACTCAATAAGTGAACGAATGACATGTATAGCAATGGTTACACTACTGGCATTCTATATTATTGTGTAAGGCAGTCCTATCCGTGGAAGTGCAGCATTAGACTTCCAGTGCAGCAAATGGCCAAGTCATTCTGTCTAAATAACAGGGAGGGTGGCACCGTAAACACAGACTTGCTTGGCTTTGTCGAGCTAATGACTTCCTGCTCCAGTGGCTTGTGAAACAGTGTTAGAGCCAAAATAAGTAAAATCGGGAGCAGAATTTAATCTGTCACTCAAAGGAAAGCCTTTAAGCAGAAACATGCAGCCGCCCAGAGGGTGCACACAAGAGAAGTGAAATTGCAGCAAAAGCTTCCTGGCACAGAGTGAAGCACCAGAACAGGTTGTGTATAGAAATGAGGATTACAGATTGGTTGGATAAATAGAGGATTCTTGAAAGAAAAACACACTGAAGATGAATGTCAACCAAGGTGGTAATCTAAAACCATCAATCCCTTTGAATCTAGGTAAGCGTCACCTATGTAGAATTGAGATTGAATGTGTGGAAAGGAAGACTGTGCTTTCTCTCGGTTTTTGATCTTCCTGAATATGCCCCAAGCTTGGTTTTGAACTGTGTAGCTATGCAGCAGTCATATTAACAACCCAAGTGTTGCAAGATAGTGTGAGCAAAGTTCAGTCTGCCTCAGAATTAATCATTTCTAAGAATTGTTTGTTTCCTCTGCAGTCTCCTGGGAAAAGTGGATGGGTATGATGAGAAGCTACTCTAGGGGAGATGAGCTAAAATTAATCAAACACATAAATGACTTGTTTTGCTAAAGCTGTCCTGCATTTTTTTAACCTCCTTTCCTCCAACTGTTTTCTGATGGTGGTGAATTCGGAACAAAGCAAAACAAACAACCAAATTATACCTTACAGCAAGCCGGCATCGATTCTGTAAACAAACAACTGAATTTATTTACCGAAAAACTCCAAAATCACTCATATTACAAATGGTGATCTGTGCGATAATGAAAATAGACACGCGTTTTCAAAAGATACAATGAAGTACACAAACTTTTGAAGCATTTTGTGGGAGGTGAGGAACTCCAGAGTAGAGGCAATGAAACTTACAATATATTTTTTTTTAATTTAACAAGTCTATTCTGAATCACCAACATCAAAGTTTCCTGTGTCCCACATTAATATTCATGTCTGAAGTAAAGGAAAAGAAAAACATAGAAAATAAGACATGAAATGCAGATTAGCCTCTCATGAAAATATATGCAAATAGCAAGCCAGACACTGGAAGATTTTTTTCACAGCACAGACTCTATATATATATGCTTCCTATAATAGCTCTAAACCCATAAAGTTATAGTCATCTAAGGATAATTATCATTCTGTAAGGCCAAATATAGAAAGTTTCATATGTGTCTAGACAAACATGGTAATTAGTGGACTATTTATGTCACTTCAGATCTGAAATCCCTTGAAGGTACTGAATTACAAGAGCAGAGTGGCTGTAATTTCAGGGTATTTTGGGCAGTATTCTATGGGCCTATAGGGGTGGATAAATGAGGAATGGAGAACACTCCCAAACATACCATTACAGAGATAAAGTTGAATTGTTTGACACTTGCTTTTCTGACAAAAAACCTTTACTGAATAAAAAAGTCAAAATCTCCATCCTCTGAGACTTCTTGGCACCTTGAACTAGGAAGACTAACATACTGAAAATGCTGCAATTATTTTCCTGCTTGAACCAATATGGACAAATTATCCCTCAATTCAAGATTATCTGCACTGTACACCTATAACACATAACCACACCAGCAGCTGAGACATGAAAATGGATTTCATTATACTCTATATCCAACACAGAATATTATTCTGCAGGATTCAGGATAAAATGGAGATTTGGTTTATTCTATACAGTAGAAATCCAGTGTTTCTGAATCTAAACAAACACCATGCATCCCTGCATTTGCAAATTCTAAAAGTCTCTGTGGAAAGCTCCTTTATAACAGCAAACAAATACATTCCCTTTGAACTTTAAGAAATATGACAAAGTGAACAAAAGCATGTCTGAGCCTTAATGGAGCCAAACCAAAAGCATTCCAGCATGTACTCCACTTCAAAATAAGAATAAATCAGGAATATGACATGTACCTTATCTTAATAAATACTTCTCTCGCTAGTTTTTGAAAATCTTACTTCATTTGAATATTATGATAAATAAAGGCTTTTATTCCACATAAACTATATATGTATACTATATATACACATTTAGATTAGATTTTGTTTTAAATCCATTTCTCAGCACTTCAGACATATAAATGGGATTTATCCTTAAACATCAAAGAGATTGTTTTAATAAAAATTCTATTATTTTTATATCAGCAAACATGACTTATTATCACCTTGTTCAAATGATAGCTATCTCAACTTGAAACAAGAGCCATATGTAAACCTGCAGCAAGATAATTAATTGAAAAGGGGTTAATTCCTTCCCCTGTGCTCGTCCACATTAATGGGTAAGAGATAAGAACAGTCTTTAATAGTTGGTCAGACCGTTCTGAAGACATCCACCCCGAATGGGCTTATCTAAATCCTCTTGGCAGAGCCATCTGAATAGTCAAAGGAGTGAGCTGAAGAGCGCTTAAATTTGCAGCTCTTATAAATAAAACAGGGACAGAAGTTACAGTGATAGTGCTCAACTTTACTGATGTGCATTAAGTACCTCACTCAATTTGTTGTGTTAAATCAAGAAAAAGAAAAAAAAGAAAAAGGACATTTCAGCCACAGAAGCAACATGATTTCACGATGTGAATGGCTGTGCCATAATAAGTGAAAGATTGTCAAAGGACTAAACTATTTCTAAACACTGTGTGTCTTCACTGTTCTCCCCTCTGGAAGCAGCTGGCCATAATGGTTGCCTCCAAAGTGGTTGTAAAGTTCCGAGGCAAATGATGTCTCTCCTGTGTGGTTGGAGTCAGTGAAAGCATGAGGTGACCTGAGTTTGGGTTATGATGCGCTCTCTCCCAGCGCGCCTTCGCTGTCGCTCTGCCTCAGCGACTGCCTGCTGGAGTCTCTGCCCGCCTCATCCTCTTCATCAGATCTGCCAAGACTCAGGTGCCTCTTGTACACAGGAGGGCTATAGGGGTCAACACACATAGAAACACACCATTATATCATAACTTGGCTACTTATAGGAGAAACGACACAGAGGAGAAATGAGGTTGTTAAAAAACACGGGACAGGAAACTACAAACTATTTAGGCTACAAGATTACATACTTCCTCAGGCAGCAAACAACGCATCCCCTGAAGCATGCATAGCCCATGTGTACATTGCTATCACAATTTCTTATAGTTTGTTTTTATTGTGAATTAGTAGTCTGTATGAGAAAAATGCTTGATATGTTTTTGGTCCCAGTATTACTGGGATTAAACCACAGAAATCCTTTCAAAAAAAACTCTTAGCAATATAAACATCAGCCACAAACCCTTTTCATGCACAAGTATTGTGAACATGGCATAGTGTTGAGGTCTTAGCAAGCAGTCAGTGAAGACAGTGATATAAATACCAGAAGTCCAATCATGCAAATTATTAATTCAGCACTGGTGACTAACAAATAATGATAACTCAAAGTCTCAAAGTACACTGCAGGTGCAAAGAGGTCAGTTCTACATTGTACCTTGCTACTTCTACAAACCAGTCTTATTAGAGGTGAATTAAGGCCAGGCCTTTACATCCTTCGATTATGTTGCCATGACAACACATGGTCACTAATTGCATTACTTGAATAGGAACCTAAATAGGGGAGATTTCCTATATCCAGAGTGCACTGCTCTTTAATACACAAGGAAAAAGCAACATGTCCTTCCAGCAGAATAGCACCCACAATGGGATCATGCAATTTATGAGGTGTCCCATCTGTTCCAGCCTTGTCATGCATACAAACTGCTGCACAAGTGTTAAATAAAGCAGAATAATGCTAACAAAACTTTGAAAACTTTTTTTTCTAAGCAGCATGATGTTTTGTATGGTAGTGAGACATTGAAACATTTCAGTATGAAAAAACTGAAATGTCAGAAAAATACATAGAGAAAAATATAGCTGTGTTTATTTACAGTGAGAGTAACCCTGTGTAGAAAAGACCGTTTTCATCACATTTTGGTGTGAACTGCACTCTTAAACTCTACAGTGGTGCTACAGCTAAGCAAGAAGACTAATGAAAAGACCTCCCACTAAAAAAAAAAAAAAAAAAAAAAAGCTAAACTAATTTCAGCATTTTGATTATGATGCTGTGTTCAAGTTAAATTACATTAACAATCATGTCACATCTCTGTAAATTCTTTTCATTAAAGCAAATGTAGGTTTCATTTTGTTCTTGTCTCACTGCCAGTCAGCCACGACTCTCGTACCGACACTTTATACTTATAACTGCATCAACACAACATTAGAAAAACACACAGATGTGCAGATGCAATAAATCTTTGCAAAATTGGAACATTGCTTTAAAACCCTAGTATATCTGATGACTAGCTTAAAGTGCATTGTACTGGTTGGAATGAATACATCTTAAAGCAATATAAAAATATTTGATGAATTACAGCACAATGATGGATTACTGTATATCACAAAATGTATCAAGTGCTGTTTATAATGGCATTTGGAAATGAAACTGAAGTGACTGGAGTGCAAAGAGAACTAAAGTCTACTGCAGGTATTGCAGTAATTTGGTGAGATTGTTTGGAAGATAAATGTGGGCAAATAAGAAAAGCATTTTTGATGGTTTCTAATTTGATAACATCACTTGTGAAAAACACAGCTACTCAATATTAAAAGGATTATTCACAGAGTCAATAAGTAGAAAACATTCACAGACAGAAAACAAAGTTAGTAAGTGAAATATCAGTTTCAGATTTGCCAGGCTCCTGTGTTAATATCACAGCAAGCATCACCTTCCACCGCTGGTATCAGTCACTGTCAGGTCTGTAGAGGTATTTCATCATCAAGCTATCCATCTTCTTTTGCCTCTTCTTACTGTCCTTCTTGCTAGATGGCCCATGACCTGAAGGCTCTTTCTTATCATCATCAGATGTGTGTTTCATGCCTCTTTTAACACTGCTGGAACTGCGGTAGGAAATCGTTGAGTCAGAGGAGGAGGAAGAGGAGGACTCTGATGAGGAAGAGGAGGAAGAGGAATCCTCTGACTCACTTTGCTTCTTCTTAGACCTCTTCTTGGACTTCTTGCCCTTCTTTGCCCTTGAGCTCTTTCTGCTGTGACGATCATCTGAGGAGGAGTCGTCCGACGCACGGGCTTTGGTTTTTTTATTTTTACGGCTGCGAGAACTTCTGGTGCTCAGGGTGCTGGACGGGCGATTGCCATAGTCCAGAGCGGACCCCGATGCAGAGCGACGCAGGCTGGACGTGCTGCGGCCAACCCCCTCGTCTTCTTCCTTCTTCTTACTGCCCTCGCTTCCTGCACCCTTCTTTTCATCCTCACTGCTAGACTCATCAAGTTTGCTGCGCTTGAACTTAATGGGTTTAAAACTCAGCACCTCATTAATAGCAGCCTCCAAATCAGGATCCAAGTAATTGCGGTGGGTAACTGTTTTAATGTCAGACGTATCAGGTAAATTACCATCTGAGGAGCGTGGTCGGGCCGGAGTGGAAAAGCTGCGGCTGACTGAGCGGGGACTGTAAGGTGAAGCTCTTCCTTGACTAAAAGCCACACTCTGGCCATCATCGTCACCATCTACATGCAGACCAAACTCACTGAGGCCACAGCTGCGAGCAACAGACAAGCGTGAGCTACTGCGTTTGTCGTCTTTCCAAGAAGAGCTGCGATGGAGCGACCTGGGGCTGGAGCGGCTCACACTAGTGATAGTCGACTTATTGTCATCATCCATGTCCAACACACCCCTCCTTGTGGACGCTCTGCTGGGAGCTACAGAGAACACCATGGATTCCTTATCAATTTCAGGGCTGCTGCGGGAGGTCCAGCGGGACTCCAAGCCCTTCCTGGCTCTGCTGGTGGCCTCAGAATAGGCCAAAGAGATGACAGAGCTTTTGTCATCCAAGTCTTCCTGTGTCTGGCTCTTCTTCCAATCCTCCTGGAGCTCCCCGGATTTAGACTTGGCTTTGCGAATTGATGCATGATCTGGCATGTCAGGCTGTTCTTTGAGAGTGTTAAACAGAGAGCTCTCATCCCCTGTCCCCCCGATGGAGTCTTTCAGGTTGGAACGCTTTCTGTAGCTTAGGGAACTCATGACGGACACTGATCTGTTCTGCTCTACCTCTTTTGCATCTTTACTTCCATCATTCAGCTTCTCTTTAACTTCTTTCACCTCTTTGACATCGGCATTTGCTGAATATCTAAAGGATTATGTAATGCAATCAACACCAAAGATAACCAACAAAATAAGAAAGTAAAATACAGTCAGAAACTCTGGCCAACGTTAAG
Source organism: Mastacembelus armatus (assembly GCF_900324485.2). Taxonomy (NCBI): domain Eukaryota; kingdom Metazoa; phylum Chordata; class Actinopteri; order Synbranchiformes; family Mastacembelidae; genus Mastacembelus; species Mastacembelus armatus. The sequence goes on from NC_046646.1 coordinate 8,926,999, forward strand.
GGGAAATTTCAGTCTTTTATGCAACATGTAGTATATTAAACCACAGCTGTTGTGTGCTAACATGGAATGTTGGTGCCTTGAATCATATCTCTGATTTCAGACTATAAAAATAAATTTTCATTTTGTGTTTGGGATCTGTCAAGTATCAGGGGATATATACAACACATCTGGCTATTGCTGTTATGTACAGTATACACTGTAACAAGTGAGGCAAGTGAGAAGATCTATCTAACTGTGGCAGAAGTGTCATTTAGCATGCCAACTGGCCATGGGCCACTTCAATAAATTTGACAGCAGCCGCTTCCCTATTCCGCCTCCTGTCATTAGACAGATTACCAAGAGAGAGAGATGACACCTAATCACGTGATAAACCCATCCTTCTGTTGCAAACTGCCCCGGGGCCTTTTACAGGCTGGGAACATAGACAGTTTTATCACCACAGGGATGTGCATGGTTATATTCTATATAAGGATGCAAAAGGGCTTGGGCACTAACCTGGTGCTTTTCAGGCTTCCCTCATCTGACAAAGCCTTGGTGGATCCTTTGTTTTTTGAAAGCCAAGACTTAACTCCATCCACACGGTCCTCCACCTCTGAATCTGATTCTGCCTCATCCCCACTGTGAAGAAATGAAATCAGCTAGATTTTGTGAGAAGCTTCTGAGACGCTAACACACCACAGCCAAAATACTCACCTTAACAGGTCACTTTTACAAGTGCAGCAATTTATAATCAAATGAGATTTGAATTTGAGAATTCACCTTTTTTAAAACATAAATTATCTTAAGAATTTTCCTAAATCCTCACTTGCTACTTCTAAAATAATAGTAATAATAGTTAACCACCATAGTTGCAGACACAAAATTGCATTAAATGACTTGTTTAAGAATATTTTATGCAGTGTATCATCAAAATAATTGCACAGGTATAATTTGTTTTTGTTAGTAACTACATAACCAAAGCTTTTTCTTAGTACATGTATTTGTTTTGTTTTGTTTTTAAGAACAATGGTCAGTATAATGCAGAACAATCCTGAGAGGCTGTAGATAAGAATAATTATGTGATACAATAAGATCTACAGGTACATATTCAAAATGTTTTTAAGAAACTCAGATGAGGGAAGCAAATGCATAATCTGGCTGAATGCAGATGAAGCTCTTAGAGGCATAATTAACTTGTTTGGCAGGTTCTGGGCTGCTAGCATCTGTGTGGCATGTCACCTGCTCCTGGTGTGATTGTTATTGGAGTGGTGCCATGACACAGCCCCATAGCCCTTTGCTTGACATAACAATCAATCCATGGAGACCTGCAGATCGCGTTGAAAAAGCTTGGTAGATCCCACCTGGTAAAGGTCACTCCTCTTTCATTTGTTTAAAATCTATGGTGCATTTTTGAAGTTATTCACCCTTATTGTCCTGTAAGGTTAATGTCACGAGAAATGGCGTGGAAGAGTTGGGTCAAGTGCAATAACCTTGAAGCTAATTTCCGAAACACATTTTGACCAGTATTGACAGTGGTCGAAATGTGTTTGATGAAGTGCATTGTGTGAAAAATGTTCCATTTCTCTGAGCAGACGCTTGCATCCAAAAACAGTGCTAGATACTATACACAGCCTTTCTTGGCTACACATAGTGTGAAAATTTATTTTAATAAACAGTTTTAAGAGTGCACAGAGGCATGCATGCTCTCAAGGTATAAACTATGTGTGATGTGTGTTGCTGTGGTAAGCCAGAGAAAATTAAATTCCCCATGATATGGTTTTTAGTTCCAGAACAACACGCTGTATATTAATAACACTAATGACAGTGTTGTTGTTGAGAAGCTGCAACTTCTAGTTCCTCTTGATTTGTAGACGACTTAGAAGTTTCATCTTTATGATTATTCATAGCCGTACTTCCAGTCATTTCCAGGGAGCCATGCTTAATCAATCTAAAATATCTGCTTGACAGCTGACTATCATTAAAAATCAGTGTCTTGGACAAGCATAGCTATCCAAACCCTTGAGCATGCTGCAAAATGCATGTAAGTAGCAATCTGAGTGTCTGCCACCAAGCTTTGTTTGCTCACCAGCTTGTTTTGCAGTGCAGTCTACCTAAAAACTTTTTTTTTTTTTTTTTTTTTTTAAACACAAGAAAGGTGGTGGCATTGCTGGTGGTGAGTGAGCACAGACAGAAAGAAACCTTTGTGACTTTGCCTGGATTGTATTCACGCTTTCAAGCTTTCTGAGACCATTTACATATTTAACTTTCTCATAATCGACCTTATGGCCAGGCTTTCTGGGGGGACGGTAATAATGATCCCAGAGAGACTAAATGGTCTGATTATCTTCTTTTCTAGAGGAAAAAAAACAGTTCACTTTAGAGTTTGAGAGGTGCTTCATGAGGCAGCAAGCTGAAATTGTGAGTCCAAGTTCAGCTATTATATCTCATCCGTTTATTTTCCACTCCCTCTCTTCTGCACCACATGCTAAATATAACTGATGAAAAGCTCAACACAAAAAAGATAATAGGTTCATTACACTAGCATGTTGATTACAGATGCTGCCCATTTGTCAGCTCTGTGATGCCCTGACTTTTTAACATGATATATTACACAACAAAATACTGAAACCAGCCCACAGCAAAATCATCTCCCTGTCCTCCCTCTCTAACACGAAATAAAAGGTGGCTCGCAATTGAGTGCTGCGCAAATGGTGTCACAAATGATTTGTCCTTGGCCCCACACTAGTAGCTAACCAGTCCTGAGGCTCGTAGATACAAACAAGCCCCAAGAATTTAGAAATAAACATTAATCGCTTCTGACAATCGGCCTGCACTGGTTGTAAATCTTTGTCACAAATACTTACACTCAGCATCAAATCTCGTATGGCTTGGTTCTATTAGTTTAGCACTTGTGGTACCAGCACCATATTTTTATGGTATCTAGGCAACATGAGCTATTGCATATTGACAAAAAAGCCCACAGTGCATCAATTTATGTTAATTAATCAGTGGGCACTCTACACATTATGATGCAATTCAACCCTTGCAACCCTGATGGTCAGTTCATACCGACTGAATCATTTATACAGTTAGCAACAGTACGTAATGCAGCCTCCTGCAGTTGTGAGAGGAAGCCCAGATTGAATTGAACACAATTTTTTACATTATCCCCCACAATAATGACAATACTCCTGCTATTGTAACCTCTGTTTTGAAGCACTGAATACAAACATGTTGAATAATAATGCAAATCATCTGGAAAACCCACTTCATAATTAGAAGAAAAATCACCTCCCCCAGTACTGTTCATCCATGCTGCTAATGCAGGGATGTTGAAGGAAGGGAAAATGCAATTAAGTAAACATGGCAAATCATTGCTCTTTTCCGTGAGATGCACAAAAAGAATGCAGTGCGCTGATACACACTGGTTGTCTGATGACAAATAGATAAAGAAAAAAACGATAAAGACTGTGATACCATGTCTCTTTGAAGAAGCAATCAGAGGTTAAAGTGGGAAATTATGGATGGGTATATGTGCTACAAACTGTAGACTACATTTCTTTGATACGCACTGATGAAGGTTTAAATAATTTAACATGCAACAAAAAATCCTTTCATTGCATAAAATCTGAAACAAATAGGATTTAGTCAGTCAAAAGAACATCTTTAACATTCACAATCAATGACTACGCATTTTACAAGCAAGACAAGGTGAGTATTTGTATTTAAAGTTAGATGTTTCACAGCACGCATGAAATTGGATTAGTGAAGCATTTACATGCATGGAAATCAACAGCAGAGCTTTGGGTGAAAACATTTCAGCAGTGCACTGTCACTGTCTCGAAAAGCTTGCTGACTGTGCAGTCATGGACGCACAGTCACAGGGTGCAGCAATCATTTCACAGGCATCAATCACACAATTGTGCTATGTGTCTTCCACAGCACATGTAATTCCTCCCACTGAGCTAAGTTCATGTAGTGGGGCCAATTCAGATCATCTCTTCACACTATAGCTTGAAAATGTATATAACAATACATTTCACTGGAAAATGCAGATAACAAATTGATGTATACATATGCTGTATGTGTTATATATTTTCAACAGTGCAAAACTGCACAGTATATTGTGAGAAATGGTTATTGTTACCAGTACCATACATTTTAACTATATTTGGCCTGATGCTATAATGTACTAGAAATAATGTGAATTTTTTGAGATAAAAATGCAATTTTAGATTACTTTTAAAAACAGCTCTGAAGTTAAGCTACACAGCATATATATATATTACCATATGCATGCATTCTGTACTGTATGTATATAATCTATCTGTGTTATTTTACAAAAAAAAAAATGTTACTGAACATTGAATTTCTCTCGTTAGGTGATGCACATAGTGCTGTAAGCCCAAATTTGTCCAAATGCATAATTCTGATTGTAGTACAGTTTATCTTCTGGTTATGCTGTAATAATTTTAACAGATGTATCTCAGTCTCTGTTCTTATTTCTTCTAATCTTAAGACTATAAAAAACTAAAGTAACTGAAATCGACATTATGGAACCTTCACACTAACTTAGCGGGACTTGTGCTGTGGAAAAGACACTAAGGAAGAGAATATGGGTTAAAAAAACAAACAAAAAACAGTGTCTTTCAATGCAAAATAACTTTAACCCTAAACCCAAACAAATGAATTTTGATGGTTCATGAGGATGGTGCAAATGTAGCAAAGGGTGATGTCTGATGCAAAAATATTTAGGGAGACAATAATACAGTATTACCACAGGTCTGTAACACCTTTCTGTATTTCCGATTTTCTGACTTTCTACAGGTGTGAGAGAGGCTTAAAGGAGTATACCAGTGTCCTTTAGTTTTAAATGTTTCACTATCCTTGTTTACATTTTCTCTGACATTGTAAATATCCTGCATAACGTCAGATTTTTCTAATACCTTCATGCTGCACTAAAGGTAAAAAACATCTTCAACGAGGCCCGACTGTGTATAGACACCTCCAGACACTTGGCACAAAACCAAATGAATAGCTTTTATCAGAGATTTATACCACAGACACGGTTTTCCATCTATTTAAAATTAATTCTCCTCACAGTGCTACAGTGAACAACACAAACTGAAAGGATAAGGAATACTGCATTATTGTCTTGTGTTGTTGCAAAGGGTGAGAAAAAAAAAAAAACTGGGAAACAACCATAATGACAAAGACAAAGGATGCATTTTTCATTCTCACGTTTTGTTCTTTCTTTTCTGATATTTTGTCACCATGTCTTGCAAACTGCCAGAAGTGAGGAAGACACCAAAAAGGGAACAAAGAAAAAGAGAAAAAGAGAAGGTGAGATACATAAACAACGGTGCAAAAAGAGGACAAAATAAGTTAAGCAACAAATAAATGGTTTTACACTTGCACACATAAAATAACTATCCATTGTAAAACACTGAGTCTGTAAATCAATTCGTGCTGTTGCTGGCCTCCTTCTCAAGTAGAGCTGGGGGTGTGTAATATCTTACTTCTAAAGCTCTGTATTATTGCAGTTAGTGTTTACCTCAGTGGGCTCAGAGCTAGCATAACCCTCAACCCCACAGCAAAGAGGGAAGGGGTAACCAAACAGGGAAAACCAGCACCAAGACAAAAGATCAGAAGGCAGGGAACCAAATTAAACCATGTGAGAAGTATTTGGGGAACAGAGAATAGTCTGACTCGCCTAGTACAAAAGAGGTTGGAGAGAAATAGAAGTAGGAAGATGTGAGATATAGTGAATGAAACGATACAAGTTGTGATTGACAGGCTACTAAAAAACCTTGCCGTTCTCATTTGGTAACTTTCTCAGAGAAAGTGCTCTAGCTTCACACAGTGTCCCCTGATGACCAAGCATATGTTACCTTTGAGAAGATTAAAATTGAGCTCTACCTGTTGATCAAATCCTCATTGTCGTCACTCTCCATCTCATCCTCGATGGCAGCCTGCAGGTCACCGATTCTCTTGAAGGCCAGCTTAAGGTCCACTTGTAAGCTTTGGTTTGCCGCCTCTAAGCTCTCAATGTCCATTTCCTGGGCAATGGATCACATCACAGAAGAAGCACGGTTACCTCCTCTAACATAAACTCCAGTGGATCACTTCAAAGTCTCCCAGCACCCAGAGCCTTACCAGCTCATGCCTCTTCCGGCTCGCCTCGCCCTCTTTCTTAGACAGCTCTGCCATTTCTTCTTTCATGTCCCTTATATTCCTCTGCATTCTCTTGTTCTGTTCTTTCTCCCTGTTCTCTGCAGCAATGTGTTGGTTTCTCTCCTCAGTCATCTTCTCGAGATTTTCCTTCAGACGACTCACCAGGCTCTGGGAAGTAGTCAAGGTGAATGGTGTGAAATCACAAAGGTGACATTTGGACAAAAGAACAACTCTTACACTTATGTGCAGCACTGTGTAACATTTAAGGGTTCCACGATATCGGGTTTGCTGTTAATACTGAAAAAAACACTGCAATATATCTATTTCCTTCCACCTTTTTTCCTTTTTATTTTCTAATTTAAAGGTGCACTAACCAGTGTAGTGTGTAAACCACTGGCAGTCATTTAGAATTAGAGAGGTGGGTTTTTTGGTAAATGTACTTTGGAGCATATACAGTAAAGATCTAAATGTCATGTGGTTAAAAGCGACTTTAAATCATGTTTTTAAATGGCACTTTACTGAATAATAAATCCAAAATATTTTTATTCATTGGTGGATGCATTTCATAACCAGCACCTCATAATTCTGAACCATGCCCTCACTTCATATTATCTCCGATTCCTAATAAATTAAAAATGAAATGTCAAATTTGCATTTACAGATTCACAGAGACAGGGAGGATTATCTCACCTCCAACCGTTTGATTTGTGTCCTCTCATACTCCAGCTTGGTCTCCAGCTCACGGATCTTGGCCTCCTGACGGCTCACAAGAGATTTTTCCACCATAGACTGTTCTTGGAACTCTAACTGGCTCTGCAGCGAATGAAGCTGTAGGAGAGACACATCCATACATACACATAAACGCAAAATCACTCCCTGAGAGGCATTCGCTGCACACCTCCACCCTGACCTCTAGTTTTCCATTTCCTCTTAAGTGAGTACTGTAGGTGTTATGTATTAAAACTAAATTAATGTTCACTTCTCACCTTTTGTGTGTAAATTTAATCTATCTTGGTGCATGTAAATATTGTGCATCAAGTCTGAATAATGAGCTCTAGATAAGTCCCCAATCTATCACAAATGGTCAAAAGAAGAGCTTGTGGTTCAGGCTGAATAACACAGAGTCACAGTAATTTCACAGGCTTTGAGATAGGACCAAGATTCATGCAAAGCACGTTTGTCCTTTCTGAATCGCTTTCTCATGACTGATAAAAAGAAGAAAGATACGTCACAACCCTGGCCCAAAAGGCAGCGTGGCACCTAATGAGAGACTTTGCATCTAAGACAAGGAGGATTTGGAGTTCTCCTTTGATATTACTAAAGAATCCCGATTTCCCTCCTTTTGGGGATGAGATAACCACTTCAAGGTCAGATGCTTTAGATGGCTATCACTGAATTCCCTGGCAGACTTTAACAATGCCTTACAGCCTGCTGTGTGTCTTAAGTGTAGCCAAAAATATTCTGATGGCTGGACCTTGGGTGTACCAGAGCTTTGGCAGGTGTGTAGCTTCATATAATAGAGCCTGGGTCTGCTGTTAGGAAGTGGCTGTGAAGTTATATTCGAAACACATTCTCTTCAAGGCAGATGGTTGTATTTGTTATCCTACTGCATATCAACACTTAGAGGGAAAACACCCACTGAAAGTCCACCAACTCTGAGCCTGAGCATGTATAATGTGCATGCAAACACACACTAAAGACTGTCATAGTTTCACTAATTGCAGCCTCAGCAGCCCAGAGGAAATTCATTTAGCAGACAAATGCACCGACTAAAAAAAAAAAAAAAAAAGGGCATGCATTAACACATGACACAGATGACATTTTAGACGTTATTGTCTGAATAAATAGTACTCTGTCAGAAAAACACTATCATTATAAAAGCACTATTATCAACATAGGCCTAAATCAGGTGCATTAACCTTTTTATCACATGAATCTACATCTGTGCTGAGCTCCAACCATTTAGCTGACAACTCCAGCACAGTATACAGTAACTAATCCAGTCAGCTGGGAAATATGCTAAATCTCAATTGAGAGCATGCTGACAATGTTAACATGATTTTTGCTGATATATTTTATACCAGGTTCATCATCTTCTTCATCATCTTGCATGTTACCATGCACACTACTTAGACTTACATAAGGACAGCTGTTGCTGATGGGTATTGGTCGAAAACCAAAGTATTAGATCATTCAAAATTTTCAGTCAAGGCACTAGAAAAAACTTCAGAGTGGACTAAAGAATTTGCATTTATGCTGCAGGGAATGTGACCGTGAATTACAATCTGAACCACAAATGTCAAATGGCTGGTGGTGCTACAGGAAAAGTCCAGTGATCACCAAAATCATTTGTTTACATCATCTTGACAACAGTGCCAAAAATGTGATGGCAATCCATCCAAACGGTTGTTGAGAGCATATGGACCAACACTAGGGGCATGACACTAGGCCAGAAAGAACCTAAAGTTATGTGCCTTGAATTAATATAATGTACAGCATAACACAGTTTAGCAATGAAAATATTCAAAGTTTATAGTAGATCTGGGTGATAAAATAATCTGAAAGCCATACTTAAATAAAAATGTCCTCCGTAATAGTGATAACCCTTGGGCACTGATATTAAATATTCTCATTGTGAGACTCTGCCTGAGCCCAAGCATTGTCTCGGTAAGCCTGCAAAGAGTATCTCACATGCTGATATCAGTTCTTTGTATGCAGAAACACTCAAGCTGTCATGATTCCTATCTCTGCCCTGTTTATGTTGCCTGTTCAGACCCCAATCACATTCTCACTTTCCCAGGTCCCTGCCATTGTCCATCCACTCAGTTAATAACCTCAGACTTCCCCTCCAGCAGCAGTCACCTGATCTTCCCTGCCCATCCATCCATCCATCCATCATCTATACCTGCTTATTCCTATTTAGGGTCACAGGGATCTGCTGGAGCATATCCCAGCTCTCTTTGGGTGAAAGGCAGGGGTCCACCCTAGACAGGTCACCAGTCCATCACAGGGCCACATAGAGACAAACAACCTCACACACTCACACTCACTCCTATGGGCAATTTAGAGTCACCAATCAACCTGACATACATGTTTTTGGACTGTGGGAGGAAACCAGAGTACCTGGAGAAAACCCACACAACACTCCACACAGAAAGGGCCCCTGCTGGGTTTCGAACCAGGAACCTTCTTGTTTCTATATAACCCTTGTGTGTTTCCATTTCTTTAAATCAGTACACTCACTGTTCTCACCATCCGGCTGTTAACGTGTAAGCCCTAATTTCTATTAACCCACTTCATAGCACCTTGTGTCTGCCTTGTGTCTGAATTTGAGTCCTCCTGCCTATGTTCTGTAAACCATTTGGGATATAACCAAAGCAAAAAAAAAAACAGTCCTGTTCTTGGTGGTGACTGTTAACACCTAAGAAAATCAGCAGCTTATGCCAAAGCTTAAAAAAGTAAATATACTTGCAATTAACTGTATGAACAGCTCCATATGGGTACAGTAGTGTTTCTGGAAGAGGTGGGAGGTTGGGGTACAATATCTGTATTGTTGGAAACACTGATTTATCAGTGGGAATTTTTTAAATATTTTTTGGCCATACTGTCAAGCCTACACTCCAAAAGCCTTGGGCAACACTGTGTTCTATGAATACATACTGCCAATAGTTTAGGTGATGATATACAGCAACTGAAATACAATGTGAGTTGGTAATTATTTGTATATTTCAGACTGATCAGTCTGTTTTTAAATATATAAATATATGTTTTTCATGTGAGAGTAAAATAGCACTTTCAGGGTTTTTCTATTAATTAGAATAAACATATAAATGGTGCATACAATCATAGAAGCACAGTAACAAGATTTTGCTACTACATCCAATTATCACATTATTTCACATCAATAGTTAAGACATTTTGAACAAACAAATCACACCATCCAACAATGTTTTCATAGTTGTTTCCAACTGCCACCTTTTCATTTACCTGAACATCTTCTGAAATTTCAAAAGGAAATGACACATTGGCAGGAAAAGACAAACAAAACCACAAATGAGAGACAGAAACTGCTGCATCAAGTTAAGAGGTAATCAATGAAAGGACATAATAAGTGCTATTTCTCAAATTTAATATAATTGGTCAAACCATTGAAATGGGTTGTTGAATTTATGTACCTGACCCCTTCTTTAAATATGAGGACGAAATGGCAAATGAACAATTTCTCTCCTTGACTTTGCCAATTTCTACTATTTAAATGCAAATTGCTTTGCCGTTTTGGAGAGAAAACCTCCACAGAAATGTAGCATTTTTTTCCCCCTCTTGGTCACAATAATCAGAGAAATTCTGTGAAAAGCTGAAGCCTAATCAGAGAGAAGTGTTGAGGCAGCAGGCAGGTTCCTGGCAGGCAGCTATAGTGCTTTTGAATACTTCCTTGTACCTTTTCTTGGATCTCCTGCTTCTCCTTTGTGGCTTCTTCCAGCTGGGCCTGCAGGTCACTGATCTGGCTCAAGTCCCTGGCAGACTGGCAGACACACACACACACATACATACACACGCGCAAACACACACACACACACACACACACACACACACACACACACACACACACACACACACAGCCAGAGAAATAGGGTTTGTGTGTGAGGGAGAGGGGAAATGTGAGTGTTCATGTGTGTTTCAGTTATCTGTGAAATAACACTTTTAATGTAAATGGTTAATGAACATAATACATCTGTGCCAGACAGTTTGTCATGTGATCTGCTGTAGAGCAGATTGCATCTCCCCGACTGCAGAGCACACACTGTGTTTGGAGGGGAGTGTGTCCTCCAAACCTCAAAGCCACTCGACTTAGACATGCAGAAAAGGACAGAATATTAATGCTGATCTTACAGCTGGTATCCCAGAAAATTTCAAGCTAAATAAGAATAAACAAATACAAAGTTACAGCTCCTTTATTATTACATATTTGTTGAGCTATGTGATTATTTCCTTCTCACGGCTACAGGCCTGAGTGTTCTGCCTAAAGGGGAAGGTGACAGCATGATGACAGGTTGAGCTACCTGGGCAACTGCAGCCTTGTGTTTCTTCATCAGCTCATTCATATCCTCCTGATCCTCTTCCATACGTGACTGCAGGTCATTTTTCTCTCTCTGCAGACGGCTGACCTGCTCCTCCAGCTGAGGGACAAAGAGAAAAGGAAACACACACTTTAGTTGGGAATGACAGGATTTATTCATGAGCTATTGAATATGATAAATGGTCATTAGCTGGCTAGGCTGTAGCAGTCCTGGAATCTCATCTAATGGCAATGAAACACAATCTGGATAGGGTTCTGGCTGGAGGATGAGACCAATTGGAGATAATCAATTGGCTCATTTAGGCAGGGAAAAGTGCAGCCAGTGCAGCATACTGGTGATGTCCTATTTAGAGTTCATCCCCGGTGTTCAGGGGGGAGACTTGGGCCCCCGATATTCATTCTCTAATCTAAGACATTTACAAAACCTTCCCTTGCCATAAATGCAGCAATTAACAAGCAAAGCACAGGCACACAACGCTCTGTGTGTCATCCCCGGAGACACAAACATCCTCAGTCTACAAGTCTGAAATGCAGGCAGTTCCCTCATGAGACAGCCATTAATGAGCAGATGGAGAAGAGGGAAAAAAACATTCGACAAAGCTTATTTATCCATTATAGCAAAATGTTGAAATCAGACATATGCCAAAGGGCATTTATTATTATAATATCCTACCATGGTTTGATGATGTGTGCATATTAATGTTAGAGCCCTGCTGCATTTTGAAGAGTGAGAATGTGATAGACACAAGCCCTCTATTCATTAAATTTTTTTTTTTTTTGTTTCGTTCATTTGCTCATCAACAGAAAGGTACAGAAGCATTCACATAATTTTTTCTCTTATAATTCTGAGAAGAAAAAGGGGCAGGTATATTTAATCATGTTTAAATGTGTAATACTATACACATTAGCAATTACAATGCAGACAAACAATACACAAAAACATACTGTTTTACACAATTGACATTCAAGCCTACTCAAGTGAATAATTGGAACACAATTAGTGCAGTTCCACTCTACATCCTATGTTCCACCCTCAGGATGCATAACTAATAGAAGTGAAAACTCACCGACGTCTTAGCCTTGACCACATCTTCCATTTGGATATGCAAGTCCTCTATTTCAATCTCCATGCTCTTTCGAGCCTTCACCGCTGCAGCACAAGTGAACTCTGACTCCTCCAGCTGTGAGAAACAGGTGGAAGGAAAAGGTACCGGGGATGAATTGAGGGACAAACAGCAGTAGGCCAAGATCAAGGATGTAGCCTATATATTGAGAGGACTAAGGAAATAAATGTGTGCATAGAGTTCACTCTCTCAGATCAAAGTGTGTTTTTGCAGTTTCAGTAAGAATATGACTAATTCAGACCTTCATCTCAGCAAAGTGTTCATTAAAGTGGCGTACTTGATTTTTGAGCTGCGCAATCTCTCTCTTGCTGGGGGCGTTACTTTTCAGGTGGTCCAACATAATCTGTGCATCAGCCAGAAGGACTTTGGTTCTCTTCAAGTCTTTCTTGAGCCTCTTCTCTGTCTCCACATCCCTCTGGCTCACCTGAATGACAAAACAATCCTCTTCAGCTAAAACTGGTACACTTTTTCTGTCGTCCTCCTAAACCCATAGCACCTCTCCAGACTCAAAAGCAGTTTTCTTTCTAATCAACAGAAAAAGTGGCCCACACTAAAGTGCACACACAACTGCACTGACTAAGACCAGAGGCAGTGTGATGGGAGTACCTGGTCCTTGGCATTCAGCAGTTTAGACTCCAGCTCTCTTCTCTCACGCAATACTTTCTGCTTGTCTTCGTACTCCTCTTCCAGCTGCACCTCCATCTGTTTCAGCTGCAGGACACATGCACAGGATGTCAGGACGCACAAACAAATGACCGGTGATAAACAAAGTCAGACATAACACACTACTGACCAACATGTGGCTGCTTTCACACGTAAAAGACAAATGACTCCCCTCTAGATGCATCAAACATAGCTATCAAATTCCAGTTTATATACAAATTTGGATTTATTCTGCATCTATAGTTTTGGCTTATCTCATCTTATCTCATCTTATCTTAAAAAGAATTTTAGGAAGGGTAGCTCTTCCTGCTCATAGTGCATGGCAGCAGGCAGGCTGTGCAGTGGATAAACAATAATTTACACTTTCATATTTGTATACAGCATGTGACACATTCTGAAAATGTACTGCATGGACATTTCGGGCAATCACCCTCCTCCATATTGCAAACTAGCAGCAATGCTACACAAAAGCGCTGGTGAACTGTACGGTATAATCAAGTGCAACAACATAGCCAGTGAGGGGATTCAGAAATTAAAGGACATCAATATCAAGAAAGAAAACAAATTACTGAGCAGGCCTACAAATCACAAAAAACTCATCACAAAACATGACAGGGTGAATTCCTCAGTCAAACCAGACTAAGTGCCAAAGTGATGAAGCCAAAAAAACATGCTCTTTGTGGTAACTGCTTTTCTTGGTCAGCTACCCATTAGGGGAACCTGAAAAAGCCCAATGCCCATAAAACACTAACTATATGGTCCCATATGAATCCAAGTTCACCCATAATTACTTTAGATGACCTCAACTCCAAAAGGCAAATTGATTTTGAATTTACATCAGACATAATTCTTCTACATGTACAGAATGACACACTCAGGTGTTCAGGAAAGAGACTGATCAAAACACCATGACAGTTATCATCATCCTCCTCCTCCTCCTCTAAAGAGAAATCTTTACAGTCTTTTGTTTTGCTATCAGCAAATATGTCACACAAGGGAATCTTTGTCTAAGATACCTAGTTGCAGTTTTCCTTGTCATAATTGTGTACAGTGTAATTTTTTGATTAGAGGTAATACTTTCACTCATCCTTCCCTTGGCAGGAGCATATCTGTTAAAGGCAGAATCATGTTTTTTTTATTTATTTACTGAAATGCCCAGTTGATCTTCTTACAAAAGCAATCTAAGTAATCTAAAAACATACATTTGTGAACATAAATGTTCCATTAGGAACAAAGATGAGAAGTCTCTAGTAGTCAGGCATTTCAGCACGTTTAATCATACAGATGGTGACTTGTGTTTTATGGGTATTGAGGTTATTCAAGTTCTCTCAGCAGGGAGGTGACCAAGAAAAACAGTTACCACAAAAGCAGGGTTTTGGACTCATCATTTGAGCACTTTAATGCCCTCTTGTTTGAATGAGGAATTCACCCTGTCCTATTTTCGGGATGAGATTTTGGTGATTTGTAGGTCTGCTCAGTAATTTACGAGTCCCTTTATTTGCTACACTGTTGTGCTTGATTATACTTTATAGTTTACCTGCGCTTGGGTGGAGCACTGCTGCTGGTTTATTTGGCAATTTCCCAAATTGTCCGTGCAATGCATGAATAAAGATCTCTCTTGGAGTCCTGTCCTACTCTTTATTACTCACCTTTGCCTGTGTTGATTTATTGATGCACATTCTGAAAACCAGTATAAAGCTGAAATAACCAATCTAAGAACCTAATACAAAACTGCTTCACATTTCCCTATCTGATCAAAAAAAATTGAACAAATGAGTGAGAAAGAGTAGTGTCTACCTTCTTACTGCAGGACCGCCTGATCTCCTCTACCTCTTCATCCTTACTATCAATCTCTTTTGAGTGGTTCTGGCGCTGCCTCTCCATCTCCATCTCAAGGCGTAGCTTAGCCTGAGTGTATGATGAGGACCCAGACATAGAGTAATAGCACATAAAATAATTCCACAATCACAGAATCCAAAAATGCATACATGATAAAGATCAACGGTCTGATTTGTCTCCAAAGTGAGAAATATCCCATCACAGAAAAGATTATAAAACATTTTCAAAGATGTTAAAATAGAAAGAAGCTCATTGCTGAGTTATAGAACTTTAAGAGTTACGTTTTAGAGCTTTAAAAGTGAGCGGCATAATATAAGCAGCGTGCAGCAGTAACCACTTCAATATGTTTCCATATTAGCATAAAATACCACATCTGCACCAAACTATACCTGCTCCAGCATCTGGATAGTTCCAGCCTGTTCATCCAGTTCCTCTTCCTGGTCTTTCACCTTGGCCTCAAGGTCACGAAGCTGCTTCTTGACCTTTGCCAGTGATGCTTCATCCTTGGACTCTTGGGAGGACAGATCCTGCAGCTCTGCCTCTAGCTGCTGCACCTTCACGTTAGTAGTGCACAATTCACTGTCCTTGTCCTGCAAAGAAGAACAGACACGATAAAGCGCACATCAGCCCAGTTATGTCATACAGAGAAGAGAGAGAGCAGACATGCAGTCCCTGAGAGAGGATGTCAGAGTACATCTGGAGTATGTTCTGTAAAGTAGCTTACCTGCAGCTGCTGGCGGAGGTTAAAAATCTCACCAGTCATTATGTCTTTTTCTCGAGCCAGCTTCTCCCTCTGGCTCTTTTCTTTTTGTACCTCAGCCTGAGACTGGTTCTGCTCCAGGTCAAATCTAAAACACACACAAACACAATGAGAGACAGTTCAATGAAATGTTGACCCTTCATCAGACAAGGGCTTCATAGGGTTTGAACAGTCGAGAATTAGCCTAAAATGTGTAGGAAGTGTAATTACACAAAGTGCCAATATGTGTCACGGAAGACAAAAGCGTACAGGAGATGTAGCAAGATAAGCCTGGAACACCAAATAATTTGTCATTATAACTTGTCAGGGTTTAATGATGTGGCATAATTGTGTATGAATATTTAACAAAATATCAGCGCTGACTAAATAACAGAGCCTACATCTAACTTCAGTTACTTCAGAGACTTTCAGCTTCTGAGACTATCCTTGACACAGAGCCCAGCACTGCTTCAACACTACATCTATTTTAGCCTCAACTGTTATCTCCTTCCATTAGCAATCAATTTACAATTGGGGTGTAATAATGTGCAAAATGTTTTCTTCAGTTGTCTAGGGCAGAAGCACTTATGGTTAGTGAACTTAACAGCTAAGTGTTTCATGCTGTCAGCTCGTTGTAATTCCCTGTTTTTCTCTCTGAAGCGCAGCTGAAAATAATTTCACCCACAGAGCATCTTCAATTAGCCACAGGGGAGAGATCACATTCTGCCACAGCGATAGCTTCTCAAGTGCTTAAAGTCTGAGTCATTTTCTCAGCTAATGCAATTCCACAGATTACAGCACATCTCAGTCACTATTCAAATTAAAGAAAACTTTAGTGTTCCGCCGAGTGGGTCAGAGTGTCTGTGCTGGGTAATCCAAGGAGAAAAGAGCAATATGTTCTCTGGAACTGTGTCTATGAAAGAAAGAAAAAAAAGACATATATACAGATAAACAAATGGATAGCAAGACAGAGAGGCAGGCTGGGGGGGGGTTAGTTGAAACTAACTTCTTCTGTTTCTTCTCCAGATCGTGGTTGCGGCTCTGCAGTCCCTCCAGGTGAAGCTTGGTGTCCTGCAGCTCTGCCGTCAGTTTCTGGCACTTCTTCTTCAGCTGCTGCACAGAGTGCTGCATGTCCTCATTATCTGTCTGCAAATCAGCCAGCTGCAGCATACACACACACACACACACACACACGCACGCGCGCGCGCACACACACACGCACGCACGCACGCACGCACGCACGCACACACACACATATACACACACACGCGCGCACACACACACACACACATTTGTATTATTCTATTATGACAGGTCAATGCATATCATTATTGTATTTACTGTATATGACTGAGTGTAGTCTTATATTAAATACATTTGTACTTTTTTAAGTGATTTGATATTACAAAAAGTTTCTTGCCTTTCTCTCAACATGTCTTTTGCTCTGCTGCTCCGTCTCCAGCTTGTCATCAAACTCCTGCTGGAGTTTCTTTTTAGTGAAGTCCATTTCACGAATGGCTCGATTGTATTTTATCCTCCACTCACCTCCTGGAGGAAAGACATACAATTCAGAAATAGTCTGCTGCATTTGGGTGTCTCCTGTCTTTTATGCAATCCTATCATGGGCATACAGAGAAAGAGGCTCAAAAGCTCAGAAATGATGGATGCTGTGGATTATGGACTGCACTGTGCTGCCTGTGATGGTTATCACATTCATGCACTGAAATAATATAATCTTTCAGGAAATAAAACTTCTTTCATCAAATCCTGACCTCATGAGGTGAAAAAACATGCAACAGGAAACTACAATGCAGCCTTTACTATTCATCTGTAATCTTGGATAAACCAGAGGTAAGAATTCAGGGCACACCACATTAGTAGTTAGAGGAGGACATGTCTAAGTGGCACTTTCCACAGTTCTTAGCCGACCCTAATTCTGAAACTGTCAGAGGCTATCAGAACTATAACAACGGCCAGGCAGACATTCAGGTTCAGGTTCATTTCCAAGCCTTATCATTTTAGAGGCTGTCCATTTCTCCTTCACATACCAACACCGACTCCTCCATCAGTGCTGCTCATTAGCATATATATAGCATAATGACAACTTGCAGGGCCACCGGCTCTGATCCCAACGATTATTTTCTCATTCATCTAAGAATTCTGATATGCTATGTAATGGCTTGTCTGCTGAGGTGGGTTGAAGGGGGTGGGAACAGCAAAAAAAAAAAAAAAAAGAAGGCTTGTGGACAATATGCTCTCAGCAGGAGCTCTCTCTCCCAGCAGGTGGAGACCAATCAGTAACAGGCATTAGCTGTATGCCTGGGAGCAAACATCTTAATCCCCTAGCAGTAAATTTCCAATCTTGAAAAATATACTTAACACCATTATGCAAGATGCACCCAAGCTTTACTGCGGTGTCTCCTGGTGAAACTGTCGAACAAAGCCATTCATTCCCATAGCTATAATTAGCATGAAGGAGATTTTTTTTTTTTTTTAAACTGTTCAAATAATCCTGGTATGAGCTGGTCAGTAAAAAATGCTTCAGTCCAGAGCTGACCTGCCCATTAGGCAGGCCCCCACAAGCTACTGCAAGTTGTCATTAGGTACAATTAATTAGGGAATTGAAAAAAAATGTTCAAAAGACACTGATGACCACGATGGTGATTACGATGAGAGAAATGTCACTGCAAGTCATACCCTCAAATAATAACATGGATGAATGAGTCTACAAAAACAGTTCACCTGCTGATAATATCTATCAGTTTCTAGTTCAACTAACCAGCATCACCGTCATCGTCATCCATCTCCCCATTGAGCTCTGATGTTCTCATGAGGCGAGCTTCGATCACCTCCATCTCCTGTGATTCTAACTGTTTCTTCATGGCATCAAACTTAGGCTGAAATTCACAGGTTCACACATAAATCAAAAAAAGAGCTTAACAGTCACATTAAAATGGGAATTTATGAACTTGTATGCTGTAACAGTGTGATTTTCTTTTATAATAGTGTGTATATGTGCCTGTAAATCCTTCAGGTCCCTATCCAGACGGAGCCTCTCTGAAGTCTCAGTCTCCAGCAGCTGGGATGCTGTTTCACTTGTGC
Source organism: Mastacembelus armatus (assembly GCF_900324485.2). Lineage (NCBI taxonomy): Eukaryota > Metazoa > Chordata > Actinopteri > Synbranchiformes > Mastacembelidae > Mastacembelus > Mastacembelus armatus. Next base: position 8,945,696 of record NC_046646.1, read on the forward strand.
TTCTCTCATCAGCCAGCTCTGCCAACAAGTCTGCAATCTGGACACGCACGGAGACGCATACACACACACACACGGGCGCACGCGCGCGCACACACACACACACACAAACACAAACACACCCAGGGTATAATGCAAAACTATAAAATACTCATCATAGTTCTTGTACAACTAAGTCATCAAATCTTTAACTGAAATGAAAGAGTAGAACTCCACCACCAGTCTCTAACACCACCCTCCCAGCAGGCATTGCCACAGGCGAAGGGACTCACCCTGCTCTCCAATCGATCTGTGTTCAGTCTCAGCTCATTTCGCTCTTTCTCCACCCTCTCAAACTTCGATTTCAGCAGCTGTATCTCCTCCTGGAGCACAGTAGACAGTTACACAGTAGTTATAGTTAGTGTAGGTTACATGTAATGTTTCACATTAAAGTGTAAATTATTAAGCATTACCAGAAATTTCAAAAATTAATGAGAGGAAGTGTCATTCTACAATGGTGGGTAGTGCATTTTAAATGTGGATTAGCGGCCATCTAGCTGAGAGGGATCTATAAGGTGGTGCATATCAGGCAGAAAGCTGCTCACGTCTTTGCTTCTCATCTGCTCCTCAGTGAGCTGGACTTTAATGAGGGGTTGGACTGTGGTGAAGAGCTTCCACCATGGCCAGTCCTTCACACCACGGTTCTTCTTAATGTTTTTCTGGATGCAACGGATTGCTAGGTCCTGAATCTAAACACATATATAGGAACAGTCGCCAAAGACACACACACACACACACACGCGCAAACACACACGCGCGCGCGCACACACACACGTACACACACACACACACACACACACACACACATACACAGGTGGTAGTGTAATATTATTATAACTGCTTATAGCTGTAAATTGACCTTCCAGTAGAAATAAGTTGCTTTACGATCAAAACAACAAACATAGTAAATAGGGTAACCATAAGTCCAGTGCACAGTATGTGGACCAAGACTATTGCATAGGGCTTCGACACCTGGTGGTCCATGGAACCAGCTCAGAAAAATCACTCAGTGGAGTAATTGCTTTACATAACTCATCTGCCGTTACTCGATCATCCACACCACTGATGAACAATATTTGAAAAACACTGCATTCCTCATTCTTGTGTTATATTGCTTGTTTATGGGCTAGCAGGCATCCCAAGACTTACCATCCTTCTCTGGAGAATTTTCTGCAGTCTGTTCCAAGGCTGGAAGCTAATTTTTGATTAATTAAATCAAACATGTTGGCAGCTAATTCCAAGTATTACACGATTTCCATGCTGCTTATGCATGAGGCTCTTGAGCAGCAGCAGATTATAGGCAAACCCAATTAGAGCAACACAATTCTCAGCATCAGGTACATTTTGCCCTGAAGGTACTCGCTATGACCAATTAGGATTTGTCACACAGTGAAAGCCTTAACATGGAGCAAAATGCAGCAAATCTCTGACAGAAGATTTAAACAGGTCTCACTTGTCATATTTAGTCTAAATTGAATAGAAAATAAACAAAAAATTATTCTAAACCAACACCGTGGATAAACATTTTAGCATTCATACCATATTAAGAGGGTGTGACAACTGTAAGACAGTGATGTGAATGAGGTTTGTGAGCCAAGATTAGGACAAAAACTCAGCTGTCAGTCTCATCTGCAATTTTCTACATTTCCATTTTAGTTATGAATGTGATATCATACAAATACTGTATACATATAAGTGTTCAGGCACATATGTCAGATATATGACTGCAGCACTGGCTAATGGCACTAGCCATTATGCCTGTAGCTTTACAATTGTTACAATTGCTTGTTCAATGCAAATAATGAAAAGAACATTTTTAGGGTATCTGAAGGACAAAACTCACAATACATTAAGTGGCAGCTGAGGCAAAATAACAGACTTTTAAAATGTCAGAGTGTCCCCTTGAGGAGACAGTTGAAGGAGAGAAACAAAAAAAACAAGAAAAATTGTGTTTTTGTCATTTAATGTCACATGGGCTTGGCACAGCATCACAAGGTTAACATGCAGGGGAATATCAATCAAGGGAACGTGTGACTTTCTGTCACATCCAAATACATCAACTAGCAAGTGTCTGAGAGGCTTCACCAAACACCAAATTACCATCTACTGTACCTGCTAAGACTGGATACTTCAAACGGTGCAAGAGGCAATAGAGCCATATCAATTTTCACAAGGGGATAACAGGGTAACAGTAAGGGTGCAAGTGTATGTTATTCTACAATGATTATTCCAAGACTGAACATCAAAACCCTCTGGAAATCTTCTATGTGGGAAGACAGAAATCTCACTCAATAATCCACTACAGCCCTGCTTCTGTTCCAGTACTCTGGTGTTGACTAACTCAATCAGGAGTCCTTCAGGTAATCATTGTTAGAAGAGGAAACTATCTATTTCATACAGCTTAATAGTAATAAATCCAGTACACTGTGCCTAGTTAATTAGTAGGTTAAAAAAAGGGAAAACCAGGGAGAAAAAGCCAGGCTTGGCACTGCTCCTCACTTCACTCCTGAGCATCACATTTTATTCTGACTGTAAATACTGGTATAAAAATGCTAAAAGCTTTGATATACAGATTTTTTTTTTTTTTTAGAATTTCACCATTAAGTTTTTTTTTTTGAGGAACCCTTGAAAAGACTTTGTGTATCATTCCATTACTGGACAGACCAGTGTTCGCCAATACATAATTTATCCCAATGCAGTAAATATCTGCACCAAACAGAATCAAACTGGGCCATTTGCTGTTTAGAGGGGTAAGATAGAGCTAAGCCCAAACAGCTTTTTAATCCAAAAATCTTATTACTGATCTGTGCTGACCTGTGATAGACTGGCGATCTGCCCGGGGTGTACCCCACCTCTCGCTCAATGTCGTCCCCCCTTCCCCCGACCCTGGATGTGCCAGGATAAAAGGTACTGGATGGATGACCTGTGTTGTCCACTATTATCATAAACTCTTTCAACTACACTGTGGCAATGATTAAAATATCAGATTTTCAGGCAGTTCATTTAATAAAATGTATCAACGTTTTTGTATTTACATTTTGGGAAAACCACAACCACATTCACTTTATTGCCAAGATCCCTTCGTCTTTGCTTAGCTCAAACACAGGGATACAGCTAGGCTAGGCAACACAATGATAGGATCATATGTCCTTTAAATAAACCCCTACACTAGGCTGAGATTGTCACCTAGATTGTTATATTCATAACAGGATGTTACAGGCTTGTCAACTTAATGTCGAATTTAACAGCAATAAAATTACAAGATAATAAAAAATAAAACTACAAAGGAAAAAAAAGAGTTTCATATCTCTATTATAGCTATATTTGCAGGGGATAAGAGGCATATGGGGACAGAGTGAAAAAAATAGCCTCTTTGTTAATGGATTTTTTAATTGCACAGTTGCCAGGCAATTTTAATGGTTTCTCGCTGTTGATGTTCTTCATGTTCTAGCAGAAACACCAAGCTCTAAGCCTGCTTCACTGTGTTAATAATGACCTTTGAGCCATAATTTTCATCCAACATCCATTACTAAATGGAAAAAATAAAAAGAAAAATAGTAAGAACAGCAAAGAGCTGAAGGTCTAAGTAATAGTAAAGGTCATACTGATTTACCTTATTACAAAAATTACAATTTTATAATTTTACTGGCATTATATGCAGGTGAACAAGATATTCACTCACTAACAGCATGTTGTAGGGGATGGGGGGCAGTAATGGTGATTCTGTTTGTGCTGGTTCATCACTAGCCAACTGAAGTGACACATTCACTTAACTAGTAATCACAGAGGGGAAGAAGGACTGTGGGCCTCCATACATCACAATGGGACACATATGAGGTCCACAGAGATGAACCCATCATGCACTGGGAGAAAAATGGAAGCTGGGTAAAACAGGAGGCAGCACAATGTCAGCAGCGCATTTGAAAAGGCAGCGTTTAAGAGGAGCACTTCAACAAAATGCGACAGAAATGAATGTGTCACCATCAAATACTTGATTGGATAGGATTACACTACAGGAGAGTCAGGGTTAGAGAACACATTTGTAATTAGTTGAAGATTTACAGCTGAGCTGGTTAGATCTACACCAAGAGCAAAGCAAACAGGACCTAAAATTAGCTTTGAACAAGGAACTCAACTCCTTGAGGACTAGACACCACAGCTTCTGAAGTTCCCATTCTTCATCTACTTTATTACACAATTACGGACCAATATAGACCTTGATACTTTGTTAGCTTTTGCTAATATCAAATGTACTTTGTGATTTGTACTGGAGTGATGATGTATATCAAACTTGTGACAGATAAATAACCAAACACCAAAGTCAATTTCGATATCCTCAGTGATTTGAGCTAAGACTAACTTCATCTAACTGGTGATGACTTGCTTACCTTTCTCTTCTTGAATGCTTGCCGTGCCAGGTAGCCTCTACAGGCAGCTTGAAACAGCACTAGATTATGTTTGGTCTGCTCGTCCCTCTGCTCCTCCAGCTTAGCCAAGGTGCCAGCTCTGAAGAACAACTAGAAGGAAAAACGAACACACACATAAGATTAAATTGACATATTAAGAAAGAGTAAAATTATTGAGAGATCATGTAATGCTTTATGCCAGGGGGATATTAGATTTAGTGTGAAGCACAAGAGCAAAATAAAAACAGAAGTGAGCTAAAAAGTAAATAAGTGCACTGAAGCAGTAAATCAATGAGAAACAGTGTAATCCATGGACAAGTGAGTCTTATCTAAGTGAGAAAGCTGTGATTAAGTTATTATCTCTGACAATCAGCCTTGTCTGTTTCTAATCTGGGCCAAAGGTAAAACACGGGTAAACAGCCAATAGAAAGCGGTTCACATCACGGCCTGTCAATACCTCAGAGGGATTAGCTACTGCAAATGTAATTCATGTATGATGGCAGCAAGCTATTAAAATGGATGGATGATGTCTCCACCCAAGGTCTCCCCACACAGGTCCCAGTGCTTTATAAATTACCAAATCCATATGTGATTTCTTAATAAAGCAGAAACTGGAATTGATCAAGCAGCTTAAGCTTCTCCCTACTGACAACCAGTAGGGAGAAGTGATGCATTTAATGACACTGATGAATATTACCTTTCAAATTTCTTAGTAGGGGTTGTGCAGAAGCTGTCTTTCATAATCATCAGATGCATGTTATATTTTATGTATAGCTATGCTGTTTTTAGACAGGTGGCAATTGCTAATGGCAGATTTTATCCCGTCAACCATGATTTTACTGCTGTAGGGTTATTTGGGGTTGGTGTAATTGGCATGCAAGTGAGACAGGTTTCTAAGATGCCACTGGAATGCTTTGTGAATGGCCAACTGTGCTTGTCTACCTCAGAGCCCATTTCACACTCCAAAGTGTGGCACCATGTGAAGCTGCCTCCAAACTACTCTTGTACCATGTGTTATGAAAGGGCCCTGTACACTGCACATATCTACGAGCATAAGTTCCACTGTTTTGTTTATTATTGTTTCCTTTGATTTCCTTCTTGGCTGATGGCCACTTTTCGGCTGATAGGATTAGCCCGTCAGTGTGCCAGGCAGCGTTTACTGTGATTACTTTACTATGGTCGTGGTGAAAAACAAAGAGGGCCATCAGTTGTGAGAATTTGCTCTAATGACCTGAAAAGAAAGAGGGAATTATGCTCACATAGTCAGGCAGGGTAGAAACATGCCTCTCAGGTAGCCACTAGCTTAAAGACTGCAAAAAGGAGCAAGGCTTGGCAGATCTCCGAAAGAGGATGGCAAGCAAAACTCAAAGGGACAGGTGTAATGACAGACACACTCCCCACGAGAGGAAGTGTCCTTTACAGAAATACAAGGATGAAAAGAGCTGTATACTATAGCTCTGTGTTTAGAGCTTTAAAAGGAGTCAAAGTGACAGCAATTCACAGCGATGGTTTATTCAAGCTGTTTATTTATTTGAGGTATGGCGGTATTACTCACCCTGCTCAAACCCATGTGGTAGCTGCTCTTCTCTAAATCCAAGGACTCCAGTAGCTCCTCCACAGCCTGGGCAAAGGCACAACATGTACACAAACAGACAAACAGACTTAGACTTTCAACTGCTGGATCCAGTGGGGACTACTACTGACAATGCAACAGTTCAGTAGTCCACAGCTCCCCTAAGTTGCCATGCTGAACTAATGGTACAGTGCAGTGTTTCCTCTTTTCTCACATCCATTCCCAACTGTATTTTCTTTTGAAAGTAAGACAGTAAGCTCAGGAAAAGTTTGACTCCCCAGAATCTCCCAACCTCAACCACAAACCAATTACAACTATTCCCCCCAGAATACACCTGCTCCTGGCTTATGCTACATGACCCCCCCTCCCCCCTCCCCTGGTGTTCCCGCCTCCACTGCAGCCTTAAACACATACAGCCTATGCAGAGGTACACCATTAGCTAGCCCGGAGCCTCTCCTAGCCGGTGTATACTGTAGACGTATTGTTGTCTCAGCCGCTTCTCTCTACTTGAGCCGCCACCCTGAAAGACCACATCTAGATTACACCAGGAGAGGTTTGCCATGAGCACTGAGGGGCTTTTGTTTGCCAGTGTTTCCACAGAAACTCAGCTACCAATACACTGACACAGGGGAAAGAGCTTTTCTCTCCCTTAACTCTATTCTTTGACTCTCTCTCTCATTTTTCACTAGAAACAAACCTGTGCATTTTTTTTCTCTCCACTGCATTTCAACCAGTTTCTCTTGCAGAGGAACAATGCACCATCACACAACACACCCTAACTTTTAACTTTTAAAGGAAAAAACGTCAGGTAAAGGTTTTTTATTTTACAATCATTATCCATAAATTTAAAATAAAAGCATTAAAGAGGGTAAACCAGTACAGGCCAAGAAGCAGGGAAAAGCCAGTGCAGCTTGTGTCCAATCCCAAGATTACAAAAGATGATAAGCACATCTACTCAAATAGTATTTGGTAGCTTTGAATGCAGTGACGCACTTTCTAAGCCAGAATCCTGATCTGCCTCTTTAACAGGCGTGGTACTGATAAGGTTAAGTTGATTAGATCATTACAATAGCCCTGATAAATGAAGGTTTATTTCTCTGTCAGTGGGCTGCTGACAAATCAGGGGCAGATGTAATGAAGCTGCCTCTCAACAACATTAATCTTGACTGTGCCTGGCCACTGGCGGAGCTGTATATTTTACTACCTCTCCTGTTGACTGACTTACTCTCCTCTCATCCTTCACAATGTAATTCCTCCCATGCTTCTTGGTGAGGTGTGGTGCCAATACATCGAAGCGTCGGCGAAACTCAGAGAAGACCAAGTGATCGGGGTAACCTGTAAAAGTTGGTAGAGAATAATAGATCTTTTGTTTTTTTTTTTCTTTTTGGGGGTGTTGGGGATGTCTATAGCTTGAAAGACATTAGCATACTGTTTTTCAATACCTGTCATTAGTGTGAGGTGATTGTACTGGCTATCTCACCTTGCCTGTAGATCCGGAGAGCATCAAGCAGCTTTGAGCCACGCAGCTGAGCACGGAGCAAGGCTACATCTAGCTGCATTAAGCTGGGATCACCACTCTCCCCTTGAGCCTCACATTCCCCTCCTTTGAACAGGGATCCACTCAGGGCCTTGAGGGCATCTGCCTTAGGCAATATGCAGTGAACAAAGTGAATCCTGGACCGCCGCACCATGTCAAGGACAGCATCCTGGAAAAGACAGAGCAGGGTTAGAGGGCAATGTCATAACTCCTACTGACCAGCAGAGTTGTTTCTTCACCAACTGTTCTGCATACTGAAATGCAGACCCTACAACATGTCATTTAGTAATTATTTGTGTTTTAATAACAATAGGCAGCTTAAATCTGACATCTTAATTCTGTACAAAGCTTGAGAAAAACTCTGAATTCATAAAATCTAAATTGTTAACTAGCCTAAGGTGAATTACAAGGCTCACAGTTTTTAGTTTTCACAAATGTTTATTGAGCAATTCCCACATTTTCAAATTTTAGACCCATGTTAATACAAAAGTTGCCCATTTTTTTGTTTTTTTTAACCTTATCACATCATATGGTAACTGTCTCTCTGATTAGTATTTATGGATTATTCTAGTAGTGCTGAATAAACTATTTTCTGTCACAAAGTCTTGCTAATCCTTTTCATTTCTTTGTATTGTGCTGTATTACTTTAATTTAAACTAGGTTTAATTTTAACAGATCAGGAGCTTTAGACATTATGTCCATGTTTGAGGATTCCTCACTCCACAGTTGACATCTCTAATGATGCCTTAATTAACCATAACATATTTGCCATGAACAGACAGCAGGAATTTTTAAAACAGCCTGGCACCGGTCTTTGTCGATGAATGTGATCTAGGGTTTTACAGAATTATCCAATATTGATATTGTTGTCAAGAAACAGAGTTGGAAGCAAAATAGCTGCAGAGCTGTTCACACAGCACACCAACACCAGGCCTAATATCACCAGATTTATCTATGGCTGCAGCCCAAATACTGGCCTTGATCCCATCCATTTTCTTTAAAGCTCTATAAAGCAATTTGAGACTGCTACTATATAAGGCCTTAAGTAGATTCCAAAACAAATTTACAGCTATGAGCCTTGATATACTCTATCAACCTTTCAAATCCCTATAGCTAAACATTACCGACCAAAAAAAAAAAAAAAAAAAACTGAAGACTGGTATCTCAGTGGGTTTGGCAGCAGTACTACATCCCAAGGACTCAGTTGTTTCAATGCTAACATCCACACCTCCAGAGAATATTTGTCCATCAGGGAGCAATTTTGGACAAACAAATGTATAAACAAGACAATAGCAGTTTTTTTTGCTCCTGAATGCAAAACTTCAAATCACCAGTGGACAAATACATAAAAATACAGTTTTGAATGACCGATTACTTTCATTTTTTCCTCTCACCACTTGAAGCTTTATCTGGATACACAAAGACTTCTTCTTAATAGCAGCTACGCCTGTGGTGAAGGTCATTCTCATGCTCGTGGCTCGCCGCAAGGACAGCTGGGAAACACCTTCAAGGCCCGCAATGGAGCCGGATAAAACAGAGGCTCCACCTGCTCGGCTCATGCACAATGAGCTGATGATCTTCCTGCAAGAGATAAAGTACTCTCAGCCTAAGGTTCCGCAGTTAATCCACTAAGATAATATTCTGAATATACAGTAGTCCTCCTGCATATGTGATGCTTACTTTTGGGAGTCCTGCAAGAGGCTTGTAGCATTTGTAAAGGCAGGGTTCAGCTTGGCATAGTTCAGCCACCCATGGGCATCATACTCCACCCAGTCAGTCCCATGACTGTGGCCCAGCAGGAAATGACTATCCTTTTCACTCTTCAAGAGGAAAGTGTGACCTAATGTAAAGGCAAGGTAAGGTAAGATGCACTGGATCATTGTACATATGCAGAAAGATGACAAAATAAAATAAATCTAATCACTTTCAGGAGTTCATACAGTAATTCATACAATCCTACAGTCTGTATTAATGGTTGATAATAAATAAATAAGTTGTAAGATGGATCCATCTCATCTTGACTGCTTTGGTATCTGCAGTATGCCACAAACCTACAAGAACTTTACTGACAACAAAAGTCAAGCTGCTCCTAATGGGGCCTATGAGCCTGTCTATGCAGTTTTAGAGTGAAATGTTTAAAACTATGATATAATATTGCCATAAATAATGCAATGGTCTGACTAAAGCATGATGTGATAGACTATCAAGAGATGGTGGTAAACTATAGAGAAAATTTGGCCTCCATGAAGAATATGGATCAGAAGCTTTCAGCTGTATTTTTAGGGGGATATCTGACACTTTTTTCTCTACTGAGTCGTATTAGGTGTTTTTTATAAGCTGTAACCTTGGAAGGTATTGCCAAGGTTGTCAACAATATACACAAAAACAATTTCTATGACTCATCTACAGTTTAATCTGTCAGATACGATGTATTACATCAATATGAGTCCATTGTCCATGACACAAAATCTTCAGTAGAGGATTATAATAGGTCTCAGAGACTATAAATAAAACTTTAATATTTATGCTGCAACAGAAAAAAAATATGGCAACAAAAATAATAATCTATTTCTTCTTGCTTGTATTACATATTGACATTAGCTTTACTATATCTGTTCTTTTCTTTAACGACCCTTATCAGAGGGTCAAGTCGAATTCTTTTGTATTATAGTCTGAGTTTCTGTGCATGTGTTGTGGGCCTCTCCTTGCCTTTACTCTCTCCCTCAGCAGGTCCATAGTAGCTAAAGAGACGTCCCAACAGTGTTTCCTCTGATCCCCCAGGCTGCAGTGCCTCCTCCTCCATCAGCCACAGCAGGCCCCGTGCCTCATCAGTTCTTGCTGCCCGTACCTGTCAAATAGGACAAACACACACCCACAAAATTTCAATGTACTGTTTTACCTTCTATCAGTGGCCTGATCACTGTGCCTTCAGCTTACGTCACCCATTTGACCCTCATAACTAAAAGGTCTGCCTCAAAAATTCTTTTTTACTATCAGTCCCCCATACATACAACCAACCTTCTTGCCCAAGTACACAAAATGAAAACAAGATAATGAAAAGATTGTAGAAATGACACTTGGAATATTAAGAGCTGGTGGTTTGCTGTATGTGAGACAGCTGTGACGAGCTTGATATTTATAATAGCATTGAAATTATAGTCCCAAAAGCATTTGTGGTCTGTGTACCCTTCAGCAGTTACTGTGATAATGGTATCAATTTAGCATTTCCTTATAATGGAAACAGAAACAAAACTTGGTTCATGAATACGAAGAGTGGCAGAAGAGAAGGGATTAAAAAGTAATACAATTAGTATTTCAATTAGTGCAAACATAGAAGAGAAAATAAAACACATCTCAGCACTGATGGTCATGGAATTAGCGCATAAGGTTTTTGTTTTCCTCTTGTATGATATCAACTAGATAAATGTGCCTATTATAGGTGCACATCTCAGCTGCCAGAATTAAACAGCACACTTTGTGTTTTTGCATATAAACTCATAAGTGCAGTTTTTGTCCAAAGACTTTTACTGTAGAATAGGCCACTACTGTTTTGCGGATGACAACGAGGTCCAGAAGCAACAATGACCATAAGGTGGCCGACTTGGTTAACATGGCTCTGGCCTAAAACAACACCATCAACTTAAGAACTAAACCCACTAAACCAAAAATAGTTTTAGCAGCTATCAGGAAGTTACACTGGAGACATCCTTATCAGCAGTGAACACTACACTGACTCAAAATATAACAGAGTCCGTCTGGAGGAGACATATGACAACTATGAAGCTTGCAATGAACTGAGCATTAAGGTTGTTTGTGATAACGGACATCTGAGCTTTTCATTCTCGGCAGCAGCTCTTCAGAGCTGACTTTAGAAATGATTTTGAAGAATCCGTGCTTATATATTTTCATTTAGGTTTTAGTGTGATTCACTGCAATTCAATGCTCCTGATGACATTCCCATTAGAGTGGAAACCCTTTAAAAAGTAAAGCACTCAAACCAAACGTACTGGAATTATACCAAAGTGATGTATGGCTCTCTAAACACTGCCACTTCTGTTTCCATGGTGCACATCACTGGCTGCAAAGGCCAAACATTGATTTTCTAATGGTTCCTGCCCGGGTCTTACTTCTCTTTTTCAAGCTTCTGCCAAATAGCACCTTCCACCGTTTAGAAACTCACTAAAAGAAAACTTCTGATGCTTAAAAATGATATTCATTACTGAATAAAAAAGGGTGCCCAGAGATTAAATGTGAAAATAGATCATGAAAGACATGCAAGTCTCTCAGGTGTTGTGAGAGGCATTCAGAGGCAAGTTATTACACCAATACCAGATTTATGCATGAAAACACCGAGAAAAAACAAGTGAGTATGCAAGTGGGAAATGCAGTATAATATCAACACAGAAATGAAGACAGCACATTAAAAACACTGAACTTACTAGTGCTTGGCTGGAGGCCTGGTCCACCACTGCCACAGACAGAGATGTGCTGTGTTCTGTGTCTTCTAAAGCAATTTCTATGTTTTCCTGCAGGATGAAAGGAAGATTGACGGACCTTTTATTAGCCAATAAAATGATTGATTATCCAAGAAAAATAAAAATTCCTACAAAGATGTATTTTGGACAGAAAACTGTTTGGAATTACAATTTTAAAAGCTATTCAGCAGCTGTTTTGCTTGTGGTTCCCTTCCCCCCAAAAAATCCATAGTCCTGAGGTAGTGCTCTCAGACTACCCAAGAACTGTGGAGTTTGCACAAACTTGATCCCATGCTTCCATGAGCCCAGGGAGACATAACTTCCTAGTGACCCTGGCTCACGTGACATGGATTATCACAATTTGGTAATCCACTGCAAGGAATCCCAGACAGAGCTGCAATGATTAATGGATTAGAAGGTCAACAGAAAATGAACTGGCAAATATTTGGTTGGTTAAGTGTTTCTGTCATTTTTTAACTAAAAAGACTATAGATTTATTTCCCTTTTGTAATACATATGACAGAAAAATGAATATATTTTTGGGTTCTTGACTGTTGGTCTGATAAAATATTTAAACATTTAAAAGATGCCACCTTGTACCTTTTCAACAGGGATTTTCACTTGCTTAAGACAATTTATAGACTTAACAATTAATCAAAAGCCCCATCTACTCGGTAACGAGGCAGAATTTCTCCAGATGAGAAGAGTCTAACGCAGGTCATATTTTAAATGCCGAGTACCCTATTTATGTATATTGCAATAAAAAAACTATTGTATATTAGATGTAAGAAAACTAAAAGCCACAACAAATCTATTATAATAACAAGAAAATCTGCCATTTCCTTTGAATGTTTTTTTCTTACAGATAAATAGAAACTGTAAAAGATTTCATTACTGTTGCAGATGATAACATTTCTGGGATAAAGTGGAAATAAATATGCTAAATTACCTTCACCAGAGCAAAACAGGCATGCAGCAACTCACAGTGACAAAGCACAGGCTGCACTAGAAATGTGGGAATACGCTGGCAGTGCTAATAGTGCGGCTATGACAGATGTTCAAGTTGTGTGAAGTAGCCTAAATGATTTTTGTTCTCTGCTGTGGAGAGTCAATATGCAGACGAAATACAAAAACCGCTGCAGCACTCAACAGCATATAGATTGAAAACATAAAGCACACTCCTGTTGTGTGTATCAGAGTTTAACCTGCCTGTCACTGTTGATACAGTGTGCTGTTTTAAATGAGTTTGACCCAGTTTTCAATGACAGCTTCACAGCTTCTTATATTTTCAAGATGTATTGACAAGAGAGAATTACACTACACAGATTTATGCAACACTTCATTTCACTCCAATTCCCATTTTCTCAGCCAGAGGATGTGGGTGGGAATGTGGGTGGGAAATCCCAGGATCGTTGTTCGCAATATTAAATACGTTAATACTAATACGATCAGAATTTATGAAAGAAAAAAAAAATTAATATTTAATCTTAAACACTTTAAAGTTTTAGGGATGACTGTGCCCATTTAGTATGGTCCAGCATTGCAGGACAGAATTCTAAGAAGGACAGAAGAAGAATAGTTCCTTCATCAGTGAGCAACACTGCTGTGCAGCTGGGCGTGTCTCCCAAAGGCAGTTGTGAGTGACTTTACTTTGATCTCGGCAGAGGAGGTGAAGACTGGCATCACTAATGAGAAGGTCTAACACATGAATTACTTTGGCTTGTCACAGCTTGTGACAGGTGGGAGGGATAGTGTATCTGATGTGTGAAAACATACACTATTGGAGATGATGTATTTGAGAGAAAGCAGCCGACACAGAGAGAAAGAAAGATGTAGGCAGAAGAACGAGACAATAACAATCAGGCTGTGTGTGTGTGTGTGTGTGTGTGTGTGTGTGCGCGCGCGCGCTGCATCATTTCCTTACGTCTTTGTATCTCTCCAATTCTTGAATGAAAGAACGCTGATAGAACAGGGTCTGCAGACGTTCCTGAGTGTAGTTGTGGCACAGGTCCTCAAAGGTTGCGCCACACTCACGCTTAGCCAGCCTGGGGTTTTGAAAGCCTGGTGTGTCCACAATGAGCAGAGAACACAGGGCGTGCTGGCTGGATTTCAAGGCCCTGAAGCACAAAAAGAAAACACACACGTACACACAAACATTAACACTGGTATAGTTCGACACTTTTTATTGATTACAATCCCAGCATATAACCCTAGCTTTAACCTTTATCCACCACAGGACCAACATAACTCACACTATAAATAATCCTTATTTTATTGTAAAACCCAAAACCAAGTCTTAAAGTCAGAATAGCCTTTTATACCCCTCAAATACCCATTAAACAAATTAAAAACCGACATTATCTGGATGAGTATTGCATAATCTCCACAGAATTACGTTAGTGTAAAATTTCATTCAAGATGCCAAGAAATATATCCAGCCAAAGTAAATTTGATACAGCTTCAGTTAAGTACCAGAGGAAAAAATACTAACCGGTTTATTAAAGAAATGAGGATCGTGAAGAGTTCAGAATAAAGCCCCGATGCCATGGCCTCTAAACACTCCATGGCTGTAGCTTTGGATCCTGGTATGAGAGCATCCAGACAAAACAAATCAGAACTAGCCAGTTCATCACAATATTTCCAACAATATAACATGAAAACCAAATGAAATGTTTTCAGCTAGACTAATACTAAAATCACCCTGTTTGCTTGTAGAAGCATTGTATTTGGCAACATTACGACCAAAGGCATAAAGCATTCAAACTAGGCCTGAAATTGTTTCTGTAAAGCTGTGTCATTTAGGACTCAGGTGTTTCTGAACTGGTCAGATCAAACAGTGCACACTCATCTCTGTGCCTAGTGGCAATGGCCACCTGTTAAGCTTTCCTAATTTATTGCACTATCATACAAAATAGTGTGATATGGATGTATGTTCATATGTGAGGGGAAATGCAGTGAAGGTGAATCAGAGGCCAATTCTGTCTATTCCTACTGTGACCGACAGCTAACTGCATCCTCATGCCCTTCAAACTGTGTTGCAGTCTTGATGGAAGTCAGACGATCTGCACATTTGAAAAATCAATGTGAGGCAATTATGATTTCAAGGACAATGAATGAAGAGTGGTTCCAAAATTGCTTGTCCCGACAATTGCTTGTGTGTACTTATCTGTCAATAGCCATTGTAAAACTGTGGTATTCATTACTAAGATAAGCTTTACTTTCTCCAGAGCATGCAATTTCCCTCAGGTGATGAGCGGAGCTGTACGTGTGTGCATGTGTGTGTGAAAACAGAGTGAAAGTGACAAAGAGGTGGTGGGGGTGGGGGTTTGGGAGGGGGATGAAGAAGAAAGAATCTGTTGGTAAATGTGGTCTGTGGAGTACCTGCATCTGCTGTGCCATTTTCATCTGAAGCCTGGCGGACAGCGCTGGCTCTGGGCAGGGTGCCCTTGGCCTGGTGCTTGAAAATGGAGGAGGAGAGCTCCTCCAGGGTGCAGCCCAGCAGGTAGGCTGCCTTCTGGGCCCACTCATGACGTGCAAATTGTTTCCTGCCAGCTGAGACACGTGCATGAAAACCTCCATTAGCCATTCTGCCAACTACCCCAGGCACATGACTAGCCTGGTAGCTTTGTGACAATCCTGTCGCTGACAGGGTAGGATTATATCTCTGGTCAAGCTGACACTGACACAGCTGGTGACAGCATGCACTAAAAACATCTTCAGAAGGTTGGCAGCTTGAACACACTTAACTATTGTTGAAAAAAAAAAGACGTATGCTTTATGTTCAAAAGACGTCAGTGAAGTTGAAGTGCTAATTGCCCCTTTTATCGGCTTGAGAATGAAAGCAAAACTTATAAGGGGACCAAATTAATTTATTTACATAAAAAACTCCTTTTGGAAACACACATTTCCATTTAATCTAACGGCTGAGTGATGGAAACATGCAGATATGAAAGCAAGCTTCAGCATAATCCACCATGAAGTGGTATCTACTTTGACTTAAGAGAGAAACTGGGGGATTTCACACAGAGAGTAGTGGGATCTCTCTGTTTCATCAGCACTGCAGAAGCCCTCTGTACTTTTTATAGTGATAAGCGGGACTGCTGTAAAGCAGACAAGCAACTACATTTTTTTATTTGCTTTAATGGATATTCACCACCACAATTATTTTAATCCCAGGAGAGGAGGAAATCAGGTTTGTCAGTAAAGCTCAATAATACTGAATCAAATATATATAAGAATGTATGACTCATACACACACGCATGCATGCGTATATATATATATATATATATATATATATATATATATATATATATATATATATATATATATATATATATGTTGCTATATATATATATATACACACACACACACACACACACACACAACATAGAATTTTTAGAAAACTCAATTCAGAATTTCTGATGGGTCCTATAATTACTTCTAGTGGATTAGAGATCATTGCTGCCCTCTTGTGTCACACTATGAAGCTGCACTGCCAATGAACATGTTTATGATCATTGTGACAGTAAAATACCTCACATCAAGAGTGTTCTTTTGGGCGTACAGTATTTTAATGAATGAATTCAGTAAAATCTAATTACAATCATTGTGTTGAGCCTTGGTCCCTTTGATCGCGTTATGCAATTTTCCTTCATGAAAAACACTGTGTTTAAAGGGAGCACAGAAGTCCATAAGTCACCCACTAATTTGAAGATCAGAACAAAGTTGTTTAGTGTCTATATTCCCAATAACAGATGCTACACAGGATAATATTCATTGCTGAAAATTTTAGAACTCTTCCTGGTGGTTTTATATTGCCATCAAAAAGTCTGGCAGCCAGCTGGAGGCGATCACTGAAAATAATTTGGCAAGCAATTCTGCACGACTGACTGGCAATTACAGCGCCGACAGACAGTGAAAAGTGAACAAACATATTAAAAACACAAAATACAGAGCTCCCGTAACTGCGATTATACAGTCCCTGTTATTTCAATGTTGCTATTTTATTCCAATATACTGTGATTTGTTAACAGCTTCCAAATCAGAGATCACGCTAATTGACTTAAATTGCAAAGTATCATTTAGCTTTGTTAAATATTCAGAAGACATATGTACTAAAGAGCTTTCTAAAGAAATTTCTAATTTCTAAAGAAAAAAATATATCCAGCCAAAGTAAAAGGGTATACATAAGAGAGTTTAAATAATATTATAAAGAAAAATTAAAACTCTTGAAGTTCATGGAATCTGTCTTTTTAGATGTAAATAAAGACATTTAAATCTCTGCTTGGAACAGCAACTATCTAAAAACACAAAAAATGAAATCCTTGAAAAGCTTTTCAAAAGGACTTTTCATACTTAAACCAAAATATGACTAATACTATCCTCACCAATAATAAAAATACTTTTGGCAGCTTCAACCTTGTGAATGGGCAGATATCTAATTTTAATACAAAGTCAAATGCTGAGAGAGGCAGGGGAAAAAATAAATAAATAAAAAAAATCTGTCTTACGTTAGGTTTCATCATTCAAATAGCTTCAAAGACAGGAACAAATCCTGATGTTTAAGAGAACCGCTGTTCCCATTAGTCTTCTGATGCATTCAAGATAAAACGTCTGTTAAAACTTAGGACCAGATTTTTGAGTTTTTCGTCTCAACTTGAGTTGAGAAAGTGTGGACTACCAATTAGACTCTATTTTTTTTGGTGTTGCAACACAAATCACAGTTTGCTGATTTATAATAATCATTGATAAGGATTAATAAAGCTGATCTGACAGAGGTTCAGTTCTAACAGACTGCTTCATCTGCTGTATGGGAGCAAAGGCAGGATCAGATCTGCAAGATGAATCTGTGTGGTTCCTGAGTACTGATACAGTCACCCAATTTTTTTTTCTGCGTAAAATTTCATTTCAAGCTGTAGTGTAGCAGTCTAACAACCTGTGCACTGATAACCTTCGAAGTGCAAATGCATAATTCATTCATCTCTATTACAAGTGTCTTGCATCACACAGAGGCTGTTACCTACAGTGAAATAATAAAGCTTTACATTTCTGTCATTACATAAATGGCTATTAAAACTGTTTTGGACAATTTAGCGTGTTCATTATGTACTGTAGCATTAGTGTTAGGGTCATCCTTTGCATCTTTGCTACTGTTATGTATTCTGTTGGTATGCATTATTCACAATAGTATGTGATGCAGCTGAAGAATAGTAAAGCAAGTGATGAATTTAGCAAGCTTACCCTTAGTGGCCCCTGCAGCTCCAAGATGGTAGATGGCCCCAAGAATGAGCCAGAAAGCCCTCTGCTCATCACCACTGATTCCCAGAACCTTCATGGCTGCTTGCAGCTTGGAAAACTGCTGAGATGCTCGCTGCTTATCTTCAGTCTGACAGACAGCACATGTACATGTATTCAAATAAAATTCCTCTTTGAATGATTAATAATAAGATGTCTTAGGCATGTTATTGGGAGGTTGATTTAGCTGTCAAATTATAGGTTTAAACAGGATTAGCTAAACTAACAATATCTGCAGAGGTTTAACAAATTTCAAAATACAACTTCTGACCACCTGTCACTCTTATGAAAATACAATTTTTGGATTTGCCTGTTACAAGCCAAAGCAAAATATGTCAAGGCTGATTGATGTTTTGAATGTCCATATAAGTGAGTTATTTTGATGTGAGTAGTTGCC
The DNA here is from genome assembly GCF_900324485.2 of Mastacembelus armatus. Lineage (NCBI taxonomy): Eukaryota > Metazoa > Chordata > Actinopteri > Synbranchiformes > Mastacembelidae > Mastacembelus > Mastacembelus armatus. The sequence goes on from NC_046646.1 coordinate 8,964,415, forward strand.
GAAGCTCATTATGGCACTTTTCAGTTCCTGATTATTATTTGTTTTTTTCCATATGGGTCAATGTCTCATTAAAAAGGTAGCACTTACCTTAGTCTGAGGCATGATTCCAAATGTATTGTTTTCAGCAAAATGGTTGAGATGTAGCTCAGTTCTGATGAACAAATGACAACACAGAAGTTGCCAGTTTGTTATATTTGCTATCATGTGCATCAATAGAACTATGTAAGATGCAACATGTTAAGATATTAATCCAGCGTAGAACTGTGGTGTGTTGTACATTTAATTGGCTTAATAGTATTAATCCTGACCTGAGAGCGCTATCTACTGCAGCCATCAGGTAGTAGAAGACATGAAAAGTGGACTCTCCCTCTGGTCTTCTTGTCACCCTCGTCTTCTCCAGAAGCATGGTCTGCACGGCAACAGCAAAACAGGAAATTTACATGACAGAAAATATTATATTATTTATTGGTGACACTATCTACTATTTGAAGACACACTGTCTGAGGTCCTAAGAGGTATCCTTAAACGAGATATTTAGTAATGGAGCACTAATAACTTAAATAAATGTCTTTATTTGTACCTGGATTGAGGCTGAGGCCACCAGGCCTGATTGGTCAAAGTCCAAGGAAACAATATGGGAGAAGCGACTAGCATTCCCATTCATGCAGGTAGAAGCATTCCCAAAAGCCTCCAAAACTGTGTAGACTGCCTGCCATTTCTCTGCTACAGTCAACAAAGAGAAACACAGGTCTCTGTAGGAAGCAGCAAAAACATGCACTTGACTCGTATTTTATTTTGAGTTTGGGACTTTTTCAACCTACTGGAGAAGGTTTTGTTGGCACTGCCAGCAATGGTAACCAGATACTGGATGATGTACTGACAGTTGGTGGTCTTGCCACTACCACTCTTTCCCAGTAAGACAATGGACTGATCCTGGCGAGTGGTCAGAAGGCTCCTGTAGGCAGCCTGGGCCATGCTGTAAATGTGAGGGGCTGTGTCTTCTCTTCTGCAGCCCTTGAACATTTGCATAACCTGGAAATAAGACAAAAAAAGTGAAGGAGAGTAGAAGAGACAAGTGCATCACTATAAGTTTACTTCATGATGATTACACTTTTCCATAAGTGATGTCTCATTATACGCTCAGGCTGCAGCCTACCTTCTCAGAGTACATCGAGGGAGTGCTAATGGGGTTAATGACCACCATGTTTGGACCAGCGTGGGTGTGCACCAGGTTACCACCGTAGCGCTGCCGCAGGGAGTGCATTACGCTCGACTCATTTAAATACTGCAGAGAGGCCAGGTCCTCCACTCGGTCAAACATCGGAGGGTTTGCCTAGTGGTCAAAGTCAGAGATGGTCACATGCTCACCTAGAGTCATCCCTCACTGATAAGGTTTAGAGTTGATTTGATGATTAAATACCTTCTCTATATCATCTTCATCCACATCTAATAAAGATCCATCACTCTCCAGGCGGATTTTCACCTTCCCCTCTGGCAGACTGCCCACCTCTGTCTTCAGGAGAGTTGCTGCGCCACCACAAAGCAAGGCGTTAATTTATCATGACATATGGTTTCGACCTGAATGCAAAAGCTTCATCTTGTCTTACATGCCTGATAATGTGTGGCAGGTATATCTCTTCTAATAAGGGCTAAGCTTTATTAAAAACCCAACTCAAGCATCTACAGTTAAACATCTAATTAGTCCACAGTAATGACATACAGCCTGATGTAGAATGGAGTAATCTATTCATTTGCCTTCTTTTAGCATCACAATTTCAAAAGGTTTTTCTATGGTTCAAACAACTTCAGCCATAAACAGACATATGCACTGGCACTGACAGCAGAGCAAATTGAGAATTTGCTTAAAAAGCACTAATCTTAAAAACTTAACAAAAGGTCCAAAAGCAATTTAAATGCAGACATTTTCACTAACCTAAAGAAAATCCATCCTTGTGGACAAGCCATACTTTTTCTGTGTTATACCAGGATCTCTCTGCTGTTATCTGCTCCTCAGTCTTTCCCTGTTAGAATAGGTTCATTATTATTATACATTAAAAACAGTAAAAATAACTGTTTAATGATTCATTATTAAATCAGATAATTGCACAAAGATCCCACAAATGAGATTTTCACAAGCACTGATTAACATGCAGTTCACATTCACATGAGACATAGGAGGGGAAACCAAATTCTTTGGGTAGAGGACTTCTTCCTGTGCAAAAACATAAATGGATTTGTGTCAGCTGGTTCATTTTTATGTTTTACCTCCAGCATTTTAGTCCATTACACATCAGCCCCCTGTGCAGAACTAAACTAAAGTTCCTTGCGCCTTCACTTTAATGCACCTTTCAGAGCTCAGAACTCATTGAGTATGCATTTGAAGTGTTTACTAAAGAGATGTGACAGATGGAAGGGGAGAGGTGGGTTTTTCATCACAGCTAAGTACATCACATACACAGAAATACAGAACACAAAAGCACTTTGTGGGGTTCTACAGAAATATGCTAAAATACATCTAAACACAGCATAAAAAGATTGGATATCTGCACCAAAAAACTTTTTTTTTTTCTGTTCTCCCTCTGGAGAGCTCCCTCCCATTGAATTCCACATGTAGGACAAGGAAGATGACTTCTGGGCTCACAGGTCCTGGGATTGCCTCACTAACTACTGTGACATTCTCCCGCATTCCTTTACTAGTTCATCATAAACAAAAACCACAAAATACACATCATTCTGAAACACAACAGGGATACAGCCAAAACTACAATCACTTGTAGTCATGGTCAGACCTTAGCCGCAGCCGCAGCCGCATGCGCTGCCTGAAGGATGGCCACAGGGTCCTCCTCAAGCTGGGACTGGAGGGGGGAAGCAGAAATCTAATGAGAAGCCAGTATTTGGAGTGATTGTGATAGTGAATTTAGTAATTATTTCCAAGCGCACAGCAGAATCAATGTAAAATATGTTATAGGGCAAAAAAAAAAAAAAAATGTAGTAATGGTAAATCATCATGAGTACAAAAGATAATAGAAAACTCTGCAACAAGACCAGCGACAGTTGAATGAAGAAATACTAATTTAAGCAACAGTAGCAGAATGACTTATTCTGCTAATTCACCATATCAGAATTACCATATCAATGCATTAATGAGCAGGAATTACAAGGTGTATTTAAGTACAGTGCATTGGTCTATAGGCACAAAATTCATGTTCTACCGCATTACCAGTCACAGTTAACAAGATCAGTCGCACGCAGCAAGGTATAAATGCAGCCAAGTGTAGAACAATATAATAATGAATGCTAATGAACTTAGCTATTGAAATGCTATAATACTGCATACAAAGATATGACTCAATAAAATACCCAAAGGGATTCCTGGAGTTTTTATGTCTCAGACTCACAGGTCTTCTTAGATTTTTTTTAAGTTCAGGCTGTTGCTGTCCATATAGGTGTGGACAGCAAAACTATAAAGATTATCATACAACAAGACAAAATGTCTTAGCTGCAAACTGAATGCAGGATTGGTAAAATAAAGCTTTAATTCATTTTCCCAAGGACTTCTAAAACTGGGTTGAGCATCCCTGACGCAACTTTGGTAACCACTGGTTTATGTCACATTATTACATTTCAGGCCATCACACAAAGCCAGACTGATGCATGCATAGATAGTAGCGTGGCATCAAAGACAACCACGCAGGCGCAGACAAAGTAGGACAGACAAGGGTCAGTAGAGGAGAACAAGCTTAGACTCTACAGGTGAGGGAGAGAGGCAAACCCACGGTCGAGTACCTGAGAGGATTTGGGGCCTTTGGCACACTAGCCATTCAAACAACAAGGAGGGGAGCAGCAGGTCAGGATCCAATAACCCACAGAGAAGCAAAAGTAGAGTCATGATTTGAGACAACAGTAGATCAAAGCACAGATAAGCAATAAGAATATATGCCTTTAAGTGGTCTAGAGTTTGTGAAGAAATAAGCATGCCATATAATCCAGCACTGCTAAAATGATAACACAGTGCCAAAGGGCTCCTCTCAGCTTGACAGCAAAGCACTTTAGACTGCAGTAGGGACCAAACAATGAGCAACAAATGTTACATTTTTGGATCCATAAGGATTATAATATTGCCCCTTGTGTGATATTTAGACGTTCAAGTTCAGTTCATATTTCCAAAAAGAGCCTTCCTTTTTCTGAAGTAATTTCCATAAATTAATTGCAATTGCAAATACATAGCCAGAACATGAAATCAATGATCTAGAGTTACTCGCTGTGGTTGTTCACTTCAGACAAACACAACACATGTAGAAACATTTCATGAAAAATATTTCAATAGTGGTTTTGAATGTGAGAAACAGACTCTTATGTAACCAGATAAAACAGACCTGTTCGATCGATGCAGCCTTGGTCTGGGGCAGTGCAACAGAGGAAGGTTTACCATTGGGGAGCGCATGGAGATAAGATGTCTCCTTTACCTTCACACAGTGTATGCAAATATTCACAAAGACAGACAGACATGCACACAGAGATGGATTTACATTTTGGCTTTTTTAACTTTCTTTTAACTTTGGATTCACTTCATCACACCCACAATTACAACCAACCTTAAGGTTTGTTGCTACAAATGTAATTTTCCAGTTAATTCAATCAGGAAATGAGCAAATGAAAATGACTATTAAAGAAAATTGGATCATTAAGCGCTGCGCCATAAGAAAAAAATGACCAAAGGCTTTTGTTTGTCAATGGTTATTTAAGCAACAATGAGCTACAAAGCTCTTGAAAGTAATAAAATTGTTAGCATTGCCTCGACTGAACTAAAATACAAGAAGAAACAACATCCAAGAGAGCATCTGAAATTAAAACAAAAGTTCTGTGACACCGGGATGCAGCTGTAGCTCTTGGATCAATAATTCTAGTTCTTTCCAATACTTGCATCTATTTCAGGTTGTGCTGTTAAAAACTTTTTTTAATCATTACTTGTATCATATGTGATTTCTTTGACCGTAGTGTCACTACAATATCAGATTTCATTTTAATTTTACTGTAATGCAACTTTAACAAATACATTACATAATACAGAACCTAAAGGTGAATACATATTGCTACACACATCATACTGACTTTTTTCTAAGGATCATTTAGTTGTTTTTAATGTAATGGCTGATGTCTGCTGATATATAGCTCCTGTGAGAGCTCAAAAGTACAACTTTCCATGAATGCTTCATCACACCTCAATGTACATTTATAGGTTCAGCTGGCATTTTACTGCCTTTAATATTTCAAACCTACACCTTTTCCTAAATCTGCTAAAAACACAAAGTCCCTCAGCAAAAGAAAAATACCAGGTGCATATCTTCAAAATCAAATCCCTAAGTCCATGGCCAAATACCCTGCTACTCCCCAGATTTCACTGACATCTGCTGACAAAATATTTAGAGAGCAGAGAGACAAAATGCCAAAACAAAAACTAAATAAAAGAAAAAACCTTGTCAGAGCTACAAATTAAAACAGGAATTATAAAAAGAACTTCTTTTAAAAGTTGAAATTTAAACGTTACAAATTCAGCTGAAAAGCTTTAATTATCCAAGCACATGATGATGCATGACAAACTGGGATCCTGTTATTAGGAGAAGGGTGTGCAATTAACAAGAACTCCTGATTAATTTAATCTAAAAATGTGATTTGAATTCTTATTCTTTTCCTTTTTAAAAAGCATCCCAAGGATTCTTAAAGTCTCTGCATCAGTGGTCTGCAGCACAACTTCAAGCTGGAGGTAACACTAGAGGTAAATATCATGTGGTGGCTGTAATGCCTGTTATTATCACACAGCATGCTCCACCTAGAGGTTAAGAAGCAAACATGCACTTCTTTCACCCAGTACCTCTGGTTTCTTCACAGCAAGTGGACGAGGCCTGGGGATAAACCCTGCAGGCGGAGCCAATGGGTCTGTCTTTGGGACAGGGATGAATCCTGGAGGTCTTGCCAGGGAATTCTGTTTTGGGGGAACAGGACTGGATTTTCTGGCAGGAATGAAACCGGGTGGAGGAGTCAACAAGTTCTGTTTAGGGACAGGGATGAAACCAGGAGGTGGGATGAACCCAGCTGGAGGGGTGAGGGGATTAGACTTTAGTGGAGCAGGGTTTGGTGCTATAGTAGTAGCCACAGATGTGCCAGTGGCCTCCTCTGTTTTCTCCACTGTAGGGTTTTCCTGCTCTTCCTCCACCTTTTCTTTCTCCTCATCTTTCATGTCATCTCTCCGGTCCTGGGTGCGCGTGCGAGGCCGATGCTCCTTGGTTCGGCTTCTGCCCATTAGGCTGGTCAGGCCCAGGGAGATGTCATCCTTATCCTCCCCAGAGGCCTTAGTGGTTTTAACCACCGAGCCTGCAACGGCTGCAGCTGTTGCAGGCTCAGAAGCCCTGGACTGGTTCTGCTCTTCTGTCCCTGCAGGAACCACACGTCTAACAACTCTTCTTACCACCCTCACCACCTTCTTACCACTAGAACTCTGCTCCTGGCCTGGCGTGTCTGAACCACCCATAGCAACTTTATTATTGGACTCTTCAGCTGTTGATGCAGTTGACTGAGGACCACTTCCTGTGTCTGGGCTGGGTTTAGTGACTGCCTGAGGTTCACTACTATCTACAATGGGCTGGACACAAACACAGCAAGGCAGAAAATAGTGCAGATTATTCCCATGGCTGATGCAGATAAACTGTCAAAGATTTCAACAGCAGGTTCTCAGCTCAGAGATTCTGTATAGAGGATTATTCAAAAATGGATTTATACTGGCTTGTGTATTTCTATCTTTGTATTTTAAAACCCTCACTCAAGTTAGCATATGAGTCAATACTGCATTCTCATTCAGTTTTAACACTGGGGTTTACTGGCAAACTATAGACAGGGACTAAGTAGTTGAGCAGGGGAAAAAATAAAGTGTATCCACCGGGGAGTGTTTTGTTTGTATCATGCATGGATGCAATTGTTATGATGTATATCTTCTCACTGGTTTAACAGTATTGCACTGTATAGGTAGCAGTACACACAAAAACATAAAGAAAATGAAGCCTGCTAGCAACCAAACAATGATAAAAACATTGCATAATTTAAAGTATTTTAAAAATTGGCTTTAAAAATCTCATGAGGTGAGAAACATACACATAAGGATCAAATTCCAATCCAAACACCAGTGTCACTGGCCATATATCCCTGTATAACTGTTTAATACGATGTATTGAATTAGGCGGTGAGCCAAATGATACCCAACACTGACAATGCAGAGACTAAAATGTTCTTTATCAAACACATGCTGTGATCCTGTTCTTTAAACAGCAGATGCCTTGCAAATGTTGAACCTTCAGCCCTATCAGCCCAGACTTAATATATCACATTCCAACACTCACTTGCCAACTTGCCAGGACTACAGTAAGTGATTTGAGCTTTCATAACATCACAAAAAAGTATTAGTTAACCAAATTTCTTTCCGCACACAAAACCGATCATGTGAATTAGTGCCCACAGCATGCTGATGAAAAAACACTTACGTCTGGCTTGCTCTCAACTTTAACCTACACAAGAGAAAACAGCATAAAAAAAAAAAAAAATCAAACCAAAGATTTATACCACAGCGATTCTCTATCGTCATAAAATATCATTTCACAAAATCACTTAACAGGATGCAGAAATTAAACATGAGGCAAAAACAAAAGTAAACCATGACTTTCCTTTTGCTCCCAGAATGAAAAACGTGATCTGTATGCCATGGTGATGGGCCAGAAGTCATGGAACAAGCTGGGCGGCCAGAAGAATCAATATATGGAATGATGAGAGAAAAAAAAAAAAAATACAGACAGCCAAGAAGTGGAAGATGTATTGTGCAGAGCGATGAAGAATGGGAATTTAGGGGTGAGTGGTTGGACACTGTGGTCATATACCAACAGGACAGCAGGACCATGCAGCACTGAGGACAGAGCACATGAACATAATGAAATGTACAACTTGCTTTCACCACACAGCAGGAGACAAGTGGAAACCAACACTAAGTTCTAAGGCCTACAAATTGCCAACACAACTAAAAGTCTATACTCAGAATGTGTAATGTTATTTACTGTATATATAAGCCTCATTCTCAATCAATTACTATAACTATGTATGAAGAACCACCCTTTAACTCAATCAGTCCACTAAAATGATTACATACAACGCTGGTCATTTGTTTTACTTGTAGTGTTGACATAAAATCAATTCGAAAACATACGACTATCGCACACAACAGAAATAAGGGCCAACAGCCCAAAACATTAAAGCCAGTGATATTAATGGTCAGTGGACAAAAGAATCAAACATTCAGTACAGTTCCAGTTTTCATACTTCAACATAACTACAACTAATGACCAGGCAAACATGCACCTTGCTCAATAGCCATCACATCTTTTCATTAACAGTTTAAAAACTAAAAAATAAGCCTTTTACTCATTGAGGAGATGCAGCGACACAGCAATGTGTTTCACTGTCTCTGGCCCTGCTTTCAAAAGAGTCCACTCCTATAAATAGTTTAGGCAGTGAAGGAGGCCATTCTGATGTGCCATCAGAGTCTAAATGGAACCACTAAACAGAGCATGTACACCCCAAGCAAATCCCACTGCTCGCCACACACATGGCCCACCAGAGCCCATTACCTTCTCTCCGGGCCTAGTTAACCTTCCAATCTTCGCTCTGTCACTGGAGCAGTGCGGTCAGGGCCAAGGCAGAGTGAAACCTGGATCTGGAAAGAGCACACACTAGTCCTAAGTGAGCGGGAGGGCAACCACGAGGGCGGGGTCAAAGTCAGCATAGCATGGCAAAGCTGTGGTCTGAGGACTGGATGGGGGTAATGTAAGAGGAGCTCAGCAGGAAGATATGAGAGGGACAGCTGCTCTAACACAGGGGGGACTATAAATAGGATTTGCAGAACAACATTAGTTACCACTGCCACATTTCCCTGTCAATCTCTTTTCTTGGTGACATGGAATCACAGAGGCAGTCTCCCTCATCAGTGGGCTATTCAAACTTTCATATATGTTTCCCTTTTGGGGGAGACACAAAAACTACAGTAACCTAATAAAGAAATTAAAAGATAATCCAAAGATTTATGACTCAGTAGTAAGTGCAACAATTTTCTACTCCAGACTTCAAATTAAATAAAAACTTTTATCATCCATCCCCATAGATATTGACTGGTTGAATAAGAAATTTGTCTGCCGAGAATTTCGAAAGAACAAACAAGCATCCCGTGTTGTTTAACAAGTGTAAGGTAAGGCTGGGATGGACAGCTAATGAGCAGACACAAAGCACACATATACACACACCAAGGACCAAAGGACAGAAGTACTGATCTAAGGCCACAAGATGTCTTTAGTTAATTGTGGACGTTATGCTTTTTCACCATGCCTTTTACACCACAAGAGGGAGCTATTGAACAACGTATCTGATTTATCTGTTTCACAATAGGTTCTGCTGGGACACTGACCTAAATTCAAGATATTGTATTGATTATTCCAAACCCTTATATGACACTCATTTCATGTTTGTCTGTGGTAGTAAAGATTTTGAACATTTTAAAAAGACACAGACCTTAAAACTGCATTTCTGTTTAAACAAAATGTGCCTTGTCACGGCTTAATGACACGTCAAAAGCACGTTGCTGTAAAACCAGTTGGGTAAAAATAAATGTCAGAGCGAGTTGCCTGGAGGTAGGAATTCACCTCATTCAGGAAGGGTAGTCACACAAAGAAAACATGAAAATATAGCAGCAGGCTTTACTCGACAGCAATGAGTTAACACAGTCTTGGTATGTTAGTTTCCTTTTCGTGACCGCATCAAAAGTTTCATTCATCAAATAATAAGCAAAGCAAAGTGTGATAGCAATTGTTTAAGTATCTCAGCCAGAATCAGAAGTAACATCCATGATAACAACTTTTTTCTCCTCTCTTTATAGTGTGCAAAAATAGAGCCTTCCTTTAAAAAAAAAAAAAATGCTACTATCTGCTACAGGCTCACAGCTTCACATATTAACACTCAGCAAAAGCCAGCCAACACTCATCCTAGCTGGGCTATCTGGCACAATCTGCTAATCCCCAGAGTCAGTTACTGGGACAGAGCATTGCATTGGCTGTTTGTCTGCACATGGTTAGTCCAGACCAAAGATTAAGGATTCTGTGCACCACAAACACTGTTGATTCTGACCCAGTTAAATCCTTCCATACTATAAGATCTGTTCAAATCATGTTGAAAAAGTGTAACATAAACTGGAGTTTATATCACAATTAAAATTTATACAATGTAAATGAATGGATGAACATAATCATCTTAAAGCTTCATTAACTTGCTTAATCCTGAAAAAAGTATTACATTTATTAAGAAAATCTTATCATTTCAGATTAAAATCTGCATACTGTGCATCCCAGGTCAGAAATCACATCAAACGTTTGACATGGGGCTGTGCTTTGGGAGCTAGGAGTAGAAATCAATCATGGGACATCACACAGTCCACTGTCTACTTCATAAAATTCCCGGACGTGACCCAGATTTTACTCAGTAAATAGGCCTGAAAATCAGAACTTCTCCACGAGAGTGGGTGAGCGTGATTTAGGAAAAAGCAAACTTTAAAATCAGGTGTTATTCCACCTGTGGATACTGTCAGTAAGGATAATGTGGCTGACAAGTTAAGGGTGTGTCTGGTAAGTGTCTATGTTCCCCTGACTGACACAGAGGTTATCAGTTACACACCCAGGAATGTCAAGAATGTCTGCCTTACTATGTCAAACAGCAGGCCATGATGGACACACACATTACAAATTTAGTCTATAGGAAGATCTTTACCTGCATGTGTCAGGGGAGAAAAATGTTAAACTTAGAAATAATAGAGAAAGAATGGAGAGATGGTGAGATGGATAGATGATCTCTTAAGCACCCTCTTCATCATAAACCAAAAAGCTTTATCCTTTGAGGCCACACCTCTTTCTAATCCATGCCTGTGCTAACACTGCTCCTGTAGCTTCTTCCAAATAGCAATGGATATGTGCACTTTAAATGGGCAGTTTAGGGAGATTACACCATTTGCTCATTGCCCAATGAAAGAAAAAAAAAAACTGTGTCTGGGCTGTACAAAGACAGCAAATGTATTTGATGGCTCATTAGTGATGCAGGGATGTCTGTCCACCCTGGCATTAAGGCTCTTAATTTTCTTAAACATGTCAAATTAGGTTTATCATTTAAACATTACCTGGATCAGCTTTTTCTTGTTTGCTGTTATGGTATCATGTTGCTGCCAGTCTGTCTGACTAAATGTTCAGAAATAACAAAATGACATTCAGCCAAACAAAAATTAAGATATAAAGTTTTTGTTGAATACATGTGATAATATTTAAATATGAAAGGAAAGGGCAATAAAAAACTGCCACGTAAACTCTGGCAGACGGACTCAGGTGTACGGTAACAAAGAGGAATGTGACGTTCATGAATAAAGTATCCAATTCTCCTTCAGGCACCTCTGACTTGTTGAGAGGTGCCCTGCATGGTTACATAATGCCTCTGACCAATTGATTTACCTCCACCAGCTGGAAAATTGTCGAGCAGCGCCCCTCCCTTTCAGAATGTCTCAAAGACAACAAAGAGCAGCCACACAGGATCCCAGACCTACTCACACTGTGCACACCTGCTCATGCACAGTACAGCTGGATTCCCTCGTACAAACCGAACCAAATGGTACTGTAAGAACATTAATTTTTTTTTTTTTTCATGCTTTGTTTAGAAACAGGATAAATCAATCCTTCTTTAATTCCCAAACAGTTCCCAAGCTGCTCTACCCTCATGTAGTAATGGACAGTGGGAGGTGGATTTTTTGAGACTTTTGAACAAAGTCTTTCAGGGTTTAGATTAACTTTTAGTGTTTGTGCTACACTAAGTCACCTGGATGTAGCTTCATTTTAAGCAAACATATATAAGAGTGGTGTCAAACGGCTCATCTAACTCTTTGGCATTAAAGCAAATAAGCATATTTGTTAGAATGTTGAATTTGTCCTTTAAATATTCTGAGACAACATATAAAAATGCTGTGCACATCTCACAGGAAGGTTACCTGTTTTGCTGGGCTGTAGATCCAGCACCCGGACCTTATTATACCCACCTATAAATAGTGCTGTTGGTTCTAGGTCAGCTACACAGTCACACTTTCTGCTTTTTCAAATGGCCTGTCTAATGACGATCATGATCAGTTGAATGTAGGACAAAGACAGGGAGACTAGTGTCTCTTCTAGGGAAGCACATGAATGGTGCCTGACAGTGGACACATTCATTTCCACAGTTCAGTGTAATTCACAGCTATATTTCATAGGTAAAAGTGTTGGATGGAGGGAGAGACAGATAAGCACATATTAAGTTTACACCTACGGTTTCACACTTTAACATATAATATCTGTCTAACTCACTTATTTGATCATTTTCCAACACCACATAAGAAAAGCATGCTTCCTCCTCTATAGGTGGTCAGCATCAACAAAAGCTGTTGTAATCCCTCAGGTTTCTCAATACGAGCCTTGAAAGTGCACCTTTTACATCTTATTTACCTGCCAAAACAGCAATCCAATTATGGCCCCACAACATGGGGTTAAGCACTGAACTTTAGATTAAGCCAAGCAAATCTGACCCAGGTTTCAACCCGGACATTCTCTGGAAGTATGGAAACAATAATAATTACACACAAAAAAAAAAAAAAACTACACATTGGTTAGTAAGTCAGTCAATCCTATAACATTTGTCATTCTGAATAAATCTGTACCGGGAGGCTAGCCCAACGTGGTAGTATCAAAAGGAATTTAGTTTGCTAATTGAAACATCCATAATATTTTATTTTAATCAGAACCAAGGTTTATTTCACCTGCTGTCCAAACTCTACTACCACAAAATTAAACGCTTAAGAAATTCAGGTGTTTGTTATGCTGGCTAATAAACGCTCCTCTATTTGTTGCACTTGATTAACCAAGTGAAAAAAACTGAATGGGGTGCCAGCAGAGTCTTATAACACCATATGGCCATGAGCTGTGGTGGCGCTTGGGCCGTTGTTTCCTTCAGAATCCCATTGTTTAGTGTCAATAGACTAGGGGGAGGGGGCAGGGGGATTATATATACACACAGACAGAACACATGCTCGCTTTCAAAACACATACACACAAACACTCCTCCATACATAAAAAACACAAAAGCACAATCCGTTCCACTCATGATCCAGACATCCTTAATCCACTACATGACAGTGTGAAAACATATACAAAAGGTTACAGTAATTTTCAGCAGTAAACACCTTTACCTTTGTACATGTAGAGTATGTAGAACCCCAAACACAGATCCAGGTGCACCACAATGATACAGACACTCTTTCTCAGTACACTGCAAATTGGAGGAATCCTTTTCAGATGTCTGTAATTGTTACAATATCCAGGGTGTTACAGTTGGGGTGCACCCTGGACAGATCAGTCTGTCACAGGACACAGATAGACAAACACTGACATTCACCCCTACAGGCAACTTAGAGCCGCCAGTTAACCTAACCCCAACCTGAGTGTCTTTGGACTGTGATAGGAAACCCATGCAGACACACTGAGAACATGCAAACTCCAGGGTCAAACGGGAATCAAACCTGGAACCTTCGCACTGTGAGGCGACAGTGCTAACCACATCACTTCCCCATCATGCCGTCCATTGTTACAATATCCACAATGAAATTAGCATAAACAAAAGAAACAGCATTTTAAAAGACACAGGTATAACATTATATGATGGTACTGAAGAAACTCTGTAACACGGAATTTGTGTCAGTGCTACTTACATTGAATACTTCTTTGTGCAGGCCTTGAGTAGTTCTCAGCCAGCTGCGGCTCAACTCACTCAGCTCCAAAATCGGCTTCACCTTCAGCCGGACTGAGTCTCCAGACTGACGGATCATCTCCACGATCTCATCCCTGCTCCTGTTCTCCACATTGACCCCATTTATTTCCACCAGCCTGTCTCCTGGCAGTAGGCCCAGAGCTCGGTCCTTCGTCCCAGCACCTGGTTCAGCAAAGTGCACCACATGCCGGCACACTCCTCCGTCGGGCTGCCTGTCCAGCATAGTGGTCCTGCGCAAAGAGAAGCCAAAATCCCCAGTGTTGCGCCGCTGCAGCTCAAGTTCTCTTGGATCTGGAATTGGAGGAGGAATAAGTATAGGCAACTGTAGGTCTGCACCGGGAAAGGTCTTCTCCACCACCTCAGGAATGTTAACCATGTTGGAGCCTTTGGGGTTGGGGTGGGACTTCGAAGAAGGTATAATTGAGTTATGCCCAGAAAGATGTGAATCCACCAAAGCATTGTCCTCTTTGCTCCTCTGGGATAAAGACACTTGTCTCTGGCCTAACACTGAATTCAACTTGGCCAGTTCACCAAACTTAGCTGCTCTCTCTTTGACAGAGGTGCGATGAGGTTCCAGTTCATTTCCCTTCATATCTTCACCAGCAGTACTTGCACTTATTTGCTCCACACCCTGCTCTGGTGTGTGGTGAAGGCGCTCAGCCGGCAGGTCCATCAGGCAGAGCTCTTTGTTGCTAGGCAGCTTGATCGGAATAGGACTGGAGATCTCCAACTTGGTCCTTGACTCTCTTTTAGAGCTCCCTCGACTAAGGTGGAATAAGCCTCTACGTATGCTCATCTCTTCCAGGCTTTTTAACTCTGCCTGGGACATACGCTCTTTTTCTTTCTTCTCTTTCTTCTCCTTCTTACCTAAGTCCTTTTCCTTCTCTTTCTTAATTAGGTTAAACATGCTTTTTGATCGTTTTTTTTTTTTTTTTCTTTTGCTTCCAATCAGTTTGAATTACTTACCCTAAGAAAAGGAAAGTGTGATATAAATTATTGTGTGATGGCTTCATAGAAATATATCATCTACAGTAGACATGGATGCTTCATAATGCCACCTGCAGAGAAGGGGAAAAATTTTGAGATTTTAGAAAATATTTGTTGTCAGTATAATGCATCAAAACAGTTTAGTGTAACAATCAGAACGTGATAAGGAATCTATCAAGCTGATTTAGTGACCAATCTGCAATAGCATTTACTGTGCATTATGTTGACAGATACGGAAAAACAAAATGCAGTATATAAGCTATATATTTTATCTTTATTTAAGCCTTGTGTGCTTACTTCAAGAATATTTTTCATATTGTTCTGATTTTGACCTTTAAAAAAAAAATCTGGTATTGATCACATTATTGTGACAATAATAAATCCCTTCTCATGGCTGTATCCTCTTAGTCCTATCCAGTGACGTATGTCTATGCAACAATCCAGTGGCAAGAAAAAGTAGGCGATTTACCGGGTTTTCTGCAGTAAATGGGACTTATCTAAGTCACAAGGACAGACAGACAAACACTAACACAACACAAACAATCACAGTCTTTGGTGTGCTTTTTGAACACATTTCCCGAACGTTCATAGCACTGGTGGGAAAAGTAAGTCAGCTCTTGGATTTAATAACTGTCAAATCTCCTTTGGCAGCAATAACCTGAAATAAGCACTTCTTGTAGCTGCGGATCAGACCTGCACAACAAGGACGAGCTTTGGACTATTCTTCCTTACAGCACTGCTTCAACTCAGAAATATTCCTAGGATATGTGGTGTGAACAGCTCTCTTGAGGTATTTCCACATGGGTTAACATCTAGGTTCTGACTCTTAAAGGTAGATTTTCTTTGAAGCCATTCTGTAGTAGATCTACTTTGATCCCACTGCCCTGCTGCGTCACCCAACCTCTGCTGACCTTCAGCTACTGGGCAGCATCTCTGACACCATCCTGTAAGAAACTTGGATAAAATTAATTATCTCCTTGATCAAGCTGTGTCAAGCTGTCCAGGTCCAGCTGCAGCAAAGGACCCCCTGAATCATGAGGTTCCCTCCACCATATTTCACCTTAAGATGATGCTTTCATGTCTGTGTGCTGTGCTGCTTGTGCTTTCCAAAGAATTACACCTTCATTTATTTATTTATTTAGTAATTATTTATTTATTTTATTTATCAGCCTGCTCCAGCTAACGATGTACCATGATCTGTTTGCTGATGTCAATAGCCTAGGGGTTCACATAGTTTTTGCAACCAAAACTGTAGCTTCAATATTGTATTAGATATTGACAGAAAGAATACAACAGTTTGTGTGTTATTAGTTAAAACATAATGGGTTTGTTTATTATTGTAACTTAAAGACCTGTCTGTATTTTAGGACAGATTTATATATAAATGTTGGTTGTGTTTGTTTATTATTGTAACTTAAAGACCTGTCCGGATTTTAAAACAAATGTATACATAAATACAGGTATTTCCAAATGGGCTTCCTTACTTGTTCTTGCTGTTGTGCGTGCAGGCTGCACTTTGGGAGGGCTTTGATCGTATCTGTCTTGCTGCCAAATGTTCAGCATCGGCATTAAAGCGACACTGAACCTCTGAACATTTGTGCATGAGTTACTCCATTCGCAGCTGCATGCCTCGTACATGCCTAGCCAGCAAAACCTGCTTTGTTTTTGTCCCCCTACGAACAGTAAACTCGCATTATTCCACACGTAATCACAGGTCCTGAGGTCAGACAGGCCGTGAACCAGCCAAATACAGTATCAGTCACATATCCACACTATCTGGATATTTTCATGGGGACTTGTTTTAACAGAAAACATGAACACATTCCTGTGTTTTGTCTTTTCTGAACTTAAACATGGCACATGTTGTAACTATTCTGTCGCTGTGACTACTGCACAGCCGTAATGCTCTCCCTTTAAGCTGCTTGTCCTCATTCTCTAGCACCGGTGGCCTTAGGAAATATTTTCATAGTGTAAAAATGTCACTCCTGAAAAATAACAGCGCCTACGTGCTCTTAGCTGAGGTGATCGAGACCTACCTGTAATTGTCCGGAAATGACAGCGTTGATCTTACTAGAAGTTTGAAGCATTTTCCTCCTTTCAACTGACCGTAGGTGCGAGCTTGTGGTGCCTTCAAATGCTTCTCGTAAGCTCCGACTCCGGATAACTAAGGTCAGGTATTATCGATAGCCTAAATATAATCTCGTCTCTATGTTTTTGATCAGAAACATCAAAATGCCTAATATAGCCCAGTAAAGTGTGGTAATCTAACTAGACTTTGAACTAAAGAAAGTTAAGTCGTAATGTCAAAAAGCAAAACTCCACTGTAGGTTTTTAAATTCAGCATCCTTTGATCGTATTTGGGTCGTCAGTATTAAAAGCCTCGAAATACCAATAATTCCTTCGACATTTGAAGGCAGCACAGGTGTAAATTGGACGACAGTGACACCTCCTGGTTGTTTTGTTACTTGAACCACAAACCAACAGGGCAGTTAGATTACTGCCAGGGTGCCCAGTTTTGCTTGTTAGGGCTCAATGATTTCATTTAAAAAGTTTGATAGAATATTATTCGACCTGCTGATTAACACTTGGATTAGATTTAAAAACGTGCTTTTAATTAATTCATTTTGTATTGTTTGTGCGATGCTACTAGACTCAGTTTGTGCCTTCTTCTGTGATCAGTGTTGTTGATTTGATGAGATACAAATGCCACACAGGACAGCAAGATAGTGTTTTCAAATTATATCAAACTAATTATGAAGCTGCTGACGTTTAAACACATCATCTGCCTATTTATAAAAGATATGGTCAATGATTATTCAGTAGCTGTAAGTGTGGGTGTCAGAAGAAATGTTGTGACTGAATCATAGCTAGTGCATTACTTTAACTATATTTACAGAAACACTATTTTTGAACAGTGAATGAATGAACCAAGTCCATCAGTAAAACCCAAATGTCACAGGAGATGGTTGGTGTGGGTCTGCAGGAGGACCCAGCCTCATAAAAAATGCTTTAGCTCAAGCAACAGCGGGTTGTTGTCAGAATACGATTTCACCTGTATAGGGTCCACGGTCAAGCTACAGCACGTGTAACATGTAGAGAATAGAAGTCTGAAAATATAGATCCAGATAAAATAATGTAGCTCCACAGTGTTCAACGTGATGCAACCTAGGCTGACACTGAACATGACGTTGAGAGAAAGATGGCCTTTTCTGTTGCTCGACACACAAAGCAGTCAGTTCTGTTTGGGCATGCGTAGGTGTCACAGCAGTGTGGAAATTCAAATCCAAAAAGGTAATGAGGAAGATTATCTTCATGATGAAGCATAGCAAAATATGAATGATGTAAATGACTAGCACTTGGCTAGAGAGCTGGCTTGGATCTTTTTCATTTCTGACTTTCTCTTCCCGTTGGCTCTTCTCTTCACACTCCCCTTTCCTGTGAGCTCCAGTCTTCACTGGTATAGGTGATGTCATCTACCAGGGTTGTCTCTGTGTCTCTTTCTACTGTATATGTTTATCCCTTTCAAATGCAGGTGAGGACCTGGGGACCACTTCAACCTACTTAACCTCTAACTTTTCATTCTTGGCAGTCATTTGCAAGATGTAGACAATGTAGAAGATAGCTGGTGTGGAGACATGAACAAAACAGCTGATATTGTTGCATCCAGGCTATACAGTGTTGCAGGTAAACTTGGACTGCTCATCACTATAGACAGCATCTGCCACCAGGACCGCAAGCAAGATGTGGAAGATATGTAGCATTGTCCACCATCTGTTGCCAGTGGACCAGTCTCCCATTTCCCAGTGTCTACACTACTTTCCCCGTGCCGTCACACTGATGAACAATTAATCCATGTTGTCAACAGAACACTATGAACAACCCCCAGTGCAATACCTGTGCAAGTGCAATATGTAATTAACTTAATAACAGTGAATAACAACTATAAATATTGTAAATATAAAACAGTCACTCATAAGTTCTTTTCTACTCTCTGGACTTCACCTATTCCTAGTTCTATTTCTATCTGTATTCCTATTCTATTTCAAAGACTAATTAATCTATGCACATATTGTGTGAACTGTTGTGACCGGCACACTGAGAGCCACTGTACCGGACTCAAATTCCTTGTGTGTCCAATATATTTGGCAAAAAATCAGATTCTGATGCAGATATTTTTGAGCAACAACTGAATCATAGTTATACAGAAGTGGTTTTCCTAAACATGACTCACCAGTTTTACCAAAAAGGAAGGTGCATGAAATGTGTTGTTTGCATCTCTAAATTTAAATATTGACCAACAAATCCCCCATAAATGTACAAATATCCTAAATTTTCTTTCTTGTGTGTCATCGCCATTTCAACATCTGGCAAACCTTTGAGTATAATCATTAAGTATTTTTCAAAAGGTTCAACTGCTTAAGTTATAGTCCAGATTTCATTTATCATGTGTATTTGCTATTACATAAGACCAGCTGTTACATTAAGTTTTGCAATAATCAGTGAGAGGGTTTATAAATTAATTCTGAAATAACAAATAAACTTGACTTCTAACTCAATGACTAATGGAAGAAAATTAATTTAGGCTTCTCCAAAACTAATAGAAGCCAAAACAACTTCTGTTATGTTCATTTCACTGTCTTATCCTGGAGGAATTTGTCTTGGGAGAGTCTAAGACTTCCTTATCCAAAGCTGGAAAAATATCAGAGGAAGCAGTATGTATAATTATAGTTGAAGGGAGGCCCATTACTGGATGTTACCTTGTCCTTTTAACTGGAATAGGGGAAGATAGATTGACCAAACATATTCTGCAATTGAAACTAAAATGTTTATTGCACTGTATGTGAAAAGGGGCTTTCAATGTGCAGTGGGACAGAATGAAAAGTACAATGGGTGAACCTTTACTGAGTAGAGTGAAGAGTTCAAAGAACGTACTGGAAGGCACGTGATCTATACTGAGTCATGCATATTAGTGAATTTTAGAGCTGATGTCATGAATTCCAACAAAATTTGGTCTTAGTGGAGGCACTTGACTGAATGTAATGTGAAGAATCCACACAACAATGTAAATCAATTTTCCCATTTCTCTTATGACAAAGTTCATAAAGACTTAGCAGCGACTTTGAACTTTTTTTTTGCAATATTTTGTTTCAGTATGAATATGCTACAAATCATACTTATAAACTTTACACTTACAGCACCTTTAACCATGCATTTTCTCAGTCTAACAAAGTCTGGAATAACAGTAATCTTTTTATGGGCCTACTTGTACAGTCATAATCCTGTCATAATGCAAATTAATTAACACAATAAAAATTGAAATTTTCTGCATTTATTTATTTTTGGTTTTTTGTGATTTTTTTGTGCAAAAAAGTAAAGGATATTTGATATACTGCACATGCCTAACTGGGTTTGAATGGAAGATGTTGCAATGGTATGCAATCACATGTTTCTTAGTTATTTGAGCCTTTAGGACAGCCTTCAGTGCTTATGAAGGTCATCTGGCATTACCTACTGTTCTTGTAACTCCAGATGCTCTGTACTTTTTTCTTGGCTGTCTACAAGGTTGAATGTGTCATTTGACCACAGTCAGGCATCCTGTATTCCTAATGTTGTCTGCCTGTATTTAATAAGAGACATCACCCTGCCACAACAGATATAGGCCTACCAGCTATTTATTAATAGAAATCACATCACATTTTCTCTTTAACAAATGACTAGTTCTACATGTGAAGCATCTTTGGAGGAGATGCTGCTATGACTACAAGGGCACATGTCATTAACCATTCAAAGGTTTGTTAGCTAATTGTTGGTCATGCAATTTGATTATGAATGACAAAACTGCATTTGGCCCTCAGATGACTAGTGCTTATAAAAAATGCTGACAGGGTGTGGTTTATATATTGGTTTAGACCTACAGTGTCAATTTCCATGTTCTAAGTATTTAAAGCTAGGTAGAAAATGTATTTCTGCCACATACACAACTTGTAGCCTACTTAATGTACTAAAACTAAAACTTAATGTGACAATGACCTTAATAAACCTCTCATAAACAGCCTAAAGAAGAAAAAAAGAAAGTAATTCATGGACTTAATTGTCACCTACCAACTTAAAGCATGAGGCTCATTCATCACCTCAGAAAATGTACACATTTAAAACTCAGAATGTGCCTACAACACATGGCAAGCAAATTATTTTATTTTAACTTTACTTTTTATAATGTAAGGAGTGTTTTCTCAGTACTGGATCAGGCTTAATGGTCATCTAGAGACATTTTACTCGTTTTCATTCAACCCCATTTAATGAATGAAGACAAACTGCTTATTATATTTTATTAAAAATGCACTTTTTTTTTTACTAAAACACAATCTCAACCCAAGCACATGCGACAGTAGACTATAACAAATGCCCCTCGCAGAATCAACGAAATACCATTCAGAGGGGTGTTTATAAACCCAACTAAATCAAATTAGTTCCATGATAGGACAGAAACGATTCAGATCATTTCTAGCAATTATATTTCGCAATACATTAGTAATTCAACAGTCTTATTTTATCCATCTAATTTTCATGCGCCGCGTAAACGATAAGAGTAATTATTTTATGCATCGCAAATTCAACACCCCCTGCCCTCTCAGTCGTGTGTAAAATGGTCCAGCCCTCGAGGTTACCGGAAGTTGTCTCAGCTGCCATGTTTGGTTGCTTTGTTGTAGGCTCTACCAGGTTTCCTTCAGAATTAGTAAGTGTGGAAATGGAGCCGAGCTGGAGTACGTTTCTTTTTCAAGTAAGTTGACTCTTCAAGAGGGAAATTGGGATACCTCGTAAAACAGCCTGTAGAACCTTAATCACCGGTTACGTTAGCAGTAAAACCAGTTTTAAACGAGTAGTGTCCAAGATCAAGTAACCAAGCAAAACAATGGTTTATGAATCCAGGCTTCCAGCTGTGAGGCTTGGGAATGACGCTAGAACAAAAAAAATCAGTTCTTTCAGCGAGTGTTTGAAAAAAATATGACCTGTTTTTATACTGTACCTGATATATAGATAGTGGGTGTACAATATCTCGACGGCGCTGGTGATTTTGAAGTTTGTTTGCCAAGTGGAAAGCAGCGAAACATGCGGGATGACTAGAAGTGAAGCACCGTTACAGCCGAGACACACTGGTTTCCCCTTGGAGGCGAAGACGCCGTTGGATAATAAGATGTAACGTGGGCGCAGATTTTCGCAGTTTCATCGATAATCCCGCAGAGGTTTTTTTTTAATTTAACGTGGGTCATGTTAGTGAGCATTTGATGCCTGGGTTATGAGCTGCTGAGATTTACTAACGGCGATGGGCAAGTCCGAGATGAACTTTCCGCTCGGCTCCGCCGGTTCGACAGTAACTAGCCAAGTTAGCTAACGGTGTTTGGACTGCTCTGTCAGACTCGCTGGCTAATTCGGCTTCGTTTGGGCGAGGCTGCCGTGGCGAGCTTGTTAAAACTATCGTTACACGACTCGATAACGAGCGCTGCACACAGCCCCCTGTTTATTAAGTGGCTATTTATTCGGGTGACCGCGGTGGAAAGGAATTCAAACTATGCACCAGCTAACACTAGCGACGAAGACGCAGATGTGAAATTAGCGACGACATTACGCAATTTGTAAATTCATTTTCAGCCAGAAAGTGAACGCTGCTGTTCAGACACGGGGTTTAGTGGTTTTCGCTGTTACCAAGATGGAAGCCTATTGTTCAGTGGAATGAATGAAATATTTTATTGTCATGGCCTTATTTATCCTAGCCTTAAAAGAATCAAGCCCAGTGTGAACATGAAATATTCAAGAGCCAAGGGGGAGTATTTCATTCTGCTGTGTTTCCTAGTGCTAAGAGGGATTTTTCTGTACCGGTACCATCATTAAACTTGTGCCTCAGTGGGTGTGATAAAGTCCTTATGGGGAAAACTTCTTCAGGGAATATTGAGTGAGTTCAGTATTATTCACAGCAGCTTTTTTTGTGTTAGAAAACTACTGTATCTCTCCTTTAATGTTCACAGCAGAGTTAGGTTAGTGCCATCTCAGTTTCTTTTAATGCAGCATTTGTCTGTTACGGTTGAATTTTATCTAATATTTTGTACAATCTTTGGGGCCATGTTTACTGTCTACTGTACTGATCAGCTGACTAAGTAAATAGAAATGTGTAAAATTAGTGCCTCTAGAGAAATGATGGACTATAGCGATGAAAGTCAAATAAATTGCAATAAATTATATTGTGGATCTGTAATGTTTTTGATTTAAAAGTTCTTAAAAGGGCTGGATAAATGTTAATATTGATGATGAGATGTTAAACATTTTGTGTGTAAGCAAGAGTCAGAAATAATATGAATAGTGCTAATAATGCTTTTTTTTTTTCTTTTTGACACTTCTATCATTTTTGTCAGCTGTCAGACACCGAGCACCTTCATGATAAAAAAAAAAAGCAGATGGATGCTGTGGCTTGTGTCTGGCGTCTAGCCAAAATCTCTGCATGTATCATGTACCTCATAGTGTTACTCTGTCAATCTCATGTAAGTCTGTGCACATCCACTGTGTTATCTTGTTATAGAAGTGGATTTTACCTTGTTTGACTTGATGGTATATTGAGTTTTAATAGTTTATCAGGTTGTTTAAATAATCCCTATTGTGTTATAACTAGAATATTACCATAAGAAGAGCTATCCCTTTTTTCATGTGAAGCATAGTAAGAATCCAGTATCAGCAATGTACAACCCTGCCCCCCCTTGTAAATCACACTAGCTCTGGAAGTTCAGTGATCCACCAGTAATGATGTAAAGATAATAACAGTAATAATACCACAAAGTGAGAAAGTCATAATGTTGTACTTCTGTGTCTGAAACTGTAAAGGCTGTAAGAAATGTTATGCATCAGTTCAGTGGTGTTTACCTAAGGACTTGGCTGTCAAGGTTTAAAAAAAAAAGACATTCAACAGGTGAACACACTAGCCTAAACTAAAAATATGAAATATTTTAAGGATAACCGGATCTTACACTGACATTATTAAGCTTACAGGACACTGCAATGAATACAAACATGGTTTAAAGAAAGCTGTGATCGGTGATGCACTTCTGTATTTGGAGGGCATATAATTCATTTACACCGGTGTACAACCCTGGCATTTGTTCAGCTGTGGTTATGCTGGCAAAATGTGAACTTTAGGGTAACTTTTTCTAGCTTTGCTTTGATTTTACATCAAGTTTGGGTATCCAGTTTTGGCATGTGGACGTCTGTGTCAAACCTCATATAGCGTGGCGTGTTTTTTGTTTGTTTATTCAGTTTTTTCCAGGGTCTATCTAATTACTGAGAGTCCGTTTTCGATGCAGTCCATACAGTATTCCCAGCTGTTTCACTATAGCTGAAATGCCAAAAATGATCTTTTACTCTGCACCTTACCTCTGCTACATTATAAATGTATTGTATATCAGCTGGCTCACTATTTTAAATATTAGGGTTTTTTTTTTTAATAAGTTACTATAGGTTTCATCTGAGTGTTTTGTAAGGCAGGGCTGAAGTTGTGTGAAATGTCTTGTCTTCATATATGATGCAGTCCAAGTCCAGTTGAAAGAATTGGCAGCTACATCTCTGCAGCATTCATGTCGCTTTAGATGCTATGAAAAAATCCTGAAGGATTGCAAACATTACAAAAGTGCTGTTTGGTAAGAATTCTTGTCAACTCAGCAAAGTGGGTAGCAGCCAAAGATTTCAGCACTTGTAAACAAATGAAGAAAAGCCCAGAATAAACTTATAAAATTCAGGAAAAGTGAAGACTTTGCATATAACACATGCATGCAAAAAGTCAGTTATATTAAAAATAAGTTTTAGTTCCCCTATCCCCTGTCCCCTCTTTCCTTCCCTTTTTATTTTATTTTTTATATTGGGATTTTGGCGAGCAGCTGTGGAGAATCAAAAGATTGAAGAAAGACAGTGCATAATCTGACTCAAACCATGAGCGCAATTCAAGTCTACAGTGGCCCATGGAGCCATCAAGACACTCCCTCCATTTTGATGTTATTTATGAGGGAGCAGCGCCAGTTGTCAGAGCGCATTTGTGTCAAAATGGTCAGAGCTGCATGAAGGCACAGCAGCTTACAGGCTCTGCACCTCTGTGTAGAGGCCAGGCTGTCTGCACTGGATATGTCTGCCGTTCACAGGCTTCACAAAGAGGGTTCCCGGCTGGTATCCCCCCCACCCAAACATAAAGCCTCACCACCACCCCTGGTGTGCCAGCGGATGAGTTAGCATTGGCATGATGACGACTAATCCTGGAAGGTGGCAAGTGTGAGCAGGTGCTTAGACAAATGGATGGGTGGGCTTGGTGGCATTCTCCAGGAGTTCCCAGGTCCCATCGCGTATGAGGGAATGACAGCTAGTTTAGCTGTGTAGTGTGTGGATAAACAATGTCCCCGTCTCATGAATAGATGAGCCAAATCAATGAAGATGTGCATACAAAGATCCCCTGCTGGGGCTTGAGTGCATCAGTGCTCAGATTTGTGTCCTTCACAATAGGCTAGATGACATAAGGAGGACATTGTGTGGTTCATTTTTCTTTTCTGTCCCCTGCCTCCTCCTCTGCGACTCCTTTCTTGGCCAGCCTTCTTCGATGGATGATTGAACCTCAAAGGGAAAGGTCAAGTATTTCACCTTGCCCTTTCTTGCTGGTGGTTGACGACGTAGTTGTCTTGACTGTCCATTTACTGAAATTGTGATACAGTTTTTATGTTTAGGTATGACAAGAAAGAAATGCTGCCTTTAGCAAAGGGATGCCAGCAGAGCTACAACTTAAAACAGTACTATGAACGTCCTCTGTTATTAGCTCTCATAAATCTTCATCCTCAGTGAAAAACATGCCCAAACCAAATGCACTCACTCCTTTATTCTTCTTTTAGCAGGATTTGTCCAATTATTTTAACATACTGTCTCAGAAAACCTATCTAGTTTTAGGCCCTAGCTGTGCCAAGAAATGCAGATTTTGTCTGACCTCCTCAGTTTGGAGGTTCGATTGCTTAAATAAGTGGAATCTAACTCAGCAGCTTTTTTATTGTTGCTGCTAACTGCTTCCAGCCACTTCACTTCTTTTCTGGCAGGAGTGGACAAAACCCTAGTAACAAGAGTTTGCTTACATGTTTTGTTTTTTTTTTTTTTTTTTAACTGTTGTCCACATGTGAGCCTGCTATTACTCCAACTGTGAGGACGAAAACAGTTCGTACTTACATAGTGGGTACTTGTCTTCCTTGTGGGGGTGCTGGTCCTCACCATGTAAATCAAGGTTTTAAACTTGGTTTAAGGTTACGTTAGGGTGAGGTCAGGAATATGAGCGTGTGCATGTGTATACTTCACTTCTTTACTGACTCAGTTTGTAGCTGAGCTAATGGTTGGCTCTTCGAGAGCTTTCTTGGCAGTTAAACTGGACGCTGCTGTGCCTCTCGTTCATTGTACTCGCTTTTCCGTCACATGATGAATCAGCACCGTCATGATCGTTACTGGTCTAGTACATTTGGATTCTTTAGTGTTAGTAACATGCTGCATCAGCCTCATTAATGACCCAGTGTGCATTTTGTGTGCTGTAACATCTGACTCATCTAACCCTTGTTGTTTTCCTAAATTTGTCAGTGTATTTGTAAGTATTGATACAGTGTAAAATTCCTACTCTTTTGAAACTTCAGTTCCCAGTAGTCAAGGTTTCACTCTGTATGTTTGTGTTTGTCATCAGCAGGCCAATGAAGCCCTCCACCACCAGCACCAGGTGGCCCAGAACAGCCTGCTGCCACTTCTCAATGCAGGAACTGAACAAGTTGACCAGAAACCTGTTCTGCCCATCCAAATAGATCAGAAGCCACCTTCCAGTGCTGCTGATCTCCTCAAAGACAATGTGGCCAGTGGAGGAGGCATACGGCCACCGGTGGCTGTGATAAAGAAGGAACACAAAGGTAAAACTCCTTTCGTGTGTGGCTACTGCAACAAGGCCTTCCGCGACAGCTACCACCTGCGACGTCATGAGTCCAGCCACACTGGTATCAAAATGGTGTCACGGCCAAAGAAGACAGCCCAAACAGCCCCCACCATGGTACCCATGATCTCTACAATGCCACGAGAGAACAATGGCAACCCTTCCTACATCTCCACAGTAGCAGGTATTCTGTCCACAGCAACCACATCTGTTTCCTCAGGCACAAGTATCATGACTTCGTCTGCAATGGGCAACGTGCCGCAGCAAAACATCGTCAAGAAACCTGCCAAACCAGTCAAGAAAAACCACGGTTGCGAGATGTGTGGCAAGGCTTTTCGCGATGTCTACCACCTAAATCGCCACAAGTTGTCCCATTCAGATGAGAAGCCATTTGAGTGCCCCATCTGTCAGCAACGATTTAAAAGGAAGGACCGAATGACCTACCACGTTCGCTCTCATGACGGGGGAGTCCACAAGCCCTATGTATGTTCTGTGTGTGGGAAAGGCTTTTCCAGGTAAGGATCACAAAGCATTTTGTAAATGAAAAAAAAAAAGCCATTTACAGTATTTCTGTAAATGTGACAGTGGCTTTGTGACAGTGTGTTAGTGACAATTGCAAAATTGGGGAGAAAGTGGTAGCAATTGCAGAAAGTTTGTATTTGCAACTGCAGTAGTTTACTCATGTGCTCTCAATAAACAAGTCACAAGGCTACTGTAAACAGGAAGTATTCAAAGATGTGATGTGTTCTTATGGCAGGGGAGACAGAGAAATTTCGTCCTCTGGTGGTTGCATTCCAAGGTCAAAGAGGAAAGTCTTGACTTGTCTGGATGGAATTTTAAAAATAACATGGTGATAAACAAATTTTAACGGTCATACGTTTTAGAAGAACTACTTAGCAGTCCAAAAAACTGCTTTTGCTGATTCAATAAGAAAACATGCGTGCTAGACTGAAGCGTAACTTTACTCTCAAATCTTTCATGTTTTTTTTTACAGTGAGTAGATTTCTTTTAACAAAGAATGTTAAATTTAGATGCTGTGATTTAAAACATTTTTTTTTTTTTTGCTTAACCTGAAGTTCAACAAAAGGCCACCCAATTCCTTTTAGTAATGTTGTTAGGTGTATGCATCATGACTACATACAGAGGAACTTCATGGTATAGCCAGTTTCATTTGTGTGTCTAGCTTTCCACTGGTTGTGTTTTCATATTTATAGTTGTGCTAAGCATTACTTGTAATGACCCCTCATGCCATTTCAACCATGTTTAAACAGTCGCACATGGGAGAGCACCAGTGGTTGAGTATAGAGGGAGGGGGAGGCGTCACTTGTCACTTTGCGGTTCCCGCCAGCATGTCACAGACACTCTTTCCCCTGGGAATAGACTTAACTGCACAGTTGTTGTTCAGGTCAACATAATTACTAGGGAGTGAACTGATATTTTGTTCAACGTCACAGTGGCTTCATATTTAGATTTATCAACACAACAAACATTTTGTTATGTTTTAATTTGCCAAAAATATGTCTCAGTGCAAGTAGAGTAGCACTGAGTGATTGATAGCAGCATAAGAGGTCTGTACTGAAACAGCACTATGACAAAAACATCAGCAGTGTGCCCTGGCCAAGCTGTAACATTAGCACTGTGCAGGGTAGAGCAGTTTCAGGCATGCCTCCAACACAGTGACGTGGGGTAGGGATTCATCTGGATACTGGAAAGTGAGAATGGGGGCTGAATAACACGGCACTGACTCACTGCCACTCAGCCAGATCTGCAGGCATGCACTGTCTGGAGTCTGTTCTTCTCGACAGGGTCACAAAAAAATAATTGATTCCGGTTCATGGCACTGCTGAGAAGATTGTACTTGACTCCTCTCATTTGTATGTAAAAAAAAAAAAATCCAGCAGCATGAAACCTTCCGGATTGGGAGCAGCTGCCAGTGTTGTGGCCCTTACTCACTCCATTATGGCATTTCTAAATGATTCAGCTCACAGTTTCACTGGAATTAATAAGCAGACAGAGGAGAATCAGTGCCAAGTGGAATTTGTGAATGCTGCAGTTGCACTGTAAAGGTCAAGAGGGAAGTATCCGTTTACTTGCAACGTCTACCAGAATATAGCACACGTACTTAAACTAAAGAGCACAATGTTTTTGGAATATATATTTATATGACTGTCATCTGAAGCAAATAAACATCACCCTTTCCTTATTGTCAAGGTTCCAAATGTTCAATGTTTAACGTGTATACAGTATATACAGTAAGAGTTACATTTTCATGCCAGATCAGTGAATGGGGTTATCAGGTGGTGAGTTACCAAACTTCATAACGCAAAGTCCAGTCAGACAGTAACTATCAAATTTTCTCTTTTCTTTTTTTTTTTTTTTTTTTTTTAGGACAAACTCTTTGTTGTACAAAGAGTGATGCAATACTTTCAACCAACTGTCGTCTCTTGCCAGAAATATAATAATTGAATCCCCTCATGGCAATAATGAAATTAAATTAACATTGTGGCCTACATAGTCTCCTCCTAATCCTCAGAGAGATATCTGTAAATTCAGTCTGGGATTCAGTCTTGGTTGGAAACTACTAGACAAATTACAGGAAATTCTCATTAACCTACTACTCTTTATATTTCTGTGAGTAATGTTAGGGATGCTAGAAAATAAATCAACATTGTGAAGTGTAATCACAAACTGAGTTTACTAAAAAAAAAAAAAAAAATCATTTCTTTGTGGTGTGTTTTTAAAACTAGGTCAAACTAAATCACGCACGATTGATCATGGAGAATTAACTGCCACTGACTGAAATTTTTGGGAGGTTTTTGTGTCTATCCCCACATTATCAAAGCAAACAGAGCATATTAGTATAATATGGTATGACATATGCTGCACTTGGGACCGTATAGACAGGTTCTACAACACAAGTTAGTATGGTTTTCATGTATGCCTATTTAATGCTACTTCCCAGTAAGTCATTTTTTATCATCCCATAGTAAATTAGCTGGTTAAATCACAAATATAACAAATACCATGTTGTAAATATAGCCAATATAGAAAATCTAGAAATAGATATTTACTATTTAATTGGAAATCATCTGCATTATCATTTCATCAGTTATGCATCTCGATAATTTTTCGCAGTCTGTTTTTGAAAATGTGTTTTTGTTTCTAGTTTAAGAAAATCAACAATGTAAATTCCTGTGTTAATGAAAATATCTGATCTCTTTAGTAGCAGTTCTGTGCTTCAGTGAGAGTATGCAACCAAAACACCATGTTGTGTGACTCATCTACAAGTCACACAGTTCAGTGCGTTGCTACGACTAAATGTGTTATTGTTTCTTTTCTTTTTTTTTACTCTAGGCCAGACCATTTGAGCTGCCATGTGAAGCATGTGCACTCCTCAGAAAGACCGTTTAAATGTCAAGTAACGGTAAGAATCATTACCATCACAATCCACACTATAGTTATTTTTTTTATTATTGGATTCCACTGACCTTTGACCTTTGACCTTGTGTGCTGTGTGGCTGCAGGCCTGTACTTCTGCTTTCGCCACCAAAGACAGACTCCGTTCACACATGATCAGGCATGAAGGCAAGGTCACCTGTAGCATCTGTGGGAAGATGCTCAGTGCGGCCTATATCACCAGCCACTTGAAGACTCACGGACAGACAAACTTTAACTCCTGTAACAAAGGTAGGTCACACTAGTCAGAAATTCATACCCTTAACATCTCAACAGTATTCACTCAGTGAACGATTCCTGAAAAATCCTTTGTTAATAATTGCATCATGAAAAAGCCCATTACCCTCTTATAGTCCTGGTTGTTACATTACTCTATAATGTTTTTGTATTACCTTAGAGTGTGTTGCTAACATAGTTATAATTTTATCTCCTACCAATGAACAGTTGTTTTGAGTTGCTGCTTCATCTTATGTTTTTCCAGAGAGTAATGAAGTCTGCAATTCTGCCTCAGCTACCCCTGTGACCATTTCTGCCCCCATTACCACGGCAATGAACCGGGGCAACTCCAACAACAACAACCCTGTCACCATAGCCGCACAAATGAACATTAGCACCAACACAGTCAACATCACATCTCCAGTCAGCCTCCAGCACCCGGTCACCATCACTGGGCCCGTCAACATCGCCTCTGTCAACATCCCTGCCACAGCGCCCATGAATATTGCCCACCCAGTCGCAATAACCACCCCCATGCCTATGAATATAGCCGGTCCGCTGAACATCGCCATGAGGCCGGTGGATAGCATGCCTTTTCTGTCCCAAGTCTTGCCTTCATCCCCACCATGGTAAAATGGAGAGAGCACTGACCTGACCAGGGAAAATGAAGTCAAACAAGTGGCACCTGTCCTCATAATTTACACCTCGAGCCCTAGCGCTTTCTTCCCCTGAACCAGCTTTACTTCATCAAACCTTGAAGTGAATATTTCCATGAGCTGTGCAGCTGGCAGGAGCTCCCCAAGTCACCGCCACTAACGTTAAGTTACTGACATGAGATGCAGGACACTTGAATAGAAACTGAGTAGGATTTATCTTGAAATCAGGACAGCTGTAAGACTTAGTGTAGTCAGTTAGAATGAAACTGTGATTTGTAATATGATGAATGAGAGGAAAGGATTCCTCAAGCACCCATAAGGACTCCATAGGAAAACACACTCGTACTTTTGTAAAAGGGAGATGAGAAATGGACTAAAGCAATAATGATAAATTGCTGTTTTTGGTGATTTTCAAGTTCTCTCCCAAAGCGTCTGGGTGCTTACTTTTTTTTTTTTTTTTTTTTTAAACTATAGCCTGCTAATCACTATTTAATGTTATAGGAAATGAGTCTAGTAAAAGGGACAGCAGCTTCCACTTGCATGGAAGAATATTTTTTCACAGTGCTATATAGCTTTCCTTTTTCTTTTCAGATAGTAAGTATGCTCTTGAGGTACAGTGACTAACTTGTACAGTTGACATAGTAATGTATTTTCACATTAGCATTTGCATTTTTTTGCTTTTATCATTCAAGTGGGCATCTTGACCCTGTCCTCTTGGCTATGAGTTATTTGTACTTTGTTTTGTATAGAAACACAAATGTTTGTTTTTATTTGCCTATTGTAGTGTTCATTTTTCCATGAAGTCAGAATGAAATGAGTCTTGCACTGAAAGCATATCCTTCATGCAGGTAAACAGCAGTATTATCAAAGATCAAATAGGAGTCTTAAGTGTTTTGGGTAGTCAGCCTGCACTTGAGGTCCATCTAGTGGCTGAAACGTGGAAAAGCCTGGCCTTGTAGTGAAGCTTTTTCAGCCTGTCATCATAATGGTGACTGCTTAGTTTTGTCTGACTCGTCTGTACGCCGTTTTTTTTTTTTTTTTTTTTTTTTTCCTTTTTTCTTTAAGTCATTTGTCTGTGATAGCCCAAGATGATACGAAGGACTATTCACTCAGGAAATGCACATAAAACTCCATTACCCATGAACTTTGTTCCGTTTAAATAGACTTCCATTAGGAACAAGAAGCCCAAGAATTATTCATTTTAAACATCGCCGTCCATTTAAACGATCATTTACTGTACAACAGACTACATGCTGTGTACCTTTTTACATTTCCTTTAAAGTCCAGTTCAGTCTCAGGCTGACATCTTTGATGAAATGCGAGTTTGTGTCCATTAAAATAATGGTACAAGATTGACGTTGCATGACCCTGAACACTAGCTGTTGAACATGAACTACTTTTTTTTTTTTTTTTAAATGAATGCCATGTTACCAGTGTTGCAGCTCTTTGAGTTGATTCAGTTTATACTGAAAATGCAATATGCATGTTTGTCATTTTCCCAGGTTTAGTTTTAAACAGAATATTAGTATAGCTTTTTCTGTTCTTATGCATTTACGTAGATACACTATGATAGCCTGTTTGCCAAATTTGATACAATAATAATGTGATGAACTCAACATTTCATGTGGAATTTTTTTAAGGAAAAAAATAATAATTGGAAAATTCCAGCACCCTCGTGAAAGCAGTTGAATGTATATCTTTGTACAAAACTATTTTAGTTTCAAGGATATGGTAGTTACAATAGATGTGAAAGATAACCTTTTTTATAAATCTTTTGTATTAGAACATTAACAATGGTAATTTTGTATATATAAGAGGTTAGGGTTTCTGATTAGCAGAAAGGTCAAACATTCCTACATTTTTTTTTAAATGTACGTTTGTCAAATTATTACATAAACATGCGCAATGTTATGTGCCTTTTATTTGGGTTGTCTAAATAAAAGAAAATTATGTTTAAATGTTTAAGTAATGTTCAGTATTAACACTGCACCATCACTACAATTACTGTAGATCTTATTTACTGTTAAAGCTTGAGATTTGTTGTCTATAAAGCCAACGTATACTCTCAAAATAAACAGAAGGAAAGGAGAATGCAAACTTTTGGCTAATGTAAGTGTTGCACTACCTTAAATAGAAAGACAGAAAAGTCAGCGTACCAGTATTTTCACAAGGATGTAAAGAGAGTCAGTAGTAGAATTGCAACCAGATGGTGCACCACCCTCTGGTCAAACAGGTCAACATAGACTATCAAACTGGAAACAGTGAGGGAATAACATCTGTAAATGTCAGCAAAATGCCAAGTCTCTGCTGCAGTGATGCACTTTTGGCTGTGGTCTGCATCAAATCTGCACTCTTCAGGCTACTGGACGCCATGACCCTTAATTTAAATTAAATAATATGTTTTTAGTAAGATGTAGGACTTTTATCATTCCACAGCAAACAAGTGACCTCCCAAGAATGTTACTCAAGGGTTCTCATTTGGGCAACGCTTTAGGCTAATATTTGGGAATATTCTTTAAAGACATGTTGGGTATAGGAAAGTACCATGACTTTTTTTTTTTGTTTGTTTGTTTGTTTTGTTTATAGAGGTTAATCTTGAGAAAAAGAAATACAGTATGTATTTGTGACAATAGTTCTGTATTTTTAGTTGTTTTTTTTTGTTTGTTTGTTTTTTTAATTGAAGACTTTTTCTAATGCATGTACATGTGCATTCATATACTGGTCCGAATGCTAGTTCACTGGTGGACCAATAGGACTGCAACATAGGACTTCCTGGAGCTTGGTAAAGCGTTCCAGAGAATCCTTAGACAAGTCTTAATCCAATACATTTAGATAGATATTAAGATGTTCAGTTTGTACAAACACAGGCTCTCTAAGCTCAAAGCAGAAATTTAAAATCAAAAATGTAGATACTGTTCTGTCATTAATATCTGTGTGCAAGGCCAGACTGATATAATAATTTAGGACTGAGTGAAAACTAACTGCATCCCAGGCCACACATTCAAGACCAGTTGTTACACTGTGCTCACACTGGCTGTTAACTTGAATAAGTCAGCTCATTCTTCTCTGATCTCACCCACTGACAATTTGTTTTCAGACACAGAACCACTTCTGACTGTTAATCAATCTGTTCTTTGTCAATTCTGAACAACTTAGCACATGAAAATCCCCCAAAGACAGCTCTGTGTAGGGCCACACATCTGGCACAAACAATCATTCCACATTCAGAGTCACTTAGATCATGCAGCTCATCCACTGTGGTCAAACCACTGACGCTCTAGAGCTGCCTGCATGCGTGTTTACTGAGATGCAACCAAACAGCAAAGCATGTTAGTAGCATGTGTTCCTATAGTGTAGGCAATATGCAACCAACCATAAAATCCATCAGCCACATGGCTCTTCTACTTGCTTAAATTCCACTGGAGCTTGTGCAGTGTAATAATGTTAATTATTATTGAGTATTTTCTGTTATGTCTCTGTTTCCATTTGAAATCAGTTTGTTTTTAGAGTTTCATAGAGCTGTGATCTTCCTTAACCTGTCTTGCCTTGAAGAATTGTACCAAAAAAGAATGAAAAATAGAAATATATCATTTCCATAAGGAATGTTTTGAAGGCTGAAAAAGGCATAATGTTTTTGCAATACAGAGTTGTCCAGCAGATGGTGTTGTCTGTGCATATTTCACTATTCCATGCCATTTCACTATTGTCTAGTTTTATCTACCCATGTGATCCCATGTAGGGACTAATCCAAATGGTCCCTAGTCTCAGTAAATAAATAACTTAATGCCAAATTTTTAATTTTGTTCTGCCAGAAAGCGGGGGAAAGGAAGTGGCTGAGACATGAAGAGAGAAAAGTATCTGGTTGTGTACGTCTTATAGCGTTTACCACCTACATGTCTGAGGTGATAACATTTACATTGAAGTCAAGTGTGCAAAGGCAATCGTTTCTGCTGTATTTCTGCAGAAAGTGTGGCAATGCTGCCTCCTACTTTTTTATGTCCTCCTGAATTTGTTGGCGTTCCTAAATGTGTCTGACAAAGTGCTATTCACTTGAAAACCTCCAGAAAATTCTACATTTGTTTGGTTTATTACACATGCTTTCTCTGCTGTGTCCCTTTATGCTGCCTTCATTTCTGTGTTCCATCCGTGCCGTATGCATGCAGTCAAAATAGTAAAGGCTGGAAGACTGCCCTGTACTTTAAAAAAAAAAAACCCAAAAAACTCATAGGATTACTCCATGGGGTGAAGAGTTTAACTTGAGTTCACAGGATGTCTGCTCTTCCTGTTTTTATAATAATGCAATACTATTACATGGGCAGTGGACATAGGATTCATGTATTCTTTGTTATGCAAGTAAAAGAAAATATAATGCAATAAATTTGCACAGACGTATGACTAAACTACAGTGTGATAGCAGTTCACTGTCATACCAACATGACTGAATTCAGTGACTGACAGGTTTCGCACCAAAACACAAGCCGACAAGTAAAGCCTACTGTCTGATCCAGATATGACCAAAGCTTATACATGTGGATAACATACAATACTTTTAGGAACAAGTTTGAGTGGTGAGTTTACTGTAAACAACTAACAGCTCGTGTACTCAGTAACATGCAACCCCCCCGCCCTGAATTGCTCTAGACTGAGGCATGGTGTTATGAGTGGCTGCATGACATATTGGACTGGGACTTTGCTCAACCTGCAGTGAATATTTTTTGCTCTTATGTCATGTGGGAACTGTGAACAATAACACAGCATTTCCTATAACCAACACTGAGTTGGTGGTTATGGAGCAAAATGGGCACAGGTGCCAATATGTGTGAAACTGAATCAGCCAACAGCTTGACTCCAGGGGTGATACAGGGCTGCATCACATATTCATATCATTACACACCTCGTCAGGAATAAGACTAGCTGTCAATCATTGTGTGCCGTCCCTGCATGCTTTAATATGCAAGAGGTACAACTGAGAGAGTGTCTTAGAAATGTGTGCCAAAAGAACAGCTTCAGTGAACCTTGGTATTGACTCTACAAGTCCCTGAACTTTCCTGGAGGAATAGAACACTATTATCCAAAATCATGATCTGTCATTTGGTGTTTTGATGACGGCTGTAGAGAGCGCATAAGCCTAAAACCTCCAGCTCCCACACTACAGCTTCCTCCCACAGTCCAATCACATGCAGATGGGAGTGGAGCTATTTGGTGACTCTGAATTTCCAGTAGGTGGGAATGTGAGTGGGATGTGTCAGGCCAGTGATGGACTGACGATCTGTCATGAGTGTACCTCGCCTCTTGGCCAGTGTCAGCTTGGGATGACTCTCTCCCAAGGTGCATTGAAGCTGTTCTGGTGGCATACATTTCTGAGACACTTCAGCTGTACCTCTTACCTATTATAGCATGCATGCACTGCACACAGTGAATGACAGGAAGTCTTATTTTTGACAAGGTGTGCACCGATATGAAGTTGTCATGCAGCCCTGAAATACTGTATCACCCCTAGCATCAAGCGGTTGGCTGCTTCAATGTTATACATATTGGCATTGGTGTCCGTTTTGCTCTGCACCCACCGACTCAGTGTGGGTTGCAGGAAAGAAATAATAAATGCGTCAGTTCTATGTTTCCTTGTTGTCTGTCAATCCAGTTTGAATTTTTGTATTTCACACCTCATCTAATATAATATATGTTTAATGTGTTTAGGCGGTGGAGTCACATTCTGAGAAAATCTGATTGTGTTTATGCAAAATCCAGCATGCAATGAACTGTATTAAGACGATAATTATATGCTGTTTATCAACTTATCACCAAACACTTCCAAAATACGGAAAGTATAAAGCTGCTGCCTGCACTGGTCCCTTCTAACAGACTCACAAAAGTGCCTGGCAGCCTGGAAAATGAAGCACTTGGCCTCAGTTTATTTACCCAGATCTCTTGGTCATGTATATGCAAACATACATACATTTGCATCAGAAATATGTATCCACATATTGCAATAAGTTTGGTGCTTTCTGTGCTGTAAACTTCATGGGTACATGGTAGGGAATGAAGATTGTGGGACTAAAATCATTCTCTCCAGACCCTGAAGGGTTGGTACCTAGAAATCCTGGTGTCTAGAAGATGGAATCAGGTTGTCCACGTGTCTAATTTAATCTGAATCCAGGAGCTGTATGCTGTGTGAGGCTTAAAAGGCTTAAGTGCCTGGCAGGCTGGAAAAGGATCATGCTATCCTCAGCTCATTTAGTCATGTCAACAAGCTGACAAGTGCCTGTCTGAACATCACTTACGTTCTTTTTTTAAATATATTTGGGTTTTGTTTTGTTTGTTTGTTAGTTTCCTGCATGATGCACATTATTTAATAATGACAAGAGGTCAATAATCCTCAGGAATCACTTAAGAGGAAAATTAAGTCTTGGAGAAAACTGCAGCAAAAAGAGAGAACACCCTGAGAAGGGCAGGGGAAACTAATGGTAAGGACTCTGAAGTGTTTTTCTTCAGAAATACCATCTTTCATGAACTACACTGTGCATGTTGTGAAATGATGAGATTTGATTTGTTTCTCTGAAACAACAGTGGCTTCTGTTGTGCATTCCACCATTATGGTGAGCTGTCAGCTGAATTGCTAAGTAGTCACAAATACAATCGCTTGCCCACAGTAAGAGTCATTATGGTGCAGTTATGCAACAGATGATAAGGCATTTACAT
The DNA here is from genome assembly GCF_900324485.2 of Mastacembelus armatus. Lineage (NCBI taxonomy): Eukaryota > Metazoa > Chordata > Actinopteri > Synbranchiformes > Mastacembelidae > Mastacembelus > Mastacembelus armatus. Next base: position 9,002,311 of record NC_046646.1, read on the forward strand.
GGTACCAAAGTTTGAAATTAACATTTCAGCTTCAAGGTTGTACTTGTTAGATCTAGCTTTATACCAACAGGTAGTACTGAGGATTAACAGCCATCACACTGAATAAATGAAATATAAAGAAGTGAAGAGACGTGTGCAAGCAGGTTGGAACGGGTGGAGGAAAGTGTCAGGTGTAATGTGTGACAAAAGAGTGTCAGCAAGAATGAAAGGAAAGGTGAACAAGACAGTGGTGAGACCAGCAATGTTGTCTGGTTTAGAGACAGTGGCACTGAGAAAAAGACAGGAGGCAGAGCTGGAGGTAGCAGAGCTGAAGATGTTGAGGTTCTCTCTGGGAGTGACGAGGATGGATAGGATCAGGAATGAGGACATCAGAGGGACAGCTCATGTTAGATGTTTTGGAGAAAAAGCCAGGGAAGCCAGATTGAGATGGTTTGGACATGTTCAGAGGAGGGACAGTGAATACATTGGTAAAAGGATGCTGAGGTTAGAGCTGCCAGGAAGGAGGCCTAGAGGAAGACCAAAGAGGAGGTTCTTGGATGTAGTGAAGGAGGACATGAGGATAGTTGGTGTGGGTGAGGAGGATACAGAGGATAGGGTTAAATGGAGGCAGATGATTCGCTGTGGCGACCCCTGAAGGGAGCAGCCGAAAGGAAAAGAAGAAGACACTGAATAAATGAAATAACACCAATCTACCTAGTGTAGGGGTGCCTGTACAAAATATAGAGTGTATGCTTTACTTATGATGTTTAGGCAATTCCTCTGTGAGCACACTCACTGTCATTGCTCCTTAAATGTTAAATATCTTTTGAAAGCTTGTCTTTACTCTGATCCCACTTTCATTGCTTCCTAACTTGATTTTGAAGGCAAAGAAGAGCTGAAATTGGCATGGTGTCCTTCTGGCATGTCACCATCAAATCTGTGCTGTTAATACAGCACAGGACTGAAATTGCAAAGTACTGGACCAACAACAACACATAGTTTATCATCAGAACTTGGTTTGGGTCATTTTCATTCCACTGCAGTTATATGAACTTACAGCTTGTAGTTCCATCTGCGTCTAATCTCAATGTATATTTTGAGGATGTTATATTGCTATTTTCAGGTGAATTGAGGTTGAATCGGTGGTATGCCAAAGCTCACAATGAGGTTTTGAATTTCTCAATCTGGATTTTCACTTCTGCATTGCCTGATTCGTATATGCTACCAAGCAAAACTGTTCTGTTTGGACTAGTGCATGTCTGCTCAGTGTAAGATACAGTATAGTCTTCCCTGCAATCAGAAGAGCAGAAGAGACAGACAGATGGAGAGAAGGAACACAAGGCTCCATGAAAAGTGACTCACGTACCATTGTATAATCAGGGTATATTAAAGGAAGGAACATCACACCCTCATTAGAGCAATGAGCCATGTGTACTGTTGCTTAATGGTTGTGGAAACCTGCACACTCCTCCCACCCCCATACATATGATATGTTCTATCCTGATATGAGGCCAGATGATCTACCTTGGTCTTGTATTGCAATAACAAGCTGCTGTTTCTTAGTTTTTGGCTGTTTGTTTGAATTTGACCACCTCATTTGCATAACTACAGTAAATGTGAACTTGGATTGTCTGGATGGGGAAAGGCTGTGCTCTAATGTACTGTATACATTTTTCACATATGTGCTGTTGATTAAATACACAAAGTACATAAATAAAATGATTTCTAGATAAATATAAATATTATTAATATGGTGTCACATTTAGTCCAAACTGTATTGACTCTGCAGCCTATTAAAATCTGCATATTCTCCCTGTGGGCTTTAGGGTGCATTTCTTATGCTCTTGAAACACAGAGTGCTATGTACTGACAGTGCATGGTGCTGTAGGTGAAGTGAAAGGTGGTGATTATTGTTGGCGCCCAAAGCTGCTCTGCCAACCCCATCTCCCTACACTGCTGTTCAACTGTGCAGCTCCAGTGTGGGAAATAGAAGACACGCTCCTCACAGTACTCCCATAATGCTACTGATATTATATTACTTTTTGGGCGTTTTTTAAATCTGGGTTGTTGTCGCAAACTCAGAAATCATACCACTGAGCCATCACGCACGATAGACCTTTTGACATCAGACATTACTGAAGAAGCACATCACTAATAATATTAATGATGGCTCCATCATGAGCGTCCCATTAGGCCATGCCAGCGTCAAAGTGAGTGCAATAAACTGCAGGACCCCGGAAACTGAGAGAGCTAAATGGAAATTATTGTTTTTAAAATGTTTTTTTATCTTATGGTCCATGTGAAAAATATATTGTGGGAGAACTTCGGATTCCAGCCATTCCTCATGTTATTAATTAGCCTACACATGCACTTTCTTCTTGTTGCTTCATTTTTTTTGGATAAAAGTAATTAACTGCATTATTAAAACAAAACAAATGAATGTTCGTCTGCGTGTGAACATGCGCATAAGTGGGTGGGGGAGGTTAAGAGGATGCAGCGTGGAGTGCAGTTTTTTTTTTTTTTTTTGGTAACCAATAGAACTTCATTTCCCAGATTACACCGCGCTTCATGATGTTCCCAACAGCTGACAGACGGTGAAAGCCTCTGCTAGAGCTGTCGGTGGAGTATCCAGTCGGTAGCCTGAACGGACAGAAAATACAAGTCGAGCACTACTAGACTTGAGCCCGTTTCACTACCCGACTAACAGCCACTTGTTTTCACAGAATAGTCTTTAGTTTTCATCCTGATTTTTTATTTTTTTTAATTTTTTTTCAGATTGGGAGCTGGGGACATTTGCTGTCAGCGAACTTCCACAATAGGTCGCTGCGTCGCTGGGCGGCTGCATGTGTTTCATTTGAGCTTAACAGTTTAACTCCAGCCCCTCCAGCCGTGCCCAATGCCGAGGAATGGATAGTGTGTCTGCCAAAGGTGGAAAGATGGTCGAGAGTGATGAGCATCCGGAGAGGGATAGCCGCGGTGGCGCAGCGATGGCCGCACTACATCAATGCGAACTCATCCAGAATATGATTGATATCTCCATCTCCAGTTTACAGGGGCTACGGACCAAATGCGCCGCGTCCAACGACCTCACGCAGCAAGAAATACGCACTTTAGAGGTAACGAGCTTTTCGGATATGTCCTGCTATAGAAAGAGGTCTAGTCAAATTGCGGAGTCATGAAGCTCCAACGCTACGTCTGCTTGAATATAGGCTGCGAGCGAGGCTCCCACAGTGTCAGTGAGCCGCTCGTGTTTTGTCGCTCACATTATACTACAGGATCCACGCATTGAGATGAAGACGATAATAATAAAACAGGTTTCGCCTTGCCCGGCCGAATGTGTCATTTCTCCAGATATGATCGCGATATTAGTGATGCCCGATCCTGTTATTTGTGTGTGACCTCTTTCTCTAGGTGGAGATATTTGTCAGGGCAGTTCACAGCACCGTGCTGTTGCAGCTGAATTCCCGTCTGGCCTAATGGCACACATTCAATAATCTGATGCTGTTACAATTTTATGTTACTGTGCTGTGTTCCCCATGTACAGTACGGGCCTGCCAGACCAATGCAAAACGAAACGTACGTGATCCATGTGTCTGTCTGTTTCCTGTGCAAGCGCCTGCTTTCCTGCATCTGGATGCAGATTCAGTTCGCTCGTGTTGGGATGACTTGACATTGTTTTTGCGCAAGGACCATGGCTCGCAGGGCCTCAGTGGATCATACCAGAGAAGTCATGCCTGGTTGCATGCAGGCATCAGCAGAGTCTGCACACAGTATTTTCTGTTTCTAACCTCTCAGTCAACAATTTGCATATTTAAAAATGTACCAATAAAATTCATAAGCAGGTAGAGAAACTCCCATGATACTCAAATAGTCCCTTTTTATGTAAAGTGGGCCTGTTTGAAGTCATGAGCAAGGGCCAGTTTTATCTCAGGCCTGCATGTTTCCATCCATGGGATGTTTACAGTCACATAGTGCTTTTGTTATATTTTCAGCTGCAAGATGACTGAAGGAATCATGTCATGGAAAGTACAGCTTCATATTGTTAGTAACAATGCCATGAGGGGACAGCATGCTCTGCTACTGCTGAGCAGGGTGATGGGAAGAGGGGGTTTGTGTGGAGTGTTGTGGAAAACAGTCACAAGTTTAATGCCTTCAATTATGAATTCGTAGCAGGCAGATGGCTGTAGCTTTGTTATAGGCTCCAGACATGCTGACACTGTAGAGATGATGGTAAATGGGTTTTTCTGGCTCATGGTTTATTTAAGCTTTATACCTGGGATAAAAGGAGTGTTCACTCCTGATTGGCTGGAGGCTATCAATTATCCATGTCTGTTTTATTTCAGTATAACTGAACACCCCATGAACAATTGTGCTGTCGCCCCTAAAAACTAATGTTCCAGAAAGCTCCGAGCATTTCGTTTCAGCCGTACGGCGATGCAGTAGCACTGGTGAACCCGTTTTAAGTGACCTTCAAAATGGTCAGGAATCACAGCCGATGAACAAAGTGCCACCAGCAACATTATTTAGTCACTAAGTTATAATGTGTGTCTTGCTACTTGCAGACTGTTTTCCTGAGCGGGCTGGGTAGCAGCACATCATCGCCTGCTCAAACTTCTATTTGTGTTTGTGATGCGTAGTATCAGTCTGCAGAAATAGTCAGAGATGACGGAGCGGTTCAGTGTTTCGTGGTGCAGTTTGATGATGTGCATGTCTACAAAATAATTCGATAGCTCCTTTCCTGGCTGGCAGGTGCGAGTTGAGAAGCCACTGTGTGAACACATTTTCACAGGCTGAAGTCAAGAAGTCTGGTATTAACTGAAAACTACAAGGTATTAACTTAAATAGAAGCCAGAGCAGATCAGTTTATATATTTATAGTTGTCCTTGTCAACCACTCTCGCACTGCTTCTGTAAAATCAACATGAATGAAGCCCATTTACTAAACTGTATCTATTTGAATGTCGACCTTAAGGTAAAAAAAAAAAAAAAAAAAAGAATCTTCTGTTTAAATAGTTTGTATAAAGAAATGCAGAGGGAGGATCATGGCATGCTTCCTTTACATATTTTAACTCTTCTTTATCTGTTATCATGCATACCTTGTCACTGTGGGGAACAGGACATGATCTGGCAGAGTACTTCCTGAGGTACACTGTCTTGTAGACGTGCTTTGAGCCGGCATTGTTCTGCTTGACAATGGGCAGGTTGTGCTGGTTGCACATGTTTCTTAAAGGCTATGAAAACTTTTTCCTGTGGTTGTGAGGCCGTTATGAGGGGGGTATCCCTGAAAGTCACAAGTGCAAACAGAAGGTCTGGTTACTTCGAGTTAGATTTCCTGGTTTATGGTCTGGCAAGTTTCAGTCTCCTTTTTTCAGTCTCCTTCCTTGTTGCACTTTGAATATTAAAGCAACTGAGTTTTTTTATTATGTTGAGCTCAATCTACTTCCAGCTTCAGCAGTGGAAACACGGTGATGAAATCCTCTATCAGCACTCACTGCTTTTACTTGCTGCATTGAAAACAGGTACAGTAGATACTTTCTGGTTTACAGCGCAGCTGAATGGTGGCCTCAGTGGTATATTTACTCATATTTAGTCTTATTTTAACAGGTTATAACTGTACTGTTGCATTGGTGGTCTGATCAGCAGTGAGTTCAGAGTGCAGGTATTAAACCTCCCATCACCTTAGATTACACAGTATATATAGATTATGCACATAAAACTGGTTTGTCAGTTCCACCTTGTGAAGCAAAGAAAATGTATGATATGATTTGAAACATTTCAGGTCACAGCTCAAGTCAAAGGTTTTGGAAATTTCCCTGGTAATTGGATGATGTTCTCATTTAGTGTCAGCAGAAGTGTTGATTCATTTGAAGATGTCTGGCATGTTTTTTTTTTTTTGTTTGTTTTTTTAAAATAAATATTGCACCTAGACCTTTAGTGTTGATGATATCACTGTTATTCATCTACTCAGTTGAGGGAGTATAAATAGATGTGATAAGGCACAAAATTGTATGTTTTTTGTTTTATTTGTAGATGCAAGTGTCCCCTTTAATTAAATTTATTTTGTATTCATTTTCTAACCTGTTTTACAGTCATCTTATTCTTTCTCATTATCAACGTCTTGTGTGCCACAGATACAGACTGAATGCACTATCCTCTTGCTTTTCTATTATTTGGAACTACTTAATAATGAAACCAAGTAGATTTTTGCTTTGAAGCTAATTTCCTGTCATTCACGCAAAGGGAGCAGTCACTATTGTTTAAACAGAGAATTAGATGGAGGACTTGAAATGTGTGCAGCTTACAGTACAGTACAGTTGCTGTCTGCTGACATACTTATGAGCCATCTTAGGTTTTGGAAATATCTTACACGTAAAGAGCTTATCTGCTCTGTTCTTCCTGTTTGACATTCTGGTGTGTTTTAGTACAGTAGTTTGAACCAACAGAACAGTGACTTTTAATCAGGTGATGAATACTGATCAGGCTCTTTGTAACATTCAAATGAATGAATGAGTCAAATATTCATCTTTGCCAAGTCTGGTCTACAACTACAGCCTTCCAAGTAGAACTGGCAGGAGATAGTGTGCTGTCTTGATCAGCAGTCTTACTTCCTATGTTTTAACTGGCACACTGTTTTGAAACCACGTCTTGCCATTTTTCTGTGCTTTCACTTCTTGCTTCAGCCCACCGCCTGATTTCATTTGTCAGACGCTTTAAATACTAAAAGTCAGCAGATTGGGGAGGTAATCATATATTCTAGACAACGCTGTAGCTCCTGGTACCATCATGAAGCTGATGTTTCAGCCAGTATGTCAGATGCTGTTTGTCAGACACAAACAAGACATCCTTAAAATTTGCAGTGTGTCTGTCGTGTCTAAACCCTTGACCCACTGGTGGAGGGGAGTATTTAAGCCTAGAAGGCTTGTCGTAGTCTTGAAATTCTAGGGAGCAGCCTGGCCTGCAACTCCCATGTCAGTGTAGAGGTGATCGCATGTAAACCACTAAAGCTTTAAGCCACTTCATGTGATGAATTTGAGCGAACTGTGCGAGGTCAAAGTAGTTGTCGCGCTCGTGGTGCAAACGGGTATCTCTCCAATGTCGCACTGGAGTGTAATCAAGAGAGGCTTGAACTGAGTTTATACTCTTGTTGAGAGAGATTTATTATTCCACTTGAACTGTGTGTTTTTTCTGCCTTGCCAGTGAGAGTATAATGATACTGGCCTCTCAAATGGAGTGCTAACTGGTACTTCACTTTTCACATGTTAATCCCACTCAGCCTGGTCTCTGTCATCCTCTCATGCTGCCTCTGTATTACATTTACTGTAGCTATTTATGTATTCCTGACTTTTGCCTTATCACATCCATTTATGCCACCTGAGTAGCTTGACTATTTTAAAAACCAGGTCCAGCTCTATCTACATCATCCAGGCGTGTAAAAACATTAACCTAAAACCACCCTATAAACAGTATATCTGTTTTGCTTACGTGCTGTGATTTATATAACGTTAAACAAATGTCAAATGTTGCTAGATATTTATTTATTCGTGTAAATCTTTCCATAAAAGCAATTCACCGTCTTATCTTTGTAATCACTGCTCTTTGTAATGTTCAGTAAACAGCAAAGCGTCACTCTGTTTTGTCTCCTCATGGTGTTGGAGGGAGTTGGAGAGCGCTCGTGGTGCGAGCTGTTGTGGCTGCATCTATATTTAGACATCTTTCTTCCTACGCATTTTCAGGGTTGGTTGTTAAATAAGAAAATCAAATGACGCGCAAAGAGCCTGTGGAAGAGGGGAGAGCAGGGAGGAAAGGGGAGGGGAGAATCAAAGCCAATCCGCTGGGCTGCCTCTCATGACATGACAACCACTGTGTGTGTGTGTGTGTGTGTGTGTGTGTGTGTGTGTGTGTGTGTGTGTGTGTGTGTGTGTGTGTGTGTGTGTGTGTGTGTGTGTTAGGGTGTTTGTGTGTGCGTGTGTGTGTGTGTGTGGCGGGGGCTTAGTTGAAGACAATGGAAAATGTCGCTCATATGAGGGTATAGAGGAAACACAACTCTAGTGAATGTAGCAACGCTGACCCTGTCTCATTTCCTTTTTTTTTGTGTTTTTTTTTTTGGGTGGAGTGGGGGGTTGTAGTCAATAGTCGGTAAGAGTGGACTGCGTGATGTGGAAATCAGGATGGCTGAGCAGTGTAGGCAGGCCTTGATCTATTCTTGAACTGACTCAGGATGAGTTGCATTACATCCTGTAATTTTGAGGTCTACTGTACGTCTTTTGTGTGTGGGGGGGGGGAGTCTGGTTTAGATGGTTAAAATTGCAGTATCGTGTATGTGTTTAATGCACTTATAGCATAGCTTTATTGACCCATTTGAAACAAGTATATCCCTAATTTTAAACTTTCATTTTTCAGAACTTTGGTTTGTTTTCTGTCAGGAAGTCTAAACAAGGGTCTGTCTATCTCTGTGTAGGTTGCTAAGGCAGAAACCGACACTAACCTTACTCCACCTTAGCACAGAGAACTGGAGACCACCTTATCTCCTCCTCATCCTCCAGCCCAGTCTAGGGGTCAACTTGCAGTAGTGGTAGCAGGTGGAGGAGGGGCAGCAGGCCATTGTTTGGGACTGTCAACCGTGTATGTCCAGACCCCCCATCCCCCATCCCAATTTAGCCTGCTTGTCTTCATTGTATTTTGGTGTTTTTCATTTTCTGCTTTTTTTACATTTGCAGATTAATTTGTGCATCAGCCCTAAAACCTCTGTCTAGTCATCACTGGTTTACTTGCATGATCCTGTTTAAAAAAAAAAAAAAAAAAAAAAAAAAAAAAAAAAAAAAAAAGGTGTCTTTGAAAGCAGTGTTACAGTTTGCATTAAATTTGCATTAGCTCCCAGCTCCAGTGTGGCTGTTGCTGTTGTCACATTCCATGTTGACAGTTACACTGAGTGGAGCTGCCTCATGTAAAGACAGGAGCTTAAATACAGCAGCTCATATTAAACATGGAGAGCTTTTATTCATTAGGCCTGTTCTGACACCAAGATATGTGCATTTTTAGTCTGAGAGAAATGAACTGACCTTCCTGTGCCCATATCATTTTCTGGGACAGAGCTTTGTTTCTCAGTTCTCAGATTGAGCATGCAGGTGCTCCAGAGTGGCTGTGTCAGCAGTAGCCTTAAGAAACCGACTGGAGCGATGGGATCTGCTCCCTGAGTCCGCCTTGTCAGGCTGGAAGGAGCTGGGACTTCTCTCCGCCTCTCTGGTGGCTGACATGCCAGCTGTCACTCAGCATTAGGCCGTTGCCATGGTGTTGTTTAGCTTTGCTGACAGGTGGGCTCTGACGCCATTTCTCCTCCCCCTCCTCCCACCTCCAGGCCACACGTCAAACACTGCTTTCTCTGCTCTGCACCAAAAATAATATGCAAGGGGCCTGTCATTATCTTTTGCCTTGTTGATGAACCTCACTGTGCTTCTCAAAACAAATACACACATTGATATCAGTGGGGAGACTCGTGTAACCTTGTCTGCCTTATTCATCTAGGATCATAAAAGGAAAAGTGAACGTTAGATACAAATGTCGGTCGGGTTTGGAGCTACTGCAGTTACTGTCCTGCGGAGACACTTGATGACATTTGTATACTGCATCTGAGCTCTGTGTTTCACATGTATGGGGAAAATCCCACTGAAATGTTGCTGACGATTTAGAAGAGGGGTTGCTAGGTAACCTGACGTCACAGGGCTGCACTAGTGTATGCGGAGGTAAAGCAGGAGGCTACCTCATTGGTCACATTGCCTCTCACAGTTTTGCTTGTGCAGATGATGGGAGTGCAGGAAATAATCTGTGAGGCCTTTATAATGTGGTCCTTGCTTGTAAGGATTTTATTAGTTTATAATCAATGATGCACACTTTTAGTTTTTTTTATTGCTCTCAGTGCAAGTGGTAATTGACTAGTAATTGTAGAGCAGAATAGCAGTCAGCAGCTCAACACAGAGCGTTTAACTCCTTTCTCTCTCCACTCTCATCACCCTGACCTACAGTGGAGATGGTTTTGTTAGCTGTCAATAAGTAGCTTTTTTATATCCCAAGGCCAGACTTTCTGAGATCAACGTGGCTCTATGAGCTGGAGAATGGATGTGTCACTGAGACTGTTGAATAAGCAGAGAAAGACACACACTCCTCATTGTTGGTCAGGCACTTGACGTGTGTGTGTGTGCGTGTGTGTGTGTGTGCGTGTGTGTGTGTGTGTGTGTGTGTATGTCTGTGTCTGTGGTGGATCAAGAGCTAGTTGGTGTTGCACAGCTCATTTGAAGGTGCTGCCTGCTGTAATGGACTCTTACAGATCGACCGAGAGATAAGGAGACACACTATACGGCAGCGCTGAGCTGCACAACGCGGGTCGCTGCAAAGCAATACCGTGGTGTTCATCGTAAAACTTACTCACAGGACCACTGCACTTGGCAATGGCTTGAAAAGAGTTCGGTGAAACCTCACAGCTTCATATGTCATCTGTGGAGACTCTGGTTTAAGACAGAAAGTAAAAAAGAAAACAAAAAAAATAAAAATCAGTGTAATCATGCACATAGGGTAAACACTTGATGTGTCTCGCTGCCAAGCACAGCAGACTTTAAGATATTCTTCAAATATTAACCAGAATGTGGGAACTCTGGGGATACTCTCTGGAAAGTTATACATGATTATATTGAAGTTAAGGAAGTTGTGACAAAGGTAGAATTCTCTACCATGATTTCTTAGAGTGCTGGTGATGACCGTACAGTACCAGACGGGAAAAGTGACTGGTCAAATGCCACTTTCCTCCCATCACTGAACACTCTGCTGCAAAGCTGCTCCCTTGTTCCAAATAAACCTGTTTGCTGTGCCAGCATCACAGATGCTCTCATTAGATGACCAGCTCATTGTTCCTCTGTACAATAATAGCACTGTATATCTAATTAACTGTCGTGTACACAGGGGGCACTGGGAAATTGGGTTAAACAAACACTGGGGTCATTACTGCAGGTACATTGAGCTCAATGGAAAAAGAGTCTGGTGTATTTCTTCCATCAGGTTAGTCTTTATTGAATTTTAAAGGCATCTGCTGATGGAAAATACATAGCAGTTTGTGGTAGATGAGGTGAGCATAACACTTGATTGGATGTCACTTGTCTGGAATCAACAATAGTCAATATTAACTTTTAAGAATCACTTATAAGCTCAAAATAATCATGGTGTCACAGTATTTATATGATACATGATATGCATAATTTTTAATGTCATAATGTCACAATTTTCAAATAATCCCACTGGCAGCACAGAGGTGTGACATGTATCTTCCACACTGAAGGCCTCCTCCTACCATACTGTGAGTCTCCCCTCTAACCTGCCCCTCCCATCTCTGCTGTGTTCTCTATTGCTCCCTGCAGGTGAAGTTGATGAAATACATCTGTAAACAGCTGCAGTGCAAGCAGAAAGTGCCAGAGACAGAGAGGCCTGAGGCCCTGGACAGCTACCCACACTTACGAGACTGGCTACGCACCATCAACCTGCGGCCAGAGCTCATCGAGGTAGGTCACACTGTTTTGTGTGGATGTCGGTATTTCTGGCCTGGGTGACTGTGTTAAGTGTCACATTCATGCGCTTTCAGTCTGTGTACTCAGTCAGCGCTCACATGTATGTGAGGAATACCTGACCAGTGACTGTCAAAATGCCTTTCTAAAACAGAAGCTCAGTCATTTTTTTTATGATCTTAATATAGTTGCGTTTTCATACTTGGCAAAATACACTAAACATGTTTTGTGAGGCTAATATGGCAGGGAATGCACCTGCTCGCTGTCACTTAAACAAAACATACCTGTCCTTCTTTAAACAAACTCCTCTTAGGTGCCTATGTCTGTATGCCATGTTAGTGAGACTGAAGTGTCTTTTAGAGAAGCGTATGAGGAATTTCTACATAGAAAAATTTTGGTAAATTCTCCTATTCTTATTGTTGCATGGAATGGTTCCTGATGCTTGCATGTGTATTACAAATATATCAGCTATGTTTAATTCTCATGTTTAATTTTTCATCCACTTTAAACTTGGAAATTCATTGCTTTGTCAATAATAACCTGTTCTCCAGATTAGAGCAAACTGTATGAATTGATCTCTTAAGCTATTTAAAGGAAACCCTTTATTAGAGCTGCAGGCTGTGCCGGTCTTTGAGAATATGGGGTTTTTCCTAAAGGTCTAAACAAGGGGCCAAAAGTTGCCTCCGTCAGTGTGTGATGATGATCTGATGTACATGTATGACAGCAAAAAGACGTTAATTGAGTTAAGTCAGTTGTTTAATACTGAGCAGGACACTGCTGTGGTTTTTATTTATATTGTCCTGACTTGTGGTTTGACCTTAGCTTGTGAAGTTATTGACGCACTGAACTAAATTTGCATGTGTTTTTGTATAAGGATACTATAGTGTTAGCTGTTAAGGTGCTGCCTAGAGTCTGTCTTTTGGATGACCACTTATTTACACCAACACCCTGCTATTAGCTGCTTATACAGATACTAAAGGAAAAACACCTCAAATGCACCCGTTTCCTTATTTTGCATCTTTAGTGCAACTGTTTTTCTACCACATTATTTGCTTGTCATGTTTTGTTTTAGTTTTCTCTTTCTTTTGCACCATTTCTGTGCTGCTGTAAACTGCTGTAATTCCTTAAAGCAACTGTTTATGTTGTTCTTGTTGGTTTGTCTTATTTTTGTGACCTAACTGCAACCTGCTTATTTTAAAATGTTCCCATACTTGTTATTATTTAATATGTCTCCATCCTCATGCATGCTTTTTGTTTCGTTTGATGGCCTCGTTCCATGGCTGATTATTTGTCTTGGCTCTGGTCATGTCTGTCATGCTCAGTGCTCTGTTTGCATTTCAGTGTAAACCTCACAAGCTTCCCTTCAAAGAATTTAGCTTTGAGCTAGAACATAAAGGTTTTTTTTCTAGCATAATAAACATGCTCATTTGAATGCCCTCCATGTGACTGGGGACTTCCCAGAAGATGTTGATACTGATGACTCATTTAATTTAAACATTATTAGATTAAAATATCCATATTACTTGACCCCGCTGTTACACTATAAGGGTTGGATTATGTATTAAAGGAAAGGAAAGTATTACAATGATTGCATTGTACATACACTACCACTGACCAGTAATACTGTATAAGGAGAACCCAGCACTTCAACCATGTATGCAAGCAACCTATTGTGTGTGCTAAAATTGTAATGTTATTATGAGTAAGGAGGTGGGATGGGAGCATGGGGCTTAGCCACTTTTGACTATCGCATCACTCACCCTTGTGTTTGTGTATCCGTGTGTGTGCACGATTCTTTTTGCTTACAGTGTACACACGAGAGTGGGTGGCTGCCCTAGTTTTCTGATCAGTGTTTGCCCTCTCAGAGCCAGGGTTTAACCTGGCTGATATGCAGTTGTGTACTTCCCATGTCAAAAAATAAAACATCCTAAACTCACAGGACTGTTAATGGACTGTCTCCTCTTTCTGCCTGTTATCTCCAATTGTTGTTTGTGCTGTCTTTTTGCCTACTGTCCCAGGAACTGAACATTAAACAAATTGTGTATTTGTCAGGTTTGAAGGTCTCATCTATTCAGCCTCACTTTCTGTATAGACTTTAACCCCTTGGTGCTCAGGTATTTTAAATTTATTTATATTACTGTACACTACATAACTGAAGGAAATGAGGCCCACATACTTGACGAAGCAAGAATTTGTAGTATATGGAACCAACTTAAAAACTGTTCTTACATGTATATCATATAAAATGCTATCAAGATGCTTGACATCCAGTCTACCATTTAACTATTTAAATAGTATCAAACAATGTGAACTCAGTGTAAAGTTATATTTTTGATGTAGTTTCCTTTTGCTGCTATGGCATTCAGGCATAATGTCAAACCAGAATCAGGCTCATTAATAATCAACAAGCTAGAATGATAGATGATTAACTGAGTCCACAGAGGATCACAGGCTCATCTGTGTATTTTATATATGGAAGATTCTACCCTGAGAAAAAGCCCGAGGCCTGTCTTATTGATATAACCTCATCACCTGAATCATTTTTGAATTTTTTTTTTTTTTTTATGTTTGTCTATGCACACACATAATCACCGTGAGCAACTTCTTTTGTTTTCAGTTATTTTTTTAACAGATTTCCCATACCTGTTTTTCTTGTAGGGATACCTACAGAATACTGCTTGTGTGTTTGTTCATTCTTGTATAGTTATTGAATGTTCATCATCTCACCTTCATTTGTTTTTATAAATTGACTTTGTCTATCTGCAGGTGGTGGAAGCGAAGTTGTCCTTGGATGCCTTATTGCAGATGACAGGTGCTCAGGTGCGGGATACAATGCGAAGACTAGGGTCCAGTTCAGAAGAATGTGCCAGACTCATTGCTGCCCTCTCCTGTCTGAAGAGTGCCACTGAATCGGGTATGTATGTGTGCTCCACGAGACCTTCCATGATCACACTGTATACTGTTCTGTGTGGGGTTTCTATTGTCTTTTTTTTTTTTTTGGTCTGGATTGTCTCTTGTCCAGGTGGTGAACTGAGGGAAGATGGCAGTCCATGGCTGTCTGAGCCCACCAGGAGGGACAGCGGCTCTCTACTGACTGTAGACCAGCTAACAAGCCTGGGAACTCCCCTCCGCCCTCACAGTCCTTCACCTCTAGCCCGGCCATCCACCATCCAGTCCACCCCATCCACACCCTGCGCTACCTTCCCTCATCCTCGTTCAGGCTCAGTGTCAGCAGCACCCACACCTGAAGCACTGGTGTCACACATCCACAGTGAAAGTCCCCTTATAGATCAATTCCCTATGTCCTTAGCTCGCACAGCTCGTCTCCATGGACACACTTCCACCCCTCCTATAACTCCGCCCTCAAAGAGGCGTCACCGACTGAAGCCCCCCTGCACCCCTCCACCTCCTTCCCGCAAAGTGTTGCATCTACTTCCCAACATCGCCCTGACACGCAGCAAAAGCCATGAATCCCAGCTGGGAAACCGCATTGAAGACCCTCCCACCAACAAGTAGGTCACATTGTCTCAGATCACATTGTTATGACAGATTTCCACTCTTGGCTGTTTTTAGGTGTTGGGCAGTGGGAAAAAGTGTTGTGAGGGAAACGCTGAACTATCATATACTTCGCTAGCAATTACATTTTTTTTTTTATCAGAACAATAAATTCAATTTCTGTGTCTTCAAACCAAATGAAATGTTCACTTCCTCAAGACTCAGTTTGTTTTTGCAGAACTCTGGATTCTTAGTGGCATACACTATGTTGGGTAAGGGTCAGTGAGTGATGCTGCCATTTATTTGTTAAACAATTAAATGACAAATTGATCAACACAACATTAAAGACATCTTTCTATCTGGCAAAAAAATAAAGCAAAACTGGCAAACATTATTTAAGAGAGTACTTCTACTTCCATTCAAGTAATGATACACACAGTTGAACATAGAAATTTTTGTCAAACCCTGCAGATAGCAGTAGAGGGTGCTGTGTCCTAAATAAGCACGATTGTGGCACTATCATTGGTTACTGCTGAAGCCTTATGTTCCTTGTCCCCGACTGAGTTATAATAACCATAACTATAGTTTTCTTGAAAATTGCTGTCCTGTCTCACCTCAGTTTTAAGACTCACCTCTGTGTCAGGACAGGAGCACAACTCCACACAGACTCATATTTGCTCTTTCTCTCTCTCTCTCTCTCCCCCTCTTCGTCTTTCACATCCTTTTACATCCTGCCTGTTGCTTCTTTGACCTGACTGTATGAGCTAATCCGCACACAGATTCCCAGAGATTATGAGTCATGTCAAAACAGGAAGTATTTCCTAGGACTAATGCTCAGAGGTGGCAAGACACACACAATCTCTCTCTCTCTCTCTCTCTCTCTCTCTCTCTCTCTCTCTCTCTCTCTCTCTCTCTCTCTCTCTCTCTCTCTCTCTCTCTCTCTCTCTCTCTCTCTGTATTGTGATTGGGTGCACATAAACAAACAAAACACATGTTTATCCATAATTTCCTGTCTGAAACAGTTGATTGAAAAAAAAAAAAAAACCCAAAAAAACCTGTGAAATTGCAGAAGTAAATGTGTCTTATATAGATCCTGTACTGTAATAGCGCAGACCCAGACAATCCTTCTGGTTTATCCAGGTCACAGGTCTGATAACTGACTGAACAGGACTCGAGATAAAATTAGACCAATGAATCGCTTCCCGATTACTCACGTGCATATGTGCATGTGACTGTGTAAATTAAAGGACTGGCACTACTTGCTGCTTTGGCCTGTGACTTCAGTCTGGGTGTTAAGGATGTCACACTGGCTATCCCGTGCCAGTGTTATTTAGTTACTCCAACGAGGCTCTCCTATCCCTTATATAACCTGTGTCATACATTATGGCGTGTAAGCAATGCTCTGGACCTTCTGTGCTTTTCAGTCTAGTCTTTGCCACGATCCAAGACCTACTGATACCCTGGTTTTTTCTTTGCTTTCCCTCTCTCCAGATGTGTTAAAAAGAATAAGTTGTTCCTGAACATGCAAATGAACGGGAATGGATGTGAGGACTCGCCTTCTCGCTACCCTGTCATGTCTTCACGAACTCCCGGTGCCAACACAGCACCGTACACCCTGCCTGGCACTCCCACCCTTATGGAGGAGCACAGCATCATTAAGAGTGAGTTATGCTTGTTTACACATTTATTTTCTCTGCTGATTTCGTGGATATGCTTGTTTTAAATTACTCAAATGTTTATCCATTGTGACCTATAATATAATTATTTCTGGAGTTAATGGTTTGGTTGTACAGTGGATTGAAGGAAATTTAACATTCCTAGTTTTTATTTCATGGGTTCAAGTGGTTACATGTATTGTGTTCGTGTTTGCTCATGATCTTGAACTGGTCTGTTAACTACTGTGATTCGACCCTGTACTAATGCCAAAAACTAAACTTAATGCTTTGTTTTACCCTGTGTGTGATCACTGGGGTTACCTCATTAGATCAGTCTTTGTTGGCATAATCTAATCCTCTCCTTAATCTTTCTCCCAATCTTTCCTATGTACCTTCTCCTGCTCCCTGGCTAGATAATGTAGCGGTGCATCGCAGCTCCCCACAAGCAGTGAGAAGGGATATAGGCCTAGCAGTCACACACAGGTAGATCTTTGCTTGTTTTTACAGGGTATGTTTTATGAATTAACCTCATGTATAATAACCCAAGAGTAATGTTATACTGTTCTTGTAACGGTGGGACTTGCATTTGCATAGGTTTTCGACCAGGTCCTGGCTGTCCCAGACATGTCAGGTGTGCCAGAAGAACATGATGTTTGGGGTTAAGTGCAAACACTGTCGGTGAGTTGAGCGTTTTCTATTTTAAGGGCACTTAAATCAACTTGAAGTGACCTTGTTATTGATTGTGACTGTACAACAGTAGCAGGAGAAAGGTCTGTCAGGGGGTTGATTTGTAACCAGGGGGAGCCTGATGCCTTGAAGAGATCTTGTTCTGGAAATATAGACTGTTTCTAGGTACCATGTTGATTGATGGTCGCTGCTGAGTTTCTCATGTGCCACCTACTTCCTACACAGGTTAAAGTGCCACAACAAATGCACAAAGGAAGCTCCATCCTGCAGAATCTCCTTTCTACCCAGTAGGTTTTTGTTCAATGCTACTTTGATGGGCATAGTGTGTTTTCGTTTATACAAGTGCATATACGTAATGTTACCGATTTATCTTGTAGTTGCCAAAATTCGGAGGACCGAGTCTGTCCCGTCGGATATAAACAACCCTGTGGACAGGCCTCCAGAAGCACCGCAGTTTGGCACACTCCCAAAGGCTATTACAAAAAAGGTACTGTTTGTAGTCATTTTAAACAGTTTTAGTGAATCATTGTCAGTATAAGTGATATACACTTCGATATTAGTTGAGCCAAACTACAGCCTAACCATTGGCAGTAATCACTACTGGTTCCTGTTTCATATATGGCTGTTACTCCCTGATCCCATTTCAAATGTTTGTTTTCGAGAGAAAAAAGAATAATTCTGCAAGTAATTCCGGGAGGCGTAAAAGTCATCTTAAATATAATATGATAATTACCCATCATCTATCCACGCCCCACCAGGATCATCCTCCTGTGCTCAACCAGCTGGACTCCAGCAGCAATCCATCCTCCACCACCTCATCCACACCTTCTTCCCCAGCACCCTTCCAGCAGAGCAACCCCCCCAGTGCAACTCCACCACCCAACCCCTCACCCAAAGGCCACAGGGACAGCCGTTTCAACTTCCCAGGTAAGCACAGATACAGAACAAAATCCAGGAGTAGAGATAGTCTGATAAACATAGACACGTTTAGTATACTAAAAGGTGCATGCTAGCATTCTGTAGTTGATTTGATAGCACTGTAATAGTACTGTATGTGGCTAACACACAGTTTGTTTTCCCGTCTCTCCATTTATTAAATTAACACTGAAGAACTGTGCTTTTATAAGATTTAAGTCGAAGCTTATAACTAACGTCTTTCTCCCTGCTATGCTTGTTGGCCCTTTCCTCTCTCTCTTATTTTTTTTTTTATCGTTATTGTTTTGTTTGTTTGTTTATAAAAGCTGCCTGTTACTTTCAGCATAGACAACAATTTATCTTCCCCGGTGAGTTCACTGTCCCAAACTGAAATGCTATATTGTTGCTGTCCCATCATCCTATTCCCAAACCTTAGCTTCCCTGCAGCTTTCTCTGTCCTCCCCATGTTTGCTTTTAGGGTTGTAGCTGTCACTGTAGTGTATCTTTCACTGTGTACCTCCATTGGGATTGCATGCAGAAACTTTTATCAGCCTTTTGTCACCATCTGCTGGATGTAGTTGAAAATTGCATGAGTGTATGTGATGTCATGAGGCTTTCCTAAAGCAAAAAGACATATGAGAAATCTAAACTCAATCCTTTCTAAAACATCCTATTTTTCTCTACAGATGTCACCAGTCCTGCTAATTTGCATTGTGATGTTCTCCAAGACACCGTGTAAGAAATCTTTTTTAAAAAAATAAATCTCAGTTCAGTGAATTCTTATTCATTTTCTTGGTTTTAATCCTTCTGATATCAGTTCTCTGTATCGCAGCAGTGGAATAGAGCAATCAGCAGATGACATACATGCAGATCTGGTAGAAGATGAAGATGAGGAGGTAATGCTACAGTGCGTCCTGTATGCTAGCTAGAGAAAACACTTCACTACCAATTTCAAAGTTGTATTTCTGAAATGCATCTTGTATCATCTTCTGAGATAAATTGATATGAAGGACAAAAAGGCTGAGATGTCACCATGGAGCTCACTAAATAATAACGAGAACTGACGTGTTGCCACAGCATTAAAAAAAAAAAGAAAACCCTTAAAAATCTTAACAAAGCACAAAGCTAAAACTGGTGACACTGACCTAGACCATAATGACAGAGGAGCATTTGAATGGGTGCTATGGCACAAAAACACATTTTGAATGTCAGCTGTTGTGACACAGGTCAAATTAATTTCTTTCAAACTGTGTAGGTAGTAGATCTATTATATTAGTGCATCAGGTCAAACAGTGCGTACTCTAATATGATGATTATTCATTCAATACCCAGAAGAGAGATTTCACGTGAATAATTTTGACACGAATGGCCTGGCATTAACCAAAAACAATAGCTCCTCTGACGTTTGTTTATTGGAACCGGGCTGAACTGTTTGGCTGAGTTGATGCTGCTGTTGTGATGTTATTAATTTAGCCGAGGGAGTCTTGCTGACATGAAAATATTACTATTTTACAACCGAGACACCAAGACAAAGCAGATTATATTGAAAAGAGCAGCACATTTTTAACTGGCTCCTTCTCAGACAGCACTAAAAATATTCCCACTCTTGATTTTGTATTATGAAGATTAGACCACTATATAATACGTGACATATTAAAAAAAAAAAAAAGAGATGCAGTTGAAGTTTCCTTTCATTTAATTGCCTTTTTCTGGCTTGACTGTGTTTTATTAATTTACACAGACTTAGAATAACAAAGCCATCCCCACACTCTTGTAGGAAGCGGAGGAGGAAATTGAGGTTGAAGATGAAGATCCAGAAGCAGTGGAGGAGAATGAGGAAGTAGAAGAAGAGATTGAGGACGAAGGAGAAGACGAGGATGATGGGGAGGAAATCAGGATGAGCATGGGCTCTGACGGGGAATTGGATGGCGACGAGCTGGATGACCTGCCCAGCTCTCGGGGGAACCAGTGGAAGGGCCCCATCTCCCGCAAGGCAAGTCAAACCAGTGTTTACCTGCAGGAGTGGGACATCCCTTTTGAACAGCTGGACCTCGGAGAGCTCATAGGAAAGGTGAGGAAGCTGAAACAGTTACATTAGTAGTATACAGTATGTGTTATATTTCAAAGAGGCATTTTTGCTAAAGTTGATTTATGTACATACAGGGCCGCTGGGGAAGGGTACATAAAGGTCGGTGGCATGGCGAGGTCGCTATTCGACTTCTGGAGATCGATGGGAACAATCAGGATCATCTGAAGCTCTTTAAAAAGGAGGTGATGAACTACAGACAGACCAGGCATGAGAATGTGGTCCTCTTCATGGGGGCCTGCATGGCTCCACCCCACCTAGCCATCATCACAAGGTGAGGGCACAGATATCAAACATACCTCTAAAATAATTGTAACCCACATACATGTTTCTATCTTCAATTTCATTTTTTCTTCCATCTCTCCATAGTTTCTGTAAAGGGAGGACACTGTATTCAGTTGTTCGGGATACTAAAAACACTTTGGATATTAATAAGACAAGACAAATCGCTCAGGAGATTGTAAAGGTATATTTTTTTTTTATACAAACTCCTTTACACCACAGAAGTAATGAGTGCAATTCTAAAAGGTTGAAAACATGAATGAATGACAACCCTTCAGCATGAATTGTCATGTTATTTTTCTGACACAGGGAATGGGCTATCTGCACGCTAAAGGAATTGTTCACAAAGATCTGAAGTCAAAGAATGTTTTTCATGATACCAATAAAGTCGTGATCACGGACTTCGGGCTGTTTGGGATCTCTGGAGTTGTTCAGGAGGGGAGGTGAGATTCATCACTCAAGAGACCTTAAGAACACAATTTCAGCTAAAGTGCTGTTCACACCACACTGCTTTTACCCGGGGAGGTCCAGTTATTTGTAATAACTGCTGAGGTCCACAGTGGCTCCAGTCCTGCAGGCATCTCCCTTGTCAGCCAGTGTTTTCTGATTGAAAAACCTGAATAATTTTTGCACTTTTGTTTTTGAAGTACACTTTGAACACGCAGCCTGGTAGTTTTGTACTTCTCCTGTGTATGGCTTCATAAATAGCTGTTTCTACACTGGAGAGGAGAGAGATGGGCTGCACTCACCTAATGCGTTTTCCACTCTAGTTAATGCATGTTCCCTCACAGATTTTACACTCCATTTGATTTGTTACTGAAAAATGTGTACCTTTTTCCCAGGCGTGAGAATAAACTAAAACTTCCACATGGCTGGATTTGTTATCTCGCACCAGAGATTGTGCGCAGGATGAGCCCAGGTAACAATGAGGACCGTCTTCCTTTCTCGACGGCAGCAGATGTGTACGCGTTTGGGTAAGCTCTACACGCTCGTGTCTCAGCTCTAGAGGCCTACTGTACTGTCACACCTGTGTCACAAAGTAGTAATAATGCTGCTGCGTCGCTCTCTTTAAGAACCATTTGGTATGAGCTTCAGGCTAGGGACTGGCCCATCACCAACCAGCCTGTGGAAGCTACCATCTGGCAGGTGGGGAGCGGAGAGGGAATAAAGAAGGTCTTGGCAGAGATCAGCCTGGGCAAGGAGGTCACTGTGAGTTGAATAAGAAGCACAAATGTGTCAGTCATTCAGAAAAGTGCATGCTTACTCTGCTCGTGTAGGAAAGGCAAGTAATCAACCATGTTCTGGTGGTGCAGCGACATCCAAGATGTTGTGAAGCTTGGAAGATTGATCATCACCCACTGTGCACGGTTCTGTGAGTGCATGACTCAATGCTTTGCCAAGTGCACTGACCCACACTGGTTTGTCCTCTCAGGAGATCCTCTCCGCCTGCTGGGCGTATGACCTGAGGGAGAGGCCGACCTTCACCCATCTGGCCGACATGCTCGAGAAGCTGCCCAAACTCAACCGCAGGCTGTCCCACCCTGGACACTTCTGGAAGTCTGCAGAGTAGGTATCCAGAAATGAAGAATGATGTGAAGACACTGGACACATGAAAAAAAAAAAAAAAAAATTCCTTAGGCCTTATCATGTATCTTCTGGATCCTTGTGGTACAATGGGTTGTCAGTGATTAGACTCCTAACTCAACAAGCAATATTAGCAATATTTTATCCTCAGCCTTAGGCTTACATCATCTTCTTTATGGATGAGGCTCATAAATGGGTATTAGTTTGATATATTTTGAATATAGGAGAAGAAAAATCGGTTAAGATGATTTCATAACTTTGTAACTTGACCTGAATGCACTCTGTCACTGCACCATGGCACACTGTAGATCTCAGCTGCTGTTGCTTTCTCTCAAATCAAATGTGAACTTTGTGTTTGATGTACATATATGTGAATTGTAAGCTTAACTTATTCTTCACCATGCATCACACTCTTGACAATTTCTTCTTGTCTTGATTCATGATAGTGTGATAGTGCCCATAGTGTGAAATGACAAGAGTCACAACAGATGAATCATGACAATTTATGGAGCTAAAAATAGAGGAAAACAATGTTTAACTGTGAAAACTCACTTTTAATCTCACTTACTGTCATCTTCAGCACTGTACATTTCTGCATCAGAACAGATCTCACCCCCTTTTCTTCTTCCTCGCCCACCTTGAACCACTCACCCATTGCCTCGGTTATTTACATGACTTCCTTCCAGCTTCACTTTCACACCGCATTTCTTGCTTTTTTTCTGCTTCTTGCTTATGATGTCTTTCTACACAACCTCTCATCATGTTCTCTCCAAGATGACATGCCACCTTTTTATTTTGAGTGTAAAACCAGTAGTCAGCATCATCGCTGTGGCCCATGTATGGCTTGACACCAGTTTTGTTTAGCTAGATGGTGGCATAAATGCAGGGGCATCCTCTTTGAAAGACAATTGAAATTAAGAGGTCTGGTTGTAGATAAAATTGTAAAACTACATGTTGATTGAACTTACGATGCGTGACCTGCATTAATGAAAGGTGTTTAACTGATCTATGCATATGTAATATCTTGCTGCTTTTCAATGCCTTCTTCACTGTAAGCCTGTTACTCTTTCACTAACCATCTAACGTTTGTGTTTTCCTTTTGGTTTTTTCTCTCTTTCCTTATTCTCTTTTCTAATCTAGGTTGTAGCAGTCGCTCTGAAACATAAGCAATGCAAAACAAAGCCTGGGTCTGCCTTGCATGCTCCTGAATCCTTAACTGTTACAGGATTGATCAAAGCATTGCCTCTGCCTGAAACAGACACTGCTTCCACTAATCCACAGTCTGATCTTCCATGTCTAACCATTGTGTTTTCTTATTGGGAAGAGAGGATCAGTGGACTGAGGTGTGGCATGGGGACAACCACTGTTCTCTGCGCTTTCCCTCCTTTTCGTCTAATATGTCTTTGCCTTCCTTTTTGGTTTTGTTCTTTAATGTTGTTCGGGACTCTGAGGCTTGTGAATAAACTGGCTTGCAGTGTCTGTGCTGAGACTGACTGGTGTGCTATGGTCTGTGCCTGCTGATGGCTGCCCTGTCCTCGGCCTGCTCACCTTCTCTGTGCTGCTGTGATTTGGTTGTTGTCGCCGGGGCCTTGACCACACAGCTCTTTTTTTTTTTTTTTTTTTTTTTTCCTCTCTGAAACACAAACTTGCACAAACAGACACACTGCTGGACATAAAATGGACCCTGCTACCAAAACGGACCACTTCATTTATCTGTTTTCCCTGGGGGGGGGTTGACGCGCGTCTGACAGGTTGCCTGATTGATGTTCTCAAACCAACTGCCTCTCTGCTCCCCTCTGTGTTTTTAACAGTTGTGTTATGGCATGTGCTGAGATGTTCACCGGCCCATGTCCAGACACAATATGCACTTTGTCAACAGGAGAAAAATAATCATGAACTCTTTTTTTTTTTTTTTTTTTTTTTTTTTACTGTTGTTGTTGTTGCTGTTGTATTTGTTGTTGTTGTTTAGTTTGGTTTTGAATAGTCATATTTGCGGTGTTTTCTTTTATTCTTCAAGAGGGTCTCAGAGGCTCGGACAGTGCGATATGTTCACTTGTATGTTGTTGTTTTGGAGCATAACCTGGTAGATTCACTGTTCATTGGATGCATTTGAAAACAGGGCACTGTTAGAGACTTCTATATGTTAAACAATAGTTGAAATGAGAAGTAACAGGTGAAATAATTCCCTTCAGCATTAACAATCCACATGGGAACACAGTTATGCTGGCTATTCATGAGTGAAGACTTTTTAATAATAGTGTCCATCTGTTGAAGTGTAAAGTGCACTTTATGAGAATATGAGTTCCTTAGAAAGGTCCTTCTTTCGAGACGTTGAGTGATTTCATTCTCTGCGCAAAAAAAAAAAAAAAAAAAAAAAAAAAAGCGAATCAGGAACCTGGCGCAAAAGTGTCCTATATCTTCCTAAAACATTACCTCTTGTGCGAGCTTGTGCATACTGTTTGTGATTGCTGACTTCAGTTTGGTGTGCTTGTATTTATGTGTTGTATGTGGGCGCAACATGCGACTGAGCGAACGTGCTGTGTTGGAATACGTAGGGTTGGTTTTCGTGAAAGATTGCCGTAAAGGTTGTGTTGCAAATCAAAGGGTATGTAGTGTATATACATTATTTAATGTATAGCAAATTAACATGATTCTTCTAATATTTGTATAAACATTTTATATGTAAAGTACATCACAACATTTTAGGTACTGCTATGGCTACAGATGCATATATATTTATATTTTTGTCATGTATAAAATCTGTATAAAAAGCTGTACAATTTTTTAGAACGGGCCAATACATGTTTTTTATGTTAATGTAAAAAAATCATATTTTTGTATTGCATGTGACTACCATTCTGTACACACAGTCTGTTTTCATCCATGGAAGACAATAAAATGAGGCTTGTCATGTAACAGCAGAGTGGATATTGTTCTTTTGCTGTTATTGCCTTCCTCATTGATTTATCTTACTCTCGCTTGTCCAAGGCTTATAAAGAGATCAGAACTGTGCAAACAAAAAAGCTGAAATAAGGAATCTTTTTGTCTCTTTACAGACAATAAAAAAACAGCTCTCCAGTTGCGTAATGATCAAAGTTTGTCTCTTGGTATCATAAAGGCCCGACAGATTTTTGTGGTTGGATGAGTGCGTTTTACAATTAGATCTTTTTGTTACATGGTGTTACTTTCTGTATTATGTAATATTTAGGTGTGAAAGTCATCTTTTATAACAGCTGAATTATGTGAAAATAGATAGATACTTTATTTATCCCCCATGAGAGAAATTCAGAAATAAATAAGCTACTATGTCCTAATTCTGGAAATGACTTGAGTGGTTTGCATTTAGCAAGTCCTTAAAGCAAAAAAAAAAAAAAAAGACACTAGCAGTATCTGCTGCAGCAGTTGTGCTGTAAATATAAACTTAAACAGCAAGGGGGGTAGTTTCTCCATCTTGTGTGGCAGGGTGATGGCTGCATGGATGTGTTGACATTTATGTTTTGTATTGTTGTGTTGTGGATTACAGATGACGTATGATACTGGACTTTGTAAATTGAGTAGGAACTATAATATATCTATACCCACTTATTCCCATTTTAGGATCACTGGGATTTGTTAGATCCCAACTCTCTTCTGGCAAAAGCCAGGGCTACCCCCTGGACAGGAAAATAAATCCATCCAGCTGTCAGTAAAATGAGAAATACTGCTTGCATTTAGTCCTTGAAACCTGTTATCAGTAACGCTGCATCTGAAGTATGGCTTGGACTAATGATAATGGATTGATTTCTGTATGCTGGTACCAGTTCAGTGGAAAACAAAAGGACCTTGTATCCTCTTGTAAGCTCCAACTGGTACTGGATCACATGGCCTGTATTTAGTGAGGGGGAAACTGTTTCCCTCGCTGGGAGACCAGACACATAATGTCCTTTCTTTCCTGAATTTCAGTTTAAACAAGTGACAATTAGCTATTTCTGTTGAGGCCCAGAATTTTCACATGAATATTTTAACAGTCATTAACAAGTTTGGTGTCTGTAGAATCCAATGCATATGCTTATGATGAAACAATATAGCAAACATGTTTAATTTGGAAGTTTAGCAAACCTCAAATTCAGACACAGACCTTCACAGGAACATCGTCACACATTTGCTGGCTGAATCAGAGAGCAAGACAAAGAGAGAGAAAGTGATGAGGTGATCATGAGATTTGCTGAGCCTAGTGCTGCAGTACAACTCTCAGCAATCAACTGACGGCCGTGGGATTGTCTTTAATGAAGCTGTCCACCAAAACCTCCACCTAGTCTGTTATATATAGAAGTTACAAAATGAGCAAGAAGGTTGACATCTGGGCACACTTCCACTATATGAACAAATACACTATGCTGAGGTAGCTATTACTAACACATGGGGCTTTCCATCACTCAAGGGAACGTGTGGGGCTATAAGTAATCATCTGCATTTATTCTGTTCTCACTTCCTCTTACACATATTTAGCCCCACAATACTTTTCTCCTCGATCTTAGAAGGAGAATTAACACTGTATGAGATATATTGGTTTATTCTGTATTAGTAAAAGCACTGGAAAAATTTAGAAACTTTTTCTCTTCAAAATGCATATAGAACTACATCAATCTCCAATTTGGAGTGATTTTGTGTGCAGCCTTTCTGTTTGCTGATGCGTGAAGAAAGATGCTTAATTTTGAATGGCAGTGTGGTGTAAACAGATAAATTTATAACAGCATCGCTATTATGTCCACTTTTATACCGCAGGGAAACCTGGTGTTTTTGTCATCAGTCGTTTTTCTCGGTTTGGCGAGACTTTCTAAAGTGATATTTGGTGTCATTACCTGTCCCTCTTGATTGAGCAGCAGGAACACATTGTTGATGGCATCTGCAGGGATAAGATAACTTGCTGAATCAAACATTTTCACTCTAAACGTACGAGTTACAGGTGCAGGCACACTGCGAAAATGATCACAGATGGGAAACATCATAGAGGAAGCTAGAAGAGGAACTTCATGAAATCAATATGTGTGGGCAATGCAAATTAATACAAACTGTGTATAAACCCCATGGCATCTCAAATATATATGAGAAGTGGGAGGTTTTTTTAAAATATATTTACAAATTGCATTCTACACATGCATTTATTGACAGTGTGTTAAAAGTGTGAAAAGGCCTTTTGTACTTGACGTTAAATAAGAACTATAATTAAGTCATGTGCTTTTGTGGCTTGGACTAAAATACATAGATGACACTGAAGACATGTTGAATGTGTACAAGTTCATAGCAGTAATATCACTTAGACTGAAATATCTCTGTGGGCTCCAACATGAAGACAGACTGTCATTGTAACCTATGATAATTAATAATAGCTCATCAACATCACAGAGACCTGTGACAGGTCTTAGAAGACAAAGCACATTAAAAAAGTAGTCAATTTACAGCTTTACCCCTTGTGTTAACGCTGTTTCTAATGTTGCTGGTATGTAGATTGCAGAGTGTGTTGAAGGTATTTCAGAATTCGGTAGTTTTGTAGTTAGTTTTAGTTTTTACAGTTGATGCTGATGGCTGCAGTGTATACCCATATTGAATGTGAAGGCCGAATTGCACTGATTCAAAACTCACTGAACTGAAGTGAAACATGATTTCAAATGAAATAAAATCAGTCATGATCAGCAGTAGGCATTTACCAAGCATTCAACTATTTATGTTCTGCTAGTACACAGATGTCTGCATGACAAACTGCAGGACGGAGCACCAAAACCACTTCCTTTTCTTCTTATAGTCCAAATAGAGAAGTAAGAGAACACCTTGAAATACTGGCATTCTCTCTCAGTTCATTTACACATCGGTAATTGCGTTCAACTACTCTATTAGCACGGCACTTCGTATCTATTCTTTTTGGAACTACATCCAGACCATCAACAATGTAAGTGACTCTTTAATTCATTTTATTATTAATACAATAAAATGACAACTGTGCCAAAGAATAATAGCGTGAACTCCATTTTTAGGACACACCCGGTAAGGACTCCAAGAAGAAGGAATGGGTGCTAACATCTGTATTTACACTTAGTTGTCACTTTATTGGGTAGACCTGAATTGTTGTAGTAGACAGCATTAGTTTTTGCTTGGTGTGCCTAATAAACTGCCATCTTAGTGCATATCTATTGTTGAATGGTTCTAAGTCCTGATGATTTTAAAACAATTTTCTATTTTAAAAACATGCTTAATTAACAAACCTGTCAAGTTTATATACTTGATATATATATCAAGTATATCAAGTATATAAACCAACCAGCTGCCTAAAAGGCCAACTTCAACAGAAATGTACTATGATTTCTAACGTCATTTAAAACACCAATATGATCCTTGAGGATCATATTTGAATTTATTGGCTAGAAGGCCTATAATGTTTTGCTCAAAAAAACCTCAAAAATTGAAATTATTTTAGTGTTGTCTCAAGTTCAAATTGAAATTTTGGTAGTTTAGATATATATATATCAAGTATATCACATCAGTTTATTCCAGTTTAAAGGACATATAATGTAAAGGGCATAGTAAACTGATGTGATATACTTCAGTTTATTCCAGTAAACTGATGTGATATACTTGATAAATATATCAAGTATATCACATCAGTTTATTCCAGTTTAAAGGACATATAATTATGAATTTGATTCATATAAATGTATAAAGGAATTGCTTACATACTGTTGTTTTGCAGACATTTAAATTGTAGCTGCTGGTTTCTGAACATAGATGTAATTTTAAAAAAGGAATAATTGTTATTCTTCTTTTCAGATACCAATATGAATGGCTTACTAGTGTTACTGTTCTGCAAAGAAGTCCTATGTGCAGTGGCGACTGAAGGTCCAATTTCATCATCTTCTGGAAATATCTTTGCTCTGCAGGCCCCTCAGTCAACAACTAATGTCTCAGCTTCCATCAGTGGTGTGATGAGCACTCAGTCACCTACAACAGTCTCCAGTAGTCATGCTGATGGTGCACCAGCCATCACCACCACCAAGGCCATGTCTCATGTCATGTTTTACAGAAAGGAATGTCTCCCATTGCTGATGATGACCGGCGGCCTGATCATCTCCTGTTTTATTTTGCTGTTTCTTACGTTGTTCTTCGCATGTAAGGTGTACCAGCTGAACAGGCGCTGCAAGATGGCAAGCGGCACCATTGACCAGATCAGCAACTCTGAATACCTGCTGGGAGTTGCCAAGAAGAACAAAAGCCAATCTGAGACAGAAGCCATGTTAATGGATGACTTCAGTCAAACACAGGAAGGTGTGGGGAATGGTCCCACATTGGAAGAAGGAGAAAATGAAAATGAGGATGGACAAATGGGAGAAGAGAACAAGAAAGAGGTGGGGGACACTGTCAAAAGTGAAGAAGATTCACCAGGTGAGAATGGGGCGAAGATGCCTGTAACTGCTGAGGCACATTCATCCTCCTCAAAGCCCCAAGAGGACGCCATCGCTCCCCATGAAGCTGCAGTTGCCTGTCCCTCTGAGGGCACAGGGTGACCAAAAGATGTGGCGTAGAGTCGTGTGCCAAAGACTTCCAAATTCACTTCCTTATAGCTTTATAACTCCTTTACCATAAAGAAATAACTTTTTTTGATAGCTTTTGCATTACAGTAAACATCTAAACAACTGTATGACCTTCAAAACTTGTCAACTTGAGCACTGAGCATTCTAGCTAAAACCTGGTTGATGCTGTATTTCTGTCCTATTTGTGTTTTTTGAATAATAAAACATATTCATATTATAGTAGACTCTGCTACAGGTCAGTTTGTTTCTTATACATGATACAATTAGTGCACTGATTTTAAACATGTCTGACATATAATGTATCAAACTGCCAGAGATATACAACAAATTTGAACCAGCTACTTCCACTAGCACTTTCCCTTCAGTTCTGGCTGTGTAATGTGTGTATTAGTGTGTGAGAGAGACAGACAGGGAGATCTGCTTGATTAGTAAACAGAGAATGTGCCTCTTCTGGGCAGCGCCACTCAACTCAGAAAGCATGTTCTCTTCCTTTCACCTTGGCCAGACCTGACGAAACCATTCATTAAAAAAAAAAAAACAACATTATAGGGTCATTTCCGCCTGTTTTGTGCAGGTATTTTGTTTATCTACTCAGTTGTGACGTCATGATGAATATACGCCTTTCATTAAAAAGTCTGAATACTTTTGTCCTCCACAATACAGCCTCTGCTGAGCGAGCCCTGAATCTAAAACTTCAACCTGGATTCAAAGCAAATGGATGGAAAAACCTTGAACTGGGGTAACTCTGAGTGATGTGCAACTTTAGAGATAGTAATCGTGACACACATCTCAGGCACCACGATTTTTTTTTTTTTTTTCGTATTAAAAGTGAAAAAGGTAAAACTAGGATATGACAGATTTGGATGATTTTTCTTCCCGCTGCTACAGTATGTGGTAACAGCTCGAACTGACAGCCTGGCATGTTGTATGGTGACTGACAGTGGCAGTGAGGATATGAGTTTGAGGCTTGTTGAAAGTGACACTGTACTTTCAAACTCAGTGCAGGTAGCTAATGGAAATAATGTCAGGCAAGAGAGGAATGTACAGAGCAAGATGGTGTGTACTGCAAAAGAGGTAGATACTGTACGCTGGCAAGTTTATGTGACAACTGAACAGAGACAGGCGTGACATGAATACAAATGAACCATGACTCTTAGCTGCTGTGGTTGCATGAATCAGGTCTCTAAAGTTAGACCATGATTAATGTTCGTATCAATGTTGGTGTGTTGCTTAAAACTGAAGGTAAATCTGCGTGGTAGAGTACAGCAATGCAGTGCAGAATGGAGCGTTGCCAGTATTGGTGATGACAGGTGGGAAGCTGCAGTGAGGGAAATTCCTCTGCAATAAATCTCAAAGCTTTTTGTGGAAGCCTCTAAATTTGGACACGGAAAATAACAACCCATTACAGCACACTATTCATTTGCAAGAGATCTTAAAGCAGGATACTATTGATTTGAGTGATAGATGTTAACAGCCTACTTTATTTTGAATGGAAACAGGACAGTCAGTTAATCTAACCATAACAACTGCTATCACTTTAAATGACAACACAAATGCTGAATGTTGGCTGATAAGTGACTGAGGAGTTTCCTTTATGGCGCTCTCACATGCAGGGATCCCTCCATTATGTGCTCCATTTCTCCTTACACCCCTCCAAATACATCCCCGCACCAACACCCCACCCCTCCCCTCTCATTTCCACTGCACAGTGTCCAGAGCCTGCAGTACCTGATCGCACTAACTCAGAAGATCCATACAAGAGGCAATAGAAATTTCTTGGCGGACAATAAGGACCAAACTGCGAGGCAGTGAAGGGAACCTCAAAAACCTCTACTGGACAAGTGGGCAAGGGTCAGATTTTATGAGGGTGATTCAGACATAGAAAAAAAAAGTTCCCTTTCAGCAGAACAGCAGCTGGTCCTGAACTGGAAAGCAGGCGAGGAAAGGAAAGACAGGCTGGACAGCAAAAAAGGAGCAGAGAAAAGTGACTGGAATGATAAGATGAAAAGGTGAGTTATGAACAAATTTAAAGACTCTTTTTACACACATATTGTGCCACACCCTTGCTCAACATATGCTGCAGTTTCAGCAGTGTAGCAGTGGCTGTGTTTTTGCCTGCCTTTTGAACCAGCTGATGCATGATTTCTCTGTGGAGTCATTAATAAAACCCATCTATTGAGCTAGTTCTCCTCCTTTGAGAGCATGGGACTGACTGCGCTGGCAGGAACACGCAAACTGATGCCAAGGAAAATAACTACATGGATTTCTCATCCTTTGTGATGAATGATATTCTTGAATAGACTAGAAACACGCTCTTGCAGATCAAGTCAAATGTTTATCTTTTATAGAAAAAGACACATTTTAATGATACATATACAGAATGTTGCTACAGCATCCCATAAACTGGGGAGTCTGACAGTTAATGTGTGCAGCTGCAGTATGTGTGTGTGTGCGTAAGAGATATATGCTTTATTGTGTGTGTATGTGGCAGAAATACAGAGAGGGATCCTTGCAGAGGGTGGAGCTACAATGAAATGATATAGGAAGCCAGTTTTATTCAGCAGAGCTCTCTGCAGTTATTATGCTTCCTCTAAAACTGTTCTGAGTCTTGTATTTGATATCCAGGCACACTGCAGGGATTACTTCTGCTTTCACAGTATGCCTCCTGGAGGTCGACAATGCTGTGTAGGGCTAATAACACTAATATTCTTTTCCTTTAGCAGGCATGTGCTCTTGAAGCGTTCCCCTAATGAGGCCATTCTGGGACTCCTGCTTGTGCTGTTGCTGGGGTTGCAGGTCCAAGCCATGTGCCCCAACATGTGCTCCTGCAGCCACAGCCACAGGGAGGTAGACTGCTCCTGGAGGGGTCTGAGACATTTGCCTGCTGGCCTGCAGCACAACGTGCACTCCCTCAACT
Organism: Mastacembelus armatus; assembly: GCF_900324485.2. NCBI lineage: Eukaryota > Metazoa > Chordata > Actinopteri > Synbranchiformes > Mastacembelidae > Mastacembelus > Mastacembelus armatus. Next base: position 9,035,018 of record NC_046646.1, read on the forward strand.
TGTCCCACAACCGACTTCACAATCTGGACGACCAGCTCACAGCATACACCCATCTTCGCATCCTTGATTTGTCTCACAACCGGCTGAGCCACTTACCCACTGGCTTGCCTCGCTCACTCTGGCAACTCTATGCCACCTCAAACCGCATCCAGTTGCTGGACAAGAACGATACAGTCTACCAGTGGAATCTGCAAATTCTTGACCTCTCTGACAACAAACTGAGGCGGGCCATCTTCATCAACAATACGCTGACCAATCTGTGCACACTCAACCTAAGCCACAACCAATTCTGGACTTTGCCCACCAACATGCCTCTACACCTGGAGGCTATTGATCTGTCCCACAACTTCCTTGTGACGGTTCTGTCAGGTTCGCTGGACCGTCTTCCTAGACTAACTCACTTCTATCTGCATTCTAACCGCTTTTCTACAATGCCCTTTGGAGTGTTTGACAAGTTGGCATCACTCAGACTCATCACCCTGGGTGACAACCCATGGGCCTGTCACCTTTATGCTGACATAACCTACTTACTGTCCTGGACTCAGAGCACCCCTGCCCGTGTCCTAGGCTGCCCCTGCCACACCCACCCTGTCTGTGGAGGCATACGCCCCGGCAGGACAGGAGGGTGGCACTTTGCCTCCTACAACCTGCCTCCTCTGGCATCCAGTGCCCAGGATGTGAGCTCCATGACCCCTGATGCTAGTATCGCTGGGTGGTGGTACATGACTGTTTCTACTCAGCTAAGCACCCAACACACTCCCAGAGAGACCCACCCACAGCACCACCCCTTCACAGACACACCTATCAGCATCTCCACCCTACCACCCAGAGGCACAGGAATGCACATAACAATTAATCACCATTCTGCAAGTGCTAGCCCAGCAGAGGTCGACCACATGCTCCACACTGATACCCATCTTATTTCTGTCACCGATTCACTCCACAGCACAGACACATTACCAACCAGGGCTGACATGAGACCAGGCACAGATTTCCTCTTTACAACAGAAAGCAGCTCTGTCCAAACAAAGAAAACAACCACACTTCGCACCAGGAGTGTGAGGAGGAAGTTCCAGATTAGTAGCATCAGCAACAGCAGTCCGGCTCTTACCACCTGCTCCCTGCTCCTTTTCCTAAACAACCCGGGGCTTCTGTCTCTCATTCTGAAACACGTTCTTTGAAAGACTAATGAAGAACACTGACAGCTCAGCGATAAATCTGCTTTGCAATTTACAGCACACACAGACGACTGTTAAATGTTTATATTACTACTTATTTTTTCTCAAGCAAAAATTACCAGAGCAAGGACAGACTATGTTTCATAATCACTGCTATCCTGAGTGTGCTATAAGGCTACTTTTATAATTATATCCTAAAAAAGAATCCTTTAATTTAAAAAGAAACAAAAACACTTCTTACAAACCTCCCTTTGAAATTCACCTACCTAGAAATAACATTGTAATGAATATAGGTAAGCACATGATGGCACTATGCATTCAGGTACCAGTGTATGTACCTAGGTGTAGCTTGGTGCTAATCTGCTTCTACAGTCTATTTATTTCAAGGCTGACTGAGGTGCTTTCTGGTACATATTACAGACCACAAATTATTATATAGCTTTTATTTTTATTTTTCACAGTTTTCTACAACTGTTGGCTGATTTTGATGATACTTTGTTGATCAGTCTGTGGTTGATTTTTGTGCAGCATTCAAAGTTCTAACTCCTTTTGACTCTTCTACCTATTTTACTAGATGTCTTTCATGCCTACCTACTTATTTTGTGTAACAAACCAGACCAGTCGCTAGAGAAGCAGTCTTTTCTGGAGACATTATAATGTAAGACACAGGTCATGACATGTACATAACAAGGAACAGCAGAGACTCTGTGGAGCAGAGGGCAAACAAATGGACAATGTCACGTCACTATCTTTAGTAAACTCTGAGAGCTGAGTACTGCTTCTGTATTTTGATCACATCTTAGATTTAAGTGTCCTTCATGATTCAGTGACGCTCGTGAAAAATGATCTGCATGGTAATTGAACGTTCCAGGAATGCTAACCTACTGCTATTTTGCTGCAGAGTATTAAAGCACAGACATTTTCAGCCTATTTATATGAAATGTTATGATATTCAGATTTTGATTGCATTAAGTGGACATATCAGTGATGTGCCAGCCTACGGATTTTAAATTTCAGTAATACATTTACATAGCGCATTAGTATGAGAGTAGTAAGATATGCATCACAACAAGCTGCATTTGCATTTGAAAAACTAAAGAAGATCACTAAGTCAGTTTACGTTTAGGTACTTCTCAACTGCAATTTCTGTAAAGTTCAATAAAATGTGCTGAGTTATATACTTTTTTTTATGATTGTTTAAATTTTGCTACACCTGCTTTCCTTTACACCACATTTTGCTTCAATGTGCACTGCTGACGGTTGGTTTTAATTTAAAACTGTTCTCAAGGGAGAGGCCAGACACACAGCTATTTTATCCTAAGTATTCAACAGCCATATTTCCCATGACTCTTTGACATAGACGACAACACTAATGGGGGCTGCAATTGCACAATGCTAAAAAAATGACCATAATAAAAATTAAACATTGACTTATTTCGATTGAATTAGCCTTAATAGATTTGTTTTTTCAAGTATTAAATAAAGGAAGGCTTTATTCAGACCTTGCCTCACACCAGGTAACTGCTCAGAGCAAACACTCTTCTCAGTTGGCAACTGAGTAACCACTCTAAAATACTAGGTCCACTTTATTAGTTAATAAATAAGAACAGTCTGCTCCATGCAGAAATATATAGACTGTCCAAGGATGTGATATTTATATGGTCCTTACGGAAGAGAAATGAGAAATTCCCACGTGCAGGAATTTTGGTTAAAGAGGAACGAGCATCCCTCTTGGCTCTGTGTGGTACAGGAAGGTGAGAGGCTGCCTGGTGAACAGGTGACAGTGTACTGTAGGTCAACCAGGCACAGCCTAGAGAGTCAACACCCAAACTGTGAATGATAAACTTCTGACATAATGCTTACACGTGAATAGCTCTACAAACAGGGGCTAATTTCAAATTACATTTAAAGCAATTAAATTATGTTTTTAAAAATTCTCAGAAAATACTATACAAGTGGATAATTAGATATGCAGTCAATAATAGTGTGATACAATGATTTAGCAAACAGTAATATATTATTCTTAAGATTGTATATAAATTATAGAATAAATATAAACAAGGGTAGTAGTATCTGTAAACAGTAGTATCTGAAGACTAGTCCTTATTTTAAAAAAGTTGAACACCTGCCGGTCTGTGTATTCACAGCTTAGAACCAGAAGTTTAAGCTAACAGGAACTTTTAGTTAGTGCGGTGCTTATTTATAGGCATGACTCAGGATGAAAGAGAAGTTTGCCTCATTTTTATTTATCCCCTTCACTTTCACTTGCTCTTTTTAACTTGCATTTTCATTTAATCAGTTATTCATTTATTGAGTTTATTCTTATGCAACACAAATTTCAGTCTTTATGCCATATTAGCCAGAGGCAGAAGTAGTTTTCCACTTTAGGTCTAATTTATGGGACATAAAAAAATAGTGTGTGTGAAAGTAACAATAAAGTGCAACTGACACTCCGATTCTGAATTTTTGATGCATCATTTGCATTTTATTGAGATCTTTTTATTGTTATTTTTTTAGTCTTTGTGTATCCTTTTAGCTGCAGAACTTTAAGACTTCTCTTCCAGGCACTGAATGTGCCAGTGAGCTGGCCTGCTAGCCAATTATTTTTTCTGTAGACAACACAAAGTAATGTCAGATTTCTCTTTTGGCTTCTCCTAATAACTGACAAGGTGTAGACAGCTAGCATCATTTACTGCTGCCATGCCTTCCCTCTTTATCTCTCTACCCAGGCTTGTTTTGAGTGAGCTGCCTTCTTTCTGTCATTCCACTCTCAGTAAGACTCATCCTTGGTGTACTTCTTTGTACTCAGCAACCCCACTGCCCTCTTGTGTCTTGTTGTACATTTAAGTCCCCATCAGATTTGTGTGTCATTGTTTTAAGACAGCTGCATACATTTTAAAGCAAACAGTATAGTGTATTGCGATCTGCAAACAATCGTTGTTATTAAGAAGAAGTGTTTTTTTTAAATTTTTGCTATACACATACATCATTCTCCTTTGTTTTTGGAAACTGTTGCTTATAAAACTGGCTCACAACAAAGAAACTTAATATTGAGTTTAATTGAATCTCTTTTTTTAAGACTGGAAAAATCATAAAAAAACAGGAGTCCAGAATAATATCCAGTGTTTCAGCTGCTTCTCGGTCTGTCATAGTCTTAGTAAGAGAAGTGCCTTAGGTAAGAGAAGCCAGGAAAGCCACTGTGGGTGGTGAACCTGGGGGCAACTGTAGACACAGTCCACCTAAAATGTCCATAAATACACACTTAATCTAACATGGACATGTGCTGCAAGTGCCCTCTTGTGGTAGAGAGACAGAAATGAATGTTAAACCCAAAGCATTGCTATCAAAAGGCAGGTCCTAGAAAGATGGTGTTCTTCACCAGGGACACAGCTTGCCCTTGACAGAGACTCCAAGGACCCTTGAAAAAAAAAACTCTAGTTTGATAATATACATAAAGCTATGACATGTTTATCCTGTTCAACATCTCCATTGATCAAACTATTTGATTGTGCTGCAATGGCAGGACTATAAGTGATAACATGAAACTATTAAAATAAAAAATACAATTTAAGTAGACATTTTTTAAAATAATATTCTTTGTTACACTACCAGCACCAAATTAAAAAAAATATCATGACAGACCAAAACTGATACAAGGGCCACTGCAGCCTGCTTATGGCTAAAACCAATGGCTGTCTATTTTGATCTCCTCTGAATCTGCGTCACAGTATCAATTGTAACCCAGAATTAGGCTGGTACCCAACCAAAGGACGCTCAAATGTTGCAGATAAAGTTTATCTGATAAACCTAATCTGTATTGACAGCTTGGGTCTATATGCCAAAGCTCACCATCCCTTTCAGCCAAGAGCAATGTTTTCCAATCTGGGCACTGATCAACTGAAAAGCAAAATGTGTAGAAATGTGGAAGAAACAACAAGGTGTCCTCCAGCAGATGGAAGACTGATGACACAGGCAAAATTCAACCCTGCAGCTTAGTTACTGAGGACACGGTATCTCTCGTTCTTCTCTCAATGGCACAGGCAAGGCAAGGTCACTGTTAAGGTCAGTGATTGCAGAATGGAAAGTGTCTGGCAACTGAGAGAATATTTGGTGGCAGCCAGTAAAAGGAAAAAAGGCAAGAAAAATCAAAAGAGAAAGAAAAAAACTAGTAGAAAATAAAGCATGGGCATGAGACAGAAACCACTACTTAGCTGGTGTGTCCTGAGGGGCCTGCTCAACATTCTTAGCCACTGAAATATTCTCAAAAATATCTTCACTAATATAAACAAACCCAGAGAAAGTGAACAAAGCTGGGTATAAGAGTTCTTCAGGCTAGTAATCTGTAGGCTTAGTGCATGCCAGTCTGTCCGTATAGCAACAACAACTGCAGCTGTGCACATGCATGAGTGAGCCTTAACTCCATTATACAGAGAAAATCTTGAGTGTGTGCTGTAAATTTGCATGATAAACCAAAGAGCATGGTGCACAGCTGTCCTGAGGGGGGTTTCAACAAAACAGGTTTTAACGTACTTTGACAGAGAGTGGAAAGAAGCAGGTTTGGTGATGGCAGGCTCAAAATTAAGCTCAATTTAAAATGTTGAATTTAAAATGTTTAATTGAAAAAAATGGAACAGCTTAGATGACTGGGACATCTTTACATTCAGTGTGGGGATGGGTGTATTAGTCCTTCTGTCTTGACAAAGCTCTCCAAAAGGCCAGTATGCACATCTTTCTCCCCACTGCTGACTATACAGGTGATAAGATGGCTCTTCGCAATGCTTTAATGCTGCTCGTCATCATTTGTAACACATAGCTCTCTCTGAGAGTCGTGCAAACAGCAGCCAGAACATTCCAGGGAGCAGCAGGGGGATGAGCTTATCTCCCAGCCCAGTGGAGCAGGTAAATGATGTCGTCATCATCCACTTAACTTGACCCTGATTGGTCTGAAAGAGCCACACATGTAAATGATCTAAATACCAAGGTTAAAAAAAAAATACAAATGTTAATTACCTTGTTTGGATTGGATTGTTAAAATGTTAAATTTATATTATTAATTCTGGAAAACCTCTGTTGGATCTTTTGTTCATGCAGTATTTGGGGATTTTGGGCACCTAGTACAAGATAACTTTGGAAACATAATTTGTAGAGGCTTAGATTTTTCAAAAGTCAATATTACAATTTAATTTTTAATAATGTGGCTGTCTGAATATCTATCAGATATTTATCATCTACCTGGAATGCTAATGGGAAGCCTTGGGCACAGCTTAATTAACTCATCTGTGTAGTTACAGAAAGCATAATGGGGGAGAGAAATCACTCATCACCAGAACATCCTTCCTAGTGATCAGACTTCAAACAGCTCCTCTATGTGACAACGAAGGTACACATCTCCAGTAATCTACACATATTATGATTGGTCAGCATAGTTCTATACACACCCACTAATAAGAAAACATACACAAAAACAACAGAAAACACTGTATTTACTAAATTAATCATTTAAATCCTACAAGGCTGAAGAGACTTTTATAAGATGCTAAATTATTGCAGGCAAGATGAAAGAGCAGGTAGACTGCAGTTTTGGTGGGTGGCTAATTCCTGAAATAGGACTGTCAATTATGCATGTTTCTGTCTAGCCCTCTCCCTGCAGTCTGAGAGATGCTTTAACTCAGAAAAGAAAGAAGAAGAAAGGAGAGGACACTAGAGGGAGACAATTTGTTCACATCTGCAGCTTTTCTCGGGATTCTGAATTTCACTGTAATAGGCCCTCCTGAGGAAAGTAGAGATCACTCAATCCCCAGTGATCAATATGAAATCATTCAGAAAATCCAAAGGATAAAATTAACCACATCTCAAGAGCCTTAGAATAATATCCATAACAAATTCATACAAGTGATAAAAGACATTTGCTGTTAAGTCTAATTTAGATTTTATTTTTAATATATTTTGGATTATTTGCATGCTTAAAACATGCAGTGAGCTACTATGATCATGCCGTGCAAATTATGTTTTGAAAAATTAAAATCGCAGAAGACAAATTTAATTTTAAAGTAAATGGCAGTGTAAGGAGTTATCATTATGGCATTAATTTATGTTGCCAAGCATGTAAAGATGAAAATCTGTTTTGTTTTTCATGCACAGATTATATGTATAAACCTGTGCAGAGAACAGGGGCTTATACATGATCCAAGAACAATTTCTCCAAGCTCAAGTGAAGATTCTGAGAGCAACACTGATTACTGCAACAGGAAACAGGATGCCTCCTCTCAAAACAGCATCTCATAACACTGTCAGTTAGTCTGTTGCTTCTCTCACTTTCTTTTTCCCCTCAGCTCTTTCACACACTATCAATTTTACTTCTCTCAATCCCCAAATCCTCCAGTTTTCATGCAAAGGCTCGATTAGTTACAAGCTCTTTTGCATGCTGAGTTTCCTCTCTATTGAAAAGCAGTTCATCTTTAAGCACTGAATACAGCCTACAGTCACCCCAATATAGCTATATGACTGCAAAAATCTTTGCATTGTCCTTGTTTCAAAGATAAATATTGAATTAGGATTCAACAAAGATGAGCTCAAAGCAGGTAGGATATAAAAGTGTGTCTACTTTTTAAATTTCTTCCTCCCCTCATTAATCAAAATGTCTAAAAGCTGTCACCTATATAAATCCATAATACTACAATTTGCGGAAAAAGTAATTTTGTTCATACTCTATATACATTGTAGTAAAGTCTAACCCTTCTCTTTCCTTCTTGCCCAGTACAAACTGCTCAACTGCTCCAAAAGCATAGCTGTCACAGCATCTAAAGTTGCTTAAAGGAGGATAAACATTTTAGGCACTTTCATCAGGCAGCGGTGGCTGCTCAGATTAAAGGAGAGGGCTGCTCAATTTAAAAATCTATACATGTTTCTCCTTCAATCAGTCTAAAACAGATCAAGAGTCACCAACCTTGTACTACACTTACTCCATAAGATATGAAAGATTTTTGTTAGTTGACTGTACTACTAAAGATTTTAAATGGAACCGGGTGCGTCTGCCTTGGCATCAGTTTGTTTTGGGTTCAAATCTGGTATCTAAGCCTTGATCAGACATTGTAAAACATCACACCTACTGTCCCTTCTCTGTCACGTTTGGCTGTGCTCCTTTCATGCCATAACAACAGTGAATAGAAAAGCCATGAGCCATGAAAGCCATGAAAAGCAATGTTCAAAAAACAGAATAATTCACAACCACACTATGAAACCTGGGCCTCCAGTGTTTTTATTTGAGCAAAAAGCAGAGGTTGTACTTCATGTGTTAAATCCACTGTGATTTTTTTTTTTTTTTGCACACCTTGTGATGAGCTTTAAAGCCTGTTGTTCCTCAGAGCTCACATTCCACATCAATTTATAACCTCCCTCACTTCCCTCTCTCTGCAGCTGTATGAGTGGATGTGATTTTCTTATATTCATATTTTAGGCAATATACTGTAGGACACTGCCACACATTTGACAACTTAGAGAATATACAAGAGTACTATAATCATAGCTGTATCATAAAATGGCATGGGACAGAACAATAGTGCAAAGAAGATAAAACAAGTAATAGTCTTTCACACAAGGTGTCATATTTCCATTTTCTTTGACACTCCTGCGCTACAAGGAATTGCCACCAATTGCTTCTATACCTTTGTTTCGGAGATACAGACAGCTGCATTGTGGAGTGTCTCCTAAGTAATGACAGACTTTTAGCTCTTAAACTGTCAAAACTGTTGTTATTTGGGTTTTATCTCAGTCATTGTTTCAAAAACATGCTGCCTGGCCAGATAAGAAATCCCCTCTGGTAGAACCCTGTACAGTCAGCACAGACAGGCTTATTAAAAAAAAAAAAAAACTTCTGAATGTTAATAATGAAATAGGATCACCAGTCACATGGCGTACAGAGCCTGGGATGTCTTGTATTGTCAAGATGAATGGAGGCTGCATTTCTGCATTTGTTGTCTGGCAGTCTGGCATGAATACAAACAAAATGGATCATGTATCAAATATCATTTAAAACTTCATGCATATGATATTTTTCCTTATGTTCCACTGGTAGCATAGTGTGGAAATAATGTATACAGGGTGTTGCAAATGTCATGCATTATTTTTAATTACTTGCCATTGCTTCTTCTTCTTCAGGGTCACAAGGGGGCATGGCCAGCTTACCTGCTCATATTATACACTGTGCAGAGGGAAGAGCTGGCAGCTCATTATAAGTCATCTACATAAAGAGAGCTATAATTACTCAACTGTATGTATGGATACAATACCTTATTGAACGACCCACAGGAAGTTGATTTTTTTTCTTGGCTTTATTCATGGCTTTTAAAATGAATATAGGAGTTAAAGGTCAGGACTCTGGGTCAGCGGTCGAGATTCTCACGAACCTTTCTGCAGGCTTTGAATCTGCCTAAGCACAGTGTTTATTGCTCAGGAAACTTTATTTAATATTCAACCCCCCTGTCACCAAAGATTTGGTACCTTTTAGTATATTTTAAATTCTGTTTCTCTGTGTATTCTCAGATGTATTTAAAAATTTTCAGTAAAGCAATCTTTTAATTCAGTAAGTACTTTAAAGGACTGTTAATAACTGCAGTCTTGCATTGATGGTAGTACTGCATGACTGTATGAGGCATACCAAATGCTGGAAGGCCCATTAAATGTGTACATAACAAATTTAAATTCACTAAATGAAAATCACCTCTTGCTGGTAAAAAGTAAACATCACAAATCACCTTGCAATGGTAAAACAGCTTCGTTCCAGCTGCTATTACAGAGATTAACCTAATGTGGCCATTTTGCATATAAACTTCATGTCATGTTATGTTATGTTTGCGAATGTTTGTCAACTTGCTGCAAAACACATTTACCTAGGGGTACAAATAAAGAAACCTCAACCTGCTGTTATTATTCTCTAGCTTTAAAAAAACGGAAAGAAAAAGAAAAAACTAGTTTTTCTTGGGATACAATGTTCATTTATTTAGAGGTTAGATTTTTAATCACTACAAAGAGCATGCTTTGTTTAATACTTTTAATAGCAAGATGCCACTTCAGTGGTGCTTCACAGTATCTGTATTAAACTCTGCTCCACATTGTCTATTGCTGTTGCAGTTTTTAGCTTATTGAAACTATGTTACTGTATCAACAAAACACTCGTTTTCAATATATACATTAAATGTTCACGTGCAAATAGGAGCTGCCCCACTTTCTACTGCTAGCTGTGGGACTATATTGCATGGCGGAAGAATATTGTAATTTTAATTAATTAAAAGAAATCGCCCTGCTCCTTTTGAAATGATTCTGTTTTTTCAGGCGAAGATTCATCATTACTAATTAAGAATGGCATTGACTGGAGACTGTATCGTTGTTGTTGTTATTATTATTGTTGTTTTGTTTTGTCAGTGCTTTGCGTCCACTTATATTTCGAAGAGAAATAAGCCACTTTCACCTCCAGTGGCTTATTGCTTAATTAAATGACAAATCGGAGGATTGGTCTGCAGATTGCCTGAATTGACGTCAATTGGATTGGTTAGGTGACAGAGCCAGGCTCCGCCCCCTGTGGGCCAAGGTAGAGCATGCTGAGAGAGGGAGGAGGGAGCAGGGGGCTGAGCTGATCCCACGTGTGACGCTTTCATTCCCGGCTCAGTAATATTCTCGTAGCGGGGCTTTGCATATCTCCTGCCGTATCTGTGTGTGTCTGTCACTGTTACTGTAGTCCCAGCCTATAGTTTGGAATAGATATGGAAGGAGACGGGAGTCAAGCCACATCCGGAAGCCTAAATGATTCACAACATGACCCGGGGTAAGAATCTTTCTAAATGTAACGCTAAGGTACGATTTTTTTTCATGTTACAACATCTTGGAGAGGACTTCGACTGCCGTGCTGGATTCGTCCCCACAGTACGCACTTAAACCGTGCACGGGTCTGTTTCCAGATGCAGTTTTAAAGACCTCAGCTTTGTAGCAAGAGTGGCCTCCCCCTTCCATGGAGATAGACTATAAATACTAAGCGCGAATGTGTTTTCATAGTCTTCCTTTATCCTTTAAGGTCGCTTTTAGAAGTAGTTAGTCGTCAAAATGGCCGAACTGACATCTGGACTCACTTCTGTTGTGTTTTCCCCTTACAGTAAAATGTTTATCGGTGGCCTCAGCTGGCAAACCTCACCAGGTGAGACTGTTATTCTCTTTTACACCGTATCCGGTATTTCTTGTTGTTTTGTCGCTGTGACTGAGTGCTCGTTGTGGCTGCTGGCGGTGTATGTGCGAATGTGCACTGTGCAGTAGTGTACTGTATGGGATATCTCACTAGTGTGTGCGCACGATGTTATTTTTGATCTCCGTCCATCTGAAGTCCTCTATTCGACCCCTATGCGCATCGCGGGGTGTTTTTTTTTTTTTTTTTTTTTGAAATACAGTGACAACAGCATGCCCATCTGTTTCTATCAAATGACCCGACATATTTTCTCTATTCACAGACAGCCTTAGAGACTATTTTAGTAAATTCGGAGAAATAAGAGAATGTATGGTGATGAGAGACCCCACGACAAAACGCTCAAGGTAAACGCAGGGCTTTTCTACTTTTCCTTTCGAGTGCATGTCATGGTATCGCTTACTTTGTCCGTGTTTAGTGTTAATCCAGCGAGTGTGTTTCTGTGTCTGCGCGCGCATGTGGTCGTGTGTTCGTGTGCGCGCGCCTGTGTGTGGTTTCACAGCGAGCCAGATAAGCTTAAATGCTCACTGCTGTAAAGCTGCGGCCGAATGCAATTTGACATTGACTTTGTGACTGCACCACACAATGTTGCTGTAGTGTCGTCTCATATTGTAACAAAGCAAATAATGATCAGCAGTGTCATCAGTCTCTGGTTCAGATCCGCTACAGGACGTCCATAATCTGGATTATAAATACATTACAAAGACATATTGTGACAATAATAAGGTCATACAGATATGATGCATATTTGTTGTGTGGTTTATTGTGGAAAGCCACAATTATTTGTGATCACCTGAAGAAATAATATGTGTTTTGTAATTTTAGGCTTTGTATGGATGCATTTTTAACATTGTTGTTGTTTTTGTCTTTGTGTTTTTGTTTTGCAGAGGATTTGGGTTTGTTACGTTTACAGATGCTGCCAGTGTAGATAAAGTCTTAGCTCAACAACACCATGAATTAGACTCAAAGACGGTGAGTTCATTTTATTTACGTTTCAGTGTTTATTTCTTGTTTTGTGTTGGCACTGTTGTACACATGCAAACCCTCAGTCACGGCCTAATTGTGTGACTTTTCACCACCTAAGGCCCTGTGGGGAAACACCTCTGAGGTTAACCGGCTGTGTGGATCAAGGTCATGCACAAGGGCTAAATGTGCAATGGTCCCTTCAACACATGAGCCTAGCAATAAAACACAACTCCAGGCTGAATATTATATGTGTGCACTTTCACTTTTCTGGATGAATGGGGCTGACACGCCCCCTTCTTCACTGCAGCCACATGTGCCGATGTGCATATCTCATGTCCCACTCAAGGGCGTGCTGTCTAGTTCTGCTGCCTCACTACAGTTTGACCTAGCCGATATCACACTGTATCATGCCCAGTGTGAAAAGTATGTTAAAAAAGAAAATGTCGTGAAAATTGTGATCCTCATATCAAATACGGTTTTGCATTTGTGACAGAATTTTTTGAAGCTCAGTAATCTACTTCTTATACAAAAATGTCATTAGTAACTGGTTATTGTAATATAAATTATTATATAAATGCTCATTCATGCACATACATCCAGACACTCATTTGTAAAAGAAAAAAAAACAAACAAAAAAAACTGTGTTGTACCTTACTTTCCCTTTGAAATTTGTCAGTAAATGAATAATTAAACATACTAGTCATTTTGAGAGATGTCTGTGGTGATGGATTAGATAGGGTTCAGTGGAAGTTATATTTGTCTGGGATTTCTCCTCAGTAGGTGGTAATATCCAAATATACCAGCATAGTTTTTGAAATGGAATAGTGCTTATTGAGAAATGTGTTTCTAGACTTTGAAAGATTGGAAACAAACAATAGGTTGTACTTAAGGTGGCAGTATATAATAAGGATACCCTGAAATCTCCAAATCCGTAAAGGATATGGCGAGTAATGTGAACTGGAGATTTGTTGTTCCTATTCTTGAGCTGAAGTGTGATTGGCACAGAGCTGAGAAAACTTGACATTTGTTGGGCATTGGGTTTTACATTATATTCTTTTCAGTTCTTTCAGCTCCAAAGTTTGTAGTAATGTGGCTGCCCTTTTTGTTTGTTAGGGAGCTCTGAGCTTTCTGGCCAGCTTTCAAACCAGCTCATTGATGGAGGCTTTACTTCTCCAAAGGGGCTTATGGGTTTAGTATTTGTACTCATCCAAAAATGAGTCATGTACCATTGTAAAAAGTACACACATATCCTTACAAATAATTGATAGCACTAAGTCATAATACATTATGGGCCTTTTAAACATGATAGTGGACATATGGTTGGAAGGTAATTAGCTTCTTTATTGTGTTATGGCACCAGGGGTGATTGGAAGATACTGTGGTTCTTCAATTTTCAATCAGTAAATATGGAGAAAAGACAAGGTTGGTTTGAATTATCCAGTTAGTAGGGCTAATGGCATTATAAACCTTCAACTATCTATACAGGGGGATGCATAGAAGTAGGTATAGGGGGCTGCTTGAAAGGGGTAATGATATAAACATACTTTGCTGCAGAATCTAGAGAGGAGTTTGATAACTTCAGACTTGACATTTTGAATGAACAACTCTGTGACAGCTTGACAGCATATATACTTACAGCAAAGGTCGGGGTGGGGGGTACGTGTGAAGGCAGGGTTGCACATAAAAATATACTCGCACCTGGGAGTTGGTCTGTTCATCTTCAGTCTTTCACTGATGCCTGACAAATGGAACAGTTGTTGGTTAAATGCCTTGCCCAACGGCACTTTGCGAGTTGCAACAGCAGAAGCGTTGTGCATTTTTAATTACTTTAAGATATTCATTGGATTTAACTTGATGACCTCCTGCTCATATCACAGTCTCAAACTGCTAGTTCTATGTTAATGCTTACATATTGATTGCAAAATAACTTTCTCACCCATAAGCAAAAGGTTGTTGAGTTACCAAACATTTGCCTGCAGCATATATGCAATGCCATGTTAAAATATTTGTTGCATACTGTATAAAAAAAGTATGCAGAATTAGTAGTGTAAAAAGACCTTTTTCCTGATTGTGGGCCATTTCTTTTTATGTCCACACGAAAAGATAATGGTAGAGAATGAGCAGATATGTATACAAACAATGCTATTATATCACACTGGTCATATTTAAATGATAGCCTACAATAAGGGCAACACAAATAGGTCAAATTCTTCAGACACTGTTCAGATTTGACAGTACCTCACCCTGAGAACTTAATGGTGACATGTTAAGGTCTGACATCCAATCCAACACCTCTGAATTGTGGCCTTATATTGCACAGGCACAACAGAGTTCTTTAAACTTGTTACACATCCATCCTAACATAACTGGCAGGTCTTTTGAGGTTTCTTGTGAAATGTTCTTTTTTTTTTTTTTATCACTTTTGTCATTAACTCTGTTAGGTATTTTTTCCAACCTAAAAATCAATCATTTTTTTTTTCTGGTGGATTTGCATTTAAATTTTTTCATCTTATACCCTTAGGCCACCAGGTAGCCCCTAATAAATCTTTTTTAATGACCATTTACATAATCATCGTGGACATGGACTTTTACACTGTCTGTGTTTAAAAAGACATGGAGCCAAATTATATTTGTGTTTCTCTTCTAAATAACTTTTTGTGTGTGTTTCCAAGGCCATATAATTTCTCTCCACAACCCCTAAACTGAAATACATTCATGATACTGATAGCCCTGAAATAATAGAGATATTTGGTGGCTTTGGCAAAACAAAATACACAGTGAAGCCATGTTTTTTTTTTTTTTTTTTTTTTTTTGCTGGATGTTGCATTAATCAGATGGAAGTGTTGACAGTATAATTGACATACCATCATGTTGACTCAAATATATGCAGAAATTGATATTTCCTAGCAGCTTATGTGCTGTTGTTTTTCCGTCAGCTTTTAGTTGAAGATTACTAACCTAAGGCAGCTGTCCGTGTTGCCTTCCTAACTGTTAGTCACTGGGATGTAGCTGATGTGCTGTTGTATATCTTAACGTTCACACTATCAAGATTGCACGGCATTAGGATCTATCATATCTCTTACAAAGTTGCTGAGCCGTCTTGGAAATAAAAGACTGGTTGAGCAAATTTGGATGGTTCTTGATGTGCTTGCAGATGTTGGTTTGATACAAGCCTCCTACTTTTGCGGTGCTTAGATGATGAAGCCTTACCAGTGTTTCTGTCCCTAGTAACCTTGAAAGGAGTGAGTGGCTGGAGGAGCCGTGACTGTGAACAAGTTGACTCATACAGCTTTATGTGTATTTGTACTGGGAAAGTAGAACATCATAGGCAATTTACATTTTTTTCCTCTATTTTTTTGTGTTTCTCATTATATTTTACAGATACACAAATCCTGGATGTGTGAATAAAATTAGTCTTGATTCTCACAAGCAGGCACAATTTCAGATACAGATGTATTTATTAATATAGATATTGCACTGATAGTTCCATAAGATTTCAGTGCGGATCACCATTTTGGCAAAACATTTTTTTAACTGTGTGCTCTGCTTCTGGTCCGGTTTCGAAAACACTCTAGGATGAATGTGAATGAGACATATGCACGGCCTGGGGCTTCAAAACACACATGCTGGTAATTCAGAACATATTTACCATTTTTCATGATGCTTTGTTCAGTTTAGAAATATGCAACTCATAGCATCTGTTCTGGAAGATTTTTTGAGGCAGGCTGCTATGAACAGAGGAGATCCTAGTACATGATTTTGCATATGAGAAGTAACAGCTGAGAGCTTTATCAGGCAGCAGCTTAATCCCAGTTTGGCACTTTCTATTTTTTGATGCAAAGTATATCTAAAAAAATATTAAAATAATTTTCGATCAAATATTTATCAAGGCTAGGTGGAGCTAGCAAATATTACCTTTGAAAGCAGTGTGATACTATTTATCATAGTTTAATAGATTCAGTCTTAAAACATTATGACTTGTAAAACCTACTAGTGTTTTTTGCAAGATAAACATATTCTGTGTGATGCTGGGGGTAATTCCAGCCATCATTGAATGACCCCATGTCAACTTCGTTGGCAGGTTAGGTGCGTCAGGAAACAAACCAAGAGAAAAAGAGAAGAAAAGGCCTGGGCAAACAGCTGTTCTGGACAGATCTAAAGCCTATTCAACAGATACGTTTTGGACTTTAAGTCAATCCAGTAATCTAAACTCTTGCTCTTGTTTAAGCATAGCAGGTGCTCTGTCTTTTGCAGTTAATTTTGGTGTTATCAGTTATCGCTGAATCTGTCTCTTGTCAGTACATACAGACCATCAGATGTTTGTCGTGGCAGTAATGTAATATCAATTAATCTGGATCATACTTATAAGGGTGTTTAATATTTTTGAGGAAAAAGAATAGCTCACCAATTTCCTTGCTGAGTGTGACATTGCTAAAATTCTCATTATTGATTTGAGGAGCATAACAAACTTTCTTTTTTTTTTTTTTTTTTTTTTGATGTGTTATTTCATAGCAGGAATCGGTGAGGATTGACAGCACAGATATGAAACCTTTATGTTGTAATTTCTTGTCTTTTCTGTTGGTATCACACGTGCACTCCTGTGGACCCGCTCACATGCTTAAATTGGGGGAAGCTGCAAGCTTTGATAAGGCATTTCCTTTTAGCTTAAACACCACATCATCATGCTAGTATAGATATGTCTTAAGAGAGAGGAGGAGAGTTTACCCAGGAGCAGCATTAATATATGAAATCCTTTTGTAAGATGTGAACTTAAGATATATGCTGTTTCCCTGCCCTGATCTCCCACAGTCGCATGCAGAAGCAGCCCCCTGAGACTCTGTAGTAAAAGCTTGTGAAGATAAAAGATCATGGGTAGAGGTTGAGGGGGAGATTCCTCTTGGTCTGTTCTCATTTATTATTTTGACATATCAGGTTGTATGATGTCTTTAGGAAATCCACTTTTGTTCTCTGTGAGATGATGTTGCATCATATAACAAAAACGTAATCTGAAAAAGACTTAGGGTGGTGTAAAGAAGCTATAAGGAGAGCAAATACTAAAAGGTGCTCCATTTAGATAGGCCAGTTTTGTTTTGCTGTGTGCGATACTTTTCCTGTAGGGCATCTCTAACATGTCACTAACCATGCGTTTGTGTACTTCATGACCTGAAATGTGTAAACTTGTTTGGATGCTTACAATTTATCTGAGGCGCACACACACTGCAAAAAACAATTTTCCATAATCGCTGAGCCCTTTGATAATGATATCACATTAGAGAATGCCAGACAGACGTACATAACAGGTACTGCTACTGTTAGATGACTACAGTAATTTAATCAATGGAAAAAAAAAACACCTCATGCATCTTACAGACAGTTGTAGATAACAGGTGCTGGTAATAATCATATCCTAATCTAACCACTAAGAACATTTTTCTTTTCTCATAAAGAGCACACTGACATAGAAATTGGGCCTGGCACAAGGGAAAAGTTATGATTTTGTTGTTTTGTTATGTAGTTGCACATATAACCTGAATTCCCTATAGGTGATATGATCGAATGTATGGTTCTGTTTGATCAGCTGCCAAACCCCTACATATCCAATTTATTCTAATGTTAGAGCAATCACATGTTCATGTTTGAGAGACTTAACAGGAGTGTTTAGATTTTTTTTTTGACTTAAATATAACAATTAACAAAAGAGCAGCCAATTCATTTTATATTTATCAAGAGTAATTATCCCAGCTTACCATCAGTTAAAGTCCTTTTCTCAATCACATCATGATATTTTGTTTATATCCTCCAGTCGTAGCTGTCTTTGGACCATTCAGGTGTGTGAAAATTGGATTTCTTTTACTTCGCAACATGTAGAATCATTTCTTATAAGAAAGGTAACAACAGACCTCGTCACATAATAAATTGTGTATGTTGTTATACATCATTCAATCAATCCTTAATAAATGTTACCGTCTCAATGACCTTTACCCTTCCACAGAATGAAAACAGTAAAAGAAAAGGATAAATTCCAGGTGCTTAATAGTGCAGCTATCCCCCCTGAACAGGTGATCTGACAACCAATAAAATGTAATATTAAGAGGTGGAGCACATTCAGAATCAGAGCAGATTGTTCATTCAGCTCCAAGTCATTTTTCTGAATAGCTAGTTTGTATGCACTGCTTGTGATGTTTTCATGATAAAGACATTTCCTAGAGGGAGATTAATAAAGTCCTTTAACTGCTTTCTACACCACAGTTACGTGACTTCAGTTTATGACGTTATGGGAATTATTTTCTGCTGAAGTATTTTCATGTGCTATTTGGTACAGGTTTCCTAAAACTGCCTTCTCTACCTCTACACCAGCTTGTGATTTGTCCTCAGAATTCATTTTAACCAGTCACAGAGAATAAGCCTAAACTTGTTGCATTCATCTGCTGTAGGTGAGAGAGTGCAAAAATTAAAGCAGTAGCAGAGCAGGAACAGGCCAGTATCTTCTTCCTTAAACATACTAAGAAAAGTACTTTGTCAAAAACAAAATGGACCAAAATGTAAAAGATAAATTACTAATAGGTGTTTAAAAAAAATAGGGTGAAGATTTTGAAAGTATTTATCACATACTGGATGTGGAATTACTGACACAAGTGTACTACCCAGGTCCAGTTGACTGATCTCAAACCTGAAGGTATGTGTGTTACATAACAAAAATGTCTCAGGAAGGAAGTATCAGGTGAAACTGAGACAGCATAATCTCTGGTTCTCTGGTATGGGTTGCCAGCGCAAAGGGTAATGCATATTTTACGCCCTAAGTCTGAAGCTACTTTCAACATAGAAAATAAATGCACATGAATATGTAAACCAATATGAAACAATAGCTACATCCTCCCTTCCTCCTAAATTAAATTTCTCAAAGGAGTCATTCATCATAAGTTGTGACCTAAAAAGGTGCTGCTACAGCATTTCTCTGAAGGATTGGTTACTGAGTCCTCATTGCCTAATTTGGTTGCATCGCTCAGAGTGTGATTTTAAATAAGTGCTATCATAGCCTCATTTTAACTCAATTCTGTGAATTTAATTCTCTCTGATAATTCTAATATTGTAAACTGACAGAAAACTATATGACCTCCACTGTGGCACCATGTTAAACTGGTCTCTAGTGCATGTGGAAATAGGAATCTTCATAGTGAACAGAAATTCACAACAGGGCAGAAAAACAATTAGCTTCTGTTGTGTGATGAAATGAGGTTTGATATGTTTTGTATAGACTTAAAAAGTAAGATACATTACCAAGTATAGGATTTTGGTATTCACAGCATAATGTGTTGTCTTTGCTCAAATAGGGTGCACAAAATAATTGAGTTTGAATTGGTTATGCCTCGGGCTAAGTGCTAAAACAAATCTTTAAATGAAATTCATTACAAGCAGGGTTGCCATACCCAGGTGTTATTGAATTCATTTCTCATTTTGACCTGATTTAGAAAGATAACAGTAATAACTGAGACTGACAGAAAAGATGACAATGACATTGCACATCATGGTTTCCCTTCAAACACATTAAAACGTAGTCAGTCTCACTGGCTTAATTGATCTGTGCAGATGGTGTCTTTTCTCTTCTTGTGTTTCTTAATTCATTTTCTTTCTGTTGTTTTACTCAGGTAAAAGTGATATGTTTTTCTCTAATAGATCCATCTGAGCTGACAGTAACTTTTAAAAAATGTACAGAATTGTAAATATTTCAGTATAACATGGTATATAGTATAAAATATGGAACAAATGAATGGTGTTCTTTGTAAATGAGTAATGCATTACAAAAGAGGAAATTTTAACCAATTCCTTTTTTTTTTTTTTTTTTTGGATATTCTCTTTTTCCAAGTCAAAGGTATCCACACAAGAATAGTTTAGGATGACATTACTGTTTAAGGTAGTTCTTCTTCATTGTGCTATTCAAGTGCAAGGTCGATGAGACCCACCACCGCATACCTTCATACCAGTGAAATTAACGAGGAAAATGAAGCTAATGAGTTAACAAGCACAAGATGGAGAAACAGGCTGATCTGATGCATCCTCTTGGTTATTTGGCAATATCTAGAGGCATCACTGGCCTCAGACTCTCATTTTCTCCCTGTCATATTCAATCAGCGATTCTGGCCTAAAATAAAAGTGAGTCTCCGCTGCAACCATGACCAGCAGAACGACCTGCAGGCTGGCCTCCTCAAGTTTTTGTGTGTGCGTGTGTGTGTGCATGTGTGTGTGTGTGTGTGTGTGTGTGTGTGTGTGTGTGTGTGTTTGTGTGAAAGAGAGAGATAGTACTAGTTGTTTTTTAATATATATGAGTTGGCAGAATCGGCAGATAGCAACAATAATTTGGTCTGGAGACATACACAGTAATTACCAGTAATTAATATGTGGTTTCTTAAAGTGCATTGCCCAGTGCAATCAGTGTTGTGCCTAGAATGTGTCTTTGAGCTCCATCAATTGTAGATAATTTGCTCCAGTAAGTAATGAGGTCAGTGATATTGGCCAGCTCTCTTCAAATCCTAATAACACATTTTGTAATGTCATTAGAAAGAGATTCTTAAAATGAATGCTGTTTTGTTTTTAACCTAAAGGACTTTCCAGCAACAATCCTGGCAAACTTATTTAACTTTGAATCAAACCAATTATTGGGCCAAATCTTTGCACCAGTAAAACGAATAAGGAGACGGCTAATAGGCCAACAGTAACTATGAATGATTGGCTGCTTTAGAGGGGGAATTAATATAGTAACTATTAGGGTTCTGATATTGCATAGTACATTGAATGGTATTTTGCAAATCAAGTGGTCTGTGTGAGCATAGGAATGAACGTGATATTTAAAATTTTCGACTTAGGAACATTTAGGCACTATTTGTTTAGTCTGAATTGCTATGATTATGTGGGTATTAAGATATCAAGCACTACCCATAACTGTGACCCCCTTTCCCTCTAGGTAGACTGTGGGGCAGAGGGTCAAAAAACACATCAGAATTGACTAAAGTCATGACTGATGTAGCAGACCCACTGTTACACAAATTCCTCCTTTTAAGTTCTGATTACCACTTTGTTGGGTCATTCATGTGCACTTAATAGGCAGTTGCAATAATTTTGACAGCTCTTAAATACGGCTTTAGATTTTGAAAATGCTTCTCAAATTCAGAAGCAGACTGTCTGTATTGCCAGGGGCTGATTATGCAGCTTTTGTAAATCTTAATGGCTCGGATAAATTATTATCAGTGTGAGTTAGTATCAAAATGTAATACATTAAATTATGAATATGTATTACTGCCATTAAAATACTAGTATTTATACTTGACCAGAAGGGATTTAAAATGGGACCATGTGATTGTGAAACCAAGAGTTTTAGAAATATTTTCAACACCTGTTCATTGCTTTTCACCCTTAAAATATCAAAGCTTTCCCTTTAATAACAATTTTGCTATTCTTCTCTCATTCTCAGATTGATCCTAAGGTTGCCTTTCCCCGTCGCGCCCAGCCTAAGGTAAGAATAAATTGGTCACTAACCCTGCTCAAAGAAAATGATTATGTCTCATGTCACTAGCTTACCTAATTTTGTGTGCTCACACAGCAGATACAAAGAGGCTGTGGTTGTCTGTTTATTGTAGAGAAATGCCTAGTCTGGCTCTGTTGTTCTCACCTTGTCTATGCTGTTTCACGAAAGCAATTAAAGTTGGACATATTCCACTTAAAGGAAATTTTCGGCATGATTGAGGTTATGTTGTTGTTTTTTTTTCTTGCATTGTCTCACTGTTTTATATCTATTCATTTTTAGTTCTTTTATCATGCTTATATACTTGCATTTCATCCTTCACCATAGTTGTTTTAAATGGCAAGTGTTTTGAAATGCACTTTGTTTTTATTACAATATATGTCCAATGCAGAATAGGATTCCAGCATGCAGCTTTACTGTCAGTTTGATATTCAATGGTACAGGTGATGAAACCATTTTATTCTGGGAACTTGTCTGTTGGCTTGATTAGGATGTGATTGACAGCAGTCTGATATGTCAGCTATCAAGATCAAGTCTGTCTGTCTTCTGTTGAAACATTTCTGAAGTTGCACATTAATGTGAAATGGCAGTTTTTTTAAAATGTGAATAGCTGGATGTTAGCATGACTGAATAGGCAAGAAATGATTGGTGACTTTTCATTGACAGTGATGATTCCATTTACTGGCTCAATTATATGTCAATTGAGTTGTTTTCTCTAGCATTTGGAGTGGGGAAAAATGAAATAAGTGATTTAGAAATATCTTGAATTCTGGTCCATGCATGCAGAAATGATCACAATTAGCAATGAAACAATAGATGATTTTAAAAATAAGCCAAACTCCCACATAGGAACTGTCATATGAGCGCCGCACAATACGTATTATCTTTTCCTTTCTTGATTACTGGTCTTGAGCTGTTCTATTGATAATTAAATATTCAGTGTGTGCAGATGGTGCTGTGGCATAGTCAAGGGCTTTGTTGACATGCCCTCTCACACTAACCCCCAGCATTTAAAGTGCAGGCTATAGCACAGTACAGTGTTGCGCCTTTCAACATTGCTATCAGGGCTTTTTCCACCTACACCAGGTGGAAATCGATAATAGATTTTCTCCTTCCCACCAGATCAGAGAGAGGCATTGTTAAATAGTTGTTCAGGTTTCAAATGAGGAATTGGTAGTGCAGGCTTTCAAAGCAAGAGTATGACTTAAGGATATTGGCATATGGCTGAGAAACTACCAGGGTTTTGCCACCGTTTTTTACATGCCTAACAAGTATATCACTTTAACTTCTGGTGTGAGTCTTACTCATAAAAGTCGAAGATGCAGTAAAACAGCTCAGATATTTGATGATGCTTCCAGTTTTTTAGGTGAATAAGAAACTTATCTTGCTGTTGTGGTTATTTTTAGTCTTTATACTATTTATTCTCTGTTTTTAGCAACAGAAGCAAGAAAATATAACATTTTGTTGTTCTACAGGTCTTAAACATATTTGTTATTCTACCTTGAGTGATTGATAATAATGACACCACAACATAATCTGTGGCACTGCACAAGCCTTGTACCAGTGATTTATAAAATGGCTATAGGGCAAGCTTGTTAGAGAAGAAAAATGGCCATATTGAACATGGATTATAAACAATATTAAAACAATGGGATTAGGCCAGATAGATTAACATTGCATGGGTTTAGGGTTTGTACTTTATGTTCAATTGATTTAAGGCCTTTGAAAGAGGTCTTGCTCTCAGGTTCCCATTTAGAAAGTCCTCTCTGTTTTGCATTTGCTGTCTTTTGTCCCTCTTTCCCCTCCACTGTCTGGCTGCTTGGCTGCTTATGCAGCTGTTGAATAGGCTTCGTTCTTGTTTAAAGAAGCTCAGCTTGGCAGGTGCCTCGATGGCACGGGATATGGGGAGCAAATTGTAATGAGACCAATCAGCGTTAATTTTCTCACGGCAAACAATGACCTCAGGAGTAAACCTGCCAATGACCTCTCACTGCTGAATGCTGCAGTATGGTAAAACTATATAGTATGTACAGCACGTAGAGTAATGCTGAAAACAGACAGGAAGTGAAGGTGAGCACAGAGGACATTTCACTGTAAACAACTGAAGGTGTTTGCACCGGGATGATAGGATCACAGGAAAAACAACTTGTTTCAGCAGCAATAACTGACATTGCCCCACAAAACATGGACTGTTCTACTGTAAAGAGACAGAAAGGAGTTTAATTTAGTCAGCATTTAAATCTGATGTGCCATGTATGACAAAGTTGACAAGCTGAGGCAATATAGTAGGATGTACAACTCTAGAATTTAAAGCGAAACAATTGTTTTAAAATGCCAGCATTATACCTGGATTATAGGTTATTGTTATGATATGACTTTAATATGTTTTTGCATGACATGTGTCTGACAATTTAGTATATTTTTAATTTTTGTGGAAACCCGTACCATAAAATTGGTAAAGTGTACAAAGGGTAGGTACCCATAGGTGCTGTCAATCAAAGGAAGGATGCTAAAGAAATGCAAACTGGCATACACACATCAAATATATAATGTCACCCTACTGCTTATCTTAAGACTTAAAGAAAGAACATTTTGAATTAGAAATAGAAACTGTGCTCACAAGTCATGTCAAATGTATCAATGCAGACTAGACCACAAATATTCAGGGATTAGGTTGCCTCTGTAGATGATTGACAGATGAGAATGAAAGGATTAAACAATGATGATGTGATGCAAAGTGCTTTATGCACATTCATTTATGCCTGGTCTCCTCCTAGCCTATTCAGCCTGGATGGGGTTAGCCATGGCTTTATTAGATAGGCAGCTAAAAGTAGCTGTCAAATGTCAGGATTTCTTCAATAAGCATCTCAGCATTTCGTTTCACAACAAGCTACTCTTGGTGTAATTATTTTATTTAATGCAATTCCATGCATTAGATATGTTATAATGACTTTATTGGCACTTATTTCCAAATGATGGCCATTACTACAAAGATAAACAAAAGGACACAGGATATATGTTTCTCCTTAAAAAAATGTTAGTGTACAACAAAATTATTGTGTTTTTGAAAATCTTAAGATACTGTACTATACTGCTCACTCCTTAAATAACTTATAACTTTCTACTGTTGTGACTCCTGAAAATCAAAAAGAAGATGGAGATGAGATGAAGCTATTTCTTGTCATACCCTTTTTTGGCATTTTTGAGTAAGGCTCATACTGAAAGATGTAAACGAGGCCTGCTCTCCGTTTCCTGGAGGAATCAAAGAGTCGGTTTCTGCCGACATTGCTCGAGATTTACCACAATTGTTGGCGTCATTAACGCTGCTGCCACTGCTTTTGTTTCCCAGAGTGGAGTCACACACAACCATGGCATGTCCCAGCATGATTTTAATTGCCAGTGGGACTGTGGCCACTTCAGTGGGAGATGAGTTCTGATAGCTTGTTAGGGAAATGAAAGGAAGGAGAAGCAACGATTTTCAGAGCAATGGGCGTAACCCTTTCCTTGCAGTGCATAAAGCGATTTGCCTCTTAAGCCATCCAGAACAGGTTGTCTCCATGTCTCTGGCAGTCTTTGGCATGCAGAAAGAAGACTATATCTGTGCACAAATAGATGTATGCTGCACAGAAGCAGCTGTGGCAACACTTCCAGATATTCTGTGTAATTTGTTTGTAATAATGGTTTTCTTTCCAGAAAGTCTTGTTTTAAATTGCTTCCGTAAATATCAGTGAAGCGGAAGGCTAACTGAGCTAGTAGGTTGGCTAAAGTAATTCTGGGCTATCAGTCAAAAATACCATCAAAGCACTGTCCCAAATTTTACTCCAGCCTGTGACAGCTGTGACTGTGTGGCTTCCCTGTTCGCAGCCTACTGTTAGTGTTGCTGTATCTCTGGCAGCTGGAGCTCTCTTTCTTTGTCTAACTCTGTCGTTGCATGTCACTTTCCCTTTTTCCCTTTGCATCTTTCCTACTCTGTCTCTCTCTCTCTCTCTCTCTCTCTCTCTCTCTCTCACACACACACACACACACTTTCTGTGAATGGCAAATTGACCAGTTCAACCACCTCCTCCACTTGTCTGCATCCCACACGTCTCTCAGGGACTGTCTGTACCTTATGTTCTTACCTGCATAAAAGGCTTTCATGTATCGGAGTTCTGCAGATTTCAGGTCTCAGATTTTAATGAAGTATTATAATAAAGGCACATGAAGTAAATACACATTCTCATCCAAAATGCTACTTTATGAGACAATAATATACTCACAATCACTCACACACACACACACACACACACACACACACGCGCGCGCACACACACACGCACCCACCCCTATACCTAAGACCACTGTTTTAAACAGTGTGCACAAATATTGAGTTTAAAGAGACATTTAAAACAAACTTGTCTATCCTCTTACTCTCCCATGTCTGTCTTTCTCTATCCATGCTCTTTTCCGTGCTTCTTTTTTTTTTTTTTTTTTTAGCCTTTTAGGATTATAAGAACTTGTAAATCCAATCTTACACCTTGCTCAATTATTTGATCTAGATTTAGCATTATGATATTCCCCTTCTCAAAATGATCCTTATTTTAAATGACACAGCTCACTGCTGGGAAAATGAAACCTCCATAGCTGCCAACCCCTTTGAATGTCCCCGTGAGTTTATTAAAAGCACCAGCTTCCCTGTTCCAACTCAGATCTGCACAGCTGCACGAGTCTGAAAGAATGCTGAAGGACAAAAGTCCCTAATGTAGTACAAAATACCATATCAGTATATTTTCTCCAGCTTTAAAGTTTATGACCATGAGTCCCCCCAAATATTTATAATCTTAAAGAAGATTATTTCTTTTTAGCCATATTTTTATGTCAAGGCATTTCTACTGTGCCGATAGCACACCAAGTGGCAAAGGAGAAAGAATGTTATGTCGTGAAGGCTTTTATCCAAACCTGACATTGGATTTCAAGGCATATGGCACAGGTGTCAACCCAGTGAGTGACTGAATTGAAAAGATATTTGCTGTATTTCCTGAAATAAATGCAGTTTTGAAATGAGTTTTACAACTGACACTAAATGCACTGACGTGTCACTGAGACCAAAAGACAGTCTTGTAGTAAGCAAAGAAAACTTGGACCAAGACGACGGAAAAGTGACAAGTGAGTTGATGGGAATTCTTCACTATCACTCTCCTCTCACCCCTGGAAAAAAAAAAAAAAAGCAGATGTGCAGCCAACATAAATAAACCCTTCTTTAGATGGAGGATGTGACAAGGAGTTGTTTTTCCCCCTGTGGTAATGGCTGCTGTGCCGAAGCTGGAGATGGGTTTAAATCCCTGACCCGTCAGCTCCTTTTCTTTCAGTGGCCTCAGTGGAACTGCTCCAGATGAAAATGGGGCCAGAGTACAGACATATGAATGACTGTTTGTTTGGTGGTCAGACACAATCACCAACTGAGTGACCCAGTTAACAGCCAGTCAAAGCAATGCTCAGTTTGATTCATGCATGTCTTTTGGTGTGTTCTCTTAAATGCATCTTATGTTTCTTTTTTCATGCTTTCCTCCAATGTTTATGCTTGAGTGGAAAGATAAATAATGTGTAACTGTGGATTGGATGCTAGTTTAATTATTTTTTTTTTTTAGCTGCAAATACAACAAGAACACACATTTTTTTCCGTTGGTTTGAAAAAATTGCCAGAGTGCTTATAAAAGGAGTTTACATGTGTGTGATTCTTTTTTTTTTCCCCCTGATCTACCTCTTTTCTGCTCCGGTCTGCTTGGTTGCGGGTGGAGAGTAATTAGGTTTTCTCGGGGATTGAGGGGTTCTTATAATGCTTACCAATGGCAGCAGTCAGGCAGGCTAGTACTGGCAGGGCAGAGAGGACAGAGGGCTGTGCAGGAGCCTGGCACTGCTAAACCTGATGCTGACTGACAGTAATGAGGACAGCCTGCTTGCCAGGATAGAGAGGAGATGAGAGCAGAGGAGAGGAGGGCACTATACCTCTCAAGACCTCTTATCAAAGCCAGTCTGTGTGGGCACATACATGTACACAAAGAAATGCAAACAACACAAAGTTTAATGTGTACTAGGTAGAGCAGAACAAATGCATCACTGTGCCATGTTTATATCAGTCTTGTTTGCCTTTACTCAGGAGTCTTTATAAAAAGAATCCAAGATAAGAGTAATTGTCAACTGTTCAAAATGCAGCGGATTTGTGACTGTTCATCCACTGAGAGCGGCAACCAAGAAAAGGTAATTATACAATAGAATATATATTGAGTAAATGGCATCCAGCATTTAAATATATTCTCTGTGTTACAACAGTTAATGTAAGGTAATAAAAAAATGATTGCAGTAAAAAAATGTGTTGTTTTTCTAGAAATCTCACATCAGAACATGTCACTGTGTAATTGGCTTTGGTCAGCACAGACCAACTGTGATTCTGACCTCAGGCCCCCCACAACTCACCCACTGCACTGCGATGATGGAACTGGTGGATTAGCCAGTTTTGGTTGTTTCATGATATGAACACCATTTCTTTCAAGCTTAGGAAGTATCCACCCTACCACTCTGGAAAACCAAGTCTGTGATGAAGCAGAGAGACACTTAACTTTGAAAGTCATCACTTCAAGCTTTGGGAGCTGGAGAGGCCAATGAGGAATGCATTTGTAATTTTTTTTTTTAACAGTGACCTTTTCGAGATTGCGTTTGAATGAAATACTGGAAATAATTAAAAAGGGATGGCCAGCTTAATCAGGATGATGAGTCCCTTTGTGTTGTCAGACACATCACCTTGCTGTCCGGTTTTGAATTCTTATCACTTTTCACCACCTTCACCCCTGTATTTCAACATGCTGTGTGGGATTTGTATATGTTGTGATATGTATACATATATATATATATATATAAATATATATATATATGTGTGTGTGTGTGTGTGTGTGTGTGTGTATGAACAAATACATACATACAGCCAGATACAACAGCCACGTTTAGTCACTGCCAAGGGTGAGGTTTTCAAACATATACCTCGATTTGTAATTGGGAAATAAAGCTAAATTCTGATTATTTTGTGTTGGACGTGTCTTTCTGATTGGAGGATTGCCTGACTGGCTCAGTGAAATGTTCTGCCATGATTGGATCCAGTTGTCATTGTAGAGTAAGATATTGGAATCTCACAGGCCAGATTGCTCTTTCTCACTTTGACGTTGTGTGACAGTTCATGCTCTGTAGTTTTTTTTTTTTCTTTTTTTTTTTTAATGCTGTTCTGTTTTCCCCCCCGCAGATCAAGAATGATATTCTTTTAGTATGACAAGTCTGTCAGCTAATTAGCTGTGCCATTAGGCCGTCATAAATAGAGAGAACCAGTACCTTTTGTTGCCTGTACTGGCTGAACTTGCTTGTTTGTAACATGTCACTGTATCTATAGTCGGATGTAAATTATTTTAAATATATATATATACACAGTGTTTGGATCATATGACTACTTTAGTGTACTTGAAAGTGGGTGTTCATGTTTTTCAATCTTCAAACCACTGTAAGATTTGGTTTTATCACCGTTCTCCCACAGTCAATAGAGTACCACTAATAATAACCAAAAATTACTGCATACACAAGAACTAACAAGCAGTAAACAGAAATATATTCTGTGTTGTAATTACATATTTCCGATCTTGTGCTGTTATTTTACTTGTCACTCTCAGCGGCTGTGTGATCTGTTTTCTTTTTGTTACACCTCAAATATATCTTTACTAGAAGGTTATGGTGGTGTATCTGTTGTCACTCTTGTGTATAAATATTAGGTAATTAGTTGAAACCATTTAGAATATTTTGTACTTTGTTTAAATTGATATTACATTTTGCCAAAATGATTGGCCAGTCCCTTCACTTTGACAGAATCATGTTGATAAAAGATAAAAAAGCTGTGTTTCAAGAGTATTAACATAAAACCATGTAACAGATGCAAAGTTCTGAAGTACTGCAGTCCTGAAACAGGAGGCCAAATAGCTTGTGATAATAATCATACACCCACCATTCAGCCCATTCCTATCTCCTCATGCTGTATTTCTCTGATTTCAACCTGATGTGGGAGCCACTGAAAGGCTAATGTTATGCTTGTACTTTGCCCAGGCACTGCTTAATAGCTCCCAAAACAGCCCCAGTAGAAGGACAATCTACATGGTATTGTTAGTAGTAGGTAGGAATAACTAGATAGAATCTAAGGGTTGAGGTGTAAGTATAGCTGAGGTATAGCATGGTAGGAGTACAGTCCATCAGGCCTGCTGCTCCACATTTATTATCAGGCCCCCTCACCTGCTTTTTCTTAGTCACATGCCCAGTAATCTGCCATTGAGTTTCATTATACTGCTTTTTTTTTTTTTACCTAAATAGAGATGGAATGACTTTTTTGTTATCCCATGTTCTGATTGAAGTTGCATGTTTATTTTATATGTTTATATACTTCTGTTGC
The DNA here is from genome assembly GCF_900324485.2 of Mastacembelus armatus. Taxonomy (NCBI): domain Eukaryota; kingdom Metazoa; phylum Chordata; class Actinopteri; order Synbranchiformes; family Mastacembelidae; genus Mastacembelus; species Mastacembelus armatus. Next base: position 9,065,362 of record NC_046646.1, read on the forward strand.
AATCTGTCACACTGTGTGAGAAAAAAAAAACAAAACATATGTATGTGTAAGACACCAGGTCTTTAGTACTGAATTACTGCATCTAAGACAGGCCGCTAAAGAGCTTAGCTGTTCCTCTGCATAATGCCTCGGTCCTCAGCTGTGACCTTTCTCTTTCGCGCATCATTCACTATTATACTGCTGACATGTTGGCTCATGCCAATAATTTTTCATTGGAAGCAGTGTCAGCCACATCATATTTTATCATCTGGATAAATTTGTGTTGTGTTTTCATGTGGGCTCTCCATAATTTGTATGTCTATTTATGTGCCTGTCCTAGAGATTAGATTTTGCATTTAATTTAACTCGAAGAATAATTTTAGATGTAAACACAGTCTGGCATCAGTGGGGAAAAATACTTACACAGTTGCTAAATAAGTGATATGTAACACAAATAAATACGGTATATGCATGTAGAAAATACTTGAAAATGTGTACACATACAGTAATTCATAAAAACGTTTATTAAAACAGTGAGTTTGAGAGTGTGAGAGCACATTATAAAAAACTATCATCTTATTTATGATTATTTGAACCATTTTGATTTGTAGCTCTAAATTACAGGTATTGCTGTATACGGATGGACAGTTTTTACAGCGAGATATAATAGTCAAAATTAACACACTTCATGCTTACTGAAGCTGTCTACAGAGTGATGATGTTTCCAAATGTACCTGATAGAGTGTGTTCCTGGCTCCATGTCACAAATACAACTTATTTTATTTGAGTGCTTTAGCTGGAAATAACAAAGTGGACCTTGTTTTTTAAAAAAAAAAATAAACAAACACACACAAAAAAAAAAAAATGAATGGAAAAAGAAAAGCAGTCAGTTTTTTCTGGCTTCTTGTGTTAAAATTTGAACAGCATAGAGCCACCCTGTTCTCCAGGAGTAAAATCAACTGGAGTAAATGCAGAACAGGCATGTAATGGATGTTTAATTAATGTGAGAACAGTGGTTATTATAGACAGACAACATGTGTTTATACATTTTTCCTCACAATAGAAGTAAACCCTTGGCTAGATACTGTTTGTACTAAATGTGTGACAGTGCTAATTTTCTCCACAGAATCCCAAACAATAACATAATAATCCAAAACCTCAACAATTACTTCAATTGTTGACATAGTTCTCAGCTTTTGAGTCAGTGATGTTGTCATACAGCTCGGTTTGTTTTCAGTCTGACTACAGCAGTCTTCAGTGTGATTGATCATAAACACTAGTCACTATGTTTTTAACAAAAGGAAATTTTAACTGCTTTTTTAGATGGGACTCTCTAAATGCTCTCTGTTGAACTGAAGCCATCATTCAGTTAGTGTCAGTGTCAGGCTTGGCTGATTTATAATGCCAGTTGTGAAATTACAGAATTACAGTAAAATCAATTACATTTTAAATTAAATTTCATATGTCGTGCACATTTTTGATGTGTTATATTTGTCACATGCAACTGTGCACCTCAGAGACCTCAAAAGATTTCGTCTTTTCAGAAGATCAACCTTGGAGTGTCATTGATGGTGTAACTGTCTTTGCTTAATATTGAGGAATGAGTGGACTTCATTTAAAATGGCTGTTGTTGACACTGACCTCAATCCCATCTCCCTTATTGTTTTTTGTTTTTTTTTTTTTTTTTTTTTTTTTTTTTTAGACTGGACCACAGGTGTGCCACTGCTGTGAACGTTTGGTCGCTAAAATACCAAAATTATGTTCTTGCACCTATATGGCAGTGCCCCGAATCTGCCCCACAGTCTGTGCTTTCACCTCAATTCCTTATAAGAAAACCTCCTGTGACACTGTTGGTGAAATGTGAAAACAAGAAAAGAGAAAAAAAAAAAGAGCTTTTCTTCTGTTGCTACTGAAAGGTAGACGAGTATGAAATAATCAAACAGAGGTAATGCAGCAGGTCAAGTCCAGCATGTAATGTTATTTTGTGACTTCATTTTCTCCAGTGTTATCATTCAATAATGAAAAGTGTTGACAGATTCATTTCCTTGCTGCTATCGCCTAAGACTATTTTGTGATTTCTAATTGATAGCTACATACAGCAATTTTATAGCACTAGACAATTTTATAGCATTTTTAATTAGACCAGCTTTGACCTTCTGTTCGCTTTGCATTTATATTGCTCCAAATTATTTTCACCTTCTTTCCTCATTAATTTTTGTGAATTGAATACAGGCATTTACAACATATTAATCCATACATGTGTCATATGAAATATAGTGAGACTCGATTTTATAAGGCCCCGTTACATTAATTGTTTGATTACAGGCAATTAACTAATATGTGGAATGAATTCCCCTTATATGCTCTTGACCCCAGAGAGGTTTTCAAGTAAAGGACTTAGACACACTAGAAAACAAACATCAAATGAGTAAATAAGAATAAAATACCTTAGTGGAATGAGGCTATAACAATCACTTAGCTGACTAATTGACTAAGAGGGGAAGCCCTTACATACGTCATTAGGGAATACAGGTGCATGATGACTCCACTCAGATAAATCCTTCGTATGGAACTAGTTAATCTCCCATGTAATATTGAGCAGATGTGTGTATTTGTAAATGAATAAACACCAACCTCAGATGAATCGCAGTTGACAAGGTGTTTAGTATTCATTTGGACTTCCATTCACCGAATTGATATTGAATTTGTCAACGCGCGCTGTGTGCAGGCACCGTCAGCCAAAGGATTCTTTAACTTTGGAAACATTAAGCGCTACATCCATTGGTGGGATACTGAATGTTTTAGCAAGTACAGTGCTGAGCTCTCACTGGATGAAAGTCACTGTCTGAGACCTGGCAGTCAGGGGTTTACAGTGCCTCTGTGGAGTGCTTTGCTCTCCAGAAAATTTGCATCTCATGTAAATCTTCAGTCTAAACAGGGAGGATTTAAGCATGATAATTTGACACCTGAGGAGAGCAGATGAGAGTGGGACAAAAGAGAGGTTGAATTTACTTCTCCGGTAAAACTGCACATTGAATGATGAGATTCGCTTTGTTGCAAATGGAAGGACAGTAGTGAAGAGCAGGGTAGGAAGACTTGCAAGAACAGTAAAAACGTTTTGTATGTGATGCAATTTTCTGCTACTGAAAGATGACCCATTGTTAGCATTTGAATGGCAGCAGGTAGTCTGTAAACCAAATTGTGTTGGCCTCAGTTTTTAAATTAGACAAACATGGCAACTTGTCCAGGAACCTTTTTTTGGTTGGCCATAACAGTTAAACAAAAAAAAAATCATTTCTAAAATGAGTTGGCTAGTCTTAGTTTGTTCATAAGAATATGGAGATTTGAAAAGCGGCAAGTCGCAAGCGCTTAATTTACATAAAATCTCAGTGTGGTGATTAAAAACAACAACCAGTAGTTATGAATGCATTAAAGAGAAATATTGGCAAAGAATAAATTAACATTATTGGTAGTTATATCTGGCGCCACTTAATAAGGCCCTCGTTTTGCTGCACAGAGTGGACAGTTAATCGACAGAAAGTGGAAATTTAGAAAATTAAGAGCGGCGGAGCTTTACACCTGACCTCTTTCGACCTTCAGTCTGTTCTCTGTCTGGCTTTCTATTGGTTGTAGCACATTTGTGTTTGTGTGTGTTTCTGAATGAGTTTGTCTCTCTGTCAATCTGTTTCATCTATCCAGCTTCTTTGCAGTATTGGAGTCTTTATCTGCTTGGTTGACTTTATAACTGTAACACTAGTTTAATTTCCTTATGCGGTTAATTGAAATTCACATCTCTTTCTCCTCATGTATCTTGCCGGCGTGTGTATATGTGTGTGTGTCTGTGTCTGTGTCTGTGTCTGTGTGTGTGTGTGTGTGTGTGTGTGTGTGTGTGTGTGTGTGTGTGTGCGCGCGCGCGCAGGGCGGATATTAGTGGAGATGTATTTTCATTCTGAAAAGTGGCAAGTGATGGACAGGATCTCACAGACAATGCACCCCCTTCCCCCACTACCCTCAATCTTTTTGTCTGCTGCACCTGTCTTTTAGATACCTTTCAACCTTGTCTCTTTCTTTTGCTCCCTCTATTCCCAAGTCCCTCTTTCTTTTGGATTGCCTTGGCTTGATAAATCTGATGCTAAATTTAGAGACATATTTCTCAAATTCGCCAGGACTAGAAAGAGAGACCCCAGACAAAATGGCTTCTCTAATCCATGTTTATCATATTTTATTTATCTCTGTGAAAAACGTGAGCTCCCTCTGTTGCTGCCATGACTTTTTCTGTCCCACAGTCAAATGTCAGTGGCCATGTTCTTGTCTCTCAAGGCTACATTTAAACTGACAGCATATTCACGTTACACCATTCGGCCCAGTGGGGCTGTGCTATATCAAATTAAAACTTGTTTAGATTTTGATAGAATATCTTTATTGTTTAAGTTGCAGCTGCAGATGTGCCATCATAAACCTTCAATCCACTCCTGCTATTTCTCATCATTGTTTTGTTACAATATAACACAAGCCGATGAATAGAGAAAGTATGTGTGTCCATGCTGGAGTAGTTTCAGCTGGTTCATGTTACATTTGTGAAGAGACATGTTAGGCACAGGCTAACACATTAGCAAATAGAAATAATAAAGTGAATGAACAGACATAGACGTGTAAAGAAATGCTGTGATCTCTGGAGCACCATCAGCCTGTAAGACATAGTTATACTGTTTTTGAACATTGCAGAAAATACAGGGACTGTTACTGAACTGAACAGGAGCTGAAGGTACAAGGATGCTCACATGGTATTTAAAGATACAATGGGAGATGTTTTAATGTCAGTATGTTTAAAAATATTTTTATTAAGGAGAGTTGGCAGGTGATGAGGAGTGGAACTGACCAGTTACACAAGATATGGCCAATGTCACATATTTGTTTGTGTTTATTAGAATTTGTCCCCTCAGGTATTCACGTCAAGCAGGGGATTTGTGAATAACATATACATATACATTTACATATATACGTATTACTGTAGATGTTTGTCTTATTGTTGCAAGTGGTTTGAATGGTAATCCAGATATCAGACTATAAGCTTGCACATCTTTAGACAGCTCTTATATTGCATATTTAGTAGGGATGAAAGTATTAACCAGTGGAGCTGAAGTACTTAGGACAAGCAACAGAAAGCTCTTTTTCTACTGTTTGTGAAACACCTTAAATTGTTATCATGCCCAATCTCTCAATTTCTGTGAATGGTTCAATTCTTGCAATGGCTTGGTGATGGACATTGCTTGAGGGGAAATGTGTACCTTCCTGTACATATATTAATGTGTTTGGTAATGCTCATGTTTGCAGCTAAACAGTTTTGTAATCAGTGTGCAGTTGCTCCACCTTGTTGTACATAGTATGCTGATGGTTCACTGAACATTACATTCCTCACTGTGGTGTCTCAGGGAGCAAGGTAATGGCTTGGGCAGAAGACTAACTCCTCTCTCTCTTTCCCTCTTTCCCTCTTATTCTCATTTAAGTCATTTTCTCGCACCTTCTCGCTGCTTTTATAACGTCTTATCTGCCTTTCGCCAGTAATACTTCTCTTTAATCCTCTCTTCTATAGCACATCTTTGTCTCTTGTTTATGTTGAATTTTCATGGGCTGAATATTTCCTCCTTGTACAGTAAAGTGGCGTCCTGCAGTGGCCCCCCAGAACCACTTGCCTGTACATTTTTCTGAAGAGAGTAATTAGTTTGCCATTTAGGTTCACAGTACAATTATGCACATTATGAAACATTTTAGGTGCCTTAAGGTAAACAGCCTCAGTCCCTGAGAAAGTAAGGCCAGGCAGATATTTTGCAAAAAAGCATACTACCCAGATGACTTTTAAAAGTTCCATTACTGAACATAATATAATTTTTCTTCATCAGCAGTCTATGGTTGAGTCATATTTTTAAACCTCATAAAACTTCAGAATGTAGATATTTATTGTTCTGAATGTTACGAGTCTCCGTATATGTTGCGGAGTCTGGAAAACTTTCTAATCCTGCTTTTAAAGCCCGTCAGACAAAGAAATGCTGCTTTTATATGTGATTGGTGTCTAGCGAATTCATCCAACTTTCCAAATGATTGTGCCATGCTTACTCCAAACATATTATCAAAGTTTGTTTGTGGTGGACTATGGACGAGCATTTTATTTCTGTTTTTTTCTTTTTGGCTATTATTTCGCCCATTTAGGTGCTTTTGCAAGAGCCTTTGGGGATTTTATTTTATGTATTTTCATATTTTCTTTAGTCATTTACACTGATGTTAAATTTGTTTTTTTTCCAGTATTGATGGTTGTTGATGCATTTTGGTCATTAATTGACCAAGTGTTTTGGCAGAAGTATACTGTGCTTGAAAATAAATACATGCATGGGGGAAAATAAATTATGAATGCAGTTACAAAGAAGTAGTTTTTTTTTTTTTTTTGATGCTCATTGATTCTGAATTGGTTTGTTTCAAGAAGAGACCAGTATTGGGAAAGAAATAAAACTGCCAGCAATTTTCCAATCTGACCTGCTCTTTGGTGATATAGTGAGAAAATATAGGAAATAGTGTGTGAATGGTTCAATTTGGGTTAATTTTTATTATGCTCATTACACATTTCTGGTGGTAATGCCTGGTTCCATTCATTGCTCTAAGAGGTTGCCAGTCAAATACCTGACAGCATGTCTATAAACTGATATACATCTAATACTCCTCAGTACAGATCAACTTACACTAAAATTGCTCAGCACAGGAATGAAAAGAGTTGTCATTATGAAGAAACTGTAGCAGTAAAAATTATTATTTTTGCCTTAAACCTCAAGTTCAGCTGATATTAAAATGTCAAGTGAAATCGTTTTTGAAAGCATCATAATAATTATAAAGGAAATGGGCGGCACATGTCTGTAACCAACACTCTTATAGACTGTTATTTCTGAACTTGCTGTCGAATTGTTTTATTTTAATTGTGCAAGTGACAAAAATGCATTATTTTTTTTTCACAGTAATTGCCTGTGAGGTGTAGCATTAGCAGATGTGAGGCCTGTATGAAAACACTGTCTTGTGCTTGGTGCCTGACATTTCCCCATCTTTGATCGATGAGCTCGCCAGTGGCTTGTTCACTCTGGGCGAGTCCTCCTTCTTCTGTCACTTAGGATTGTACAAGACGGTGAAGTTAGCATCTACTTAAGCAAAATTATAAGCACAACGCCTCGTATTCTCTGAAAGATCTTCACATTGTGTTGTGCAGGAATCCCCAGTAACTTTGATGCAAAGCAGCAGACATATGAATCATTGTAAAAACAAGTGTACACCACATTATTGTATATCACAATACTGCATTACTGAAAACGTGGTTGATGAGTCGCCGCCATCACTGATTACATTGAATATGTAAATTCAAAATGGATGCATGATTTTAGTGCAGTAAGCTCAAGTTTCTCTTTAATGGCATCAAGATGTTGTCTACTGATTTGAATTTGTACCATCCTTCGTTTTAATAATGACAGACAGATGATCTTTTATCATAGTTTTGTATTCCTTCAATTAATAATCATGCAGTTCACCAATACTGATATGTTGTAATATAGCAGTAATGTAGTTCCTTAAAACTCATGCAATGTAGTGGATACAGGCATCTCTGAGGAAACTGTTGGTACTGACAGTTTCACATTTTAATGTAAAAAATGCTTGGTTCCTTAAAGTGAATCATCATGATTATCTTTAATTTTGAGGTAATTTAGTCTTAAATCTCTGGGTAAATTGGGATTTGTTATGTGGGAAGGGAAGCAGATTTAGCCGAGTAATTGCAAGGGTTTGCACTATTATGTAGAAGCAGTAGTTTTGAGTCAAATGGCGCTTCATACAGCATTATGAAGGCCTAATGAGCTTTACAAACTCAGTATAATTCACACACTTAGTCCATTTACCTCATTATTCAGAAAATGTCCCTAGTCACACACTTGAAGAGTCCATAGTCTCATCTAATCTGAACTAAGGTAGTTGATTATACTATGTACAACTAAAATCTCAAAATATTGACAGGTTACACAGCAGGGACGCTGGATAAATTCATTGTAATGGTTAAATGCAACATAAAATTATTGTAGTAATTAAATTTTGCAACTGAAAAAAGGCATATTGCACAGACAAGACATTAAAAGTATAGAAGCTTTTGTTGGTGCCAGTTTGATAAACACTGCTCTGAGGATGTGTACAGTATATTTAGATGCAAAGGCAACATGCACCAATTTTGTTTCCTGGAAATGAGATATAATCATAATCATAAAATTGAAGGAAGTTGTCAGGATTAGCCAATTGTGTAAATGTAACTTCTGACATCTTTAGTCATGATGTGACCCATTTAAAAACTTGGATGACATCTTGCCCCCATACTGTGAAGCAACAAGCAGCTGTACAAAGACTGATACAGTGTATTCTGCTTGACTGGGAACAATACTGTATAACCTTGAGCCTGGAATACACAGAATGAAACATCCCCAGTGACCTAACTTCTCTACAGTGTTCATGTACAGTAGCTCCAGAGAGTTTACAGTTTTCCCCTTCGCTTTACTGTGGTAGATTTAATTTTAAATGGAAAACATTAACATTTTGTCTCATTAACTTTATTATTTTTTTATTTAGAATGGCACACACCTGTGTTTATAAGGTCCTTCAATTCATACTGCATGGCATGACAAAAATCAAGCCATGGAGTCCAAGGAACTCTCCGTAGATTTCTGCAATAAAGTTGCAGTGAGACATAGAGCAGAGCAATGATATAAAACAATTTCTAAAGCTTTTTGTGTTCCCAGGAGCAAAAACTCTGAAACGGAAGAACCACCAGTACTGTTCCTTGAAATGACCGCCAGACCAAACTGAGTTACTGGGAAACCAGAGTGTTGGTCAGGGAGGTGATGAAGAACACAACTAGTTTCAGAGGTTCTCCTTAGAGATGGGAGGACCTGCTTAAAGGGCTCTGAGAGCATGAGGTAAAGGATTCTCTGATGTGAGGAGAGAAAATCTGATCAGAGAGACGTATGTAACGCCACTCACTGCTCATCATCTGGCAAAAACCATCCCAATGGTGCAGCCTTGTGGTGGCAGCATCATGTAATGGGGGGCTTCCTGGTGGCTGGGCCAGGAAGTCTGGTCAAACCTGAGCAAATGTTGAATGCAGCTAAATACAGAGAGGTCCTTGCAAATAGCCTGGTCCAGAGTGTGCATGATCTAAAACTGGGACAAAGGAGCATTTGTGGAGAGACCTGAAGATGGCAGTTCACACATTCGTCCCATCCAGTCTGATGCAGCTTGAGAGGATCTGCCCAAATTCAAATGTGCAAATATTGTAGAGAGCTACCCAACAAGACCTAAAGCTGTAATTGCTGTCAGAGACTTTCACAAAGTACTGAAGTAAAGGCCTGAATATGTTTTGCAAATAGGAGATTTCAGTTTTTGATTTTTAAGACATCTGCAAAAAAAAACAAAAAAAAAAACACGTTTTCACTTTGTCATTATGGGTTATGGAAAAATGGTAATTTTATCCATTTTAAAATGTAATTGACAAAATGCTGAAAAAGTGAAAGGACCTAAATACTTTTAGAAACCACTGTATTTCACTGTGTCTGAAAAATAAGAACATAAACAATATCTTATTTTCTTAGTGTTATGGTTTATCAAAAATAGTCTCTGTGTGTAGAAACAGGAATCGTGCAGCGGAGTGCAATAAACATCACCTTTGGCCTCCACGACAGACAAAAGGACAGGAAGTTGGGTTTTTTTCTGTTTTCTGGAATATTGTTTTTCCCAACTCGGGAAGAGGGAGACAGCTGAGAAAGCAAGGACAGTGAAGTTCTTTTAGACTCCTGGGTGGGGTTAGAGGCCTCGAGGATAAAACGGGGAGGATGCGGGAAGTAAATTGCTAGCACCCTGCAGTGCAACAGGCATGAAGGCCTTTTGATTTGGTTGCCATGTTACTGGCCTTAGGTGCCAGGTATCCCCTCTCTCAGGCTCATGGATGGAAAGGGGACTCTCGCGATATGAGGAGAAGAGGAAGGAAGAGAGGGGTGGAAGGGGAATAGAGGGTCTGGTCTCTGGACAACAGGTGGTGCTCAGGGTTAGAGACGTCTACCTGACTTTCCATCTGGTGCCTAAAGGGATAACAGTATCTGAGAAATCGAAACCACGTACCTCACTGTCCCCAGAGTGCCTTTTCATGTTCGAAGGCATGTAGTGTTGTGGGGGATTGAATCTGCCAGTGTCACATTTATTATAATCAAATTTAGTAGCATAAATGAGATTGTGCCATTCAAACAGACCTCTTTCAGCAAAATGCAGGCTGCTGTTATTATTTTTTTTTCAACTTAAAGCCAGCTCTAATAATGGAGCCTGATTTCTGAAAAGACTGCCTCACATCTGGAAGTCATGGGAGAGCTGTGCATGAATCGTGGCATAGAGAGGAGAGCTGGAGGGAGAGTGAGAAGGCACCTGGGAGTAGTTCTTGTCTGATTTATGAAGGCAAATGTGGAAATGATGACAAGAATTGTAGAGAACAGGTTTGTGTTGGTGTGTGTTTGCAGCTACAGTCTGTATTAGTTTCCTTTAGCAGAACTAGTTACTGATGCATAATTATCCAGCTTAATGAAAAATGGATTCCACTACAGTCTTTGTATGTGTGGCATTAAACTACAGTTACTTGTGCCTTTTTACAGCAGTGCAATAGATCTGTACTGTTTTAATGTATTGACCTGCCCAGTCACTAAATGTCAAGCGGCATGGGAACAGTTGCATGTTAAAAATGTTTAAGCTGTAAATGGTTTATTTACACTTGTGCTGGCTACCAATATAAGAGTAAATGCTGTAGCTGAATATTAATGTGAAAAGATCAAATAATGGGCACAGAATCCCAACACTTGCTGAGAATAAAATTAAAAAAAAAAAAAAAAAAAAAAAAAAGAATTTAGGCTTTAGTTGTTAAGTGAAGACTAGTATTTATTGCTTGAAAGTGAAAGTCACTCCAGCACTAAACCAGAACAAGACACTGTGTTCACAGTGTGCATTTGTCCATCAGTGAAGGCAAATGACAAAATATTTGGAGAAAATTTCACCCGAGCGGTGAAGAAAGAGGGGCCCCCAGGGGTACACATCTGACTTCAATTCCACTCTTGTCAGGTAGACATGAAGCTGAGGGGCACACACAGAAAGACAGAAAAGCAGACAGAAAACGAAACAAACAAAAGACAAGGGAGAGAAAAGAAACAAGAAATAAAAAATATTAGAAGGAAAGAAATTTGGAAGGTTTTGGCAAATAATTATTTTCCGATTTCTCCAAACCAATCCTAAACAAATACAGCATAATACCATATACTTGTTTTTTTTTTTACAAAACATTTGACAGATGACAGACAGATATCTCTTGCACAAAATTATCCTGGACTTTTCTGCCTTAGCTGCCTGCCACTGCTGCTGTAAGGTCTGTCAATAAAGAGATAGCTTGTTCAGTCCATTTGAAATGCCAAAACAAGCAAGGATATTAAACCTGACACTGTATTTATGTCCTTAACCTTTGACCTTTTTCTTGCCCGCACAGTCGTTCCACAGGACATCTCCCGTTTGGTGTGTCCATGTGCTGCATTTTTGATTATGTGTGTCACGTGGCATGTTCGGTTTTGTGTGTGTGTGTGTGTGTGTGTGTGTGTGAATTTTGCTTACTATGTGTGATGCGTTTGGAAAAGTAAAAAGAAATAGGTGCACAGTAGAGGTTGCAGAGTGATTCCTCGCATGTCTATTTGAGAGAATAATGTTGACTGCTGAGAGCAGGGCTTTGATCCGTAACCTATTGTGAGTGTAAAATCAGAAGTGCTCAGCATTTTCTTTGATAATGCTGTGGTAAATAAATTCCACATCTCATATTGTGTGTAGTGTGGATCTAAAGGTGCTGACTAAGATCAGAGAGCAGGTGATTCTAAATGCCTCTAGGTAAAAAAAAAATTTTCACAGTGGATTATTGCTGCACATACTTTGTTTTCCTGATTTTGATGGCTTTTAGCCTATACTTTATTTATAGATAATAATAAACTGCCCTTGATTTCTACTTGTCATTTCTCATGTTAAGCTGCCGGTATTATTGGGGTGATAAGTCGATGTTAAATGAGACAGAGTGCATCTGCACTTAGTGTTTTTACCTCATATTATCCATGGGACTAAGCTGAGGCGCTGTGGGAGTATTTAGCACTCTGCTCTGCTTGTAGGAATTATTTCTAAGGCACAATGTTCTGTATTTTCCTTGTTAGAGAGTGAGAGAGAAAACGGCCCAACGTTAGAAAAGGGTGAGAGGTAGAGGCAGTGCTGTGTTGTTGCCAACCACAGGATATATCTGGGCAGTCTACAGAGACAGGCACGCTTTGTCTCTAGCGTCATTTGCAGCTTAAACAAACAGGTGTGATGCAAGAGCCTCTCAAACAAACACACCGCTGCTCTTCAAAGTGGAGACAGGAAGAGACACTGAGCGAGGGAGAGTGAAGAAATAATGGGGGAAGCATGGGCAGTCAAGGGAAGAAGAGTGAATACATGGATGGGAGTTGGGTAAAAATAAGTGTTCTTATGGTGAATCTGAGCTAAACCTGTGGACTTCTCTTAAACTTTTCCTCATATTTGTAGATGTTAGTCCTTTATTTTCTTCATTTTAGCTTTCACAGTTTGGAAAATAAATTGGTCCTTGTTTTTTTTCTCACCTCCACTAAATTGTGTGTTTTCTCTCTCTTTCAGTCCAGTACTGACAGCCTCTTACCTTCTCTACTGCTTCATCACACTCCCACCCCCCACCACATCTCTCTCTCCCTCTCTCTGGCATTGTCACTTGAATCAGAAGTTGAGTGCTGGCTAAGTGAAGGGGTACACAGTGTGTCTGCTCTAGACAGGCCTGAGTGGTGCTGCACGGCCTTGCTGCCTTTCTCCACTGAGCCTTGATTCAGCCCCCGCTGATAGGGGACCCGGACTTTACTCAAACACCCCCCACCCCCCACCCCTTTTCCTGATGAGCAGTGACTTTAATCCCTAGAGATGTTAGCCCTAGAGGCTTCTGTTCTTTACCATCATGCACCTTTAGCAGATAAAGCATCCTCTGTTTTTACCCAGTGTCATGTTTAATGATAATGAATAAATACAAATTGACTGTTATTTGTAAACTGTCCTCTGAAAAAAAAAAAAAAAGCGTTATATTACAGTTGCATACGAACACACAATTAATACTTCTGAGTGCACATCACATATGCATGGACTGGGCAGTGACTGGGTTGATGAGTTCCACATGAGGTAAGAGGCAAAGACAATGATGCAGGACCCATAGTCGGCTCAGTCCCTCAGTTACCCTCTTTATTACAGTATGCCCTCTTTTTGCAGACAATCTCACCTGCGGTGACATATCACAGACACAAGATCAGACTTGTTATGAAGAGGTGGTGCGTTATACAACCCTAAACATTATTCAGCCCAACCATAAGACAGAGACAAAATAGCAGGCAGTAAAACAACTAATGTAGATCACAGGCCTAATTGACGCTCTAATGCAAAGCATCATCCCAGCAGACAGATGGAGAGAGGGTACAGGTTCTCCTTTCCGCACATCCTCAGCTCTTAGGCTCAGTAGAGGTTATTTTAGTGGAGGTATATGAGATATAATGATACGTCAGTGAGATCTGCTGGGACAAGAGGAGCAGGTAGTGCAGTAGAGCAGAGGGCTGATTTATGGGCAGGATAAATGATGCGGGGGGTGTCTGCCTGTGTAATAGCACTGTGCGCTGCACGCTGCACTTTCATTCAGCTGTAGTTTATAGTGTGATGTGTGATGGGGATAAATGTCAACGTGGCTTATCTAAGAAGATCTGATATGACTTTAAACTGGCTTCTCTCAAACGCTTTGACATGTTTGACATGTGAAAAACTGTTAATGGCACTTGGACAAAATAGAATCCAAAATTTTGGCAGTTGTGCCACATTTTTCATAACAGGTACAACCAGGCTACATCATTGGCTACTTTTAACTTGCCATTAGGGCTTCTTTAATCTACAAAACAGCTGAATGTTTTGTGATACTAGGGAAATTCTCAGAAGCAGCATTTATTCTTTTGATATTTATAAGATTAAACATATGGGTTGGCTTGAAAAATGAAACCAGCCACCACTACAGGCAGCTCCTGTGTATTGTTTAGTAGTTAAAGCTGTTATTTTTTGAAGTTGCTGCATTCTGTTTTAATTGTGTCTACTAAAAAAACAATTTACCCACTATGGTGGAAGCTGAGCCAAAAAGGCTTATTTGCTGCTCTATCTATGGGCCATATTGGAAAAGTGGAGTCCTATTGCTTGCTCTGAGCATGAAGAGTGCATATTATCCCTGTACTCCTTGTGCAGTGCTTAGCAGCTCTCCTCAGGCAGGTATAGTCTTACTGTATATGCAGCACTGCTGTGCTGGGATGCTTGGCAGGATATTAGCCACCGTATTGAGTGATAACAGACTGTGTTACTGTGAAATGGTGGATGGATTTCCTAAGACTGGTTGATCCGAGGGCCAGTATGAGCGGACAAATATCTGTAATCTGCTGCAACAGGTTAAAGATGGAAAAAAAAAAAAAAAACGTGTGTTTCTAAGTTTGAAGGTATGATGATAGCTTGTATACTTAAAGAGTGTACTGCAATTAACACAGTGCAGCTGGATAAACGAAACTGTGCATATGTGGTGTGAAGATACAAACAGAATGGACAGATATTGAAACTGTGGCTTTGAATGGCGGCTTGACAATATCTAGGGAAAGGTTTGTGGATTTCCCTGGGGGGAAGTGAGGATAAGCAGGTGTGACTATGGGGATTGCCGTTTTTTCTTTCCTGAGGCCTTACACCTCATGCTGTTTGTATAGCCCTGCTTCTAACAATAGGCAAACAATAGGCTATTGATTTTTTTTTTCGGCCAGTACTAATGCTTTACCTAGAATAAGAGTAAAGAATTACTTTGAAAGGTAAGCTGGCCTGTCGCTAACACATACATCCCTATCAGTGGCTAGTGGGGAGGATGAAGAATGTGTTTATCGTATAATCCACTCCTCTCTTGTTGTTTGTACGGTAATATTGAAATTAAAATCAGTGGGTGCCAAACACTGCAGATGACCTGGTTGGTTTGCTTTCCTTGCAGTTTTGCTCACTAATTTCTATGCCTTGGCCTCCCTCACGCATCCTGGTAATGAGAAAATGTGCTGTTGTCTTTGTTTACTGAGCCAGCCTGTCTGGCTGCAGCTCTTCACATTGTTTGAATATAAACAGGAGCAAAATTATTAGCTCACTTGAAGTTACATGAGGATACAACATGTAGGCCGACCTAGAAATCTGTGCACAATATACATGGGGTTAGTACATACGCTATATAGTAGCTGGAAAATATACACAAATATGCACTGTTGTAAATAGAGAAACAAAGTGGAAAAATCTACATGATTCCTACAGTGTACCGTCTGACATCTGAGATGATATTTTTACTGAGTTTGATAGTCAGTACTAATAAAACCCATTGTAATGCACATCCAACATTCTTGGTACCAAAGGCTGAGAAGGAGAAATGTATTTGATGTTTAATGGCAGTTTCAAGACAAACTTTCATGATTGTTTTTCTCTCCTTATTGATCATTATATACATATAAACCATCATTTGAGAATCGTCTCCCAATAGACGAGACTACACTGTCGAGATGAACTGTTGAGGCAGCCCTTTCAAAGAAACAGGAGAATTAGAAATTAAAATCTTTAATAACTTCGCAACTTGTTTTTGCATGGAGATGCCTCACTTCGAATGCGGTTCACTTATTAGAGAGGAAATTTGCCTGTCAAGATGCTATCAGTTTTCTTTTAATATATATCCTTAGCTGTTTCTTCAGGAAATTGCTATTTTATTTATTTATTATTTGTTTGTTGGTTTATTAGATTTAATAGACTTTGAAAATTAAAAGGATTTCATGCAATATGACAGAATGTAGCAGATTTCCTGTTTCTCTATTGTGCACACAATAGATGAACTGTAGATAATAGTGTCAAAACTGGATTTCAAGACTTGCAGCTTTTGACTTGGCTGCAACTCAATTACAAGGAAAAAGGCAGCATTATAAGAATGCCAGCTTTTAGAACTGACCCTTATGTCTGCTGATGCTGAAATGTAAGCACTAAAGTCTTGCCTTCAAGTTTTTGTTATAACATGTTTTCAAAGTTAAAGTGCTTTTATAGTTGGCTTTGCTTACTGTATACAACAGTAGTGAAGAAATATACCAAGCTTTGAAGGAACATTCAAGTCAAATTCTCTTCAATTCCGAAAGTCAAGGAGCTGTGGAAATAGAAATTTGACATTACAAATTTGGGATTATTACACTTTAACGTCTTGCCATTGACTGTGGTTAATTTTCCCACAGATTTCTACAGCTTTTCTTCCTATCTGCGAGCTACATCTCACCCTTCCATCATTAGTCTGATAAGCACCACAATGAGGAGTCATGAGGTTGTGATGCTGTATGCCAAAATAGAAGCAGCCTGAATGTGAGAAAAACCCATTTACAGCGCTCTTAGTTTGATAAAAAATATTGATACTTGGTGCAAGTATATCAATAACATTAGGCAAGAGGAAATATTGCAATATAACACCATATTGATTTTTTGTCCCAACCACATTTAGTACCATCATTTGGAAGTGGAATGAGGAAGTAAATGAATGGCCCAGCAGTACTTAAAGAGCCATTTTACCAATTTTCAGTTTGAATCCTGTCATTTATGGCGTACATAAAACTTGCTGCTGTGGTATCTCTAGAGGACACTACCTCTGCCTTGACTTAGCCCACTGTATTTATTATAGGTTGGGTTCAGTGAACAATATAAGTCGTGCATACAGGTTGCATAGTTACAGTAAGTACAGATAATCACTTGTTCTTTCTGGAGCTACATTTTAATTTTATTGGTGGTGTAACCCCATATTTTTATGTTCCTTCAGCTTCCTCTGTATAATGACATTTAATATGATCAAGCTTTATGTATTAAAATTTTTATACTGTGAAAATATACTGTAAAATTTGTAGTCAATTCAAAGCCCAATGCATCAAATGTAAAAGTCCATATCTATCTGCATGCATGTCAAAATATGTGCTCAGGGCCTGCAGTGATGAGTGTTAGGGTGACATTTGAATATAAGTGAGGGTGAATGTAAATTGCTTTTTTATTATTTTATCGGCAGTGTCCTGTTTCTGTCACACATGGTGGGCAGAATTTCCCTGAAGGGATAATAAAATTACCTTGTGCTTGCTTAGAAGTTGTAGTTCCCTCTCTTCTTATTAGCCACAGTAAATGTTAACAGTTTGCCCAAATTTGTGTCCAAAGCTAAACATTTCCATTATTAAAGTTTAGAAATACCATCTAGTTGTGTTATTTGTATTAGTGGTGAACTCCAAACTCCCTCACTCATAAACCATTAGAAAAAATATAATATTATAATATTTCTAAATTATAATTTTTATCATATCTATGATTTTTGGGGCTTTCAAGTTGATCCATTCAATAAAGTAAAATCTCAGCTTTCAACTGATGTCAGATGGTGATATGATACCATAATGAGTACACACTTTATGGCTAAGTTTCTTGCTTCAATGCTCAGGGCTTATTTATTGACAGACATCAACTAAGCAATAATAATTTGGTGACATTACACATGGAGATTAGACATCTTTATGGAGCCATGATGTTTGATATTACCCTCCACACCCTATGTTTAAACTCTTTAACAGAGGAGGTCTCAACCTGATCTAGTCTTCTCTGTACCAGTCCCTTTCCATTTCGATACTTGATTCATTTACATGACTGATGCGTGCTGAAGGGAATCTAGGGGTACACTGCAGCTAAACACCACCAGCAGTGAGTTGGTTATTTGAACCTGTGGTCTCGAGTTCCCTGTCTGCCCTTCTCATAAGCACTCACTGCTCGCTCTGACTGGCACTGTCCTCACACTGGGGCTAACAGCACAGTTAAATTTGAGAATCCACTTGAATTCTCACACTTGGCTCAGTTACTTTTTTAAGCGTGTGCTGATTGTATGTGTGCGCTTGTGTATAAATGCTAACTGTTGTTTGAGCGTCCAAGGCCATACTTAACATAAGCTTGTTTGTGGGTTGCTACACACAGAAAAACAATCTGAATCTCAGGCTCATTTTTAGATGTTATACATGGTTCAAACAACCAGCTAAGTTAACAGCACTTCACTGCTGATTGACTTTAAAAAACAAAAAAACTGAATTCATGTTTAATCATGTATAGACATTATTTTTGTTCTTGACTGTAGGTGGGATATACATAAAAATTATGCCAGTCTTTTGCACGTAAGCCTGCATGAGGCTGAGTTGAACTTAAAAATTCCTAATTCATAGCAACAAAAGGACTCGAGGGGTCCTGATGAGTGGTTTGTAGGTTGTGTTACAGATTAGTGTAGATTATGTGATATCTTTGATTGCTCTTGCTCCTTTTCTTGCTTCTTAAAAGAAGTTTCTGTACCTGTGCTTTCTTGAGTAGTTTGTAGGGTAATTATTATGGATGGCCATTGGTTATTTAAATGCTGTGCAGACAGATTTGAAATGTCACTTACTGCTGCATATGACCAGTGAAAAATACTCAAGCAGAAATATAAAAAGCATCAAAGGACAAAAGGACAGTATGCATGGGATGATGGTTATTTACTGTAACCTAAGTTCTGCGATCTTGGGTAGACTTTGTTAACAAAGGCTGTGTAGGTTTTATACCAGGTTTATCCACTCAATACTGCCTGTTTTAAAATGTGTTTTTAAGTAGTAGCCTTTCAGGTTGTTGGGAGATTCTGGCTTCTGTTTGGGGAAATGGCAACCTTGCCTGCTATCTATAAAATTTACACAACTGTTGGAGCAGCTGGAGGGCTTCTCCTGTTGTCATAAAACTAGTGTTAGCTGTAAAGCTGTAGTGTGCACCTAGTTGTGTGTAGTAATCCAGCAGGCTCATAGCGTTAAAGCCCAATGACAGCAGTCGATACTACCCTGTGAAAAAAGTTGACTGCGGTAACCAAAATGGGGAAGAAAGGACAGACGTTGAGCGGTGTTTCCAGACAGCCAAGTCTGTCAGTGTTGCTGAGGAAAAATAGAAGAGAGGATCCACTACTTCACCTATATAGGCACAACCACTGAAGAGCAGAATGAACCGATTGACTATTATTGATTTACACTATGTAGTGGTGTTTTTGTATATGGGAATATATGCAGTGATATGTTCTTTTTCAGGCAGGGCACCGGATCAGGGCTTATCCAGGCAGTTTTCATCATACTGGCGTGGGCTAGGCTATAATTCTGTTGAGCATGCAAGCAGATCAGGCTTTTTAATTTAAAAAAAGACATTTAATCAAGTCAGCCTAGTCAAGTTTAAGCAGTTGTGCAGCTGTTAACATTCTCCAAGGCTCTTGGAGAATCTCTCATGCATAGTGGTTTGTAAACTGGTGCTATGCATGAACCAGACATTTTCCTCCTGAGGTTTCGGAACTTGATTTACTGAGATACATCCATTACAAACTCTGAATTGATAATCAGATCATGCAGTGAACTGTTAATGAGTAGTTTGAAATTCAAGTGTATGCCCTTTGAAGTATGCTTAATTACATTCCACACTTTTTAAAAAGTTTCAACATTTAGAGTTACTTCATTTTATCTGATGATATAATCCAAGGAGAAACATGCCCAGTGATTTCATGAAGACAAATGACCAATGAACGGAGGGCACTGGCTTGGGACAAGAATGAACTTGCACTGCAACAAAGACACCGGCCTGTCCCTCTGCCCGCTAGGTGAGCCGTATTAATGTAATGGCTACATCCCTCTAGGGTGTTGATGAAAGTGTGCCCTACATGTATTTCCAGAAGAGTGAGTACCAGAGCCAGTGCTGCCGTTAACACCCAGTCTCCCTGGTTTGCTCCATCAGCTACCTCTCTGTAATCTCATAGCTTCAAAGCTCCTTATTGTCCTTCCCTACGTAAACTCAAAGTCACTTATTTTCATGAGTCACCCCACCCTGTGTCTTCATAGAGTTTCTGCTGTATGTTATCTTTTCCCTCTTCCTCTGCTTTTCACTGTTTATTTACACACAACTTGGGCTGATGTTTTCTGAAGTGTTCCCAATGATAATGACTGCTGCAAGATAAGAGTTATTTTTAGTACATTGTGTTTGCATTTTACTGGAGAGTACTGGGGTAGCAGTTTTGTTGTAGATGCACTGTACGCTCCATTCTGACACAATATTTAACAATATATAGGACAGCCCAGATTCTATTAGTCAGCACAGCATGTTTGATGATTTTTTGATGACCATAAATATTGACTCAAAGCTTTTTTAGAACTGAGGGCAACAGAAGGAACCACAAACCATTCTGTTCTTCTTCTTTGTTTCAGATATGTTTGCACACAAGCTGCTCTGTCGTCTCGCAGCTTCAGCCTTCCAGTTCTGTTAAAGTTCATTTGGTGAACAGATGTATTTAGACTGTTTTATCCTGGACCGAAAAAAAAACAAAACAAAAAACAAAATAACTAGACAGTAATTACATCTCCCTTAGACCCCTGAAAGACACACATTTGATAGCTTAGCTGTTTTAGTCTTTTCTTTAAGGCTATAGACAAACAGTGTGTGTCCTATGAGAATATCACAAGGGCCTACCATGATGCAGTCATCACCAACACAGCTTAATCACGCCAAAATAACTGGGCTATTCTAGGACACAGCAGAGGAAAAAGTGCAAAAGTGGGTTGTGTTAATTGAGTGTGTGGGCTGGATGGTTTTTTTTTTAAATGGCTGTGTTAATTGTTCTTTAAGGAATGGGTCCTCAATTGGTGCACTCAGCTGTGGCTTGTTGTGCTTCCCAGGGCATGGCTGGTGGTGGTCATTATGAGGGCTGTTAGAGCGGCTCTCGTGAAAGTGTCATCAGCAAGGTTCCGTATTTATTGACACTCTCAGATTAATCTGTCATTCCTATCAAGGAGGATGCACGCATTGTGTTTTAAAGAAACGTGATCTGTGACCAAGATGTTTTGAGTGCCCGAGTGGGGATGGTTTTGATTTCCTATTGCAGCACAACTTATCGTTTCGTAGGGATGTAACAGTACAAGCGTTTGTTATGAAGTGTTCAGTACAAGTACCTCTGTTTGGTAGAGGAGTTGTTTAGTTTCAGCTAATAATCAGTATTATTAATCACTGTAACACAGCACTGAAGAAAACGTGATATTAATAAATTGGAATCAGTGATTGTCTGCATGTAAAGATAATAGTCAAACACTGTCAAGTACTTTGCAAACTTTTTTTTTTTTTTTTTACTTCAAGGGCATCAAACTTTGGTCAAACCAATACGAATCATAGTGTAATTATAGTCCAAATTGCCTGCTTGTCCAGCACAAACATGTACAATATATAGCTGCCTTTGAGCATTTGTTTGCTCCTCAGCCTTGTTGTTTGTAATGACAGTGTTGCAGGAATTTTGGTTTGGCTTCTTTTTGCCTCCTGGTGGTCAAATATCACTTTGTCTACCTTTCAGTTGAGCAAGAATATATAGTTTGTTTGCGTTTTTCAGCTTTTTGGTAGATTTGGTTTCTCTTTAGACTTTTGTTGATCCACATCATTATGTGTAATATTCCTATAACAAATTCTACTGTCTCTAATTCTCTAATTATGTTGCCAGTGTATGAAGTGTTGGTGATAGCATTGGTTCTTTTTTTTTTTTTTGGAAGATAATACTATAATGTTTCTTAGGCCTGGTTAACAATGTTAGAGGAAAAATCTCCTCAGGCAAGCACCCTTGTGAACTCTGCTCCACAAATGGCCTAGCCATGGAAAAAGAGTTATATATAGAAAGTGTGGGTGATGCTGGTAGCTCTGGTGCCAGCAAGAGCTGCATTTGTGTCTTAAAGCCACCCGCTACCTATGAATGATTAACTCCCACAGATCCAGTGCAGCACGTAAGGAAAATACAAAGGCGTCTTTGTAAACAATGATAGCAGAGCTTCATTGCTCTGTTTCAATGCTAACCACTACAAGCACATCAGAGCAGATTCCTTTCCTTTTTTTTTTGCCATAAAGGGCTTAAACACAACTCTAGTGAGGCATCCTGTGTCAGGAGGCCTAATTACACCTACCAAGACTCATCATTTTAGATTAATGAATCTTTCTGGCCGCTGCAGTCAGCCCATGCTCTGTATGTAGCCAGGGAGTTCACCGTTTTCTCTGACCCTTTCTCTGTAGTTACAGGCTAATGGCGCTATAAGCTATCATTGCTAAAGTACGCTGGGTACCACATCATTCATCACAGACCAATGGACAGAATCCTTAACAGCCTCTAACTCTAGTAGACCCTGCGGGATTCATCTCTCCTTTAGAAACCCCATTGTTGAGCACTTAATACAGTCTCATTGTCTACTTTGCAACATTAACAGGTCTTGTGAACAAGGGGGCAAAGTCGGTCTGTTTTGTTCTAGTCTAAGCTGTACTGCCACTTTGGGGTTAAATGACCAGTTATCATCCTCTTCTTCCTACTTTGGACAACAGTTATCTGTTGTGGAACCTCTCTATCTATAAATAACTTGGATGTAGTTGAGAGGGCTTAACCACTGTTTTTCTCAGGGAAAGAAATAGCTCTATATAAGGGTAGAATAAGAAGGGGGAAAGCCTGAAGAGGAGGGGGGCAGGAGGGCAGGAGAGTTGAGTCCTTGTGCAGGTGGAGCTGAGATTGTCCTCCACCACCATTTTAGCCTCATGTTATTAGGGCTGAATCTCCTGATTTAAATCCACAGTTTATTCGATTTGGTTGTTGATGCTCTAAATATCAATGTTGCATGAAGCACTTCTCAGAATTTACCCTGGAAATTGACATTTCTTCTACATTCATCAACTTGACCAGAATATTTTTGTGCACATTATAGGCTAATATTACACAAATATTTAGTTTCTTCAGCAACTGCGAAATGATTGAGACATCAATAATTCTAGGTCTTCATGTGGAAAACAAGCAAGCAAGAACAATAAAAAATCGGCACCATTTACAGGGACATCACCATTGTGCATGGTTTAAAAAAGAAATGCTATCCCTTACAGCTACACATGGACTGTCAGTAGCAGATGCTTCAGCCAAGTCCAGACATCCACTTTAATGATCAGTTTGAACACAGACAGGAAAGAAACTGCTCACTATCATCTGCACTGTTACTGTTGGCAACACATCAGCCTGTTATATGCACACAGCTGGCTAGGTAGTGTTAGCTCCCTGGTAGACTAAAGTAGAATCCACACAGTGGTCGACTTCCATAACCTCAGATCTCAAGATATCTCAAACCGAGAGCTCAGATCAATGCTCAATGACTTTAGTCAGCATGTCACAATTTAAGGGGCTGTCACGACTAGAGACAGCTCATATAGCCAGCTATAAATCCCTGTGACTTTTAACTTTAAAGTAACCTTTTTGTTCATTATAGTAACTTGACATTTTACAGATCATGCAGCCTGAAATGAATCACTTTACAACAAACACACATTATATATGCAGATGTACATGTTTATTGAGAAGAGATGCACAGTCTGCAAATGTTATATTCAGGATTTTAGAAATCTATGTTGTATCGTTCAAATAAGAATCAGAATTTGTCAGAAATTCAATAAATTTATCCAGGCCTATATGTCATTACTGGAACTCTCTGTATAATTCTTTCTGATGTCTTTCCCTCTAACCCACCCTAAATACTGATTGATTTGATTTTATTTTCCCTCAGAAGACCACTGCCATAACATCTCATGGCAATGTTTCCGAGGTCTATAGGGACGTTAACCTTTGATTTACCTTAACAGACACGGCAAGTTCTCCTTTTGAGTATTAGGCAGAAAAAATGTTTTTCATAGAATCTTACCAGTTCTGGCAGAGTTGTGTGTGTGTGTGTGTGTGTGTGTGTTCGCTCACAAAAAAAGACAGAGAAAAAGAGAGGTAGATAGAGGTGGTCAGATAAAAGAGATAGGCTCTCTGGGCTCTGTGTGAGATGGTCAGATAAAACATGACACTGCTCTTTGAGGTGAAAAAGGAAAGTAAAAAAGCAGAAAACATGAATGCTAGGCCAAAGCTTTGTTAAAACAATGATAACACTTGAAATGTGTTACTGTGCCTGCTGAGTGTTTCATCATCAAAAAGACAGGAAGGGGGAAATATAAGGAGGGAAGAATGGGGTCAGCCTATCTTGCACTCATTCTCAGTGCCTTTAGAAGATAATTCCAGTACCTTTAGCAACTGTTAGTAATTATGTTCAAATGCTGTTTCCTAATTACTTCACTCAAGAGCTTTATGTAGTGCTTTCTGTTCTGTCTGCTCCATGCCAAAAGGACCAATACAAGCTGCAGCATCTGAGGCCTTTTGATTCACTTCCGCTTAAAAACACACACTCAATTGCCACATTTATTGAAGACGAATAGCAGAAGAATAATTCCAGACAGAAATGAGCAGCAAATGTTGGTAAGGTTAAAGTAAGGGTCATTGCTGTGACCAGTTAATCATCAGCTTTAGCCTTACTTCTTATGCAATAATGAGAACTATTGTACATACAAACAGATGCATTTATGCAGTTAAAATGAAAATCTACAAGTAACAAAGTAATTCTGTAATTATGAAATAAAAACATAAGCAAGTATAAATTATATTTGTGTATACAATCGTTTAAGAGAACAGGATAACATCTGTAGTAAGCATTCATTTAAAATGAGACAGTGGGTTTACAGTGTTTTCATGATCTTCCATGCATCTACTGATTGATCATGTGGTGCTGCCATCCTAAACCAGACCACTCTAATCAGGTCAGTTGGAATGGTTAAAAATTCACTAAAGTTCGTCTTACCTCTTAAAGGGGTGAGTGTACTGAAATTCTCTCAGCAAACTCTTATCTCACATCATTGAAGAGTCACTAGAACCCTGGTTTCAAAATATTTTGTATCACTTAATGCTAAGCAAGGCGAAAATGCAAAACAAGTAAGGATAAAAGTGCAGAGTGAAGAAAAAATAGGTTGGGGCTGCAGGGGAGGCCATGCAGCTGAAAGCTCTCTGACATGATGGTGCTATTTATTAAGAGTTATTTATGCAAGACTGAAGAGGTGATGGATAACAAGAGCATTGCCAAGGCTCTGCTTTGTTTTCAGGGTTAGTAAGTGTTGCATTGAAGCTGTACATAAAGCTGGTCAGCCTCATGTTCAAAAGCTCACCCATGCTCATGCAAACCATGAAACTGTGTGTCGTGCTCTGCATGTGCATCTGTTTCTGTGTTGTCCTTTGAGAATACAGTATTTGCTAGGCAACGCGTGCCCTTTAGTGCATGTGTTTGTTTGCATGTTTGCACTAAGGAAGACTGTAGACTGACAGGGTCTCGAGGGAAGGCCTAAAATCTTTGACCTGAATACATATTTTCACATATTAGCGATGAGTGAGGGAGCCCCAGCGAAATGTGACAAAGCCTGAGTTCCTCCTTGTTTACAGGTAATAATTACACTCCACCGTAAAGTTAGAAACCAGGCCAGGATATAATATGGGTTTGGTGGAAGCAGAGGAATACGCATTGTCATTAATTACCTTTATGGCTAGCGCTGTGTGTTTTGCCATAGTGCCATGGCATATTGTAGTGCTTTTGACAAATCTTCTTTTTACAGGATCTGGCTTTCTGTTGTTACTTGACATTTTACACACAAAGTTGAAAAAAAGAAAAGCAAAACCAAAACAGGAATTTTGACTTCCCAGCTTGTTCTTAATCAAAAATTATGGGCAGCTTATTACATTACCACAAGAGAAATCACAGCTCCAGGCTGCCCACCTCTGAGCATTACACAATCTGAGTATGAAAGATAAGGGTAAAAAATGTAATAGTTGAAATTCAAGGAAAAAACTAGGATACAGATTACTAGCCTTTACAATTTCCAATTACAAGATAAAAGTCTGTTTATAGTTGTCTTAAGAGGAGCAGATAACAGTTTGCTTACTTACAACTGCTTTTGAAAACTATGAAATTCAAATATGGAACAAAAAAAAACATATTCAACCTTTGTTTCTAAACAGAAATATTTGCCAAACAAATGAAGTAAAATTCAGCCATTCATACATTTAATTCTTTGACACTGCAGTTTAGGATTTTGTAAAGTCTTATCTGAGATACAGGATGAAAAGTGTGTTCTAAAAATTGCAGGCCGGGCTTTAGTACCCTTTTTCTTTTTGTCTGGTGAAAAGGGTATCATCTTTTTTTGTGCTGTTAGAGCTGCAGGTGTATTCAGTTGTGATCGTCAGGAACTGGATATGAAGGGGACTGCCAACTCCAAGTATGACCTCATTAATTACATCTGTCAGTGATTCCCTGCAGATCTGTCTCCTGCTCCTCACATGCTGCCAGTCAGCCAGCCAACCAGTCAACCAGTCAGTCAGGAAATTTTGTGCTGTGGGTTAGACAGCCTGCCAGGCTTTCTGCTCATAACACTGGCAGGTGGGACTGGGGACAGGGAGCGGGAGGGAAAGAAGAGGAAACATTAAGGATGGGGTGGGAGGGGTGGGTTGAGAGACAGTGAGTGGAACAGATGAACACATTCATGCAAACTCACTTCCATTTGATTGCATAAAAATTCAGACACACACAGACACACATCCGTAGGCAGACACCTCTTCGCAGTGCAGCCGGAAGAATTTGATCTTTATTTAAATCCTTAAATTATAGCTGATTAAAAATTCATGGAGAGCCGTTTATATGAAAACTGGGTGCTGTGCAGGCTGCCCTGTGATGTCTAATTGGTCTGAAGGTTGCCAACCCTTTGAACAAGTCAGGACGGAGAGTTGTGGCTGCCTGTGTGCTTAGAATGCGGATGTAAGTGTTTACCATCCACCTACCCTTCATCTCTCTCTTTTGCACTGTCCTGCTTTTGTGAGTTGAGCCTCAAAAAGTTAGCAGCATAGAGAAAAGCCTGAATGAAACAAATACTTTAATATACTTTAATATTTTAAAGGACAATTTAAAATTTGACCTATTTTGGATTATATTTATATTTGGGTATATATTTGGATACTCAGTGTGTGTAGTTCCTGGTGGCAGCAGTGACAGTGGATTTCCATTTGGAGCGGCTCTTGCCCTCAAAGCTGTTGTTTTTTTTTTTGTTTTGTTTTTTGTGTTTTTTTTTTAGGATGTAGAAAATGATCTGGTTGGCTTATGGCAAAGTCTCACTTGAGTTTTCAGGAGGCGTTTTGGGGGAGGCTCCACTGCTGGAGGTCCACTACAGCCTAGCTCATACTGAGTATGTGAGAAGCCCCATCTTTATTCCCTCTTCTGTCTTCATTCCCATAGCACATGCATACACAAACACACACATACAAACCCACGCAGACATACTGCTCATTGGCAGGGCCCTCCTGCTGCCCAAAAGCATGGAATACCACATTTGTTTGTTTACGCCTCGTTTTCTTTCCCTGAACTCTATTAACATTTATATTGCAGCTGAAGGTGTTGGAAGTCCCTCCTGCAGTGGGGGGAAACTCAGCTTAGATGAGAATGAGCTTCAGTCGAGCCTTCCTAGGCACAGACTTGTGTGTTTATACCTACATTATCCAGCTATTCCCCAACTGCCTCTTTCCCTTCTTGGTGTTTTTTTTTTTTTTTTTTTTTTTTTTTCAGTTTCATTTTTTTTTCAGTTCGTATCACCATTTGCTCCAGCTCGCCTCTTATGTGACTCTTTATGCTTTTATCTCTCTCCAAGGTAAATTGATTGCTTGAGAAAAAAATGCAGTTGAAACTTCCGGATTGGGCAGCCTGATTGAGCATTAGCATATGAATAGAAGAGAGACAGCTCACCATGTTAGAGGAGGAGGAGGAGGAAGTGTTATAGGAAACGTCCGCTAGACATCTGTGTTTCAGATGTTTCTCTCAAATTTTAACACATTTCATCGCTGATCTGTGGGGGTATTCTAAGCAGACGGTTTACGTTCACACTGCTGGAGCTCTGCTATTCAAGCAGGATTTGGTACTTTAATCTGTACTGTCATTTTGACAAGCTCCACCTTTTCTCTGGATCCACAAAGTTCCACATTTTCATACAATGTTAAACAAAGACATGACAAACATAGAATAAATGAGCTGATGCACGTGATGTGTCTTGACTTCACTTTCTGTGTAACTCCTCCTGGCCAAAGAACCAGACGAACTGATAAAGCTTGTCACACGTGGCTGATGCCTGTCATGTCGATCTTTCCTGCATGCTAGACCTGCATCAATTAGGCCCTGATACTGCAGGTTATAGATCCGTATCTTTCTATATCTGTCCCCGAGACCCAGCGGCCAGTCCTACAGCAGACACATTGCTCCGTTTGATAGCTTAGCACAGGGGGACAGATGCATCAAACCTATTATCACAAAAATAGAGTTCATTTTTCAGCTAAGGGCCAATATAGGGAAGGCTTAAGGATGTTAATGTGTTCCAAATGCCAAATCTTATTGTCTAAAGGAAATAGCTTTCCTTTGCAAATTGTATTTAGTGGTTTAAATCGAAAAATTACATAGATTATGATGGATAATGATATTAAGAAAGCACTTTTTTTGGTCTATCTACAACAGGGAAGTAGTCATTTCTTTTCACTATATATTTTTAGCAGTGTTATGTGCTGAAGATGGAAGCTGAATATATCAAGTTAATGTCACTGGTTTTGTGTGCTTGATAATACCATTAACAAAAGAGAGCCCAGAGGAATGTAGGAGTGGGATTGCAACTATTAATGCAAAATGTAATGTACGCACTAAATATTGCTGCCTGGCATGTTCACCATGTATGCTAGGATCCTTAGAGTCACTGAAATATGCCTACAACTTTACCATGCAGCATGCTGCATATGTACTTTATAAAAAAAATGTATCAACATATTATATTTTCAGTTCAGATATAGTCACTTTTCAAAATTCTATAGGGATTTTGCAGCATAACATTATTTTGACAGTTTGTTCTTCAGTAGTTCTTTTAAGCATCTTTTGTCACATTCATCAGTCAGTGAATGTGTCCTACAGACTTTTAGTCTAACACACATGGTATACCTCATGCCTGAATGAATAAATGCATTCATGGTGTGTTCTGTATCATATAGTACCATATATGTAACACCATAGTACTATAATAGTACCAAGTTAAGCATTTGAGGTTAGTTTCTCTTTCTTTTTAGTTGCTGTGACGTAGGCTCAAGGCCTTCTAGGCTAGTTTGGGTGTGTGGGTGCAGGCAAAGAGGGGGTTGTGGTTCTGGGATGCTGGAACACACTGTTGAGCCATTATTGAGAGGGTGCCCACCTGATGACCCTGTGTACTTGCCTGCTCTCACACACCCACACTGAAACTCTATGGGGCTTGTGAATTTGAAGTAATGTATGTGATAGAGGCTGGAAAACAACATAGGATGGGGAAGGTTTAAAGTGATGTAGTCATAATGCCTTGAAGATTTATGATGGCATGGCCTGCTATAACCCCCTCTGTGGCCACATGAAAGGGGGATCTAGACAGGGCGCTTCTATAGGAAGACTCACCCATTTCTTGGCATATTCCATTTTTTGGTTTTGGTATTTTGGTAACAGAATCACGAGCAGTGCAAGCAGTGCATTGCAGACACAACGTCCCATTTTCTCCTTTATGCTTCTGTTTTTTTTTTTTTTTGTTGGTTTTTTAAAAAAAAACTTTTTTGTCTTTCTCCTCCACCAGCTGTCCCCACAACCTCAAAGTTCACATTGGGTTAGGGTTAGGGGGTTGGGGTGCTGTGCTGTCAGACAACTTAGGGTTTGTTATACTTTTCAGTTCCCTGGGCTGAAACAAACATGCACAGGGAAGTACACAAATACGCCCTTGCACACACATGCACAGGAAGGCGTAGTGGGACTCTTTTGTGCTTTTCTTCGCTGCACTGAACACCACTGCAACATTTTACCAATGACTTACAGCCAACAGCAAAGTGTCACTTTCCTTCGATTTGCTAATTTGCATTGGTTCCCTTTCCCAGCATAATTCTGGGTATCAATGCCCACAAGCTGAATGTCAGTGTCTCCTCTCAGCATACAAATATTCCCCTGATATAGTGTGTCATGTATACTCCTAGACATCTCTAACATTTGATAATGCCCTTGATATTTCACAATCAAAATTTCAGGTTGCATTTTCTTTAATCAAATACCACCACGTGTATGCCAAATATGTCCTTTGCATTTACATGTGCCTGAAAATTATGAAATAGCTGTGGAGTTTTACATTAAGTAGAGTATTTAGTCTGTTGCTCCTTAAATAACAAAACGATTAAAATATTAAATACATAGAAATGAGGTGTCTGAAAATGTTGGAGGCAGCACTAGGCCGAGTGGTATAGGTGATCTGCCATGGCCTCATCTAATCTGATTTGCATGCCAGAGAATATTATGTAATTGGCATTTATGCAGAACAAAGAAGGATCAGCTCATGGAAAAGAAGGGTTTTCATGTGGAACTGTGTGTCTAAGCCTGTTTTCTGCAGCTCTGTGCTGCCTACAGTTGGCTACTGTGCAGACAGACAAGAAATGAAATATTGTGTTGGGTCTGTTTGTACCATACACATGCATAATGTGTTGTATTAGTGCATGATTAGCTGGCACGTGCCCTATAACTAGGGGGATATATTGGAAGCTTACCCAATCTTTCGCATATGCTATTTCAAATGTGTAAAGCTTTTAACTCTCTTGTAATTATGTACCAAGCTCAGTACCCAGCATTATGAGTAGAAATGGCAAAGGCTCCACCACTCGTATGATTTTGGGTGCGAACAGTAGGTTATTGTTCTAAGACACGCTTTTGATGTAATACGCTTGCATTCCATTACATTCTTGATCTTTAGCCACTTGCACATCATGCATTAAAACCTCAGGCAAAACTGAAAGTAAGCCAAAGAATAAATGGTATATTGCTTTGACTACATTCCATATAGACAAAATGAAGCCTAAGGATAACATCAACGTTAGCTCCTGGTCTACTAAATAATTTGAACAAATGGTATGTACTCTATCATTTATAGTAGGATTCACAGTACAGCTTTACATTAGTATGTGGTCTCTGTATATGTTTCTCAAGATCAGAAAAGGCTAATTACCACCTAAAAGTGAGAAAATGTAAAAAAAAAAAAAAAAAAGGTTTCACAATGAATAATTTAACAATAGCATAGATCTGCCACTGTTACCTGACAGTAATGTTATAATTTGCAATGAATTATCACATTTCTTATGCACAAGGAAATTAAATTCATTCACTATACTCCTTTGGAATTGAAATGCTGTAACGGAGCCAGTTTGGACTTGAAACAGACACAAGTTTATTGTAAAAGACAACAACTAATGTTTTTCCGTTAATGCCAAGTAAAGACACTTGACATTTCTCTGGACTGCGATGTGTGTCTGAACAGTCTTAGTCCACTTTTACTGCCTGCTGGATAGCTAACATGGTACAATTTACTAGCCAGTTTCCATTTTTAGCCCATGTGTGGTGCTGCTCGGGCTAAGTATCCGTTAACTGTGGTGGTATATGAATTTGTTTACTGTGAGGGAAGCAGTAGCAGAGGCCTGACTCATGAAGCAGGATTGATAAGCTGGATAACTGTGCTGAGTAACACCTGGAACTCCCCCAAATCTGGAACATGGCCCCAGGCCAAATCTCCCGCAGTGAGCGTGAGACTCGTGCTATGGACTCTAATCTGACACACTCTGCCCGCACCTCCTATTTCTCACACTGAGTTGTTGATGTTGATGTTGCTGTTTTGTGGGTATAAGCCGAGTCAGCCAGAGTTTCACCTGACGGAGAGTGATCTGTCACATGCAGGCTGGCCTGTTATTAGACTGCCGTGCTCTTCCAATTGCTGTGTTTTGTTCACTGACGTGCGTTTATGTAAATGACGTTGCACTGCACAGCTGAGAGCATACAAACAGGGAGAGGAAAGGGTAGCAAATAAACAGTGGAAGACTTAAATCTTTGCAAGTATTATATTTACAATGACTCCGTTTCATAAAGGTTAAAATATTTGCAGCGGAAAGAAGCGATTTTTTTTTTTTCCTCACTGAATTTGAGTAGTAAAGGGAAGAAAGGAAAGATCAGAGGGATGCTGTGCTAACGCTCTAATAAGCTTTTATGACCCTGTAAAATTGGGGCTTCATTCTCATATATTTAAATATTTCAGGATCTCAGCCCTGTCAAAAAAAAATACACTGTTGCTGCTATTGTCTTAATGAGTGAACGTCTCAAATGAGAGAATATGTCATGTTCTTGCAGTTACTAAAATATGCTCTTTGTTCCTCTTTTTAAATATTCTTGCTTATTTTCTAAAATCTGAATGTACAGAAAGCACATTTTAATCCACCCTAACAAGTTTATCTCGTCTCATCATCATCACTCCTCACTTGATGTTTGACTTTTATTACAAATAGCAATGTAAACATTGGATGTCCTGATGGTGATGATGTATCACCAAGTCACTTTTTTACATCTATTTACAGCCCTTTTTGGCAGCATTTTAAAATTAGCTTCACAGTTATGTGAATGAGTTGTTAATGCAGATGATGCTGTCTGCATACAGTTGCACAGTGTATGCAGACAGCATCTGTTTCATAGATCATATTGCAACAATAAATCAGTGGCGGCTCCTGTAAAAGCAGGGGCAGCTGCTGACAGTTTGTGGTACATTTGTGGTGTGAAAAGAGCATTAAAAAAAGAGCGTTGAAGAAAATCAAACCTTTAGCGAGCCAGGAGAAAACAGTATTGGACTTAAATTCAGCAGATGGACAGGAAACAGAGGCCAGGGGGTGTCGATGTGTTTTGGAGCCTGCTGCATGTGTGAGGAGTTAGTTGTTAGTGAGCAAATAGATAGACTCGTGTTTGCTTTTATTGAAGTAAAATTAATCAAGCCTTAATACGTTTACTTGCTGAAAAATGTCTTAATTAGACAATGGTAGTACATTACAAGTATGAATCATTTGGAGCTACATCTGTAACTGTATGGTCACCAGAGATTTCCAGTTTAATTATTTTTTACAACGCTAATTTTGCTACAATATAATTTATGCAACATCTTATGTCACAAAGAATTATGGCTCAGCATGACAAGAAAACATAGTTGCACTGCTATTGGATATTCCCTCTGTATTTCAATCATCACATCAGAATTTGTCAGTAGACCAGAATGTTGACTGATTTAATATCTTTCACAAATTAATCCCACCCCCCCATACTCTCAGTGCAGCCTTTTGCTGCAGTGCACAGCTCCAGGCCAGAGGCGGTGCAGCTGTGAACCTGTGTTGATCTGTTGCTGCTCTTTAAAATGCTGAGCTGTCAGCAGGAGCCAGGTGAGGCAGTTTGTTCTCCTCACCACTCAATGGACATGTTTCATTGGCACCTTGCTGGAGGTCAGCAGCTACTGACGGCCAGAGCTGTGGGGGTCAGGCCAACTACCCTGTTTTAGCTAGAGAGTGAATTACACTGTAGGTGGGGCAGGTGGGCTGAGCCAAGGATTGGGGCTGAAATTGTGGCCCAGCGGCATGTTAAGGGTGTGTGTAGACTGCACGCAGAAATCCATTTGACCATAGTGTCACACAACTCCATTTATACGCCTGATGTGTAAGAGCTACTTCGAAAACCCAGCAATTCTTCTTTTTTTTTCCTCAGGATTCTTCAACCAATAACTATTCTGTAGGGTACCTCACTTGAATGATTGAGTTGGAAGAAGATGCATCATTGAAGGATTAGGACTAGAGCTCATCAAAGAAAATAGGCTGGTCAGTGTTACATGCCACTTTAAAGTGGCTGAATATTTTAAGAGAGCCCTCTTCCTTGGAGGAAATGAAATACAGACAAAGAGTGGAGAGCAGAAGGGTTTTGTTTGTTTCTGCCAATGCTTAGGGGCAGAGATGGAAGATTTGGAGATGTAGAATAGATTGTTAGGGAGTGAGGCAGTTGGGGCCTATTTTCACCACAGCTGAGGCCTCCACTAGCCACAAGCAGTTTACCCAGAGATGAGAGAACAAAACATCTTCTACCATAGAAGTAAGATGTTACTATTTTCCTCTCCTCCTGGCTTTACTGCATCTCCTCCTCTTCTTCCCTTTACCCCAGTCACCTCCAGACAGCCCTGCCCTGCTCTATCAAGGACAGTACAAGGTATTTCGGAATTGCCATACACAAACAGTGCAACAGAGTGTAAAGTGTCGCCTTTTACATGACATGTAGCCAGTATCATTGTGCTTGCTCTACCATGCACCACCAGCCACTAAATGATTATGAATTGTGGGCTGAGCGGATGTATGTCCATGTAGCTGGACGTTGGGCACTAAGGATTGCCTTGGAGCCGTCCATGCCATGGAGAATAACTTAGCTTAGCCCTGCTGCTGAGCTCTTCTGAACATGCTTAAGAGCTGAGAATTATTCCACTCATTTCTAGATTCCTGTGAAGCATGACAAAAAACTCGAGTGCTTCATGCTCGCCCAATTCCCTCCCTGAGAGGAGCCAGCAGGCTCTGGGTATAGTAGTTGTTCAGCAAACACTCACTATGATGAACATTAATTACATCAATTAAGTGGACCACAACCATCATTGGGGGTGACTGAAAACACAATGTCAAAAATGCACTGAAGAGCACAAGCACAATAATGAGATGCAGTCCTGGATGTGCTGCTCTTAATTTAACTTCACTGCCAGACAATCAGACTGTAAATAAAAGAAATTTATTGTTTTAATGTAAAAATAAGCAATCTTTTATTTTACAATGTTGATAAAATGCAGCCTACATTGTATCGTGTTTTTTTTTTTTTTTTTTTTTTTTTGTTTGTTTTTTCTTGGACCTTTCCCACATGCGAGCCAGTTGTCAGTGTTCTTGTTACTGGGATACTAGTCAAGGGGCATATTAAAACATATCTTTAGGAGAATGGCAGGTGCAGTAGGAGTTACATTTGTTGATGTCCTCTGATTGCACATCATAGATGTCAGTGTCAAAGATAATTCAGGTTTATATGTTAATATTTTTGGAACAAAAAGATACAGGAAGCAGAATTTTGTATGAATAAACTGAATTCTATGTCATTTTCATACCTGACTACAGACAAATAGCCCAAAAAGATAAGTGAAATGAGAAGAAATGACCAGCAGTAAAATGAGACAGATTAAAGTCACCTCAGTCACAGCAGCTCACTGCATTGCGTATGACACGAAGAGCAGACCACACACCATGGTGTGCTGGCTGTTTTAATAGGATGGGAAGTCCTGACTGGTTTCCTCCTTTGGGAAAACTGACTGCCAACTTCTTGTCCTCGAGGTGAACAATAAAAAGCATAAATGTATAACACCCAGGATGCCGCTAACGGCAATTTGAATTCATGTTTCTGAAGACACTGAATGCCTGATGACCTTGGTGCCATGCATAATGATGCACACTCACAGCTTATTTTTGGAACACAATGATCCACATAATTAACTTTATAGTACAATGAATTGTCTTTCCGTCATCATGGCAGTTGCCTGGAGTTTGTTTTACTTATAAATGATTAACAAGGTCGTATTCAGTTAGTCATATGTGGATGCATTTATACACTGCTGCTACAGCCAGTAAAAGTCTGCTTCAACTATTTACACAGTTGCATAATTAATTATGGCTGCAACTAATGATAATTTTCATAATTGATTAATCTATTATTTTCCCAATTGATTGATTGATCTTTTTGTGTCTTAAATGACAGAGACCAAGATAACAAATTAACATTTGCTATTTTTTTTTGTTTTGCTTTGTTTGTTTTGTTTTGTTTTGGGTTTATTTTAACAGCAGCCCAGAGCCCAGCATACAAAATAGAAAAAAAAAGCAGAAAATACTAACCTTAAAGACCCGGGTACTGCTATATGTTGGACTTTTTAAACGATAAAGCAGTACTAAAGCAGCACAAAAATAGATAGTGTTTAATTTTCTGTTAGTTGTCTAATAGATTATTTGACTAATCCTTTCAGCTTCAACATTAATTAAATGTCCCTCAAATAATCCTGTGTTCAAGACTGAACAGTTTATCTTGATGATGTGGAGTTTTGTGTCTGTGGTTTGGTCGTTGCTCCCATGGTAACATGGTAAGTGAAGCTGCTTGAAAACAGGCAGCCAAAGTCCTGAGGGAATTCACTGATAGTCGAGACAAAAGTTGTCAAGATATTTAGTGGAGCTGTGTGTTCTACTGACACATCATCTAGATGTCATTGTTTGTGCTCCTGATGGTTTGCTTGGTGTAAACCAATGATGGACTATTGCGTGACCTTCAGTGGTTTTGAGTAGAAGGGCCAGAACATACACCCAGGGTCCTACAGCTTCCTGCTACTGGTGTTAGATACAGGGTAAAGAGAAAAAGAAGGTGACAAAAAAGCCTACTGATTTTATATTTTTAATTTACCTGTTTAATTTAATTTTTATTTATCACTTTCATTAACAATTGTCACAGCCTTTAATTATACAGTGTGCACCTATTAGAACAAAATTAATTCGAGGTTTTGAGTACTTGAAAAAAACAAAGATATTTCGGTTATATGTGGCCTAATGTCCTCCTTTTTCTGACCTCCTCTGGTTATCATATCAATCACATGACCATGTTTTCAGAGATGAAGATTTCGGAATTATTAGCTTTGCTGTTTTCCTACAACCTGTGTATGTATTGGGGGAGGAGGGGGGTTAGGTGCGTAGTTGTCACAAAAAGCCATTATTGTAATTGAAAGTTGAAATCCCATTTGTTTTTCGCCTCCAGTGCTTACTGTCACTACTAAGACAGGGGGCTTGTTACCGAAATTAACATTTCATATGAGGATCAAGGGTCATGTAAGAGAACATCAACTTATTGAAAAGGCTGCCACTCAAACAGCTGAGGCACCAGAGATTATTTACTATAGAGTAAATATTTCTCACTTGCTGGTAAGCTCTGTCTCCACCTCTTGTCCAGCAAACCATATGTCCTTTAAATGTCTCTGTCAATTAACCTTTAACCCAAAATATGGAAACCTAACTTTACTTCAGTTGAGTATGACACAACAAAGTCTCAGGACTCTCAGCCTTGTGCAAGTTTAGAGACAGGGAGGGGGCAGCAGAGACCCAGAGTAGACTGGGAGGCACTGCAAAGTAAAGGACAGAGCCCAACCCCCCAAATAAGCTGTTAAAAGCGACTGTAGGGTCCTGACTGTGTCTCATCTATGTGCTGTGTTGGACCAAAGGAGGAATCAAACTCCGCCAATGTTAACCTTGGCTTGAGGACTACTCAGTCCTCTGCAGAGGGTTTACAAGGTCAGCGGGATTAGCTCAGTGAGGCACACATCTTCTCCCTATGTTTAGCCCATATATTTACTCATTTAATCCAGTGCTTATTTGAAAATAGAAAATAAACTGAACATTTAAAGGGAGAGGATTGCGTTAATTACATAAAACTTGTTATTCTAAGCCAGGGAGCTACATCCCTGTTCAGTTTTCTCACAAACCAAAATAGCGTTTTTTTGAGTATATAGGACTTAACATGTTAAGTGCATTTTCACCCAATCAAACAGATTTTTAGGAATATCTTAAATCCTGTGTTGTTTACACCAGTGTTTACTTGCTATCAGTCTTTCTCTTCATGCTTTTGCTGTCCATCTTCGCATCTTATTGGCACTGATTGTCAGTCGGCAGAATGTCATGAAACCGGTGGCAGGATTGTATATTGTGTGTGTGTGCATGTGTATCCTCATGCTCACCATGCACAATACAAGCAGTTTTAGTGGTCAAGCACTCCACAGTGTGCCTTTTAAGAAGGATTTCTAAGCTTTTGTTGAAAATAAAACATTCTCTTTATGAAGAAAGTGGTTCTGACCAATTGAAAGCTATTTTATTCCTGTTAACCTAGAATATAGTAAATCGAGAGGTGTTACAAGTGATTTGTTTTCCCCATACCTGTCCTCCTCTGTTTGAGAATACCCTAAAAGAACTCGGATCTTTTTATTATTTGAGTATTAATGGATTTTCAGGTATTTTTGATTTGTATTTTAAAGCACAACATGTCAGAACGAAGATTAATTTCAGTGCTGTGAACGCTGAACAGACCTCAACAGATACTCGTAGGCATGCTGTGTCTCATAACCCTGGAGTGAGTTTTAGATATGAAGTCATGTGCACAATATATTGTCCTGGAAATTTGTTAAATGTTCATAACATGCTTGTTCAAATGGCCCGGATTTGGCCACAAGCAAGCATCTAATTAGCATAATATTCATATTCCAGAAAGCTCTTAAGAGCACTTCTGGCATTGTCCATTTCTCTTATTTGCCTCTTATTGCTGTAACGTTTGCTTAATGCCTGGCCTGTGCCTACTGATCGCATGCTGTGCTCATTGTGAATGCAGTGTGAATGTGCTGTTTGGGTATGGGCCCATGCATCTCCAGGGCCCTATAATCAGCTCTAAGCTGCTTCTATCAATCTTCATAACTGTAGTAGGTTGAAGAAGCAAGTGCAGCTAATCAGCTCTAACTGTGGCCCCATGTTCAGCTTGACTGTCACTGTTATAGCAAGGCCATATGCAAACAGTGTCCCTTACATGTGTGTCCCTTACTCACATCTTGGCTGTCTCACAGGGCCATTCCACAGATGGGCAGCTCTAGCAGGAGTCAGGTTTTGAAAGGGCCTGTGACTTTCAGTGAATAGCTGTTAGTGTAGGTTAATATAGGAGTGGTGGCCCTGCAGCGTTGGCAATCACGGCTCTGATCAGAGCCGGGCTTCAAAGACGTCTGTGCCAGTTGAAGCCAGAGTTGTCATTAGCTTCTGCCCTATGCTTGACAGTCCCACCCCCCAACTCCTTCTTCCTGTCTCTTGCACTCTTTCTCCCTCTTTGTCTCTATTTTATCGTTCTCATTCTCTAGCTGTGTTCAAAAGGCTACTGTAATCCTGGGTTTTGGTGCCTGGGCCTGTCACTGCACATTTGCACTAAGCATCTTTCCTTCTCTCATCTCCTTTGCCCTAATTGTATTGTAATAAGCAATTACGGATCTATTTATGCACACTAGAGCTGAGATTGGACCACTTTTAAAAGGACATGTAGAGGAGTGGAACTGGACCATGCAGCACCCCTCATCCTCAACTTGTAGCTGGAATCAAGACACCACTGCTGTTAATCTCTCAGCTTTCTTTATTTCTCCCACTGATGATCTAATCCCAATTCACTATCTTGTGCTCTCCTGTGTTTTCTATCCTGTGAAGAACGCCCTTCAAAGCAAAAGTGATTGTGCTGTTGTTTGTTGTTTATTGGCTGTGTTTTCTCTTGTGAGTCAGCTTTAGTGACGCAAATGAGCAGAGGCAGTGTTTACCTGGACTGGCCATGTTTTCCCTGTATGTGTGTGTGTGTTTGTGAGCGTGCGCATCGTGCCTGCACAACGTCTAGGCCTTTGATCATACTACATTGCATTGACAGATGCTCTCTGGTGCTTTCTGGTTGCTTATGAACGAGACCACAGACGGGATCTCAATGCCAGTAATTATATCCCCTTGCTAGAACGATAACAATTGTGGCTTATACAACAAAGTCTGATGGCTTTTTTCTATCTGTCCCATTATTTTTAGGTATGAGAAATGACATCGAAATCCCCCGTCTGCTTCCTCCCTGTCTGGGACTCTTGTGTTTACACCTGTTTGTGAGCCTGTATGTGTGAGAGGTGAGGGCCATGAGAAAGGCTTACAGCTTGTAATCATAGCTGGATGTGTGATCTCAGCGACCCACC
Source organism: Mastacembelus armatus (assembly GCF_900324485.2). Taxonomy (NCBI): domain Eukaryota; kingdom Metazoa; phylum Chordata; class Actinopteri; order Synbranchiformes; family Mastacembelidae; genus Mastacembelus; species Mastacembelus armatus. The sequence goes on from NC_046646.1 coordinate 9,105,184, forward strand.
TGAGAACTGGCTTAGAAAATGGTGTGTCTGTGTGTGTGTGTGTGTGTGTGTATGCATGTATGTGTGTGGTGGAGGGTGGGTGGTGACCTAAAAATCCACTAATGACAAATTTGCAATAAGTAACAGTTAATCAGGAACATGAGAGAAATAAAAGATTGGAGAGCACTGAGACTGTAAAAAAAGAACTTATGTACAAACATTTGTACACGCATAAAAATGCCAACCTACAATCGTGACAATAGAATTATTTATTCACCTTTTGTTCTGGTTTTTAACATTCACGTAACAAAATCCTGACCACCCAGCAGGATGCCATCATTTTAGAATTACATCATCAAACACCCACATATCCAAGATTTAGTGTAGAATTAGCAACTGATCCATCTCATGTCTGGGTTTAGGACGTCAACACCGATTGGGGGAAATGTCACTGGATTCAAGCTTTTAGTTGCAACTGTGTATATGTCATTTTTCAGACTTTCAACGGGTCACAGGAGTTCCAGTCCAGTACAATATGAGCAAAGTGATTGAAGTGAAGTAATAGGTAATTTCAAGTAAAAATCTCTTCCATTCCATCACTATATATATAAAATAACCTCATTGTCAAAATGAACAAGTGCTCACTTTTCAAAATGTATCTTCTTTATAATTAATATTTCAAGTTTGGCAACAGAAAACTACTTCAGCACTCCTTTGTGTTCCAGACATGCACAACATGCATCAAAACTATCTAACAATAGTCCTCATGCTGCAGAACTTGCAAATCAGATGAACTGCAGCTGTGCTCATTTCCATCTGTAGTCAGAGTCAATACCTGGCAACGTGAGAAATTATGAAGACACCACGTTTCGTACCCCAGATGGTAATTTGCTTAGTAAATGTCCCCCTAAATACTGAAATATTTGCAAGCAGTAATTAAGGCATTTGTGTATTAATTTTAGATATATGATAACTGTAAATGAAAAAAAAAAAGTCTTCACGGTGAGGCATAGTCAAAATATACTATTACCCACATTGAGAAGCTGAAGGACATGCAGGTTTCATGTTGAAGTAAAATGGGACAGGGGGAGGTGATTGAAAAATCCGAAGACATTTTTATCCTCTTCTCCTCTAAGCGTTAACAGTGTTTACAACTTTTCAGGTAAAACCACTCACTGTCTTTGCCACTATTTGTCTATCACAGCAATCCTGATCTGAATGAAAATCAAAAGACAACGTAGCCTACTTAGAGCATCAGAGTTTGAGTGTCTGCGTAAAATCCCAAGATATGCATAAATGTGTTACACATTTTTTTTTCTTCCACTCTGTCTGCTTCTCTCCTACTTTTTACATTGTTTCACACTATATTCATTTTATATCCTACGTGGGGAGTTAATGACATTCACAGCTTATCTTTGCAGTCTGTTTTATATGCATGTTCAAAACGCTTAATAGCTTTTCGTCGGCGCAACACAGCCGCTCTTTGAATTAGGTTGGTTCCACAGGTAGAAGCCCTAGAATTTTCACAAATAACAATAACATTGTGTGCTTCAATATTAAGTAGAGGCTTATCTTTTTCAACTTCTTCATTTTACACCCCCACTTTTACAGCACACTTAAACCAGGAGCACAATATTATGAAGGATTTGCAATCAGCTGCAATATTTACCATTAGTAAGGAAAGAGAGGAAAGACATATACAGCTACACATATACACACCCACACATGCAAATCACCTATAGGATCTCGCCCAGGTTTGTCCTGCTGCTTTGTGAGTCAAGAGGGAAGCGCTCAAGTAGCCAAAAGGCTGCTGTATGTTTTTCATGGGTTTTGTCTGTAATTTTCTACACTTATGTTTCTCTGTTGTCAGGTTTCCCAGTTGTGTCTGGAGCTATGAAGGGACCTGTCCCATTCTCTGGTCCGTTTGCCACAACACAAAGCACCACAGGGTGGAAGAACAGATTAGAGTAAATCTTAATTTTGTCTAACTGCTGAAAAGAGCAATAGGTCATTTATATACTTAATATAAATGTTTGTGTGATGCTTTGAATATTATATGGATATGACTAATGTAAATAGCTTGTGTGTCCGATTTGTCTTATTTTATGTGTGTGTAGAGTAGGAGGAGGATATTCTTGAGGTGTATGGACAATGCAGTTAGTTTTAAGCAGTTTGTGGACCTGAATCTGTTGTGTGTTTACTATGCAAACACACTATGAAACAGTGTTGACTTATGATTTTGAATTAAAGATATAGCATATTCGGTTTGAATATTGAATTTTCTACAGAACACAATCTGGTGAACTGAAGCTGCACTAAGACTTTAAGTTGTAAAAAAAAAAAGATGGGCGTTTATTAAAAGCAAGATGGTGCACCTACCATTAAGGCTTTTTTATGAGTCACAAAATTAAACCTGTTTTAAAACCAGTTTCTGCAAGTGTTAAAATGGTTTAGCGTTAGCCTTTAGTATTAAAGTAAAGTGAGAGTTAGATTCCCTATGTAGGTTTTTAGTTGATGACCTCACAGAAAAGGTCCTGCTATTAGAGGTACGTGGTTTGTCATTTTATTCTGTCTCTTATTGTTAAAAACCTGCTAACAGGTGTCAAGAAGAGTGCACCATAAGCTTTTTACATTTTTCCTGCCTCTCTGTATGTATCTGCAGCATGCCTTCTGTTATCATGGTAATTCAGTGGACCAGTAACTCTTGCAGCCCTTCACACTCAAAAGCCTCACATGCTCAAGAAATTAGAAACACATTCAGTAAGCACACATGCACACTCATAACTCTCCTTACAGTCTCTTAGGGATGTGCAAAAATAACTGAATGTTTGAAAAATTGGGTTACAGGAAAAACTGGGTTGACCAGTGGTCCATTTTTAAATCTGTCAGCTTGAATGGAAACTGTTGAAAAAGACTTTTTAAAAAACACTAGAAATAATCAGAACTAATGTTGCTGTAAATTTATTGCACTGAATTTTCTCTTCCCCGGTGTTTATTTATTGTGTCTGATTTGGTTAAAAAGTAAAAACGTTCGTTAAAATGTAAAATGATCTGTGTCAAATTAAATGCAATTCCAAAGTCATTTCATCCAATCAGTTTGGTGTTATTACACTTGGTGCATATTTAGATAGAAAATAACTGCAGTTCTTTAAGTAGTAATGATAAAATTTGTGTTAGTTTAAATGTATCAGGCACCCAAATAGATGAGACAATCATTAAAAGTTCTTTGCTTCTACTTTTGTACCCCAAACACTATCTGCACCAAATGTTATAGCCATAGGCACAGAGGGACACAATATACAGCAATAAAGCTTAATGTCTGTTGTCACCATGGAGAGAAAAATAGAGAAAGTAATTGTGTTGTACCAGCACCCATGCAATCCCACCAACTGTTGGCTAGATATGTCAAAAATATAAAGGCAAGGCTGGAAACTTGACTCGTTGAAGACTGATGGAACTAGGTTGAAAAATGACCAGGCACTGGGTGGCCCAGAAGGGGAGCAGGACAAACAGCTGATGTAAAGAGGCAAGCAGAGATGAACATGGACTTGTTTATTTTTTTAACCTAGATTGGCAATGATAAAAGTGAGTGATGTTGATAAATACTTGCACAGCCAGTTTATCAGCAGCTGTCTGGCTTGTGGTTGCCGGCGGCAGCATCCAAGGCTGATAACCCCTGAGGCCTGAGGCATGAAGTTGGGAGGAGGAGGGAGGTAGAGGATGATGCAGCTCCTGGGTCTTGGCCAGTGCATAACCCTAAACCAGCCAGTTCACATTTTTCATGTCCACAAGTAGTCAAATACTGTAGGAAAAAAAAAAAAAAACACTGTTACCACGGACATCTCTGTGAAGTTGTAATTCTCATCACACTGTAGGAAATTAAATTGTTGGTTGAATCATAAATGGAGAAAACAATTTTTTTGATCCCGACCAACAGCAGGGCAAAATCTGAACTTGAGTGGTGGCACCAGAGGAGAGACCAGACTTTGTTTCTTTATACTCTGACCATTTTAGGATATCTGAGACTCAGCTTGTCAGGCATTGTCAGACTTGGCTCGGTCTAAGCTGTGCTCTGTCAGCCCCAGGTGTGCTTCATTAGATGTACTCTGAGGTGATCATTACCATGGTAACACATTGCATGTGAGTTCCTGGATGTTAACATGCATTTGGCAAACATTTAGCGTGTCACATAATATTACTTTGTCAACATTAGAAAATGTTAATATGTTCTAACACAGTAAATATGAAATGTTGACTTGTTGGTGACGTTGGATGAAAGTGAAGGTGATGATTTACAGTAAATCCATGTGGTTGCATTCATATTTTACTCATAGGCCCAAGAGCTGCATTAGTGGGTCCAAATAGATTTGTAGGGCATGAACATTAAATGTGCACCTCTGTTTATTTTTCTAGTTTATATTGCTCCATGGTGTATTTGTATATTGTTTGTAATGGTGTTTGCAACTATATTGATTGTCTTAGATGGCTTATTATGCATACCTGTATGACATTGCTAATTAGTACACAAACTGTTTGCATATTTAAGGCATTGCACATTTTCAGGATCCTGATGAAGCACTAAGGCAAATGCATTGCTTTTGTCAGTATAATATAACATCCCAGATTATATTTTTACTGCCTGAGTGTGCGCTTTCTAACCCAAACTCATGTGGTTACTTTTTTTTTTTTTTTTGAGCACCTACTGTATTCATCTTGCTGTTGTCAGCACCTCTAGCCCTGAATGCATGCTGTGCACTGGGCGCTTTTCTCTTCTTCACTTTTAAATTAAATTATTAAATGGGTTTTATAAGGACTAATGCATGCATGCCTCTAAAATGCATTACAGTTCTTTTACACAAAACACATTTAATGTCTTTATTTATATATATATATATATATATATATATATAAATAATATTTATTTATTTATTTATTTATTTATTTATTTATTTTTTTTTACAGAGGTTGCCTTAATTAGCAACACATGAAAATAGGAAAACTATAACAAGAGAGGGCCCCGTGTGTGGGAGGGTGCGTGCATACAGGCAAGCTATGTGCCTGTGATACAGTGTGCACCTGGAAAGCACTTGACAGATGGTTACTTCAGCTCTAGCTGAATGTTGCTTCTTTTTTTTCCTCCGTGTTAACCCTCTTTCATATATTCAAAGTGTTTTGGTCAGCGTTGTGATCAATGTGGACTCTTTCAACATTCTTGATTGTTCGCAGTGCATCTCTGGAGTATGTTTATCCCTCTGCAATTATTTATTTCTTTATTTTCTTTGATTATGGCAAGCAGAGGGAGGTCGGAGCTGTGACTTTCTCTGCTGGCGTTTCTGCTCCTTTTTTGTTGGCCAGTGAGATTACACAGTGGTCCGTCCAAAATCATTGCCTGCCATATCATATCAGTGAATTCTCAACCTATAGCAGAAATTATCAAACTATAGCATAGATTCGGCACTTTATAGGTGACAGGTAGAAAATTATATGTGGGGAAGTGTGTTAATGGAATCATAAAAAGCTGTAATACTACTGGCCAAACAGGTGCCAGAAAAACAAGTTGGCCAGATAGTTTGTCTATTTATATCTATTGTTTTACTAGTTCATAGCTTTAGTCAGCAAGTCTCTAGTAAGGCATTGTGGCTTACATTGCGAGGAAAAGATTCTGTCTACATCAAATATGATAAATCATTTGCAGTGCCCTCACCTTCATGTGTCTCTTACCAGAGGACAGATGAAACAGGGGCAGTGAGGGTCTTTCTCTCCACGGTGTTCGAGCAGCCTCTTACCGCAGTGTCAGTTCACAGCAGAGCAATAACCACGATAGCACCATAAATGCCATAAAGATATGAAGCGTGCTTAAGCCTTAGCATTACAGTTATCTGCCCATTGTGTATGTGGCCTTAAAAAAAAGAATGCAATACCTATAAATGAAACAGACCCTTTAGTAGTGTTTAATTAGCCAAACAGCAAATGATTTGGTAATACAAAGTTCAATTTTCAAGTGTTAAGTGTTAAGTGTGGTGTGTCAGTTAGGGAAGTCAACACCTGCGCTGACCAGATGTTTCAGAGGGCCAACATTAGGATACGATGGGCTTATTGTTAAATGTTTGTGTTTATATATTTGCATTTTGTAGGTTCATTGTTAATCAGCCCAACCTTTTATGCCAAAAAAATACTGTAGTTCCACAAAGATCTTATACTCAATTGAACTGTTACTGTAGTTGAGAATTTGCCTTCCTAAATTTAGCGTGTACTCTCTGCAGCAGATGTTCGTGCCCTTTTTGATGCCGTGGGTAATAATCCTTAATATTCTTGCTGTTTGAAACTAAATGAGGCCTTAATGCACTCTGATTCCATTTTCCAGCACTCATTAATTGTTTTTTTGAAAGTCCATAAATTATTTCTGTTGTTCTTAAGTTTTGCAAAGATAAACAGAAACTTTTAAGGATGAAATGGAGGTCTCTAATTCTTTGACAGTCTGTTTTCATTAAAGCTTTTATTTGAAATGTCATTGTAAGGGAAATTTACAAAACTGCTTTCTTTTTTTTTTTTTTTTTTTTTTTTTTTTTTGGCCATGGGTGTTTTGTTTTTCCTGTCAAAACCCTTGAGCATTTGTGACCTTGCGTTTTACCAACACTATAACGCTAAAGTGTTTTTGAAAGTTTATTGTGTGAATCCATTTATTCCTATTTAACCACGGTGTATCCTCACTCCTTTACTGTATGTCTTCTCTAGGTGCTGCTCACCTACTTGAAGCCTCATTAAAGGCGATGCATTCCTCACTAATCTTCTGCTCTTGCCCTTTTCTTTCCAGATGGTCACAAGAACAAAGAAAATATTTGTGGGCGGCTTGTCAGCCAATACAGTAGTGGAAGATGTGAAGCAGTATTTTGAACAGTTTGGGAAGGTAAGACTGTTTTTATTATTACCCTGGATAGTGTTGTCACAATAACCAGAATTTTCAGCATTCTTCCAGTGCATTGCCTGATGTGTGTGCTGTGTTGGAGTTGAACAATTGGAAATGATATCTTATCATCAAGATAATGTTAAATATGTTTATTTAATCATTTGATTTATTTTAAAGAGCAGTACGCAATCAGTGTGCAGCGCTGTCACTGTTTTATTGTTGTTAGGACCACATGACTGGCACTCCAATCTATATAACAATTGCCAATTTGAGAAGAGAAGAGAAGCCAGCGCTTTCATTTTGACTTTTTTCTGACAGTAAGCCAAAAAAATTTCTGTTGCAATAAGAAAACACCTCAAGATATGGCAGTAGCTTCACACAGCCCACCATGCCTCGTCAACAACATGCATTTTGCTTACAGAGCAAACAAGCAATGACAACCAGCTGCCATGACTAAACCCCCTCTGCAACAAAGACAGAGTAATGTTTTATTTCTTATCTGTTGTAGTATGTCTTTAAAATCAAATATAATGTGGTATTGGTATAAGTTAGGGTTCTGATATTGTGACAACACTATTCTAGAGTGTTCTGACAGAAAATCATGCACAATTCAGGCTCACATTCAGCTGTTTGTTCCTGTCTGCTGCAGCAGTTTTTACACGCTCTTCTCATGACCAGTACCCTCAGCTGAGCGAGGCATATGCGAACACCCTTTCATACAAGGACATGCATACTACACAAACACAGACACGCACACTCACATCCAAAGGCATGCACATGGGCATGTGCGCTCACAAACAGGCTTTGATACAGTGGCAGCATTTCACAGATAATTTCCTCACACTGAGCAGAGATCCATTTCCCTCATGTCATATTCCACATCAGTCAAGGTCACCTTCAGCTGATACAGTCCCTGTAACATCAGCACTTGACCTTGAGTTTAAACAATTTCACTGAGGATGGATTTTCCATGGGCACATAATGTACCATGTCCTGAAGGAGACAAAAGAGCTGTTATAGATTAATAGAAGTTTTTTTTAGAGACAGTATGCAACCACCTCTTCCCTAAAATGCCCAGTGTTATTTATGTATTTTTTTTTTACTGAAAGTGTGCAAGGTGAAGGACTTTCATTTTGCTCTTTTCCTTTGGAAGTGGCATTGAAGACCTCACCATGGCCTGCCATTCTAAATAAAGATGCCTTATTTGCACAATAGAACGCAGCAAGCAAATATTCAGCACGACTTTGCAATCAATGGATCTGAGAAAGGACTCGAAATGATTTTCGACTTGATTGAATGACATAATTGACTTGATTATACAAAGTTTTTTCCTCCTTGAGGAATCCTCAAATGCTTAGGAGGAAACAAACAAATCAGACTGATTGAGCAAGATCTTGTGCATGTTTCTGTGTGTGCTTTTATAGCCTACTTGTGCATGCTTGGATGTGTCTGCAGTACTGCTCTCGTCATGCGTGAGTGTGTCAGCGATTAAGTGTATTTATGTGGGTGCATGATTAAGGGTGTGTGTGTGTGTGTATGAGCAGGTTTGAGTGTCTTCAGCAAAAGGCAAATCAGAGTAGATATTGTGGGCTGTGGCAGACAGGATACAGAGCAAAAAGAGGTATCTTTCTCTCTGTGTTGCGTGTGTCCTTCCTTTCTGCCTTACACATCCCAGGATTTATTAAATAACCTGCCTGTCAGTGCAACCTACCATTATCGTCACATACACAGCACTCTAGGGACTTATCCACAGAAGGAAAAAGCAATTAATTCAGTTTCCCCTCCATAGAATCTTGGTGGCAGTATGGGTGTCAGTCATCAGCCTGTCCTAGTGTCTGTCTGTCTATGTGCATGTCAAGGGGGACATTAGCCAGCATGGTGGCTGGGCAGCTAGTCATTTATATTTCTGGGAAGTATGTCTTCAAGCACTTATCAATCATCATGCAACTACAGCTTAAGGCACCAGCAAATGTTCTTTCTCAGAGGGAGCAAGCCATTTCACTAATATTATTTAGAATGAACGGTATTTGTGTGTGTGTGTGTGTGTGTGTGTGTGCATGCCCGCCGCATAGGCCAATTAGCAGGATGTGGTCTACAGAGATGGTGGTGGTTGGGAGGCAGTGGAGGGAAAACAGCTGGTGTGGCCACAACTGGGTCACAGGTTCTGTCTCTAACCTCCACACCTCCCCTCCCTTCCACCTCAGTCCTTCCCTTCTGTCTCCATTCTGTCAGGAGGAGAGGTGGCATTTGTTATGGGGAGAGGCTGACAGCTCTCATGCACATCAGTCTCACTGCCACTCTCCCAGCCGTCACCATTAGGAAAGAGCACATGTCCGAGCTTGGCACAACTTCAGAGGAGCTGCTCCACAGTCAGAGCCACTTTTTTGTTGCCTACAGTACATACTTAATGTGTGCATTTGAAGTGATAGTGACTGTCATTTGAATGGAAGTGAAGTGTGGTTGTGTTTGACTGATTCTAATGCACCTCAGATGGATCCCATTACCTGCCTAATAGTAGCCACATCCTGACTTCCATTTTTTTTTTCTGAGGCAGCACACTGCGCCTAAGCCCTGCAAGCCAGATGAGACAATCTTATCAGCACAGCCTGGCCTCCCTTTATATTCAAGGACTCTTAACTGGAGGCTGCTGCTATTTCTGTCTTGCAATAAAGTCAAATTAATCATTGTGGTGTTTGTGCTATTATGTGCTATTGTGCAGACTTATAAATTATAAGAAAAGACAGTGTATTTTCCTATAAAGATCACATCTTTGGTTTTGTTCCTCATCTAGGCCTCACTAGCTGGCATATTATTGTCACTTTTATTTAATAATGTTGTGTTTGTAATATGTACAGTCATTTGTAAGCATCTTTAATGCATTTACCTTTGCCTTTGTCTGTAGTTTGCATAACCAGCAGAAACACCCCCAGACATCAATGTACAATTGATGATATAATTATTCATGAAGTCTTTGCAATTCTCCTTTCTAGAGTCTCTAGACATGCTCTAAGGTCAGAGGTCAAGGACACTTAAAAATAGGGGATCAAGGTTTTCTTTTTTTTTTTTTTGCACATTTGGATAAAATGTCCTCGTATTTTCCAGTAAATCAAACACCTGTGAATAATATCCCAAAGCATTCCACTGAGGCAAGGACTTCATTAAAAATTGGAGCTGGTGTGATGACACCTTAGAAATTTGGATGTGACGTACCAGCAGAGCCCTGCCCAGGCATGAAAGGCGCTCTCCCCACAGTTAAAAGCATAATTAGCTGGGGTAGCTAATGCTTCCTCATTGGTTTATTGTAATCGGCTTTGAGTGCATCTCATAGTGGCCCTATTTAACTAAGCTGGAACAATTCCTACTGACTGACTCAGTTTCCGCACTCCTATCCAGTGGCTGGCCTTTGCCATGCTGGCCTGAAGCTGACTTTTAGTTTCGTCAGAGCTACTTGCTTCCATGTCACTAGGCAGCCACAATCATCCCTTTATGTCCAAGCTGTCCTGGTTCTCATGCTCCATTGGTCTAGAGCCAGATTCAGGAGGTGGAGTTGAATGGGAGAAGGAAGAGAAGGAGCTTAACCTGTTCGCTGCCACTGGGCTTAGGATGGATAAAGGTGGACACACAAAGGTCACCACTGAGGCGGTGGTCTCATAGTGAAAAAGAAAGAGAATAAATAAGTTAGCCATGGGATGTGACTGTACGAGTGATGACACCTGTTGGACCATGAGTGAGATGATAGAAAGAGATCATTGGCATCACAGTCTACAGCAGCTGCGTGTTCTTTCCATTGTGCTTCACCTCTGTCCAGGGAAGCATGTGCATACCTCATCTCATACTTTCACTGAAAGGAAGCAGAAGAAGAATTAAAATTATAAAAGCACCAGAAAAAGATTCCTTGGCAAGTGCATGAAATTTGTTCTGGGGCTCTGGTAATTTAATACCATGGCTGACATTTTGGATGCCCTTAGATTTTGTAAATGGCAGAAAAATAACTCTGTGTGTCTCTCTGTAAAGACTGTATGAATTCATTGTGCTTAGGTTGTAGGTTTTCGGTTTTGCCAGTTTAAAAAAGGCATGTTGTAAAATCTATTTATTTCAACACTTTTTTTAGGACAAGCCAGCAAGCTAATGTATATAGTGAATTGTTTGTGCTACTTTTGAGTTATTTTATCACCCCAGACAAAGCGCATCTAAATTAATGGGCGGAGATGATAAATCACCAATAATCATGACTTTCACCTTGATATCATTGGTCTTGTCTAATCTGTTTGATTGCAGAATTAAAAATATACCGTGGGAGACAATGCATGCACATGACGTAAAGTGGTATCTGTGAAGGTGCACATTAAATGCACTCTGGACTTGCATTGAAGTGATGAGAGCTTTGAGGAAAGCAAATGCACTACTGTAACACTCTCATTGTCTGAAATAGTAAACGTAGATGATTAATGCAAAAAAATACACTTTATATGAGCAAAAAGAGCCTAATCAAAAGGCCACAGTCCTTCATTCCGCTCCTTCAGCTAGTGCAGGTGCACATTTGCATGCCATTTACATGGTAGCTCACAGTGACCACTACTACTGCAGCGTCTCGGTGTCCATCATCTGATGACATTCTGTGATTGTTTCCTCTCTGCTGTGACTCACCCAATCAGTTGAGGATATAGTGTGGTTGCAGTGATTATAAGGAGTGATCAGAGCAGCAATGATGGATCATGTGCCTTGCAGTGGAGATTTAGCCAGAGGCTTCAATCTCATTGCAGTCACTTGTAGTTAGTGACTGAAACTAGCAGTGAGAAGGGCAGAGCAATATAAATGAATTGGCTATGAATGTGTATACGACCGCTGTGCTGCAGGGACACGCAGGGGGAAAGGGCCAGTTAGACAAACTATTTCATATCCCCCTTGACCTTTATTTGCCCAGTAGCCCAGCAACATTTCCAATAGAGTAGCTTTTAAATGGCCGCTGAAGAATTGAGCACCAGTATTCACATCATTTTTTTTTTTTTTTTTTTTTTGTATGCATGTATGTCTTAGTATGAGAGGGCAAACGTGTGTTAATGCAGGTGCCTTTAAAGCATTGTTAGGCTTAAGATCAAATAATTTGACTACTGCTGATTCTTAGAAATGGCCATGACACTGTGTCCTTCAATGTTGCGCAGTATAGGTGGCTCACAAAGAGAGCTGTGGATCAGGGAAGATTGACACCTTTCTGTAGGTCTCTAGTCTCATCTCCCAGCTGTCCCTCCTGAAATGGCTCCCTCAGGATAAGCTGGGATTGGCTTGATCGTGTTATCGGCGTCTGATCGGGTCATTGAATGATGGAATTTTGAGCCCCTGTTCTGCTTAAAGAATGAAATGTTTAAAGAAGATTGACTGTGATTGGATCAGATCCAGCACCTGCTCAAAAGGGTCGATCGGGTGAAGGCAGGAGGCAGCAATCTCTGCTGTGCTATTGTGACACGAATAGAGGGGGGAATTAATGTGTGTGTTGGGGCAGGGTGTTAGTGGATGGATGGTAGTGGGGGTGGGAGGGGATGGTGGGGTAGAGATGCCATTCAACAAGGAAGCGGCTGAAAAATGTCATCGGAGGAGGTGTCATGAGTAATTTGCAGCAGTCTCACCATCAGACTGGTGTGAAGGTGGACGCCTCCACTTCAGTCTTGCAAAGTGCCATCTAGGAATCCTATGTGGGAGAACACATCTGAGATTTGAAGAAGGATTAATTTCCCAGATGGATGGGAATATATATATAGTATGTTGTATATGTGTTCTATATATAATATATAGGTATAGAATAAAGGGTTAATTTATGAGAACTAAACCAGCTTTGTGGGGCTTTGACTCAAAATTGGCTCAAAATAGTAATAGTTTGAAAAAATATGAAATTAAATTGAATTTCATTTAATGTCATCACTACCTTAAATTATATATCATATCAGGACTGTTAAGCCTAATATTTGCAGTAGGTAATGGTTAAAAACTGTATCTACATTGGAAAAATGATTTCCCCTATCTACATATGAGCAGTCTTATTCAGATTTATTTATCCTCTCATTCATGTCATTTTCTGTCTCAGTTGTAGATGGATAGGTACTTCCTTGTTGACACCACATGTGCATGTGTTGAGAGTAGCAGAGACAGGCATATTTGAGTTGAGGTCCACAGAAGCTGATGCCAACCTCTGAGTGACAGGCCTTGTGACTCTGCATGTCTCAGGCAAATGAGAAACAAAATGACCATGTCAAATTTCAGCTATCATCTGGTAGGCTTTTGTACAAAGGATGCAAAACTGCTTTTGAACCCAAATGACCCTTTTCATCATCAGACATTTTTCATAACATAGGCTTGTCAGTGTTCCACATTCCCCAGTGTAGAGCTCCAGGAAACCAGTGAGCATGAACCATGACTCAGCACCACCTGGAGAACAGGGAGTTGACAGGGTACAGCTCGAATGATGACGCAGCACAGTGCTCACTGTACATCTGAGCTGATACACACGAAGCTTTATTGATCTTGAGACATTTGCTGAATATTTTTTCTGCAGCCCTAAAGATGTATATATCCAAAATCTCTAACCAGCCAGATTGGAACAATAAAAAAAAAAAAAGAAAAACTTGATTTTGCACTGCAACTTTCATGCTTTATTCACATTTTAGAGGTGCACAGTAAACAGAAAAGAAAAACAGTTTAGTATGGCAGTAGATGTAACTTTGGGACAGTGTTTGCCATCTCCAGCAGTGGATCTTGCAGTATAAATCTGTACTCTTATCTAGAGCAAAGCAGAAAAAAAATACTTCTCCTGACTGTCAGTTTGCACAGATGAAGTGCTGAATGTTAGTTTCAGAATGTGTCCCTTCAGTGGATTTAATAATATCCTTGTAACAATTTTGAAAAATTAAACTTTAAAAATAACATGTTGTGTTAAAAGTAAGCGAATCAGGCATACTTTACCAGAATGATTGAATGTTGTTCCACAACCCTCACAGAATGTCTTGTTTTTAATATAGCACAATGTGAATTCAGTGTAAGTGCTGATAAATGACTTCAACTAGTCCATTGCCTGTTCCTCTTCAGCCACCTATACTGCAGTGCATCAGGGTCCACAGGCAGCTCCAGCTCATGCTATGAGTGCCTCTCACACATTACATAGCCTTTTTGAAAACACTGGGTAAATATTCTTAGACAGAAATGTACATAGTGTGTTGTGGTGTGATATGCAGGACTAATGAAGTCTCAAAGGTTTCTGAAACATTTAATGGTGAGTCCTGAATACCTCTGTGTGTCTGGTTTCCCAACTATCCATTAAAAGTGTTACACAGCTTAGATTTAAGGCCTAGAATTGTCCTCTATCTTGAATACACTTGTTGGAAATTGCTTGTTAAGTTTTATCTCAGTACAACTGTAAAATTCAACATTGGCAAGGACAGACTCATTACATCCTGTAATATTTAGCTGGAACAGAGTAAGTAGGCCAAACAAAATGGGGTAATTGTAATGAAAAGTGTAGTTTCAGCAAAATATGTGAATGCAGAGGTTCTAATTTAGTTTCCAACCAACTCTAGTGTCTATTATTATTATTATTATTATTATTAATAATATTGCTTTGCTGATTTTGGTTGCATTTATTTCCTTATTGCTCAATTGCCACATTACAGCTTTGTCTACATAAGGACAGCTGTGCAAAAGATATATTATTATAAAATGGTAATATCAGCATGCTGCTTTTTCAGAATGGCATCACAAAAGTCATTAGGTTTTACTGTCTGGGAATCATTAAAACCTTGTGCCAATTCATCTATTGCACATTAAAATACATGTATTTCACTGAATAGGTGAATTTTGGCACTGCATGTAAAATCGGGGCTCACAAAAGACATTACATTGTATCCTCTGGAGATCATGTGTTCCAAATGTCGTGGCAGCCCATTCATCATCCATCCATCTATTCAAGTTATCACTGAAGTTACTGAGATTCATCCTCAGCTGATCTTAAGTACTGAGATATTTTAGTCTGGACCAAAGTGGTGGACTGACCGACATTTGCCATCCGTAGAGTTATGCCACTGGCATTTCTAAAAATGTTAAAATGACTGACACGTATCTTTCTGATCTCTCCAGATAGTCTGGTTCATGTAGAGCTGCATTTAGAGCAGCTCATCTATGGTTTTGTTGGGAGTGAGGTCAGTGCATAAGTGTGTACACAAAATGTGTGTCAATTCATTTCATTTATAACTGCAACACACACACACACACTGTTAAATGACTACCATACTTCACAGAGCATTTGATGTTGCAGATGTAAATTGACTACTGATTGTGTGCCTGACATTGGGTCATTGGTCAGGAGTTTAAAATGAGTCCACTTACCCACCTATTTGCATGTGTGTTCTGTTAATAGAGCTAATAAAGTATTCATTTGACTCTCAGGTGAGGGAAAGAACCAATGAGATGGAAGACGGCCAAAACCTTATGCAGTGCTATTAAGAAACTCAATCTTCTACTTTTGGATTTGTTTAGGAATAAACAAAACAACTATACAGTAACTATACAACTATGCCAGACCTCTATGATTGATTAAATAATGTATCAATATCAGAACAGTATCAGAGTTTTGCTTGACCTATGGTATTTGTTTGCTGTGATCATTGTTTAAGAATTCACAGTGAGGTTTTAGGGGCTCAAGTAGAAGTAAAATATAAGGTCTCATGCTGCCTTTTTGTGATGACTGAATGAAGGATATATAGATGCAAAATCAAATTTGTATGTGAATAAATGATTGCCAGCAACATAAAAAAAAAAAAAAATTGCGTAGGGGCCTGCACATACAGTGCCATGTGTCATGCAGAATATCTAAACTATAGACTGCAACTGTAAAATATACAGCAAATATAAAAATCATGCAGAAGATTCAAAAATAAGTGCAAAGATACATTTGTTGTCAGCAGCACTCACGATGTATTGAGGTGATCAGTAATTACATGGGATTTTTTTCCCCTGGTTGTTAAAACGGAAAGCACTTACATTGCGTTATGGGATGAGGTTAAGGTTGGGGTTAGAGTGATGCATCTTTGAGTGATATTTTATGTTTAGGTTAATTTTTAAGGTAGTGTATTAACATAAATGCTGTGCTAGAGAGTCTTTTCCTTTATTTATTTTTTTTCCCATGGCAGTCCTCATGTTTTCTTTGCTATGCTGACCCCTGTGCTTGATTTACTGTGATTTCCATGCCTTTTTGTGCTTGTGTATGGGTGTTTCTAAACAGTGTGCTCACTTTTAAAAAGGACTAATGTAGTGAGCAGGCGGACGTGCGTATGATGCTAGAGAGTGACAACAGATCCCTGTCTTAGATGCCATGCCATGAATAATCTTTAGCTTATTTTCTGAAGTGGTATCTCAGGGTTCTGGTCGAATTGTCTAAAAGCTAAATAAGTCTGCTTGATTGAACTAATGGCATGGAGCCAAGATCTGGCACCAAGTCTCCTCTCTCAGCCTAATCTTTTGGTCACGGACACATTGACCAGGCGCATGTGCACACACACACACAGATACCCAAAGCTCCCTCCCAAGCCACTTCCTGACCAGGAAACTTTGAACCCAACATGTGGTGCATAAGTCCTATCCACAGGTAATTAGGTTTGATGGTTAGTTGAGCGGAAGCATGGATTTTATCCTTCTTTCCGTCTTGCCTCCTGGAGGGTTGCCTCAACTTGTTTTTGATAAGCCCACTGCCAGCCCAGCATCAGTCTCTCCAGCTGAACACACATTGTAAAATCCACTGAGGAGCAGTCATCCATTTTAAAGATGAATTACCCACTAAATTAAAATTATGTAGCCAGAAAATGTGTGTGTCAGTAAAGGACTGAATATATATTTCAATTCAGATTGAAAACCTAACGTTTCCACATATATTTTATATCTGACTCTCTATTGAGGTAAATTACAGCTTATTTCTCCCTCTAGTGCTTTAGGTCAAGTCAACAGTTTACAATACATCTGAAACTGTATTTCATTAAATTCATTGAATTGACTTGACCATATTAGTGCCACTTAAGACTTTTTGCAAGCTTGCCTGTGATTTTCTTCAGTGTTTTTTGTCACTTAGAGATAGTACAGAGGATAATTGCATGGCCTCACTAATCTTAATAATTAAAAAAAAAAAAAAAAACAGCAAGCCATAGGGTAAGTGGGTCTGTTAGGTGCTGCTAGTGTGTCGGGTGGAAAGGCAGAATTACATTTGAAACAGCTTTGAATTTGATTGGATTAGGATTTTTTTTTAATGTGATACGAGGTGAACATAAAATGGACAGGCTGTATCATGCTCAAGTGACGGGTTGATTGCATTAAGTCATCTGCCAGAAAGTCTTCCAGCTGCCAACTCAGTGTGTTGAAGGAGAGGATGTTTATGTTGTAAAAAAAAAAAAAAAAAAGAGAGAGAAAAAGAAAAAAGTGAGTTTCCATGAAAAAGGCAAGACTAGCGAGCAATGGGAGCTGCTCATTTGCTTTCTCATTGCAGCTGTCTTTCCTAATAAATCTGCTCCCAATATATATTGGTAACCACATACAAACATTTTGATGTATTTATAGTCTTACAAAGAATTTAAAAAATATACATTAGACTCTGTGTCTGTGGGTATTGATAGGATTGATTTGTTGTTGACATTCTGAACAAAGCAGACAGAAAAATACAGCGTGTCATCCTTAAATTTGACACAGGGATTCATACAAGTATTTTGTGTGTGCATGCATTTGAATTGAGTATGTTGGTTCTAGACAAAAACAGACTCAGGAAGAAATTGTCATTTTGACCATCTGCTTGTGGCGTGTCTACTTTGGCTCAAACCTTGTTTAACGCGGAAATGGTATGTGAGTTGAAGTGACATGCAGAATCCATGGTACATCTTGATAGTCACATGGAGTTGTGTCGGGTTTAGCTGAAAAATGCAAAGACACGGAGGTCAAACTCATTCTAAAGCAGATAAAATGAATGAAGGCAAGAAAAACGGTTAGCCACCTGCTACAGACATAACAAAGTGAATGTATTGCTGTATGTTTCCAGTTTCTGGGTGCTAATTTGTGTATATAGCACTTTCATTTTAGTGCTGTAGTTTGCCCATTTAAAAGAAATGATTGTATAGGAAATAGCTGGCCTGAATGTATAGTCCAGAAGGGACAGTGTGTCCTGCTTGTCTTCATCCAGGCAACTAAGCTAGAGCTGTGTGCCAGTCTAGTTTGTGGTGCTGCCAGTGAGTGTTTGCACATACCTAAAATACCCTTATTCGAGCAGACATGCTTGAACATACTACAGTGGAGATGACCACATTACCTGCGCCCACACAGCCTTTTGTGTTATTTACAGTAAATGCCACTGCACTATAATCAGTGCCACGCCTATCTACTAGCACTTAATTGATATTTTTGTTGACTGTCCTATTTTTCTTTTGTTACTTGTTGCCATATACACTAATGCAGTATATCTCTCATAGGCAATCTATTGACCCTAAAACTCATCAGTAAGGATCTACTACACAAATACACTTGTGGAATTTGTGCATCTGAGGCTGTTTTAATGTGTTTTCCGAAATGTTTTCATATTGTATTATATCCACTGAATATAAAATGTAGAGCATATCAATTTCAGCAGTTGGTTGTCGGTGTTCTCACCTCTTTTAAACAATAAATTCGCAAAAATGAATATATAAATAAAAAGAATGTAGATGAACACACAATGGCACATGTGTTTCGGAGAGTGAGAGGCTTTCAGACAGCATGAGAGCCATTCCATGCAACAGATTTGAATTAGCAAAATGGCACATATATCAGAATTATGTCCGTATATTGGTTTAATGTTTTGCTTTTTGCAAATGGAAAAAATAAAAGATATGGCTTATTGCAAATGTTCCACCAGTGGTGTTCCACTTTTAATTAGGAATCATTTAACTAAACTGTCTCATTGCCATCTGGTTTGAGAATAAAACACATGCAAAAAAGATGCAATCTTCTATTTATGTATAGTATACTTGTCATTATGAATGGAGTTTTAGAAGTGCAACACACACATATCAGCTCTCATACAAGGCTGTTTGAATGGATATATCTACCAATCAAATTCTTCACACTTTTTGCATGTATTATTAAAAACTAATTATTATGATTGTGTTCTGATATAAATACCCTACTTTTTTTGCAATCTGAGTAGGATAGTGCCAGCCTTCATTACTACCTGCGTTCTCACTGACACTACTCTCCTACTCTGGCTGGCTGCCCAGTCATTGGCAGCTTGCACATGTAGCCAAACTGTAAATCATATTCAGACTTTCCATTCAAGTGCCCTGCTCAGGGGACTGGACTGGCCTTTATTCTGACCTTGTGGACCTTTTCATAGGCTTAGAAAAGAGCAGCAGAAAGGAGATAGCTCCACAGTTCACATCGAAATGAAGACCAGAGTGTCTCTTACCTTTGATTAAAATCTGACCTTATGGCATTTTAGAAAATTTGTGCTTTTGAGGTGCACCATTTTGGAGTCTAGCATTTCAGCATGCAAAGTAAATCATCCACAGTTTATAAATCCTCGTGGAAATGCAGAGTGGTGTGATTTTGAAATTCTCCCCTGTGTGATAAGGGTTTGTTGTGAGCGATACTCTTCTTTGAGAGCAGAGCTCTTGGTGTGGGCCCCTGCTTTGGTCTTTGTCCCCTCACAGCTGATGCTCTGAAGAGTGTTTGGCAGGGCTCAAGCTGTTCAGTGCCCCACTCCCTCCTTTTTTTTCTGTCCCCGCTCTATCTCTTCCCTCCATCACACCTGATCGCATTTGACAAATGCTCCTATTGGCTCCATATCATCAGGTGCAGCAGAGGCAGCCTAAGACTATATTACTCTGCCCATATACCACATCTGTTCTCCATTTCGCATGGCTGACACACTTGCTTCTGTAAGGTTCATATGGGGCCAAGGCTCTATCAGTGTAACTGCTTCATGAGTCGCAGGTTCTCTAGGCTGAGGGATGTCCTGGTGAGTAGATTGGACATGTGTTTCACTGTCACTCCTAACCTTTTAGAAAGTATGGGCAGGCACGTGGGGACACTGTGATTCGCCATAGTAAATAAACTTTAATGGTGCAGTGGTGTTGTTTGGTATCAGGAACTGGTTCTGAATTGGTTATAAAAAAGCAACATCCAAGCACTTGCTAAGAAGTGTTTTTGCTCTTTTGCTTATTGAACCCCAAATACAAAATATGGACTCACTGAGCTTCCTTGTACACTGTCAGAGAGGCAAATATTCAGTGCCCAAAACACCTAAATCACAAAACACACCTAATACAACAAAATGTAAAGGAAAAATAATTCCATTTCTGAAGTCTGGATCATATTTGAATGTTTAAAAAATTGTGTAATTACATGCTGTGTTATTAATTAATCTACATTAATTGCATACATCAATTTTTGCTGTGACAATATTAAATATTTAATTTCAAATTAATGTTGGCAGTTAAATGAATCACTTTAAAGTTCAATGTCTCTTTTTATTTTTTTCACTCTCTATATGCAATAATGGCCATAACAATCAGAAATATGACCTAATATGCTGAGGAGATAAATTGAAAACCACTAAAACTGGTCTGCTGTCCATTCCAATCCATTTTGTGTGTTAGTTGGGCACAGGTAGTCTGTGCTCTTATCAACAGAGCTCTTATCAACAGTCGATGATCCATTTATGGGGCCAAGCAGCAACTTCTCGTCCATCTCTATCATTTTACAAAGCCACTCTGGCCAGAATGGTTTCAAGTTATTTGACATAAATTAACTGTCTTGTCTTTGAAGGCACTAAGAAAAGGTTCTGTATTAAACCAGACCTTGATCTTTCTCTAAACCAAACGCTGTGAGTAGATACAGACTTAAAAAAATAATATATTTTGCAGCAATATCAGCTACTTAATTTAATACTTAGTTGTTTATAGAGCTAACTTTAATTAGACACTATTGACCAGTAGCCGATGGTTCAAGTTAACTGGCATTATGAGCCAGACAGTGACGTCACTGTCAGAGCCTGCACTTCAGCTAGATAATGGCGATAATGGCAATGTGTTTTGAGGCAGCAGTGAGATCATGCTATATTGCTACATTAGCCAGCTTGACCTGTGACACGTCGAGACACTTACTAGCTGACTATTAAATACAGACTTTGAAAGTGACTTTGGGGAGATTTAAGTGGGAAAAACAAAAGAGCACAGGAGTGCCTCCTACCAGGGAGAGACGATGATGGACTGTCATGGCCAGCGTCTCATCAGCAGGACTGCAAGTAGGGGTGGCATGGTAGTCACCATGTGGTGGCAAGGTTAGGTCACATCAGCTGCCTCTGACTCTCATACCATGAAGATGCTGAGTTGAAGGCAATTGTGGAAAAAAAAAAAACCCTTTGGAATTACATTCCATGTAGAATATACAAAATGAAAAAGGGCCATAAAAGTAGTTGATGGAAAAATGTTATTACTTTTTATTTTCATAGAGGCAAGTAGGGAAAGGGCATAGACATGAGACAGAAAGGCAGATAAAGGTGCTTCGGATCTATGATGTTCCTCGTGTGCGTCATGTGTTCTCATGAGTCAACCAGACAGCGCACTGTTGGGTGGTAATTGGAGGGCTTCCTGGGAGAGGTGGTTACAGCTCTGCTTTGCCTCTGGGCCACCCTCAACAGTGTGAGCCTGCTCTAATTGGAGCAGCACATCACATAGCTCATAGTATGCACTTAGATAACAGAATATATGCTAATGATTTACTGTATCAATGTTTAATCATCCTTAAACCTTTTGATCAATCAGGAATATACAGTGCCATCAATACTCCTATCACTTTACTGTTGGTTATTTAATGAATGACTTAAATACCTCATTCACTCAGGTTGTGTTATTTGTTTAAAATTTTCATCAAGGAAAAACATGCATTTTGTATTTTATAATCTTTTTTGGTTAATGGGTTATTCATGGCTAATATGGCTGATGAGTGATTAAGGCAACTGCTTAACATTTGCATCCCTACTACAGACACTTTGGCTTACTAAGTGTGGTTAGTTAGCTCTGCTGTTTCTCCCAGCCCACCCATTAGTTTAAATGTGGGGGCACTGGCGCCATATGGTAGGTCCTTGACTGTGACAGACTGACACATTAGTCATTGATGGCTCTCAGCCTCTCCGATGATAGGCAGTGCTTAAAAAGCTGACCTACAAACGCATGCACACACACACACACACACACACACACACACACACACACACACACACACACACATACACAACACACACACGCATTTAATTGATCCTCTGCCATACTGACAGTATATACATAGGAATTTCGACCAAGGTCGTTTCACCTCAGTCCATTTGACAGTAATGTGTTTGTAAAAATAGTGAAATGACAGACATGATAGTTTGAAAAGAATAATCTTAAGACATAAGATTATTTGTGATATTGTGACTCATTTTTTACACAGTATATATTTTCTTTCATCAGACAAGTCTTATTGAATGCCGTAAATTTTCATCACTATTAATGTGTTTAATATTAGACAACAAATAACTGAGATTTAGCTCCTCCATTTTTTACTTTGTGTATTGGAGTGGAACAGTTCATTACAGCATAGCAGATGTGTTAGGTTACAGTGGGGATGGCCTCTGTAGCAGTATGGATGAGATTAGCATCAGCCTAAGGGAGCTGTAAGCTGTTCTTCCTCCTTTCTACTTTTAACTGTCCTCGGCAGCACCGAGGTGCTTGCACGGCCTGTTTGAAATGTGTCATCAGCTGTCCTGGCAGGTACGTTGCCGCATAAACCTCTGAAGTGACTGACGGCACTTCTTACCTGGAAAGGTCATCATAGGAGTGGGTTAAATGTCCCCTGGAGAAGAGAGAAGCAAGCCAGACAGTCTGTGATTTGTGTAAGTTGTACGCTGCTGGAGCTGCCTCACCTCTCTGAACGACCTTGACCAGTTCTCCCTCATTTTTAACTTATAAGTCACTTTCTAGAAAACTGGCCACTATGTGTCAGATTTGCCAGTACTCATTAGTCTTAGTCTGATTGGGGATCTGAAGAAATTACAAAAAAAGGGCTGCCATTAGAGGTCAAGCCATCACAACAACAGCAGGCAAAACACATCCTCTGTTTTGGTTTAATCCAATTAGACATCCACTGAAGCTTCAGTTGTTTTCAGGCAAGCCTGATTAACTTTGTTGTGAATAGCTGTGCTAGTTCCTGTTATTTTTCCCTGTTTCTTGTGTTCTCTCAAGAAATTATCTTTTCTATCTACTCTTTAATGTGCTTTAAATTGACTTTTACCACAGACTCCGCTGCACTGAAATTATAGCTAAAATGATCATCACAATTGTTGGGCAATCACGTTTTTAAACAGGATTATATCTACGGAACATTTTCAGTTATATACATAAAAAAATCCAAAAAACATGGTGGTATCTAGTCATGCAGATAGTTTTGGTTATATATATATGCCCATGTTGTGAAATATCTGTATCTCTGTGAGATTTCTGTCCCCACCCCAGTACAATAGAGGTAAATAGAAATTTGTTTGTGGTGCTCACAGCACTGAAAAATTACATTTAAAAAATTCAATAGCAACATCTCTCAACTGAAAGAGTTTCCCAGCTGCTCTGGGTAATCCACAGACCTCACTGTGACACAAATGTAGAGCTTTAATATTGCACAATATAAAATTTAATAAATTGTGGATGAAAAAATCCTGATACAGAAGAATAGTACAGTTTTAAATGTGCAGCCTTGGGTTAAATTTTGTTCTGCAGGGCTTTAGAAATGACCTGCCCTGGTCATTGTCACTTCAGTCTTTCCGTCATTCTACTTTGCACTAGGCCCAACATGTGAAACAGTTATCTCCCACTGCACACCTTTGTGTTTGAATAGAGGAGATGAGAGGATGACTGTGATTTACACGTCTCAGTCATATTCACACAGCTAATAATGAAAGTGCTGCCATCAATACTGCTACTCATTGCTGGCAGGGAGGGTGCTATTTAACAGCAAATGGTCAAAAGCAGCACGTATCCAGGATCAAATGAGGTCAGGTGCTGTTTTGTGCCACTTGAGTAAGAATTAGTTATAGATATTTTTGTTTGCGATAATGATCATCATTAGGCTCATCTAGGAAGAGTGAAGAAACTGAGCGATTCTTGTGAGCCAGAGTCCTTTGAAAAATATGATTTAGATGGCAATGACAATAAAAGCCAGACCCATAATTATCGATAACAGTTTCTTATTCTAATGTTCCTAAGATATATCTTTGTAAAATATATTCTTTTTTTTTTTCTTCTTCTGTTACAAAGCTTCATGGTGTGGTCTCCTCTTGTTTTTAAAGACACCATTTGGAATTCATGACCAGGACTCCGTATGCAGATTTGGAAGGGCTTTGATTAAAGCTCTAACAAGCACTTGATGGTTGGGGATATCACATTTCCTTTTGTTTTAATGCACTCTGTTAGGCTCACTCACAGTTAATAAGTCACAATCAATCTACCTGCTGTACGCACTGAGGCTTTGTAAGTGCTTAACAGGACCCCTGAGAGATGGAATAATTTCACTTTTGAAACAGACTGACTGAGCGAGTGCGTGCATTGATGTTTGCGTCTGTGTTGGGATAGTAACACTTTTCATTGTGTATTTATATGCTTGTGTATAGAGGAAAAAGAAACTGCTCAAGGTAGACTCTCAGATATTGCCAGAGTGTAAGCTAGTCATTGTATGCGGTCTCCTCTTCATCTTCACTTAGAAGAGAAGACAGTGTATAATATTTGATGACCAGAAGCAACAATCCTAGAATACCTGACTTTACGCGTTCTACTGTCCCACCTCTTGGTTGAATATATCTCCCATGGTTGTTAGAGAAACTCTCACAAATGCGCACAGATACACAAAATGCGACAGAGATGCATGAAAGGTCATACTGCATATTGGTTTCTCTAGTGTGTCAAAGCTATAACACAGGAGACTGTCTATGAACCTTGTGATGGCTTTAAGTTAAAGGTCCTGTTTCAGTCCTGTGTGTCAAATGTCTTTGCTGAGGCATGACGTACAACAAATACTCTACTTGGTGAGTTCAGGCTCAGAATGCTTCATTGCTATTTTCTCTTCAGTGACATATTAAGCTGGCATTTGAGCAGTTTTGAGGTTGATTGGATATTTAATTAAATTCAGATTTGTTCCTTTTGATTTATTACAATAAAATATTCTGTAGGTGTTCGTACAGAAAACAGATTTGAAGACATGCACTCTTGGAGACAGTATATATATATATATACATATATATATATAAAAGTATAAAATATCTATCTGTACAGAATCTGTGTGAAAGAAAAAAGCCACAATATTGTTATGTATGTCAGGCTCCAGCAGATCCTCGTGACCCTAAATAGAAATAAGTGGGTGTAGATAATGGATGGATGGATTGTTATTATGTTAGAGCTATTTGTTTTTTATTTGTTTGTTTTGTTTTGTTTTTTTGCAGGAAAAATACAGGTACATAAAATGCGATCCTCATAAGTATTGACAAACATCCATTCTCAGGATGTCTGGTAATTCTCTCCATTTATATTTTGCCACCTACAGGTATTTAGCACACACTTAAACTTTCCACTGAACGTATGGATATGAACATGTTGATTGTTTATATCCCAGTACACACCTAAACTTGCTGTATAGCTCTGGATGCAGTGATGCACAGAACACACCCTTCCATGCCCCTCTGTGAAAGATCATCAGGACATTTAAAAGTTCTCTCTCTACTCCTCCCTTCATATTCTCATCCAAAAAAAAAAAAAAAAAAACAGATGCCAAAGGTGTAGTGGCTTCTTGTATTGTGCTTATTTCCAGCAGTTTTCCCAAAAGTTTCACCTGAGGCAGTTAATCTTTTTACAAACAATTTTTATGAAGGGAGTGCATTTTAATTGAAATAGAGAATGGCCTCTGGCTGCAACAAATAATATACAGTATAATGTGGTTGGGCAGAGTCAAGGCTGTAATTGTTTTGATTAAATTTGATAGTAGGCAGACAGGGGGAAAGTTACTTAGCAAGGAAAAAAATACATTTCTCTAATCCTCCCTCAGTATTTGAATAAATACCTCTGCCTTGTAAACAGAGATTGTTTTGTTGAGTTGCTGGTTTGTTACAATTACATAAATGGCTTTAACAGGCCTTTGCCTTCTCTCATTCTCAGGGTGGTGTTCTGGTTTTCTTAGCTGGGACTTACACCACTGTCCAACTTCACTATTTACAGAATCATCTTAATCCCAGACTGTTTGGAGTTTGACCACAGGTGACCAGGTGCACTTTGCACCTCTGGTCACCAAAATACCAAACCTTTCCACGTTTTTTTTTTTTTTTTTACACCATCCACTTTTGCACAGCTGACTGCACTTTACAACTGTGAGTCCCAAAAGTGGTGTCACACTTTTGCTCTACACCTGTTGATAACTTTACACCTTTCAGACAAACATCATGTGTATTACCAGTGGGCACACTCTCCCTTGAATTAAAAATAAATAAATAAATAAAAAGAGTAGGAATAGCAGTTGGAATTTTGAATCCATTCATGCTGTCCCCAGCAATTCAACAAATTACAGGCATGTAACCTTTCAGACAAATTTGTTTGCAGATAAAGTTTAAGCTCGTTGATGTTTTTTTTTTTTTTTTTTTTGTTCAAAACACTCTTCACTTCAAAAGGCGGCATATTTCTGCTGTCAGAAGTTCTAGTCTGATCCGTCTCTCAAAATACAAAGCAGCCAAATGCAACATTGAGCAGGCATTTTCCAGTCCTATCTGAAAGAGATTAGAGGAACATGCATTTCCTTCTTTGAGCTCACATTTCAAACTCTGCCTTCTCGTCATTACTTAAACACTAGTGGAGCAGTCTGCGAGCTGCGTGCTGTAAGTACTCCCAGTCAGCCTGGACGTTTTGGCCTCGGTTTATGTATAGACCTCAAATTAAATAGCTAAATAGCTCAGTAATGGGATCACAAGGATCATTTCTGATAGTGGTCTTCTTCTCATCCTTCTCATTCAGGCCTTTTGCTGTCTCTTTCAGCATGCTATCTCTCGCCTTTTCTCAATAGCAACAACGGGGAATAAAGTCTGTAAGAGAGGAGCTGTGCAGGAGACTGAATGTAGTTCAGCGTGTTCAGTGGTATGTCTTTGGAGAGCCCCCAAATAGCAGACAGTTTTTTTTTTTTCATTCAAGATAAAATGTGCATGTATGTCTGTGCTATAGAAAAGAGAGACAAAGAAAGAGAGTTGATGTCACTGCAAGTGTGTTGAAGGCTTCTTTGATTTTCAGGAAGGTTTGATGACAATTTGACAGGGGCTGAGAGGACATGGAAGCAAATCCTTTGATGCCGACTGTCTACAAAAGGGTTCTACTACATACAAATAGCTGTTTATCCTCTCCTCCCTTTGCCTCTCTTTCTGCACTAATGTGTACTGTAGTGCTAGGAGAACTGGGTGGTTCTTATTCTGTTTAAGCAACACGAAACCACAGGATATATAATACGCTAACACTGTCCAACACTACCACAGGAATGCCACAGTGAGTGATGGAATAATGGTTTGTTGGGTGTTTGTAAACTAGACTTGATGGGTAGACGTACAAAGGTGAATCCACAACCAGTAGCACTATCTCCTTGGCGCACAAAGCAGCTTTCCAGGCTGCGTTCTCTGTTGCGACAGGTTGAATATGGCCTAATAAAAGAGTGAGACAGAGAGAGAGCTGAAGTTTCACCCAATTCCTGCAGATAAGAGGGGTATTGTTTCAGCAACTCATAAGCTTTTTGTTAGAAAAATGTGAGAATTTAGACTGGCTAAAAGAGACAAAAAATAAATCTTTTTCTTCCACCCTCTCTTTTTTCTTTGTACTTGAGGCGCGTTCTCGGTGCCTGTTTATATAGACAAGCCAGGGTGACAAAATGAATCCTGAAGATAATTAAAAATAGTTGATGGGGGTTTA
Source organism: Mastacembelus armatus (assembly GCF_900324485.2). Taxonomy (NCBI): domain Eukaryota; kingdom Metazoa; phylum Chordata; class Actinopteri; order Synbranchiformes; family Mastacembelidae; genus Mastacembelus; species Mastacembelus armatus. Next base: position 9,133,078 of record NC_046646.1, read on the forward strand.
GACAGTGTGTGTATATGTGCATGGGGAGTTGTGCAGCATGATACCCTGTTGGTGTGGTTAGGCAGTGTGCCAATACAATGTTATTATTATTTTTTGTTGTTATTATTAGTACAAAGACAAAAAAATATATTTAATTTTATATTTAATTGCTTCTTTGAGTGGCTAATTAAAAATCTTGAATGGATTTTTGCATTCTTTGTATTCAGAAATGGTGATTCAAGTCGGTTCCTCTATCTGCACAGTGTAACCAAAATTTTTCTATAGTATGTGCATTTTCCTGTCAAGTGCACACTCACCACATCACATATAGACATATATGTTTACTTATGGACATCTCCTTTGGAAGATAGAGTAGAACGTGTAATGTTAAATGTGTGCAGTCTCACTTGTAGTTATCAGGCTGTGCTTCCTAAGCCTTGACTTCCCTTCGGAGCTTGGCTTTTGTTCATAGGATTAGGGTTATAATGCTCAATGGTCTTACTGGGTAAATAATACTCTTGTGCAATTGAATTTATTTCTCCACAGGTGTGCACATTTCTAAAAACAGCATTAATGAGAGTTCATTAATATGAATCATCATGGTCCCATAGATACTTGGCAATCTCTCCTTAGTTTAGCTAGTTTTCATCTGGGCAGCATGATTTGTGAAAGAGGACAGAATCAGTGATATTTACTTTCTGAACAATTACGAGCGGTGATGGGATTTGTGTGAGTATCAAGCCATACTTGAAGATATTCTGTCTTTTTAAGAATTCTCTCAACTCCCCAAATGCCCTGCTGGATTGCAGTGTGATCACATGGGGCTGTGCAGAAATGGTTGAATTGGAATCTTATCTTCTTCCATCTTTCCCATTACGGGCAGATTGAAAGCCCTGAAGCAGTGCTCTAGCTCAGTCCTCAGTCAAGACCGCTTTTTAGACTGCAATTTGACAGCTTCTAAAAATGTCACATTTTGTTGTTAAGATGCACTGCCAAGCACTTGAGCCATACATGCTTTGGCATCAGCACCAGCTCAGTAGCGAAGCTTCCCTGACTGCCCCTTCACTTGTGGGCATCACCTCTGGCACTGCCTGTCTCCTGGTGTGACATTATGAACTTGAAGTGCCTGATGTGTAGCAGTAGGCACAAGGCCACTTTTCTCAGCTTTCATCCCATAGTCTAGAAAGGAAATGAACTCATAAATGGTATGCACTGTATTCACTCCACAGTTACTAATGCAGGCACAGCAATGTTGTTACATTTGCTTATTAGTAATCGAATAAATAAATCAATATATATCCTTCAATAAGACACTGAATGACTGAATGTGAATATATATCTATATATATAGATATATAGATATATATACACATTATTGTAAGCTGTGACTGTTTGTTGTTTTGGCTTTCTGTTGAGTCCCACTGTCTTGCTGGTATTCATGTACGCAGATGTTTTAAAACTGAATCAGCAGACCCAAAAGTTTAAGAAAAATGATTAAAGGAAGTCACATGCAGTCAGTTTTTCTCCTAAAAATGTCCTAATCATTTAATTTGAATGAGTCCACCTGTTGCCATATGTAGACTTAGTAAACCATGATATTACTTTCCAGTGGCATAGCAAAAGCATAAGTATATCTGGAAGGAAGCAAAGCCGCTTGTAAAGAAAGATGAAGCTAATGGAGCAAACTATGAAATGTGTGGTTGAACAGATTACTTATTTATAAGAGCTTCTCTTGCTTTTGTTTACTAAGCTAAATTATGAACATAATGGTGTGTTTCATAGTCCCCTTATACCATTGTCACTGTACTGTATATCCTCAAGATTTACGTTTAAGTAACTTGTTGTGGAGCCTTCGAATCAGTTGTTACTGTTGTGAGATGTCTTGAGATTAAAAAAAGCAAAGACGAGGCAAGAGGGCTGCAAGAAAGTCAGAGGTTTCTGTATGTCAATCTACCTCGGTTGTCCTGGACAGTACAGATGCCCATCTCTCTGCTCTAGTCATTTTTTTTTTTTCAGTTGGCCATATGGGTCAAAGCTGCATCTTAGACACACTCAGGGGGGCAGCACTTCACTGACATAGGAAGTGTGGCAGGGGACCCCTGCTGTCCACCATCTGGGCAAATGGCAGGTCTTTATGCCAGCATGGTATCGACTGAAGAAAGAGGGCACAGGGGCATAGCAGGCAGCTCCAAAGAAAGACAGAGGGGGGGCATTTGCAGACACAGGTCATTCTTTCTCAGTAAAAGACACACTCAGTAACACCTGTGCTCCCACTCCCCTCTGCCCCACTTCAGACAGTCTGTCAGAAAGCCCATGCTCAGCAGAACTACAGGCTCCAAAACAAAAGACTTTGCAGGCTCGGCAGAGTGTGTGTGCAGGTGAATAACAATAACCACTTGTTCAGTTATTCATATATTCATATGCGTGTTCATATTTAGCCTTCACTGTGAGGGTGATGAACAGCATTGGGTGAAGCTGTGTCACAGTGACGGAGTGAGGCGCAAGTTGAGTTTCTCTCTACTGGTGTAGAAGTAGCTACTGGGCAAGAAAGTGACAGGACGACTGGTCAGTGTGTCCTTTGTGGGTTTAGTGTTCGGCTTGCTGGGTAGGCATGTTGAAAGAACAGCACTCCTAATGAGGAGAAATCAGACATGTCTCAGCTGCTGGAAATAGAGAGTGAGAGAGAGAGAGAGAGAGAGAGAGAGAGAGAGAGAGAGCACAAGAAAGGAGTCAGTAAGAGCTGTGTGGCCTGCCCCTTATGTTCAACTGATAGATTAGTCATTGAGGGCTCATATAGCCTCTCAGATGGCAGACAGCAGTTACCAAAAAGCTAATAGATACTCCCACATTACTTGCTGCCTAGCTCCTCCCCAGAGATGGTCCATACCCATCCTCTGTAAAGCATTACTTCAGCATGTTCAACCCTGCACTGGAATCTCTTCTCACAGCTATGGTCAATCCTTTCATCCTTATATCTCTCAATCCAGGTAAGGCTCGAGTGGAGACCACCGCTCTGTAGAAATGGAAAGGCCTTTGGCTGCGCAATCGATTTCTGTAAAGCAGAATATACAGTATGAGTGACTGTGTCAAGTGAAAATGTAAATGGACCGAGCCCTGAAATGATCAGGCAGCCTCAGTGTGCATGGATCAGAGAGTATGTAAGCACGAGATAGCATTTACCCCTGGTTTTAGCTAAAGCACTTAGACATTCTCCTCTCTGCAGCCCTGTAATTCCCTCTGAGTGCTCGTGTGAAAGTGAAGCACTGTTATCAGCCTCTACCAAATGCATTAGACCTCCTCTGACCGCTGAAACAGACCACCTTGTTGTAGATCATTCCTTCTACACAGAATGGAGGTGATGAAGAAGTTGTAAATTAGAATTGTATAGTTTTGTGCCCCTTAATGATTACTGCACCCCTGGGCTGTGCAATCACTCCCCCTCTGCAATTTTGAGTTAAATACCCCTATATGCCTGTCAGTGGATGAAGAATAATTTGATGGTATTACCTGATGTCACCCGTGGTAATAATGTATGGTGATGACACAGCAGCCTCCAGACCACTTTGCACTTTTTCTCTATGGCATGTGGGCAATGAGCAAGGTTGCATCTTTTCAGAGTGCAGAGAGCTGAATGGATAGTAGGTAGTGAGGTAGATGGGATTGGCTCAAAGTGTTTTTTAACTCTTTGGGGAAACTATTTTGTTATTTAGGCTGTGTGTGTGTGTGTGTGTGTGTGTGGGTGTGTGTGTGTGGGGAGGGGGGTGCAGATGCAGATGCAGCACCAAATAATTCCTGATACACTGTGATGGTGTTTTGTGTGTTACAGATTAGGTAGGCCAAACCTTCTTCATATTGCTTAGACACCTGAGTCACACACAGCCCTGGTGGAAATCATATGTTGTGTGACCATATTACCCCAGTACTATTCTGCTGGAAGTTAATAAACAGAAATACTAATACTAATTATCTCTCAACCTTAATTCAGTGCAGAAATCTCTTACCTATTCTCTTACCTATCCAATTTTTTTGGTTAAATCCACACTTTGCTAAGCCGTGAATTAGCTTCCTTATCAATTAGATACCCTTGATAAAAATGTTAACGTTGGCTCAGCTCCTCCTTTAGTAGTATTCTTGATATCACTTGGCAAATAAAGTTTTTAGTATTCCTGGGAAATGTTTATATTAAACAATTTCAGGGATGTTGTGGCCATGTAGAGAAAAGATGACAGTGGTGTGGTTTCTTTCCTCCGTATTCAAAACGTGCCTTCAAAAGCAAATAAACTCCCTCAGCAACTCTTGGGGTTGGTTGAACTGTATTGACAATCTGTTAAAGTGCAGAAAAAGGGCTTATTTTCCCTTTTGTAGAATTTGACAGTGATAAAACTGGATTGCAGCAATAATGGCTGTCATGGATCAACACCTAGAAACATTTTACTCTGCTGATGTGGACATGAATGGGATCCAAAGTCATGTCTCCCTCTGGCTGACTGCCAGGACCTTCACAGGAGCTTTAATAAATGGTTTGTACCAGCAGACGGTCCTTGGCCTGTGCATGTGTTTCTGTGTGCGTGTGTGTGTGTGTGTGGGCGTTCGTGTGTGCATGTGTCATTGTGTGTGTGTTTATATGCCATAGGGATTTTAATAAGGACTAAGTGCGCAAGGAGCCCTCCAGAAAGGGAGAAAGACCAATAACCTACAGTAGTGCTTTGTGCTACTAAAAGGGTTGAAGGAACACTGAAGGGGAAGAAGCAAAGGTGTATTAGCTATTTATTCGCAGCAATGGGGCGCATATGAATTATTCAGTGTGACATTCATTCATAATTAATTTTTTTAATGGATAAATAAATAGACACAAGTGTAGCGGGGGAATGGGTTTTTACATGACATGTATAGACGTGGCTTCGACTCCCATTTTATGACAGTACCTAAGAATGCATTTAATTAGGGGAAAACCATGCAAAGCTAATGCATACATAAGTCCAGAGTGTCTGCAATGAGAGGGGTGGGGCAGTCATGCTGTTCAGCAGGACGAAGATGAAACGAGTTCACTAGAGGTTGGTGGTCGGCGAACGTATGCAGCCTACCCACAGCAGCCTGTGGGTAGCAGCTCTGACACCTTAAATGTAAGGAGAGAGTGTACAATATTAGGAGCTACTCCTCTCAGAGAAAGGCCAGGAACCACAGTGGGTATCGGAGTGTGCAGGGCATATAGTCAGTATTCTGAATGCATGACTGATTTCGGTTAAAAGTACTGTGGTAACCAATGAGCCAAAATTTGCCAGTTTTTAGTGAATACAGTTCAAAATAGGGACATGTCTCACAGAATCTGTGTGCAAGATTTCGTTTTTACAATGATATCTTTTTATCATTTCATGCCCGACAGTGTATGTTATTCTTCATTTTCATCACTGTCATCTTGAATCATAGAGCAGATCTCTGATGGTGTCACTAGTTGCCAGTTGTTTCATTGTTTTCCATTATATCCAGGACAAAACAATTCTATAGCAGCACCTATTCGTCTTTGAGTTTATTCACTATATCTTAAGACAAGCTTACTTTGGTGCACACAAAAATAGGTCTGATGCACACTGCTTCTAGTCAGGCCATTTCCAAAGTGAGCAACCTGTCACAGCACGCTATGAATTGATTCTCTTTTAAAAGGGTTTGAATATAATTAACACTACTGTTTGCTAGTCAGCAATCCAAGTGGATCATGCCATCACACTGTGAGTTGCATCTCAAATGTGTCTCCCTCAACACTATTAACACTATTTAACTTGGGGGCATTCATTTAATTTGCTATAATTGCTTTAGAGTCCCTCTCTTTATGCTCGGTCGGTCGTCTGTAGGTTTAGGGGGTGTTGGGTGGTCTGAATACATATTACTACACAGTTTTCCTGGCTACTGTGTCCAAACCTGAAGCATCAAGTGTGTGGTAACTAATGATATAAGTGATGATAAAATAACAACAAACCTCCTGCATTTGGACTGACATTAAACATAATTTGTATGCTTCAGAAATGTCAAGTAAAATTATCCCTTGTTATATTTTGGTGGTAGTTACATAATGTATTTTATGGGTCTTCCAAGCAAGAGAAAGACATTTACTAAAATCCTAATACATTGTTCTCTGAGTGAAAATCTCTATTGTATTTTCTGTTACTGTTAATACTTTTGCTACAATGTAAATGTCCAATAAATAACGACATTACAAAGCAATAGCAAAACAGCAGCTCTGCCCCTATCAGGAAAAACAGTTAACATGTTGGGCATGTGAGGATGGTGGGGGGTGCTGGGCAGGTGTTGGGACTCCTTAGGGAGCTGGAGGTCACATTACCATACAAAAGCCACTCTGCTGGGTAACCTTTCCAGGCGCTGCTCCCTAGCCAGGGGGCCTGCGGTCACACACTGGCACAGCCACAAGTGCCTCAACACTAACCCACACATACACACACAGGCGCACGTGTACACAAATCTCTCATATTCAGCCCCTTGATACCCCCTACGTTCGCCATGACAGAAACATTGCTTGTATAGTGACATGAAATATTTGCACTCTGGGAACATAAATCACATGGGACAGCTCTAAAGCAAAACAAATACTATGATATGGTCCATTGCCATCATAATGCACACTAAAGGGAAAGGCATTCATGTGGAATTTAGATCCAAAGCCTAACATTTTATCTTCGCCAGCAGTCTTTCTCACAAATCAGCTCCTTTTTCCCTCCTTAAATCCCTACAAAAGCAAGGCTGTTGTCATTTAAGCTCCACTCTATTTACAACTTGGATATGCCTTAGATGTGTGCGAGGCACAACAGTGAGGAATGGGAGCAGTGTACTGGATATTGGTAGCACAAAGGAGACAAGAGATAGACATTGACTTTGCCTGGAAGCATGTAGAGCTTCTCGTGGTAGAGAGGAAGAGGAACTGGAGCGAGAAAGAAAAATTGAGAATTGAGGGAGGCACTTGCTGGGCAGCTGCAGAGTTAATGTCAACACTAACCCGCACATACAAGGGTGGGGGATGGGCTGAGAATAAGGGTGGTCGTATTGATCGATAGCAGCATCAGCAGAGATTTAGAGATGATGCAGGTTTAATGTTGGATTTTTTTTTTCACTTCTTTTTTTTTCATTTTTGGTGAAGAAAGAAAAGAGAATATCAGGTAGATGGTGGAGACAGGGAGGCATGAAGAAGCCGGGCATCCTTTCCATCGGTGCTGATTTTGAGTGACAGGTCATAGGGATGGAAAAATATGTGTTGCGTAGTGTGTGTGTGAGTGTCTGTGTGTATGTCTTACCCCACAGGTAACACATGCGCACCATGTAATTATACTCATTACACGGCAGGCTGTGGATCTGCATGATATGCTAGTAGACACTAGAAAAATATCTGGATTGTTGACAGCATAGTGGCACAGTAGCTGTGACAGTCAACTACATTGTTTATGCTGCAATTACCAAGACTGAATTCAATCAGTCAGGCCAATACACTTTTTTATTGCAATTATGCAAAAGACCTTACATCTCACTGTGTGGTGAGACGTGATGTGCAGTAGCTTATATTGATTACTTTATTTGTAAAATTAAGTCTTTAAGAAGTCTCTGTCACTCAGCTCTCACTGCATCTTGTATCACATGCAAGCAACTGCACCCTCATGAAAATAATAACTCTTAATATAATTGATGTAATATGCCACACGCAACAATAAGGTATAACATCTAATCATGTTAAGTACTCATTGCCAAACTGTAATTAAACTGTTTGAGACAAGTGATTACCAACCCTGATAGAGAATGTGAATACATAATAGGGGTGTTATGAAAATACTAATACCCCATAGCTCTAATTGCAAGGCAATTCTTTTACTAATATTGATTGCCTTGTGTCTGTGTTATCATCACATTGACCACAACGTGCTGGGAAAGTACACAAATATGGCAAGATGAAGCCCTCCTTCACTTTGTTATGCTCCACTACACATTGTAATGTTAACAGCGGGGCCCTGCAGTCTGACTGGGCTAATGGTGTACCATCCCATCAGGCCATGCGGCCAACCAGAACATGCAGTGAGATTGTTCGCATCAAGCCTGTTGGCAAATTAGCCAACGTGCATTAAGCTGTGGCATTACGCTAAAGCTGTCTAAATACTAGTATATGCTTAGTGACCAGTGAATGATTGCTGAAGTCCACCCCTTCTTTAATTCCTCACCCTATTGTCTGTCCTCTCATGCTGGAGTGATGGAATTAGCTATCACAGACTGTGGTACAACATTAGTTAAATTGAAGGAGGCTCAAAAAAGAGATGGAAAGGATAAGTGTGTGAATACAACCTGAAAGATTATTTCCTTTTTTACTATTAATGCATTTGATTACTGTTCCTTATAATGCCATTTCTGTAAGCTCTTGTTTAGGTAGAAAACATTCACTATGTAGTTGTCAGATTCTAAATATTAATATTTATAGAGTGGCAGCTGGAACATTTAATGGCAGTCAATAGATCACAGCAGGGAAGGTATTTTTCGCAGCGTGATCTGTGATCTGACAGACATTTTCTTTTCACTCCCCTAATTAATTTCGTCAGGCACCTACAGAGACTTGCGACAATGTAGGTCTGCTGGCTGACCAGAGCTCCTGTTCTTTAGTCTAACCTGCCCAGGCTTCTCCCAGAGACACACCACTGTACACCTTGTCAGGTTGTCATTTCTTTCCACCATAATGAAGGTGTTTGTGCAGCTGATGGACATGCTGCCTCCACCTCTCAACTCTACTGTATGCACCTCTCCATAGGGTTACAGTAGTCTTGATGAAGGTGGGTGTAGACCTATTAAATTGTTCATTTTCTGAAATACTTCCTTTTACCCTCTCACTCACTCTGGTGGTGTAGAGGATCTGGCAGAATGGTCAGGTTAGGTTAGGTGCATTTGCAGCAGAAACTCTGGCTCCCGGTCATGCTTCAGTGAAAGCACACAGTGTGTGGCAGATAGAGAAATGCATTTGAAGTCTAAAGTGGGTAATCTTTCCAAATATAACTGGAGTGTTTAATAGTATAATTGCATGTGCTGAAAGAAGTGTTTCTTATTTAGGTAGGAAATCCAAAGCTGCTTTTGTTTCATATGGTATATTTGTCAGAGAGCATAAGTTATTGTGACATCACAGCGGGCTGGTAATCTAAGCTGCATGCCACTTAACCACAGTTATAGGCAACTTCCTGGGGACCTTACAGGTGCATAGGCATCACCGGGGCCCCATGTTGAGAACAAGTGCCACACAATCCCAGTAAGGTGTTGATTCCTCCAAAAATAAGCTCATACAAGAGTAAAACATGAGGGGAAATCTTCCCCAAATACAGAACTTCAACAAATACAAACATTGCTAAACTAGAAGTGCCCTGGGATGCCGGGGGGGGGGGGTTAGATTAGCACCAATATTACAAATACTTGCACATCAAACTTTTTCAGGCACGTAACCATTTAGATTTGGAATCTGTGCTCAGTTTATCTAAATAATGTCTGTTTGGAAATTTGCTCCACTGTTCTCAGAGATGTGAATGCCTGCCTGCCAGTTGAGATTAGGGATCATCTCAGCAACTAGTCTGGCTCGAGAGATGACTGGCTAGCCAGTGTGTGCCGTCATCCTGGGGAGGAGAGCACTTTGGTAATTTACCACTGGCTCTGGTGTCATCTGTTGTCTGTTTTAATAAATGTTAAAATTCTTTCTGGAAGGTCAAATTTGCTCTCAGTGTTGGATTATAGGCTATTTGTTGCTGCCAGTTTGATTGAAAATAAAGCTGAATACATAATAAATGTTTTTTGGACAGTTTAACCACAGCTTAGTCTCTGTGGACTTTGGGATCTTCTGAATATACAGATTTATCGCCATCTTTCAATAACAGTACATGCATAGAAATGAACAGAGCAAGTGCAGTCTATATTAGATAGTGCTTCATTTTTAATATTTATTGAGGATTGGCTAACAGGTGTATCTTATCTTCACTAAGGGCCATTTCTGGAGCTTTTGGTGCCCTAGGTAAAATGACCTCTAGGTGTAAGGTGCAATGTCCTAATGTGCATTTTTATTGCTGCATAAAAATATGACAGTAAATACTGAAAAAACTGCACAAATAAATAACATCTCATACTAAAGCTATTACAAAAACACATTTTCACCTATTTTCAACTCGTTTGTTTAATGTGTTTTGCTAATACTATTTAAAAAGTAGGCCTAAAATTTCTTAAGTGCATCTACATAGTTTATACATAAAGCACAAATTCTAAATGGCATATTACATTAAACAAGTAGGCCCAAATATTTATGAATATTATTAATAATTATTATTTCATGGTATAATCTGGTAAATTAAGTCTTGTAAGCTTCTGTGTGCAGGATAAATGGGTTTGTCATAATAAATCTATGTAACATAGGCCTCTGTATTTAACTTTTCTGTCCACCTCCTCTTTCCTCTGTTTTCTGTGCTGTGCCCCAGAGGGCTTTGACCTCTTCATATTGCTGTTTATGTTTACTCTAATTCTGTCTTGCTGTCTAAGTCTTGCTGTCCACCAGTGATGAACTGTGGTTCACCTGCCTTTACCCCCCCACCCCACGCCACACACACACATTTCAGCTGTGGCACAACATCACTGTGTGATGTGTGTGTATGTGCCAACTCATTTATTTAGAAACAAAATGTGCATAAGGTGTGCCATGCTTACATTAAAGCTTTGTTAAACATAAAAAAAAAAAAAAAACTTTTTTGGCGCCCCTCCAGCTAGTGGTGCCCTAGTTGAAAATGTATTTTTGCCAGAGCTAATCAAAACTTGTCTCTTATCCAACTTGAGCCCATTACTCCTCTCGCTGCTGTAGAGGACTTTCGGTGGACCAGTTGCTGCTGTGTATTTTCTCTATTTGTGTGTGTGTTATATATTTGTTGTACTTCTGGATTTGTTGGTTTCCGTGCAAAAGAGTGGGGATCCAGTTAATTTCATCTTTGTGTCGTTTGTTGGATGGCAGGCACATCAGATTGAGTCAGATAAATAATTGAATTACACTAACACACTAACTTTGCCCTATTGAATGTTTCTTTGTTGTTCTGATGTTGTATTTGCATAATGACCCATTTTGTTTATGAATCAAAGGCTTTTTGAAATTCTTTTGGTGTGTGATGTTTCATTCCACACTTAAAACATGATTTTTTTCTCAACTTTTGCATGGTTTATTTTGAACAGTAATGCATGTGTGATAGTTCCAGAAAATGCAAATTCAGTTTTATACTACAAATATGGCTATGCAATAATATCTTTAATATCTTTTCCTAGATGGTGGTTTCAATGTGTTCTTTGTATATTAATGCACTGATCATTGTATTATCGACTACGACAAGTAAATAAATAAAGAAAATGAAAAATTAAAACAAGCCATAATTCTGAAAGAGTTTTAGCAGCTAGACTCTTTCTTTTCTTGACTAAGCAACTTTCACCCACTCTTCCTGCAGATAACTTTAAGTTCTGAGATATTTTAGGCTGTCTTGCACACAGCATGTTTAACAACTACCCACAGGTTTTCAATGATGTTCACATCAGGGGACTATGAAGCCCAACCCAGAAGCTTCACCACCCTATTTCTTGAAGTAGTTCATGGTGGAATTTGAGGTCTGCTTTGCATCATTGTCTTGTTGTAGAATCCAGGCTCTTTTCACTTTCAGTTTCTTGAGTGACTGCATGACATCTGCATCCAGAATTTTCTGATATTTAGTGGAACCTATTCTTCCCCCTGTCCACGCAGTCTTTCCTGTGCCACTTGCTGCCACACAGCCTCAAAGCAGAATATTTTCACCCCTATGCTTCACAGTTGCTTATGTGTTATTTTCATCAAATGCTGTTTCTTCTTTTCCAAACACAAATTTGTTGATTTATGACTTTTAAATTTGTCTGTTCACAACACTTTCTTGCAAAACCAGTCTGGCTCATCCAGATGTTGCTTTGCAGACTTCAAATACAGACTTTTGCATTGGGGTTGCAGATGAGGTTTCTTTGTGATGAATCTTCCATGTAGACCCCATTTGTGCACCATTTTCACTATGCAGTGAAATGGTGCACAACCACTCCTGTGTCAGCTAAACCTTCCTGCAGCTCCTTGGCAGTCATATGGAGGTTTGCTTTACCTTTCTGCTCAGTTGATGTGTAGTTTTATCTGAGCGATTTGCTGCTCTTCCAGATGTTGTCTTGACTTTCACACTTCTCTTTAAATTCTCAGTTAGTTCCTTAGAGGAACCTTTGGTTGATGTTCCTTGTATGAGATTAATGTTTGAAGAAAGACTCATGATTGTTTGATACAGGAGTTGTACTTACTTCTTTGCACTTTAAAAAATCCACACATTATGGAATTTGCCCAGGGTTGCCCAAACATTTGCATACAACTCCTCAAGAAGAGGAGTTTCCTTTCCTTTCTATGTTCTTGCCAGTTGGGCGCATCTTGGTGTAGGTATCTAGGCTGATTGCCGAGCTGGCCGAAAGAGGCAGAGGTAGATTACACAAGGGTTGTCTGAGCTGAGATGATTTCCTCGCCTTTTGTTGTAGAACCTGGCTTGTAGAATAGCAGATCAAAGCTTCAACCACTGTGCCTCACATAGCATCATTTACACATCTGTGAAATCCACAATCATAGAGAAGACTATGAAATCTCTCCTGCATTCATTAATGTAGAACTTTGACCAGAGACAAAGGTTGGGTGGAGGACAGCAATGGTCCCGCTTTTTGAGCAGCATTCACAACTGAGTATTTGAGCATTCACAACCACTCATTAATTCTATTTCTACTTTGAGTATTGGTTATTTGCTTTCTTCTTTTCACTCGGGCAAGCTCTCAATTCATTAGCCGATCCACTATGAATGTATTATTCAATGCTAGATTGGCATTGGTGAGAGCAGAGTGTTTACCATAGCTCATGAAATATGTATCTGTTGAATGGGTGTGTGTGTGTATGTGTGTATGTGTCTGTTTGTGTGTGTGTAAGCAGTTGCCTGATGTAGTCATGATGAGGGAGAGGTTTCTGTGGCAGTCACAGCCAGTCACTCAAGGACAATCCCTTATAGCTGTTTTTGTTGTGTTGATTGTTGTGTTGATTGTCTTACATTAAAGCTGCGGTGTGCAGTGTAGATAACAGATTTACCTCAGGCTGTGTTTCTGTATCAGGGATAACTTTTTCGCACTTCCACGTTGCTTGTTGAAAGATAAGTATTTAAACATTTTTTTCTAATGGTAAAAGCTACCTCCAGTAACTGCCTAATTTACAGGCATAAAGATAAAATGTAATACTTAACACACACACACTCGCACACAATATACAGCAGCAGCAGCCAGCTATGACAAAATGACCAGATTTGTTAAAGTAGTGGGGCCAGGACATCCATAAAGAGCTGTTTGTTAGATGTCAACTGGAGTAATTATAACTGAGCTGGCATGGCTGAAACTATATTGAGTGGCCTAATGGTGTCTATGGAGAAGTAGTAGAGTAGGGGCCGCTTTTTTGCTCAGGTGAAGTGGCTCACCACAAAGATGAATGATTGCTTTCTCTGCGAACTCCTGGGCTCACGGGTTGATTTAATTGAGTTGAATTAAACCTAAGCCAGGTAGAAATGGAGACAGAGAGAAAATCTATGCCGTCGATCTATAAAAGCCTTTAGGGCTTCGATCTGGATTACATAGATTATTTTCCTGTCTGGTCACAGTCACACTTTATCTATATCCCTGGAATCTGTATTTCTTTCTTACATATTGTTTGGATGGCATCTTGGTGGCACAGTAGGTCCTCTCGTCTGGCAGGTGATCAGAACTTCTACGCATAAAAAGGACAGAAACTATTATTATGTTCACTGACATTTTGTAACAAATTTAATACTTAATTACTTCAATAATTCATTACTGTTGGTTTATCATGAGGCTCGGGGTAGTACATAAAAAAAAGTGGCTAATAAAAAATTCAAGAGAACTGGCACTGAAAATACTGTACATATTGCTTTGTTCTGGCAGACTGCTGGAGACACTCCTGTGGAGCTGCGTCTGCCATACAGTGCATCTACTATAAATATAGTCTGCTGACTGTAAAGTAATTTCATTGACGTAGTTACCTAATATGGTAAATGCATCACTTCCCATATATGCTGAGTAGAAGCAGTATCCCAGCACAAGGACAGTGGTGCAACACACGCTGGAGTCTCTTCTGGGCGTATTTGATGCTGGGACAAAATTTATTACTGCTAAATGTTATGTCATGAAAACAAACCATAATATGACTTTAATGAGCGAAGAACTGTATCACTGAATGTGTTTCAGTTCAGTGTTATTAGCTGTGCCAATAAAGCTGAATACCTTCCAGCTTTATGCCAGTGATGAATGTAAAGTTGTTTGTTCCTGTCGTATGTGTTCCAAGTACCTCAGCAAATCATCCAGTAGTGTTTAATGGAAATAAAAAAAGGCACGCAGTAATTCAGCGATCACCAGATGATTGGAGGCATATGTTGCAGCCTGCCAACAAACATGAGGCCGAGCTGCCAAATCACCCTTAAAAGGAAGCCTGAGCAAAGGGGCTTATCTCAATGTGTTGGCCTTTCTCAGCTCCAGCACGTTTCACCATATGTACACAAAGGCAAGGGCATGATCTCATACGTCTTTCTGTGTCTGTATTTGTCTTGCTGTCTTTATTGTGCTCTCTGTGTTCCATTGTCTCTCTCTCTCTCTCTCTCTCTCCCTCCTCTGTTTCAGTAATGCTTCACCCTTTGCTTCCCTGTTACCCTATTTTCTATTGTGCACCCATAACCGGGATGTCATCTCCTTCGAACGCACCTCTTGTTCTTCACAATTTCACGTTGACTCTTAAAATGCTATGATTAGCCAACATTGTCTGAGCTTTCCTTTGAGTAAAGCTGCTTAGGGGCAGCAGATAAAGCCACGTCGTATATTTATCTGCTACATTTCAATCCTTCTTTGTATTGTGACAGCAGAGACGATGTGAGCAGGAGAAGGCAAGATGATCCTGTGCTGCTATATTAATTTAAAGTTGAACCTGTAGTATTGTTTGTTGGGCAGGAATGAAAGCTGTTCTGTGAACTGGGCAGAGGCACTACCCGCATAACCTCTTGATTAAACAAAATATTATATGACTAATGTTGAATTATACAATATGCCAGGATTATTTTTGCTCTGAATTGATCTGGCTACTAGTTGTGCTTACATCAGCTTGACGCTCTGTAGCATAATCATAACAAAGATTACAGGTGATTATGAAATGTTTTAGAAACCTTGAGCAAATCCCAGTCTCTAGAAAATCAGCACAGATCTTGGCTGGCTCTTTTTGACGTTTTCCATTCTTTGTGCCGTCTGAGTATTATTGTTTGCTCATGTTTAGAGCCAATGTAGGTTTTGTCGTTCCAAGGACAAAACTATGAGTTGCTTTAATTATTTTTTAATTAACCTTATTCATTATTTGTAGCAAG
Organism: Mastacembelus armatus; assembly: GCF_900324485.2. NCBI lineage: Eukaryota > Metazoa > Chordata > Actinopteri > Synbranchiformes > Mastacembelidae > Mastacembelus > Mastacembelus armatus. The sequence goes on from NC_046646.1 coordinate 9,148,548, forward strand.
CTGTTTGCAGCATGTGTCTTGTACTCTTAAAACTGTTGAAGATGAGTAAGTGTAAGTGACATTTTCAAATTGTGTTTTGTATTGTCAGCTCACAACTCACCACAGTACTGAATACTTAAATGAGATGTATCCAGGTACAGGTCCAAGTATACATGGAAAGTTTTATTATTATTATTACATTATTATATTATATTTGCTATCTTTAGTGTTGGTTCAGACCAAAAACAGGCTCATCATATACCCAAACTCTGCACGAGTTTACGATTTTCTGCCTTTAATCACAGCCTTGGCCAAATAAAGAGTGAAAAAAACAGTGTTTGCATTAGAAGATAATCAAACAGGAATGTGCACGTACATGTCTGAGATTGGCCAATACGTCTAAAGAGCTAAAGTTGGTGTGAAAACAACCTTCATCATTATGCTTCAAAATATACTTTAGACTGGATGGTACATTCTGTGTTTTTTTAACCATATTAAACCCTTAACCTTTTTATGAACAACCATTTTTAGTTTGTGTGTCTCTGAATGTCACTATGCATGTGAGGCACTAACTATACCATAGGGAATAGACAGAAAATATGTTGATGATTACACTCATTTCCATAAATATACCAACAAAATATAAATAAAATTCTCCAAACATCCCTCTACGCACTGCCTAACTAATCCAGCACTTGTCACCAAGATGGAAAGGGCACAGGTTACCTGGAGTAACACTGAAGAAATACTATCTGGCTCTGCACATTTGGTTCAAAAATAGCAACCCTTAGTCAGTCAAGCTCTATCCATTGGTAAATACTGTATGTATAAGGGTCTGTCAGACTCAGCGCTTTTCTTTTGGTGCCTCTTACATGTCCTGGCTTTGATGATTTCTCAAAAATTAATGTGACTTGTGTGTGAGCTGGAGTTATGTGTAAACATGGGAACGAGATGAGTGATGAAAGCAGTTTGTGTTGTGTTCATAGAAGTGCACTCCAAGCATTTAAGGAAGGATGTGTCTCCATGTTTTTTCAGTGTTTAGTTAATATTAAATATGTAGGTCATTTAGTACAGTGATAAAAAAAAAAGATCTAATACTTAACAGGAATGAAAAAAAGGAATTGTGCTTATGAGATTAGAAACCCATAAAGGCTCATGAGTAGATCTTACAAAAAAAAAAAGATATGGAAATAAAGGTTTATCAGTTTTAAACACATTAGCACAACAAACAAAAGAAAAACTGAAAAAATGAAATTAAATATGTCATGTCATATTTCTTGTAAGCCAAATGCTAATGGCATGTGGTTGCTAAATGTGATATCTGGATAATTGAGGCCCTGGGGAACAGAATTCAAGTAGTCTGGCTAACTCAACTAAGCTCGAAACCCAAATTTGAAGTTTCTGTGAGAGTAGGAGTGTGTGTCATTATGATGGTATTTATTCCATAGCTGTGCTCCCCTGAATCTGATTGAGTATTGACAGAGTTATTCTTAAATAAAATGTGCTCATAACATTATGGTGGAGAGCATGCAGATAGCTTTCTGTTTAGAAGTGATAATGTGAATGCAGTCTGAATCACAGAGAGATCACCCAGCTAACTGGAATTGCACGGAATTCGTGAGAGCTGCTAATGAGCCACTTGGCTTTTAGCTTTTAGTCAAAGTACACTCTGACACAAATAGATCAGTGTGTAATGAAAAGAGCATTACAACAGGTTACAACATGGTGGACTTCGGCGAAAGCCGTAGATTTTGCGTTAGCGTGGCTGCAGTGGTCAGTGGATGTACAGCTTCACGCACATGGGCAAGTGAAGCTTACACTTCATAGTCATATTTGGATCCTCATAGCCATGTGGGTGTGATATGATGAAACAGACAGTAATTACAGTAAAAGGCCATTATCGATCAGAGATTAATTAAAGTTAGGTGCCCTGCAATATGGTAAAACAACGCCTTGAAATCAGCTGTTGATAGGATGTTCATTTCAAGTAAACTATATAACATTAAACTTTTGCAAAACAAGATATATTTTTTGCTTCTTTGTGCCTTTTATCCAAACTGACACGACAGTTGCATCATAGTTTGTGACAAATATCTGTTCATTATCTGTTGAAAACAAAGGAATTTGAAACAGATTTAGATAAGAAGTGGAATTGATAGATGTATATATTTATGTGTAATAAAAAAAAAAAATCTGAATTGATATAATCTAAATGATACCCAAAGTTACTACAGTGCTGACACGGATGAGTATAAGTGAAGTCAAAAACTCTGCCTTTTTAACTGCATTCGACAGAGCTTTTAAGTGTCTTCAGTTTGCATGCATTTGCCCACACTTGTCTATTTGTTAGTGTGTTTTCCTGTTTTACGTGTGTGCATGCTCCCAGAGGGGAAACAGGCTGTGTGGGGTGTTATCTGCTTTTGCAGAGGGTGACAGCTAATCACCAACCCTGACAAACACTGGGGGAGAGGGGAGGGAAGAGAGAGGGAGATGTGACAAACGAGAGAGAAAGAGGAGATGGAGCTGGGCAGGGGGATTGGCATTTGAATTCCATGGAGTAACCACGGACTGCTCCGGCTCCTGTCATCGCAACCTCTGTATGAGTTTAGACCTGAGCTGGACAACCATGCAGCCTCCTACCCAGCCCACTGACAACTAATAAACCCCCATCAGTACAGGTACAAAGCAAGATAGGAGGCCACATAGGCAACATTGCAACAATTCTTGATGAGTTGAATAAATCTTTGAGTTTGCAGAGTCTGTCAGCAGCAGCTTTGATCTCCTACCTGCTGCTCGTAAATTCCCAGCCTCATGTAGAATATCAGCAGAAGGGTTCAGTTAGCTGTCTTTATTGCTAGGGAAGGCACCTTTCAAGTGGTACCTCACCAGGTGTAAAGACATCAGAATTTACAGTGTTCGCTAACCTTTGCATTAATCCTATCTGCAGTCTATGCTAAACACATTTGCAGAAGGTTTGCCTTGCAGATGGGCTGATGCACACTGAGTTAGTGCGAGCTGCTGGTGTCGCCTGTTGACACAGAGATCAGAGGGCTGTGAGAGATGGAGAGATGCTGTCGTGAGATGGTGGCAGGCAGGCTGCATAGGGAGAGAGGGAGAAACAAGGCAAGACAAGGCTCCACTCTTGGTTTCTAAGAAAGAATTTTAGGTTGCTGCCTTTCCCTTAGCTGTTGTTAGTTATAGGCAGAGGTTTCTATTAAACACAGTTAAAAACAAACAAACGGTAGAAATTTACAAATGCAAATGTGATTGCCAGTATGGGTTATGTTCTGTATGGTCTCTGGAATATTTTGTTTTGAATTTTTAATCAAATGTAATGATAGCTCAGTTGTTTGCGGTTTGCAGGACTGAAATATTAGGCTTTTGACTGTGGTCCAGAGACTTTTGGCATCCATGTGGCTTCTGGACTCCCTGCTGGAGCCAGCGTGGGTGGCATTATTCAGACCAACTGGCAGCTGTCTGCATAGCTATGATGGGTGTAGTGCTGGGGACCTCCATACAGGGAGACCCTCATCTGCTCACAGTGTCACACCTCACCACTTTGCTCTCTCTATCTGACCCTGTCACCAAGGCAGAGAGTGACAGATCCAGGCAGAGAGAAACCATGCAAGAGACAGAGTGAGTGGGTGGCATATCCTTTTAGATGCTGGAATAGCTGAAATCCTTGCTAAATAAAATCAAAGATAGCTGTCAGGCGCTTTTACCGAGCACACTGCTCGAGAGTACGCAAATGGCACTATCAGTGAAGAAGTCAAAGGTCCACAGTAACTCAAGAATTGAGGTTGTCATGCATGTCTTAAAGCATACAATATAAGTGCTAGGAACCTGTTTAACACGCGTAGTTTACTGTCAGTGCTTATACAGTACAGATCAAAATGCCTTTAACTTGTATAAGAATTTATATAATTTTTTTCATGCTTCTTCACATAGGTTGTTAGATCATTTTTTTCTTGCTGACGTTGAGGAGCAGTGAGTGGAACACTGTGTGTCTGTGGGTACATATGCAGAGAACACTATATATCTTATCCACAGATGGCTTGTGGTGGTAGGGTGGTGGTGATTGCACAGCATCTGTGTTTGAGTGTGTGCACAACTCTATCTGTGTACTTGTGCTGTTTTTGGTGCTAATGACAGTTGGCATTTGGCCACTATCAGTGGATCGTTAATTAGTATTGAGAGGTTTGGGAGAGAAGCACAGATTCGCCTCCATCTCTCAAACAGATGTGTGTTTGATCTGCTAACCCGGCTCGCACACACACACACACACACACACACACACACACACAAACACACACACACAGTCCATCCATAGCAGTTCTCTGACATATGGAAATGAATATAAGTGCCACTCAGCATATTGATATGGCCAACAATAGATCTAACCACAGAAAAACAACATATACATATACACACACACATATATATATATATATATATATATATATTAAAAAATAAATATTTACTGTAAAAATATTTTTACTTTTTTTGCTTGGCCTATAAACCATCACTAAACTCCCAAAAGTTCAGATTACAGTTTTGTTCAGCTGAACATGTTGTCACCAGTTGTCTTGTTTTGTCCAACCAATAATCTAAAGCCTAAAGATATTTAATTTTCTATAAGGTTTGGTCAAGTAAAGGATTTAAAGACGATACAGCCATCAAATATATGGCATGTCGGCATAAATGTGACAATTGATCATCAAAACATTTTAAGATTAATTTTCTAGTGACTGACTAATCCATTCAGCTCTGCAGCTCTGTTTTGTTGTTTCATTGCTATTCATTGTTAGGATTGTTTTTCTTATACATTTGTTGTTTTTCTTGTAGATTTGTAGGTTTTGCTATCATTTTTTCTCATAAAAATAAATAAATATGTCTTCATTAAAGTAATGACCATACTTGGTAGGACTGGTATTCTTTGAACAACTATCACCTCACTCACCTGCACTTCCTCTCCTGGACTTTTATTTTGTCTCTTTTCCTCACTTCCTGTAGTCCCTGTTTGTCTTCCCCAGCATGTTTTGCTTACTTATTTCCTTTCTCCTGTGTCTGATTGCCTGGACTTTGGATGTATACCTACCATTTCCGAGTTGCCAGTTGCCAGTTCATTGCCCTCTGTGTGCCTACAAACATTTGGACTCAACTTTTGCCCCATTGTTTGGACTCTATTTTCATTGAGACTCTAGCTCTGTTTGACAGCTTAGCTCCTTGTTTTGTGCTGTTCATGTATCTGCGTTTTGATCCCCATGATTGTTTTGCCTTGCTCGTTTCTCTGCCCTCTTGTGGGTTTTTATACCGTTGCTTTTCTTGGCCACCCAGTTCCTGTTTATCCTAGTCACCCTGTTTTCCATGTACACTAGCTTTGGTTTGGTTTACTGTATTTTTTATGTTCATTCTATTCATGCACCTCTCCGGTTCATGATAAATCCCTGTGTTTTCACCATCCAGCCTCCCTGATGCTGCTTGCAATTGGGTCCGGCCCTGAAAATGATTTAGAAACCCTATCAACACCTTATATTAGAGCAAAAACAAACAAAAAAAGAGTCCTCCTTCTTTACTGATTGAAGAAGAGCTAATGAATTTCTGTTTACTTTTTAATGCCAACCTTTAACACATCTCTACAAACTCGGAGAGACCAGAGTAAAACATTATTATAGCTCTCACTAATGTCACTGCCTTTGTCTATTCAGTTAATTGTAGCATAGTTGTCCTGATGGAATTGCTCTGTGACCTTTAGTATTTTTATTTCTTCAGCCCTTATATTTGCTAAGTGATGGTATTCTAGTTGATTAGCACACCCTCGTCCCCCCGACATACACACACACACACACACACACACACCCTATTACAAAACACAATGTGTTCACTCCCAGTACCCCACTCCCATTGTTCTGCTTTATAACACTGGGAAAGGAGCATCAGTCAAGTATATTAGCTGGATCCTATTACTGTCACCAGATTGCCTCTCTGAGCCATCTTAAAGAGCCCCTAGACAAAACTTCCTGTCATGTTAATCCAAGCTTTAATAAATAGAGGGATGTGTAACCATATTCAAATAGGAGCTCCTGTATTTATGCTGACAAAGAGAGACGGGCTATCACAGTATGACAGATGAAAGTGTTTTGCATGAAAAGGACCAAAAAAAAAAAAAAAAAGTTTTTATCAGTGTTCATTCTCTGCCATTCTGGGAAAAATGTCAAATTATTGAAATGGCCTCTGAAAAAAAAAAAAAAAAAGCTTAAGCCTAATCTAAGTAAAACACTGCAGGTATTAGGGATGGTGGCCATTGTGAGTGAAATTAATGTTATTCAGCTCAACCTAGCAGCTCATTTTATCCCTCTTGTTCACCTATTGATATCAGTACACAATACACACCTTGTCTCCTAAGAGAGATTTATGTTCATCAGACATGTGAACATTAGCGCATACTGTCACTGAGCGCTTTCAGTGATCTATGAAAAAAGAAAGTCTGTTATTAAATTTTATTTTCTAGATGGTTATTCAGAGGAATTACTACAGTAACTGTGCCATTTAGCTAAAGCTCAAGCACTCACAAACCTGGACCAAGAGCCCTTGGCATTCCAAGTATTCTTGTACCCAACAAACAGAGCTGAAATCGAGCGATTCAAGGCTATCTCTTAGATTCAAATGTGGAGCAGAGCAAAGACACTATTTCGCAGAGAAGGACATGCTCTTTCAGACTTAGTTAATTCCTATCCAGTCACTCCTTGACTGAGAAGCAAAGAAAGCACAGTTAAGCCAGTATTTCAATACTGCATGCCTATATATTTTATTATGCAGTGCCGAGACTTCTCTTTCATTAATAAGCTGATTGAATCTGAGCATGTTTGTTCATTTCGTGCTGTTGTGTGACTGAATGTTTGCCGAGGCTGTGCGAGTTTCCCCAGTGCCTAGGTACATGGAGCATTATTAGCAGGTATCTCTTTAGAATTACAAGGCATGAAGGATCTATTGATCTCAAAAACATATACAGTTTCTAAAATATGTTTAATTTACATATTAGGACTCAATAAAAGTATATAATTAAAACTATATATCAAGCAGAATGTATTAACAGTATATTAATGAGTACAAGTAATATCAATTAATAATGTTAATCATTTCCAATACTGTTTTATTGGTAATTAGTAATAATACAATATGACGATCATATGAATTATATAGTAAATTTTAGTGTTGTGCACTAATAGTGTTATTGCTATAAATCTTAATTTGGAGTAGTTATTGTATGTTACTAGTTTTCGTTATTGGTATCGCTTTTACCCAGCACCATGCAGGCAATCAAATGAAGACAAAAAGGTGGATAGATGGATGACTTGTGAGCCAGTGAGCAAGGTGAACATTTTCTAAGACAGTCTTTCAGTGAATCACTGAGGCATATCACTGACTCACCCGCAATGCTTATTTTCTGCATGTTGATTTTGACAAGAGTTAAAATTTGGAAAAGCTCAAGCTTAGCCATACCCTGAGCAAGCAGGTAGCAATAATTAAAGTAACAACTTATAATATGTGCTATAGAAACCGTTTATAATAGATTTTAATGGGGCTGATTAATGCCTCAAAATCTGTGGGATGTAAGGTGGTTCTTGAAGTTCCTATCAGTCACCATAAATTGCCCTTACCCTTTTACTGCTTTAGCAAATGAGAACATAACCCAAAAGCTATAAGACAAAAAAAAGACCTTGACTGTCAGAAAATGTGTAATATTAATGTAAAATAACTATTTTTTTAATTACCTATAGAAATGATTAAAAGTCATTAAAGTTATTGAAAACCTTTTTATATTAAAAAGGGCAACGTGTATATTACAAATCTTGTATATAACCCTGCATTGACGATTCCAGTGTTATCCTTTTTGTCCTTTGCAACTCCTTCACATTTGGCCATTTAAATAAACCAGCTGTCTCTCTTACCCTCTGCATCATGGTTTGAGTCTCTCTAAACAGTTCATACTGTAGTACCGTCCGACTTTCTTCTGGCCCCCAGTCATTGCTGCGCATGGAGCTATATTTACGTTAACAAGGAGTGAAGCAGTGGCGGTTTGTGTAAAATGTGTTCCATGTTCTATATGTGTTTCTGTGTGCATGTGTGTTACTCAGCTAAAAAAGAAATCTGATTGGCTTTCCAAGGGAAAGGACATCATTTTAAATAAGTCCTCAATGTTAAACTGTTTGCTCTAGGGCTTAGGGATTGCTCACCTCTCCAAATACTATTTTAGCTTGAAAGCACAATATTTCCCAGACTGTGCTTTCACATGGGAGAATGAGGGAGGGCCCTGGTGCAGCAGTTTCATGGAGGTGGCTTGCAGGCATACTCCATTCTGACAGAATGAGGAGGTACTCTGCAAGAGTGTGGCGGAGAGGAAAGAGGCCCTATTAATAAAATGACTCCATAATGGGTAATTCCCTGCAGCTTGGCAAAAGAAGACAGGCGGATTGATGGACGAGGCCAAGGTTTAGTTCCTCAAGCATACTGAGCTCAACTGTGTGGACATGCCTCTGTTAGGCCAAATGCAATGCCAGACCCTAAAACATACTGAAGTCCCATTTACTGTATATAGAAAGAAAGAACTTTTAGAGGGTCAAAGTGTCAGTTTTAAACAAGGAATACAGCATGCCACCTCTAAGCCTGTTTGCAAAGCCCCTTTGAGCTCCTTTGAGCTGGCTTTCATGCTATATGAAAGGCTCAGGCTTCTTCTCAAATTATGCAATATTCTGCCACAGATGGCTGATTTGGAAGATAAAACAAGACAGAATCTACCTTAATTGTAATCTTACCTCAAAGTGTGAAAATGGTGAGGTAATCAAGACTCCCTTGGTGACACTATTACATTTGTATAATACATAATTGGCATTACTCAAGAGTAGAACAGACATAAAATAGCATTTTCCAGAAATAGGGTTTGTTTACAAGAAAATGGTGTGTAAATATGATTTGTTTAAGCGCTTTTTTGTTTTGAGCCTGGCTTGGGCACCGCTAGAGATGTGCTAATAAAATATTGTTTTGCCACAACAGTGTTACGGTCTGCCCTAACAATATAGCAGCCTCCTGAAGGCATCACTCCATCATCCTTTCATTACATTTCTCTGGAACAGTACATTGATGAGAGTGGCCTCAGCATGACTGCCTTTTTAATTGTGTATTTGCTGATCTGAAAGCTGCACAGAGCACTATGGTAAAATCTGCACTAACCATTTCAACAATGCTCTGAGGCATTCTTTGACACACAAAGTTCATTGTTAGATTATACATCAGTTTGTATCACCATAGTGACCTCCTTGGATGCTGAGCAGGGACCTCATAAATATGTAATCCTGACAGATTTGAGGAATTGTCTTTCTCAAGTGTTCCTCTCGAGCCATTTTGTTAATGTCACCATGAAGGAAAGTTACTGGAATAGGTGTTGACATTCAGCCCATAGTGTATGTCATTAATAATTACATACAAGAATTTGTCAGATGCTGAAAAACACTTGAATCACATTTTTCTGTAGCCATCATTCTTTGGTAATTAGGTATTAAAAAAAAGATTAATTGTGTATGGGAAACCCCTTTCCTTGGAGTTGCCATACACTTTATTAATATACGGTATATTATATAAGAGAGAGGATTTTCAGTCACCCTTTAAATATGATGATTGCCTATTATTAATTGAAATATTGGCTTCCTTTGTTTCCTGTCTTTATCTGTTCCATCAGTGGTTCAGAAATTATGAAAAATGTCACACTGCTTTTTTAAATCAGTATGAAAACTAACATTAGCAGAAAATGTTAGTTAAAAATCAGTTGAAGAATCTAGTTCTGTTAGAAGAAAGTATAAAACACTTTCTGTAAGAAAAATAAAGAAAATGGGGTGGAGAGAGCAGGCTGCAGATAAGCTCCTCTTCGCCCTACATCACTGTGCTTTTTTCTATGTGTGTGTGATGTGTATGTGTGTGTTATGTCTGCACTCTAGCCATGCATTTTTATCAGTTCTGCCAAGGGTTGCCACTCATCCATTAAAATAAGGAGTATTTTTTGGGTAAAGAAAGGGGCTGTGTTTCAGATTAAACATAGCTGGCTTGGCCTATGCTGCGGAACAGAAAGAATAGCTCGTCCATCTAGGCTCACACTTAAGAACAGTGTCCCTTTTGCCCCCTTGTGTAATTGCAAGAGCTTATAGGGAGCTAAAATTTTGCCCTCTGCTCCTCGTTAAACCACCACTTGTAAAGGCGCTCAAGCGTGGATGCAGCACATTGCAGCTCAACGTTCTCAGACAATGATATAGATTTCCTCTACAAAAGAACAATTGAAAGGGTTGTCACAAATTTGTCCATTGTCACCGGGTCGCTATCATTTCTCTGTTAATTGCCATCATTGTAATAGAATATTAGATGCTCTACACTGCAGAGGGAATGTTGATGAAGGGGCAGTGCCAGCTGGGTTTTCTTCTTGACCGTGACCCTTATCTATCATAACAATAGTGATAATGTGATACTTCATTGATCCCTGTAAGGATTTTTTTTTTTTTTTTTTTTTTTTTACCCCTTTTACCTCCTCTATAGTGAGACTGAGGTGCGGGTTCTGCGATAGACTGCTGCCCCTGGAGAAGGCAGACATTCAGTCTCTTACTCAGAGACACTTAAGGAAAACAGATTCTTGCCCACAAGGAGGCTTAAAATTGGGTCCTTCACTTAAACAGAGATCTCTCTGCTCAAATTGTGATGTTTTGTGGGGTATATTAGGATATAAGTAGTCCCTATTAAGCTGTATGTATTGTGACTCTTGAGGTTTGGGCTGTGCCAGTAGACAATCATATTCATCCAATTAACCTGTCATTTATTATTTACAAAGGGCGCTTTTAAATCTGTACAATCTGGAATTCCACAAGTCATTTTGTAAATATGTCTAAATATGTGTAACCATTTTTGAATGGTTACACATATGTAATAGGAGAAATTGATGATTTTACAGAGGATCCTCCTTCATGTTCTCTGTGCATCCATACATCCACATATTTGGCAGGATGCCCCAAACACCAGCTGCTGGCTAAATCCCAGACAGTTTACAACTGTCTGGTTATTGCTTTTACTGTATATATCAGCTTGATGTCACTTTTTAAAGTGATAAGCCTAATGAGTCTACTAAACAATATAATAAATGTGATGTTTATCCCCATGAGGAATCCTGCTCCTTGTTTTATACTTTATCCAACTACAATACTTGTTATCTTTGCTGTGCATAATGACGGATGTCAGAGTTGTGGGTATGTTCTATGGATGTAATACAAAATATTTAAGTTAATTGGGGTGTTATTTCAGCTTTTTTAAGGGCTGCTATGCAAAGAATGTAAATTTCATTAAATAAATGATTAGGCACCAATTGGTTTAAAAATTACACAACAGAGTGCATGTTTTTCCACAATAGAACTTTTAAACTACTGCTAAATCCTAGTAAATTAGGAACAATATATATTAAGCCCAATTTTAAAAGATAATAACTACATTTGTTTATTAAAAATGAAAAAAAATTGGTCAGGCAACTTAATAGGCAACTTCAAAATATATAAAGAAATATAGTAATTAATGCTGCCTAAATTCTAGACCTTATTACAGGGGATAAATTAATGACATTGAAAAATGGTGCTTGCCTCAAATGTTAGCACTGTAAGAGCAGCAGTGTTCTCTGACATGCAGCTGTTCCACCACCAGCGAACTGCTGAGTAGGTTATGTTGAAGTGAGTAGTTTTCCCTTAGCTTTAGCCTCAGGACAGCTAACTAAACCAGACAGCCGTCAAACAGATCAGTGGGATTTTTCCAGTTTAACCTCATATTTTAGGAATCATGAACTGACTGAATATTTCAAAGCACAGCACAGTTCTCATGTGCGTAGTGTTTTTCTAGATGACAATAATTCATACCACAGCTTTATAGTTGAAAGTGAAAATGTAAGCTTTTTTTTTCACTTTACATATTCATACCAGAATTTGTTTCATCTGAAACATCCACATATAGATGAAAGTGGCTTGTGAAATTTACCAAATGATCTGCTCTTTTAAACATCGCTTGGTGAAACCATGCAAATAGCATAGACCGTGCCCTGGTGTTGGCAGTGCGAGCATAAATCCTAGTAATCCTTGACATCAAAATTGCCTGATAACTACACACACATAGTAATTCTTTCCATTTAGGTGAAAGTGAAGTTCACAGTAAGTGTAATGGATGAAGGCATGAAAGGAACCTCTGCACCAGTACAAAACCCCAGCAGGTACCAGCAGAAAAACATAGCTAAAATCTCAACAAAAGGACAGACCCAGTCCCAGGTCACTATCTGTGGCTTGGGTCTCAGTTCTTTTGGCATCAGATATGATCTATATCAGTGTCACCCCCAAATTGCAGGAAAGATCTTCTGTTAGCCTTCAGCTGTGAGCTGAATGTAAATGTACATTTGACACCTATCTAAATCGCTGTCATAATTCATTTCCAGAGCTCTTAAATCTCTCCCTGTCACATAGCACCTCTGCTGTTTTGCTGTCCAAAAAAAAAGCATATTCGCCTTTATTGATGCCTTTGTACTTTGATACATAATTCATCATTCAACCATGTTTTGTGTATTTTGCTGAGATTGTTCAAACATACAGATTCATGCAGATGAAGAGGTTGCACCTGGTGTGGAGTTATGTCTCATGTTATATGACAGGAACAGGATAAGTCTTTTTATCCCCTGGGTGTTAGTCCAGAGCTACTCTGTCACAATAAATGAAACGACCACATGCAGGTTTTTTTTTTCTTTCTATCTATCTATCATAACCACGTGTAAACTTTTCAAGGCCCAATGCTAAATCAGAAGCTGTATAAAGGCACAAACACATATGAGGTTTAATATGGCGAGGTTTAAGCAGTGTTACAGGGTTCATCAGTCATCTGTTCAGGAGTCATCTGACGTATGCTACTCAGCCCCATTGCTTTCAAATGTAATTATAAGTTACACCACAAACAATCTGGTGCATACCCAGTGAATCATTCACTGTATCATGTCAGTACAAGAATTATAAATTCCTGTAAGTGTTTTAAATCAAAGTACTGAATTGAGATTTGATGGAGCTGAACTTCTGTGAATCGGTCACATTAAACTTTTCCACTGGCACTGCAGTGCCAACTTTGGAGGCTGCTCCTTTTTTTAGTTGTTTCAACAGACCCTTAAGGAATAAAACCTCATGACACACACAGACACACTGTCCAGTGTAAGATTTATTAACATGATTTGATACCTTTACAGCCAAGGTGAAATAGCTGAACTCCAAGACATTATAAGGATGATCTGAATTAATAATATGTCTAAAACTTACTTATTCTACTCAAACGCTCTGACTTCACTTACCAACACTTCCACTTACTGCTATTACTGCTACCAAAACTGCATTCACCTCTTCTCCGACTAGCTTTATTACACATCTTAATATGAATTAAGATGAAAACAAAACAAAAATTATTTGGGGTTTTTTTTTGTCTTTCAATTAGTGTATGCACTCCAAAAAAGTTTACTGTCTTTTTGTCTTGATTTTAGGCTAATGTTCAAAGTTTGTCCCTCTTTCACTTTGTAGAAGAATAAAGATAGCCTCACCAACATTATTACACATTTAATTTAAGAGATTTACTATTTTCTCTAATACCTGCTGAATCAAATTGCAATTTATAGAATGGGATCAAAACAAAAAACAGGCACCAGTATCGAATTACTGCCTTCTGAATTGTGAATAAAAGTTAAATTGCTGGAAAGTCAACAATTCACATACCTAATATACTCCTGTCAGCCTTTGTTTTTAGGAGGAGGTTATTTAGTTCAGATGTGTTTGCTGCAGGTTTAGTTAAAGAGCAGCCCAGCCTTCTGCCCCCTGACTGTCTTCTACAAGTCTCTTCTTTCTAAGTGGTCGTGGACTGTTCCAGTGCATTCCACAGTGAAATAGACTTTTGCGCTTTTCTTCATTGTCACAAAAGGCCAGGCACTTCGCTGGAGTTCCCATTCCCCTTTTACATAGTGATAAGACAGCCATTATCCTTTGAACCTTTCTTTTCACCGAGCCAGGAGAAAAGGAAGAATGAAAGAGAAGGAGGAGGAGGACAGAGAAAGATTTCTTCCCTGAGGTGAGCCTGGCCTCACCTTTTTGTAGCGGGCTTTTTTGTGAGCAGTGAAGAGGTCCTTAACCTTCTATCAGATGGAGGCACACAGTTGTGTTCTGCTTGAATAACTACATTGAAAAGCCCTGAAGCACAGGAGATGGTTCTATAGACTCTGCAAGTGACAGAGAGAGAGAAAGAGAGAGAGAGTAGGAGTGAAGAGAGAGAGAGAGAGAGAGGGAGAGACTGTATTGTATGACCTGCTGGAGTGTGACCCTCACATGATGTGCACATTCTTTGTTAAAGTGCCCATCAGTGCTTCACTGTGAATCTGTGTTCTTTGTTGTATGGCTCTCACTAACAGGATGCTCCTCCTCTAATAATGTCACAACAACAGAGTTCACACATTTATATAATACACTTCCTCGAACAGACCCCACTTCATTTTACAAAGTAACAGTCTTTCTGCTGTCAGGTTGTAGCTGGCTTTACAGCAGCAGTACTATCAATGACAGAGTACAAATATTTGAATGTCATGTTGTTTGAAAGGTTCATAGTGGTTGACGACGTATGATAGTTGTTCCCGTAATTCAGACTGGTCAGATTTCATGTAGAAATTTTTGTTTTTGTTTACCTCAGATCTGATGTTTTGTGTTGATGGATCACATCCTGTTTGTAGGTGCCATGTATTCCTCGGCTGAGATACTAAACTGTCACACGAATGCACACTCAACACACTCAAATGGGAAAAATAACAACACTAATATAATTATGTAAACAGTCAAATGGCACAGTTTCCTTAAAAAACTGCTTGGTTATGATATGTTCAGAATCTTCTCCAAACATGTCCAACAAATTTGAAACATTTTGTTTCTCCACTGAAACCTGTTGCTGCCGTTGCCTTCCTCATTGTCTCTCTCTGCTGGTCATTTTGACTAATACTGATGCATGCAGTTGTGACTGTTTTGGCTATTTGGTTTCAGTATTACTGATATTAGATGACAGAAGTCAAATGCTATAAATCGCTGTCTGCCATGTAAATGATCACAGGCTGTCAGCCTTGCTTGTCAAATTAAACGTTTACCATAGCTGGTAAACATGCCATTCCATCTTTGCTCTGCAGTCGAGCTTTCATGCTGTCAAAAGAGGAGACATTATAAACTGTTTCTGGTGTTATAAGAATTCTAGCTTTAAAAAACAAACAAAAAAAAAAAGGAAGGAAAAGATTTTAATCAAAGTTTTCTCACATTTAATTCCAGGACAGTGCAATTATCTATCTAGGTGCTAAATGTAACAATGGAGTCGATGTGCTGCAGTAAAACAATCCAGGCATTTTCCTGTGTTCTTCAGACCAAGGCAATGAAATCACAACCCTTTACACTACAAATTCCAGTTATCTCACTTCCTGTCACTTTAATGTGATTTTCATTAGATCACCTGGCGTGAGACAAAGGTTAGGTTATGTGACATTATAGGTGTCTGTTTATAAAACTGTTGCTGCAGGTGATATTGCTTGTCAGCTTTTATACTCTTTCCACCATACAGTCAACAGAACATTTTTCAAAGAAACAGAAAGCTTCATTATTTTTGCTGCATTGTGTTTTTTGTTTGTCTGCTGTGTCAACACAGGAAACAGGTTGGGGGAAATTAATGACTTTGTAAGTGGAAGTGTAAAAATGTATACACAGTACCACAGTTTTATCAGTAGTGAATTTATTCTCAGTTAACAATTAATTTCTTTACCTGCCTGCAGGATTTTACTGGTATGCTACCAAGTAATGCTTTAGTTAAACCAAACAACACAGTGGTCTTCTTAACCATTTTCTGTTCATTGTCTTGCATTGCCAGAGTAGTAGTAGAATTTTGTAAGCTGCACCTCTATCCCAGCATCTATCTCTAGACCCTGATTCTCCACCTACTTCAGGTGCTTAGGTTTGTGTGCTCTTGCAAGGTTTAACAATACTCTGTGATCATATAATAACAATAACTTTAATATGTTTCATGTTGGTATACTGTGTATATAGATTACTTCAAATCCACAACACTGTTTCTAGGTACACTTGGCAATTTGGAAATATTATGGGGTGGTGCAAATAAAGTGCCTGAGTGCCTCCTGTGGCCTTTGAGCTGTGCAGTGAGTAACCAGGCACTACAAGCTGTGCCAGCTTCTTGTGTGCCAAATGTGTGGCAAGAGGGTGGCATCAACAGTCTGCCAGCGCTAGTCTGCCTGGCTGCCAGGCACTTCTCTTTATCCAATCAGACAGTTCGGCTTGAGTGAGACCCCCTATTCTTGTCTCTTCCCATCTCCACCCGAAGCTTTGTCACCCTCCCATGAAAAACACAGAGCCATGCTTCTGTGCGCATCTTTCCCTCCTGTGCAGCGTCAAGCCTCCTTGGTACACTGTTACACATAACTAGAGACCATAACCAGGGAGCAATTGGTGCAGAGTGTTCCCTCTTTGTTTCTGTCTGCTGCTGCTCTCTACCCTTCTGTCCTTTTTTTTTTTTTAAATTTATCTCCCAAGACAAAATCACAAGCTAAATGAGCATGCCTCACTCTGTTTTTTAAACATTTCCTCAGTTATAGTAAGCAGAGTGCGTCTGCAGATCGGTTTTTCAGGAGATGTACAAAGAAAAAAAATGCTGTCTGTCTGTGTGTGGCTTTATTGGACATGATGAGGGATGATATTGTGGTGGATGCTACTGGCGCTGGGGCTGTGAGATGAGGAAGGATCCCATTTGTCTCACAATCGCTTAGTGTAATGCGTCTATCAGTCACTCTCCCCAAGACCGGACATTGGTGTTCATCAAAATAAACATATTGTCCATACCGTACTTTTTTTTTTTTCACTGCTAGTCAATTTTGTTAATTTTTTCTCCTGTTACAACTTTTCATCCACTGTGACATTTAATTCAGATAATGAGTGAAACCACTGAGATTTCTCATTAAACTGCAGACTACAAACAGAGAAATGGTAACCTGATAATAATCCTGCAACCACAGATCGCTTATGTACAAGATTGGTGCTTACATAGAGACAAGTGTAAAGAAGCAAGAATACGTATTGTAAAGGTAATTACAATGAGTAGATGAGATGTGATTCAATGGGGTAAAGATGATAGGAATTGGTGAAAAAGATGGAGCTCTAATGTCAGTATTTCTCTTATGTCTTCCAGGTTGATGACGCCATGCTTATGTTTGATAAGACTACTAACAGACATAGAGGTAAGTGCCCAGCTTTTGTTCTCTTTTTCCCCATTTTTGCTCTGTCTTTCTGAAAGGTGAGAAAATAGTCATTTTATGTCCTTTCCCCATGAGATAACACAGAACAGTTCCATTTCACATGATATTAGCTGTACCATCTGTTCAACAATGGGAGCGTGTCAAAGTAATCAATAAGCTGGTACGGTGTTTAGAATGTTTGAGCATTAGATGGTGTATGTGTGTGTTTGCGTGATGGTGCTGGTGTGAGTGTTCCAGAGAGGTGCTTAAAGGGTGTAAAGATTGTGAAACGGTGGGTGCTGTGCAGTCAGATAACAGCATCAGATAACGCCCAGGAGAAGCACTGACTTTATCGCTCTCTCTCATCGGCTCCTTATCTTAGATGAGGGGACGTTTCTCTCTCAAGCAGAGGACTTTCCAAAGACAGGTTTCCTCCCTGCGCCACAATGCAGTGTCGTGTATTTTGGCCAAGCGGTGCGTTCACAGGCCCAACTCGACCACCGGTGAGCACATACAGGGTTGTCACTTATCGAGAGCCCTGGTGTGATAGTTATTATTGAGTGTGAATCCTCACATAGGTATGTTTAGGGAACTTTTAGGAGACAGACTGTCCCTGGCTCTGTACGTGTCTATGTATCATTGCGTGCATGAGCAGTCGACAGGCACTGACAGGTATTTCCCCAAGAAAAAGGAGCAGACACTTCTGTGGTTGTCACACCAGTCAGCTTTCTTTTAGGCAGTGCTGGCATCTCACCATCTCACTGAACTGGGCTGAGCGTTGTTTTGCCATATAGATGTAAACATTTTTTTTTTTTTTTTTTTTCAGTGAGCAACTCATCTCTCGACCTGTATAAATGTTTAACTGCAGTTCTCTTGGATCGAAGGCAGTATATTGTTTTTCTGTGTGTGTGTGTGGAAACTCTTTCTTTTTCAAGTATATCTGTGTGTGTTCCAGTGCGTGTGTGCTCTGCGTGTGTGTACGCTGTGCAGACGAAATCTTTGAGCCTGGTAAACAGTTTCTAAGTGTGGAACATGTGAACTATAGTGGAAGTGATCTATGGCTTTGAGGGGATTTTGATCTGTAGTGACACAACCCAGTGTGAGATCTACTTTGAGACGAAGGCTTTTTTATCTTGCTCTCTTATTTCTCACTCTTCTCCCTCTCCTTTCTGCTGCACTGCCAGCCCTCTGTGAAAAAGGGATGGGCGCCACGCTCAGGGAGTGTGTTAGGCATTTGCCTTTGGGCGGCAAAATGCCCTTCAAATGAAGACAGTGATGGGGAAACAGCTTCTGTGGCAATTTTTCTGATGACATCGGACGTATTTATATTAAGTGTGACACCGAGGCAGGTGCAGTTCTCCCTGCAGTTCCTGTTTCTTCTTACCAGCATGTTGATATTTTGTTCCAGTGGAAATTTGAAACAGTCGGTATTTGCTGCTTTCATCTTAAAAACACAACAGATGAATCACATAGAATCTTGCAGACCCATAAGAAACTTTGAATAATTCATCACATCCATTGGTGTAATTGTGTAATATTAATGGCTCAGCTGCCCAGTGACCACAAAGGAAAGGACACTGAATAAATTATCAGTGAAACCAGCATCTGGGCCCACTTTACCACTCCATCCCAATCCAGGGATGGGCATCTGGCAATCCACAGTCCAAATCCATTCCCCACTTGTTCATTTTTATCTTACAGATTGATTCATGAAAAAATAATCACCAATTTTTTCTGCAGCACTGCAATAGATAAAAATAACAAATTCTTTATTTAATAATTTAAATGTTAGACAATGCAGCTCTTCTAAAACCACAGAGCCTGTTCCATTACTGCAAGTCCCCAAAACAACAGTTTACCTTGTGCCTTTAATTTTTTGCAAAATAGTGTATTTGGAATAATTAATGCCATGTCATGTATCATACCTCCAACACATTCAGTACATACTGCACTTCACAACTGTAACATCCAGTTTACATTTTCAGTTGCATTAAAACTGATATGTGATATGATATGATATGATATGATATGATATGATATGATATGATATGATATGATATGATATATGTTCTGACCTAAAACCATGAAAAAATTTCTGTTGTTTATTTAGTTTTTTGTGCTGAGGGAAAATAAGGATAAAGGAAGTACATGTTTCTATATTTGATATGCACATTTGAGCAAATACATTGTATGGAAGCCCACATCAGATAACAGGTAAAGATGTTCTCTTGTTAGGCTTGCTGTGGCTCAAACTTTGACTTCACATCACCTTATTTGAATGTTATTAAATGCTTTTTTTTTTTTTAATATATAGGACCTGAATTGTATAGTATTGCAATACATTGCATTTTGTTTGGAAAAGTTTATTGTGTATGAGATGCATGAACAACTCTTGATTGTATGTGTGTTTTCTTTGGAGCTGTGGTGAATTGGATAGAGGACAAACGTCACACTCCACTAGTAGCAGCATTGTCCTTCAGACGGTCCCTGCGAGACTGGCGAAACGACAGCCGGAGGAGACATTCTCTCCCCTTCTTATTTTCTCTGTACTTTTTACTCTCTATCTCTCCCAGTCACTCAGTCTTGTTCTTTCTTCCTTTTCTTTCACACAGTTGGACTATTTCCGTCCCACACCATTCTCCCGACCCTGCATGTCTTTACCGTCTCTTCGTTTCTCTCGTCTTTCTCTCTCTGTCTCTCCTGCTAGAGGACACTCGCTGTAAGCAAAGCTCCTCACAAAGGCACACACTGCACACCATCTCCTTGGCATTTAAAAGAGTAGAATACGGCCAATTGTGTTGGAAATTGAACTCTCTAAAGCCTCCCTTCCCACTGCAGCAGTTCATTGTGGGTGAGTTCAGTGTCTTTGGTGAGCAGCTTGGGCTGTCCAGAGGTTGATGCCAGAGGGCGTCTATTGTTCCATGTTCTACTGCAGTGTCCCCCCCACCACGCCTCCCTTCAACCTTCTTTTCTTCACCTGACACTCATTTCATGACAGAAAAGAGAAAATGGGGAATGTGCACATTTGTAGCGACATATTTCACAATATATATATATATATTTTTTCTTATTCTTTGTTTATCTGTGATGGACTGGCGACCTGTCCAGGGTGTACCCGTGCCTTTCACCCAAAGAGAGCTGGGATAGGCTCCAGCAGATCCCTGTGACCCTAAATAGGACTAAGCGGGTATAGATAATGGATGGATTCTTTGTTTATTTCTGGTTGGTTTATTCAGCAGTGCAGAAGGTCCAGATTACAGTGTGTCTATGCTCCAAAACACAGGCTGTGTTCTGCAACAAGGCCATGAGCACAGCAACCACAGTCTACACACACCAGTCATCATTCGCAACACCCTCAACATGAATTCACATGCCACCTTCGGATGACAGGATGACCTACACAGGTGGGAAATAAACAGCTTGGAATAGCCCTGAGTCAAAATCATTCTGTCATCCTTTGGCTACTTCCATCGTGCAGGCTGACATATGATCTATAATCTAAAATGTGATTTTACTGTCAAACGCAATTGGTAGTGCCAAGGAGAGTGTTGCTGAGGTGAGAAAAATGGCATCTCTGAGAGGAGGGGAGAGGCTGTTATGAGAGACAGGCAGAGTGGCAGGTATTGTTGTCTGCCAACGCATCAGAGTTTAATTTGTAAGTAAAAGTACAGTGGATGATAGATGAATACTTTGTCTTGCTCTTCATATTCAGGCACTACTATACACATTTCCTGTTTGCAAACAATCCAGGATGAACACACTACATTGGGTTAGAAAACATGTTCAAACAGCATATATATGGGCATTTGGACTATTTAGAAATAAAACAGTTTGCTAAGAACCTGTGAAATTACTGGATACACTAAAATAATAACTCATATTAGAGATGTTTGTATACATAACTTCACTCCTGACAGGATTTCATAAGTGTCAACCACACAGGACCATAAAGAGACTCTATATGGCTGTTTTTTCCTTTTCCTGGAAAGTATAAGCATAGCAATGTGCGACGTTTTCAGGATTCAGTGTGATTCTCTATCAACTGTTGCCTTTTTTCAAACTAAAACTGCTAATGACAGATTTAGTGTAGTAGTTAATGACAGTCTAAAGTATTTTACCTAAAACTGCTGTTTATTCTTGCACTTTCAGTGTAAAACTATAACGGCCTTCATAAAATTAAAAGCTTTGACCAGATCACTAGAGCTAACTGTTAATTCAGCAGTTCACGGGCAGGTTTCCTTTTGGGATAGTGGATATTTGCCACCTCTTACTTTTTTTTTTTTTGTGACGTGCAAAAATAACTTTTCTTGTCAACCTTCTTATAAGTTTTCATCCATTTTTGTTTTCTCCCCCAGTCCTGCATTTCAGTGATGACATCACTCGGAAACCCATCTGTAATAACCCTCCGTCTCCACCATCTCTTCATCAATGACTATCTTTAGCATAATTCCTCACACATAATCCACACACGACCTTTTTAAAAGGATATGCACTGTATAGATATATCGTTCCTCTGATTTGATTATTCAGAAGCAGCTTCTCAGCATCACGTCTAATCTACACGAACCTAAAAAAGATGAGTATATACAATTCAAATTACTGCCTTGCAATTCCAATGGCAATTTACACTCTTTTACAATTTAAGTAGCAGAATAATAAGGTCAAAACTACACATCACAGGCTCGTGCTCCTGAAATCTGTACTGCCGAAAACTAGTGTCTGCCCTGCCATCACATTTTTTCATTATCAACAAGATTTTAGTTAATTACAGTGAGTGAAAGTATTGAAGGTGGCACCCGTATGTATTTTGGGTGATACACAGGGTCTCTCTCACCTTTTTTAATTGCACCTGTAAGAAAGATGATGAAATCCTAGTGTAACTTCATTCCATATTGTTTTACAATAGTTTGTAACTAGACAGCGCCCATTAGTGCAGCGTTATAATGACTCTGTGACTGATTGTGAGCCAAATTCCTTCTTTATTTGAATGATGCAAGTAATAGTAATGCACAACACTTTTGGAGACCAGGATAAAGACATGGTGGATGAATTGCTTTAGTCACAAGGCTGCTTTGTATGAGAGAGCCACTGAGCGAGGCACATATTAGAAGCCATGTTCCTGGAGAAGAAGGGGGTTCATGGTTTTGCGGGAGGAATGAGCCAAGACTGTGAGAATTTGGTTATAGGCCTTTTTTTTATGGGTTTAAAGGGCTGGTTTTCTTCTTGGCAGACGAACAGAAGACTGCATTGTGTGTGTCTGTAATCTCTTTACCTGGATTGGCAGCAAAGCTAGCAAGTGCAGCTCCCAGTGTGGAATTGGCACAGAGGAGTCAATGTCACACTGAGCAAGCTGCCTTCCAAACAACCAAAAACTGGTTGTGTCTTTGTGAGACTGTGTGTGTGGATGACAGTGTGCAGAGGTTTTTTTTTTTGTTTTTTTTTCAGCGTACTGTATGCCCAGGCCTAGAAATCTGAAACTCTGTCCAACTTTCTAACAATCTCATATTATTTAGTGGTTGTGGTGGGGTTTGTGTGTGTGTGTGTGTGTGTGTGTGTGTGTTTGCCAGCATTTCATAACTATGCTTAAGAGAGCAAAAGTCTTTGTGGTATTAGGTGTCATTACACACCAACTATTTGACATAAATTTGCCTCTCCTGCCTCACTGGGTGAGAAGAAAAAAATAATTGCCTTCATTATCTTTTATCTCTGTGGCATATTACATTCATTATTTCATACAAAGACTGCCAGTATGAGTCCTGTAACCTGGGAAGCAGAGCTGCGCCTCCACAGGTTAACTGTTGCTCCCTGAAAAGCGCTGGTGTTTGACGTCACCACAATGCCTCATCAGCCACTGGTGCTAGGGATTGAACATGGCCGACTGAGCAGAGGATGTCTGTCTGCAAAGTGATTGCTGGCTCATTGACTGAGTAGCAGAGGAGGGGAAAAAGGAAGCAGGGAAAGGAAAGAAGTACAGTTAGAGAAGAAATGGGAAGGAAAAGAAGAAGATGGAAAGAAGGTGGACTGAGAGCAAGGAAAGCAGGGGGAAAGTAGAATGAAGACATGGTGAGGGAGAAAAAGAGAAGGAAATAAAGGAAAAAGGAGAGTGGCTCAGTGTGAAGCCTCCCCCTGCTGGCTCCTCTGGCTGGAAGCTGCTGCTGATGGCTTCAAAAGAGCGCCAGGCAGTCTAGGCCTCCGCTTCTAGCAATTAGAGATCACTCCAGCGGATGCCTCCTGGCCAGCCTGCAAATCCCTCAAAAATACCCTCTGATTACTACTGTAGGACACAGGCTGTTTACCAAATGGATCTAGTGCTGCTGAGAGTGAGGTTTGATAATGCCTTCTTTTGTTCAGGCAAGAGAGAGAGAGCAGGGTCATTTGAGTTTTAAAGATGGCAAGACTTCAGACATGAATTTCCACCAAAAGAGAAGAAAAGTTAACCAGTTGTTTAAATTCTCATCCAAAGAGCTCAGCAAGCAAATGCCCAAGGCTGTTATAAGAGAAGAAAATCTATTTAGAGAGAATACAAATACAGTGTCTTTTCACCGTCACTTTAACAAGGGCCGGGTCTTCTTTAATGGTTAATATGCTTGACTGCCGATCCCTTTTCAAACAACTGAATCCCCGTTGGATTCCACAGGAGATGTAGTGTTTACAGATCCCAGCTCCTCAGTGCTCAGCGTCTACTGTATAGCAGCACTGATGCAGAGTAAAACAATCAACCGCTGTGCCTGACTTAACTGATTGACACAACATTCGCATCAACTGGAACCAGATAATCCTGCACTTTTACTTGCATTGCTCCAGCCTTGCAACATGAGCTGACAGATTCCTCGTTGTATTCTCTCACCTTGACAGACCTGATATTAGCGATTAGTGTGAATGTCATTTAAATGGCAGAGCTAATCATACGCTCTGCGTCTACCTCCACCTGAGGGCCCCTTGCCTAGCCTAATCACAGTGACAAAGGAAATTATGTGTTTAGCCACTCTTAATAACTGGTCTAGCTCATCAGTTCCTAGGCGAGCTGGCTCTGTGGCAAACCTGTGCCTCACTAGGTAGGCATAGTTCGAGACACAGAGCCTGATCTTTGGCCCTGATTCTTTATTTTCGAGGTGTTTGCTGTGGTTCGTGTCCTGACATCAGCAACCCAACAGACTCCCCTTAAAATCAACACCAGCATTACAGTAGTAGCTGTGCACGATCCTGCTCTGCTAGTGTTGTGCAATGAGTCTGAAGAGACATACTTGACAGGTTGGTGATTAAATGGTACAGAAGCTTCCCCTGCTTGTCACCTGTCTGTTTTCTCCTGCCCATTGCTGACATCTGCCCCCCTATCAGCGGTGCACTAGTCATGTGTTGTTTTTTTTTTTTGTTTTTTCAGACTAGTATTCCTCATAGACCGGATGGGTTCAGTTTTGAATTAGAGTCTGCTGTGCTGGCCCTGCATGACCATTGCAAGGGGAAGGAGGATGAAGGCAGGAGATTGTGGAAGAAAGCCTGGGGTTTTAATCTCTTCCCCATGTTTATCTCACCACCAGGAGACAAACCATGTGCCATTAAAAACATCAGCAACTCCCACTGGTTAGCTGCACGGCAGCACCTCTGAAGACATTTGAAGGACAAAATGAAAGGGACAGAAAATGTGCAGAAAGGCATATTGGTGTAAGATAGACATGCTTTGACTTTATGCATGTGCATGTATTGTAAAAACCATATTGATTAGAATTTTTCCTGGACATACAGTATTTGTGAATGCAAAGAGAGGCTGTTGTGCATGCAGTGAATCCACACTAGATATGTGCAGTTGAAATCCTAATGCAGGGAAGACCTTATTTAAACAAAAAAAAAAAAAAAAAAAATCATCCAACATCTTTGGCCTCAGCTGCTGTGGGGATTCAGTCTCTTCAGGAAATGAAAATGCTACCTTGGAATTGTCATCATATTGAGAGTTAGCCAACCTTTGACCTTGTAATACCCCACAGCTTCTCTATTTGTGACCTGCTGCATGCTCTTAGAAAGTGAAACCATCAGGGAGGATCTACTGCTCACATCATCATTCGCAGAACACCTAATAGTGGATTTACCAAGGTTAAACCTCCTGTGAGATTGCAGCCACCGTGACCTGCAATACTGAGTTTGCATCCACTCACGCAGAAACATGCACACACTCACAGACACAAAGTAGAAGACATTCCTGTACACACATTGCATGTGAGCAACACATACAGATACACCCTTTTTTTTATTTTTATTTTGCCTTTGAAATAACATTCTACATGAGCAAAGTCACTGTAACCTGAATAATGTATAGCTATTACATCGTGTCAAAGTCAAAATGTTTAAAAAAAAAAAGGAACAGCAAGATGTTAATATAACTGCAAGAATACAGTCACTGCATCTCATGTGCATGAGACTGTTACAGAGACAGACAGGGGAAGTGGTAGCTTTCCTCTGTATTGTTCCCTGTATTTACAGCCTGATTGGTGCCTACCCAGGCGTCTTACAGCTGAGCGCAGCACATGAGGGAATTAGCTAAGTGTCTGCTGTGCAGCGTAAGTAAAATATGTCGCTGCTTGTCTTTATAACATTTTTAAAACTGATCACATGGGTGTGTTTGTGTTAGCCATCATGGCCACAGATGCACAGCAGAAACAAATGTATACCCCCAGAGCCGTCTTTTCTATAATAGTGAATGGTTTTGAAAGATTTAAAAATACTAATAATTTATGCTGGTTTTAGAGATATGTACGTGTTCTTAATTACTTATCTGGTAAAATAGTAAGAGAAATGTGTTTCATTTTGTATTTTGAAAAAATTGTTTCCTTTATCCTAGCGACTGTAAATGTATTGATATATCTGCATTTATTTAACAGCTTTAAAACATGGAACGATGTTTAACATGGATAGTCAGATTTATATACATTAAAGGTGTGAGAAGTTAACTCACTACATTATTTCAGTAGTATTTAAAAACAATAACGTGAATAAAAAAAAAAAAAAAAATTTCTCCTGATCATACTTACGAAAACATAGCGCTGTTTTGTTGGGTGTCGGTTTAAAGTTTAATATGATTGCATCCCACCCTTGGTACATTTTTTTCAAGGAAAGAGTTCCTGTACAGCTTCAGTATAAGCTATAATGTTCCAATAAAAGAGGACAACAGAAGACGTACTATCAAGTCTCAGTGAAAATGCTTTGAAGTTAGTGTTTTTTCTGTCCCTCTTAAGTGTAATGGTGGTCTGAATACACCAACCCACAAGGCTGAAAATCACAATCAGCATCTGAGCCACAGCAATCACTTCTCACAGAAAGATTGCAAGCTGAATTAGATTACATCACTTTCAGGCCAGGCATCTAATCTTAGATTAAAGTAAAAAAAATAAAAGAACAATCTCTGGTTTCTTTCTTACATTTTCTTTTTCTGGTTAGTCTTTGTGCTTTCAAGGTCTTGTGTCATTCTAAGTGTTTAACCAACATGCCAGTCGTTACCCATTTCCCACCTCCATGCTTTACAGGAATGCTGTCATGATGTTTGATGTTTATTTGACCAGCTTTTACCGTGGTGTCTCTACTTGCAGCTGATTGGCCTCCCACAGCCCTGCTGGTTTACCTCTTAAACAGTTGTGGGAGACTTCTTTAAAGTAGACAAAACAATCATAGCAATGCTGGGTACATCCTGGCTTTGACTGATATGTCAAACAAGACGGACTTGTTTTTGTGCTTTTGTTTTAAGGGTCTACTTGTAAAACGAAGCAAAAAGAGCAATTTTGTCTGCCGTCATGAACAATGAAGCATTGGTAATAACCACTGACTCAGAGGGGGCACATGGTGTCTGTCCTCATATTCACCAGCAGCCTTCATGCTGCTTCATGTGTTTGTAAGAACTAGGAACTTGATGTGTCTGAAAGAGACACACAAACACGCGTAAACCATTAAACTACAATATAGTTGCATTTTAACAGGACCAGCTCCTTTACATCACAAGTGACATGCAATGTTTTTTTGCTCCCCCATCACACAGATGACCTGTGATGGTCAGGTCTGTGTGTGTGTGTGTGTGTGTGTGTGCGTGTGTGTGTGCGTGTGTGTGTGTGTGTGTGTGAGTGTGAGTGTGAGTGAGTGAGTGAGTATGCCTCTACACTGTAATAAGGTTTGCCTAGCCAAGCGGAAGTGTCAGGGTGAAGATGCCTGGCTCATTAGGTACCATGGCAGGATAATGTATGAACAGCGCTTGCTTATGTTCACACAGGTAGAGAGAGTGAGCAAGAGGGAAAGGCGGAAGCAGCCATTGTTCTTTCTTTTCTCTCTTCTCTCTTCCTCGTCTCTCCTCAATGCCTCCTCCTCCTCTTCATTCCTTGCTGCCAGGTTCTTCTTTGTGTGTGCACGCCTGGGGATATTTAGGCTCCCTGGTCACATTATGCCCTGTTCTTTGATGCAGAGCTGCCACTCCATGGGTTTATACCATTTATTCATAAATTAATTTATTTATTGGTTTATTAAATTTAATTCATTGCATCTTGCATGATGCTTGTATTGTGGCTCTGTTGCTCGATTGACAGGTTGCCAGTCATGGTAAGATTCCATATCCCATTGGCGTCATGCAGCAGCACGTTGCTAATTGAGTTGAATGCGTAGCTCGTCTCTCCTCAGTGAATCCATCTGTCGCCGTCTTGTCATCAGTTTGTTCGCACTTGACAGGTTCCAAGTCGGTCTTTGTGTGTTTAACTGTGTGCTTCTGTGTAGGTGTGCTGTGTGTTTTTATTTATGCAAAGGACTGCATGCGTGTGTGTGTGTGTGTGTGTGTGTGTGTGTAGTACAGTTCCATATAAAATGGGCAGCTGCCTGGGGGCCCATTCTCTGTATTGTGCTCGTTGCCCCACTGTGTCCCACAGAGAATGAGCCCTCAGCCAGCCACACTTTATATGACATTGTCCACTGCAGACACAAACAGGCACACCACATCTCAGTGGTAATGCACAGACACAGTGCATAATGATCAGCAATAAATTTCAACCTGTGAATCATAGAGGTCATGGATGACACATGAAATCTTTAAGAGTTATTTTTTTGGCTAATGCAGCTTTCCCCAGCTCCAGCCTCACAGCTGTAAGAGGCCCTTGACATGGCAGCTCATCAATAGTTTATGAGGTTACAAAGGAATACATGGGGGATGATGATATGATTAATAAGCCTTGTGTCAGGTTGCCTTTGTTTAGGTTCTGCCTCCATGGAATTGGCAGAGTAATTGGAGAGAAATGGAGAGAAAGGGTTACTGTGTCATGTCATTTGTGTATGAAGCACATGGTCGTGTAAATGTGTGCTTTTGGTGCAGATTGATATTGGTCTGATGCTGCAAAGAAAGTGCATTTGAAAGACAATGTGTCTGTGTGATGTGTTCTTTTCATCTGTAGATAGATGACGTCCACAGTGTGTTTTACTGCTGCACCTTCATCAGTCTTTCATCGCTGCTGCCAGCCTCTGTCTTCCCACCGCTCTGTTCTCTCAAAGTTGTGCGTGTGAGAAAGATAGAAAGAGAGACATAAAGAGAACGCAATGTGAGAGGAGGAGAAGGTGTGCATTGCCGTGTACATTGATGGCACTTCACACAGCAGCGTGTGTCCTGGCTTTGATACAGCACGAGTGTGCTGTAAGGCTAGAGCGAATAAAGACAGTGCGCTGTTTGAAAGAGGAGGTTCACTGTGCTGCTCTGTCAGCAAGCTTTGGGAGGAGATTCTGTCTGGAGGAGAGCGTTGAATATTTTGCGGGCCCTGAGTGTTTCTCGATACCTCCAGAGGCAGCTCTTCTGTCTGCCTGTGTGTGTGAGCAATTGTGTCTCTCGGTGATTGTGTACTTAGAGTATGTGGGAACCAACTCCTTACGCGCTACAAATGAGCAGCTGCCTTATCATCAATCCCGCCTTTCACGCTTATGTGAACTTTATTATAACAGATATTTGCACACGTACATACATGTGTGCGCGCACACACACACACACAGGTGCACTCTTTCATCCAAACTGCCACAGCTGAAGAGCAGTTGCATCAAAGGCAGCTGTCTCTCATCGCACTTTATCTCAGTCATCTTTTCCTCTCTTACTCTTTCTCGCTTCTGTCACTTCACACATTTTTCTTCTCTTTGTTTCCTACCCAATCTCTTTCTCACCTTTGCCTCTCTCTGCTCTATCTAGCTGCCAGGGAGATTCTCCTTCAAAGAGAAGTGATGTTTTTTTGTTTTATATTCATCTCCCATTTCTGGAGAGTTCACTTTTTTTGAAATGCCGCCACAAAGGATCCATATCACAAGTTCTCCTCTGTCCACCAACCTGTAAAACTCAGTACCACCCCCCACCCAATCCATCAGAGAGCAGCAGCCAGCCTCACCGACTCCTGCCTCATTTCTCATAAATTAGTCTTACCTCTCACACACTTTCTCTTTGTTTCTTGTTCTTACTCATTCCATTCTCCACATGCCCTCTCCCGCCTTCCATCTCTCTCTGGTCCTCACATTTCATTTTTCTTCCTACAAATGCCACACAGCAGTCCCTTAAGAAATGTCATTTCTGTCTTCTCCTTTTGTTCTGTAATTTCTCCATGTCCCTCCTTTTCTCTTGGGAATTCATTTATCGTTCGCTGTTCTTCTGTCCCAAGCTCTCTGATCTCTCTGTCTCAGTCTCCCTCTCTATGTCTGTCTCTTCGTCTTTGTCTTTGACACTCCCCCACTCCATTTCTCTTGTTTTTTTCACTCTCTCTTTTATTCCTCTATTCTGCTCTTTCACACAGTTATTTGACTGCAATTCTCAAATGCCACATTGGCATAAATATTAGATTATTTATTTTATGCCAAATTATAATAAGTAAACTGAAGACAAATTAGGATGTTGGTGGTATACCGTGTAGGTCTATTATTTTTTCTATATCCGTTTTTAAATTTGTGTAAATTTGTGTCTCCTGTTGGATCCTGCTGGATATCACTGATCAAGACTGCATCTACATTCACCTTGTATGGCCAGCAAGCATGGAAAGCAGTCATTTTAACTCAGAACAATTGTCAGCTTTCTTTCCCCTCGGGTAAGGGGGGGAAGAAAGGTTTCTCTCAGGCAGACGTTAAGATCTAGCTTGGATGCTTTAGAGAAGCTTGGTAAGATTCATTACAGAATGCTTCAAATTTCATTCAGATTCGTCTGTGCAGGGAAAAGCATCACATGCTGCACACATGCTCCCAGATGCTCAGACAACCCATTTGTTAGGCCTTTGACAGTCAAGCTGGCCAGATGAGAAGATGCAGAGCTTATTGTTGATGTTAAAATACATTTGTCAGATTTGTCTGGGCCAGATTTGTTCAAATGCGGTTGACCAGATTGTTTTTGTTGTTGTTCCTCACATTTATCCTAGTGGTGTCCTAGAGATGTTTTTTTTTTTTTTGGTAAATACTGAGAAGATCGGCAGAAAGAAAAAACTTGATCATGAGCTCTGTTTACTGTTTGAATGTGTATGATATTTAATTGCTATTGTTTGCGGTCATTAGAAAATTGCATGCAATTCTACTCTACATGCACTGCTATGGACTTCTTGGAATTTAAAAATGCAGTAGAATAAACTGTGTGTGGCCTGCTGTAACATAATGTCTCCTGTGTCTGTCTCTAAACCTGTTTTAGTTAAGCCAGACTTGACTATTCCCTGATGGAGCTCAGAGAGAAGATTCCACTTCCACAGTTCTCTGGCGTATAGGCATGCAGGCACTTGTGTTCCATCAAAATGCTAATAATATCATCTGCAATATCCAGTGCAATATTATTGTAGTGCTAATTGGTGAAAAAAAATGTTGATGGAAGCACCTGCCCACCCAACTACTCAATTATTTTTAATTACAGTGGCTGTAATAAAAGGGAACAAATTGTGTAATGATCAATGTTTCTTCAGTGAGGTGACAGTTTTGCTCTTATTTGCTTTAGCCGTGTGTGGCTCATTTAGATGGCAGGGAGATACTTGTTTGAGTCGGGCAGTGCTAAGTGAATGTGGCCCTCAGGAGGAGAACTTCTCTCCCCTTGGTTTTATGCAGCATGATTTATTCATCACACCTCAGGTCTGTAGAAGTGGTCCTTAGGCGGTTCACATGTGCAGTGCACCACCAAACCTGCTTGTGGTTTCACTCTCGAGAATGTTGCTTTGTCATACATGTCATAAAGGAGCAAATTGAGGAGTATGCATGAATATAATAGCACAAAAAATCGAAGATTAATTGAAACCAAATGAGAGAGAAAATTTGTTATTTGAAAACAATCCTTGTCTTCCAAATTGTCAAGTTAACTTTTTCAGCAGCAGTGGCTAGTGAGAGGGGGGAATTAATAGCATCTTTTTAGGAGTTTTTTCCTATTATGTGTCAGTTTGTATGGCTGTCTTCAAAGTGATAATGCTCCCTGGCTGTTGCCCCCTGAGGACTACTCCATCTTATTAACTTGTCTTGGGAGACAGGGCTGCCATGCAGCCTGCTTTACTGCCTGCAGGGCTCAAGAAGGACCACTAAGTCCTGCGCTGTTTGCTTCTGCTCCAAACATTCACCTCTCATTGTATTTCTTTGTACTCACCTGGATGTGAGCTCACCCCAACCTGTTGAGGTAGATGGCCACCCGAACTGAACCCAGTTCTGCTCAAGGTTTCTTCTGATAAAGGGAGTTTTTCTTCCCCACTGTCTTCGAGTGCTTACTTATTAGGGATTTGTTGGGTTTGATTTAGCACTATTCAAGTAAAAATTAATTGAACTGAGCTTGAATATCCACTGAAACAAGAAGGGGAACAATTACAGTCAAGAAACAATGATTAAAAATAATAGGTTTTTTTATGGTGGATCATCTCTCCCGTCGAGATTGTTTGACTGTACAGCGTTGTTAATGTGGAGTTTAAGAGGAGAGACCCAGTTAAGCGGAGCATGTTGTGAGTAGAGGTGCATCAGTCCTTTTTTTCTCCCAATGCAGAATCCAAGTATAGATGAAATACTAGCACTCTGTCTGCCAGATTTAAAATTGCTATACTGCACTGTGCAGACTCATTTTTGTGTAATTATGCATGAGGCCAGAGATTGCAGTGATACTAAAAACTGAGTTGGCAACCTGCCCTGACTGAATAAAAGTAACTGATAATTCATCTATCCATCCATCCATTATCTACCGCTTATCCTGGGACATCCAGGGCCGTAAGGGGCCGGAGCCAATCCCGGCTGACTTGGGCGAGAGAGGAGGTACACCCTGGAGAGATCACCAGTCTGTTGCAGGTGTCCGTTAGTGGAAACCCTACATTTTTGATAACATTTACAAGGAAATGCGAACCAGTCATGTCATTGTCAATACAATGTCAGTATCCGCACAGGGACCGGTCTCTTTTATGAGCACCGTATAACAAGCATCAGACCAACACAACGTAATATATGCGGAGTCCTGAGGTCAATCCCAGTTGTCTTCACATAGAAAAGCACTGAGTTTTTATTGATGATTTAAGTGGATAGAGGAATGTGCAGGAGGTAGGCCTGAGGGCAAAAAAATAAGAGAAGGGAAGATGTATGGATATGCATATGAATGGATCCTTGTTTCTACACAGTGTAAACCAAGAATTTTGACATATGGAGAAGAACAGTCAGATACGTCTTTTGCTGCATTCCACCTAGAATTGTCCTTGGTGCCTCTAGAGCTTATCTGACCAGTCGATGTGACTGTTTTTCTACTTCTTGATCAGGCACTTTCTGAGTATATGCTTTCATGCTACAAGTTTGCTTTCTCTTGTCAGGGCCACGGTGTTGTATGTACAAAGAATATGATTGTCACAAATAGAAAAGAGGAATTATGAGTCATGCATCAACCTCAAAAACTCAGTTCAGCAGCAAGTAGTCGAAAATGCCTTAAATGGCTATTTACTTTTCTTTTTTTCTGAAAATGTTAGCATGCATTAGCATATTTTTCCCTTTTCATATGGGCATTTTTCATATTGCCACTTACTGTATAATACAACATAACTCACATAACGCACATGCTTTAATCTGGTAATGAGGTTAAAGTCACATTCTCATAAGCTTGGTAATTCTCACACATAAAGGTTGACTGAAATGACACCACATATGGATGGAGAACTGTCACACAGCATTGCATTTAAAGTCGTGACATATACAAGCAAACCTCCTCACTGCTGTTTACTCAATGCTGAGCTGAGTTTGTATTTCCTGAGAAAATCAATCTTAAAAAGATTTACCAAATGTAGACAAATTAGCCAGCGTAAATTAGCCAGAGCATATTCATTATGCGTATCTCTCAGTGGAATACAGCATACACTGCAGAGTCTTTATTGTTTAACAACACTATCATAAATGTAATCATATATTTTATTCTCAAGTCTCTGACTTTGTCTTTTAACTATATCATTGTCTGTACAAACGTGGAAGTACACATTTAAGCATTAAGAAATGACTGTCTTCAGTCTTAACCGGGATATTCCATTTATTTTAGATAACTTAACCTCACTTTGTTTCTCCATGAGCTAATTTTTCAAACCACTTCCTCTCCTGCCCATGTTCAGCTTCTGTGTTATTGTCCTGTCTTTCATGCATCAATAGATGGATTATTATACATCCTTATTTGTAATTGGAGGGCAGGTTAGACAAGAGGATAATTAAAATAGTGTGTTGCTGCTCCATCTATTTTCTGTTACTGTTTAGACGTGTGTGGCTTGGTGTGTTTCCGTGCCCTCCTTTGTCCTCCAAGGTAATGTTGTTGATGGTGGCACTTAGTGAAGACACACAGTCTTGCTGACAAACACACACACCGACACTCCCACATACACGGTAATGGAAGAACTCAATGATCTGCCATAGCAGATGCAGCTGTTCTAAATTATAATGTCATCGTAGTTTATATACTGTATATTTGGGATGTTTAACATGACAGGTAATATTGATTAGTTGATTGGAAAATTGAAACTATTTTGCCATGTGATGTCATTTTTGAAGCAACACTCCAAACATAAGCTGGTTTCAGATTTTGCTACTTTTACATAGATGCAGAATAATATGTTCATTAAAAATTAAAGATAGTAATTACAGCCAAAAACCAACTTACTTGCATTTTTGTGGGTCCGATTCTAACTTGCATCTTCAACTCGATTTAATAAATGCTACAAGATAAAAACCACAAAAGGATTTTTTCCCTTTTGGAAGGCTCACAGTAACAGTGGAGATAATGTTGGAGCTCAGACAAAGGGCAGTATTGCACAGGCTGACAGGTTGGGTTCCCAGCTGGCAAAGGCTGACCATACTAGGATAGTAGTATTGCCTCCAGCAACAGGAAAATTGGAACAACTGTGGCAAAGTCATGGATACAACAACCAAGGCGTGAGCAGGGAGCCATGTGTTTGTTTCCATGAGTCTGGAGGCCAGTCCTCATTATGGTGGCTGGTAAAATATTACAGTTCAGCTGACACTGTCTAAGTGAATTGTCCAGAGCAGTTTTGACAGCCAGTGGAAGGCTGGGCTAGATTATGATGGATGATGACAACAGGGGTGGTGCAGAAGGAACAGTGATGTGTTTTGTTGCTCATGCAAGAACTAATGCATACGCCTAATGTGGGACCGTTTCCGTGATGGTGTGCAAACACACACTTGGCAATGGAGATGCCTGACGGGTATGTTAAAATGTTTTTCAAAATGATGCTGCAATTTTTCATACCCACAGAATTCATCGAGGACCATGTCTTCGCTACCCTCACAACCCCAAAAGTTCTTATAACTCTGAAACTACTTTTTTTTTTATGAAAAGAAGGAAAAGTGGTCATTTTTGCTGTTTACCATTCCATTTACTTTTGTGATACGCTGTGTGTTAGTCACGCTTTTTGGTTGTCGAGTTAACCAAAGCCAATTAGATTTCATTGCTTTCTTGTTTTCCTATCAGTACAGTTTTATTTTATGAACTTGAATCGTTCCATTAAGCGAAGAAAAATGAATCATTTTCTTGATATTAAGTCGATAGCAGTTTTAAAAGCTTCGGTTTTCTTTTTCAATAGAAAAAAAGGCATTGCAACATTATTAAAGACAATCAAAAAAAAAATGTTGCTTTTGTTTTTATTTTTTTCTGTGGAAATTGAACAGCTGCACAAGACTGCTGACTACCACATGCTGTCTTTTCATTTCAGAGGTCAGAATAATGCTAACACATTAAACACCCAGCTTGCACTGTGTACACATACAGTGTTAAAGTCACAAGAAGTGTTCACAGCACTGTACTAGGCATATGTATGTATGTAGCAAGAGGAAATGAGTCATCTGTGTAGGTCTAGCTTTTATCACATGGCCATTTAGGGTGAGCGTGAGTAATGGACACTAGCACTGGAATCTAAAAAGACTAAATGTGGATCCTGTTCACATGAAACACAAGTGAACACTCTTTAATAGCGTATGATTGACCAGACAATTCACCTACCTACTACAAAGCTTTTTTTTTCTTTCTGTTTACCTTTGTTTCTTCTTTCTATCTATGTGCCCGAGGATCCTGTTCACAGTATTAGATTACTTGAAGAAGTTGGCACAAAGGGCATAGAATTTTATTTCTCCTGCCCTTCCTTGGAGCAGATGGGACAAGGAGAACACTTCATCCCCAGGTTCACTGGTCCTTTGACTTCTTCTGGCGTGGCCAATCCATCTCCCAGTAGTCACTCTAGCTTCTGGGTTCTTGCCCATTCTCCTTCTCTCTTGTCCTCCCTCCAAACACTGACTCATTCACTCATCTCCCCCTTCTTGCCCCCCCCCCAGTCCCTCTCATCCACTCTCCTCTTCGCAATTTGGCCACCAGGGAGGTGTGTGGCACTGGAGCAAGCATTATTGATAGAGCATCTGTTTAGACATGGTGCAGGATCTGTGGCATGTGGGCGAGCAGCTGGGGGTTCGAGCAAGGGAGACATTATGTCATATTACATATCTTGATATGTCTCGTTCCCTTGTATGCATGCCCATTTCACAGGCACACTCTCCCACAGACACTAGACATACAAACACATGCCACCACCAACCACACCAAGATATGGTAGTTTCCGCCTTATTTGAAAATGTGAAAACCAGGCTGGTTCTTTGAATAATTTATGGACTGTGTGTTAGAAGTTGTCTAATGTCATAACTGTGCAACAGCAGTAACAAAAGTCAGTTTTAGAGGCAATTTCAGACCTGGGAGCCAGAGGCGAATATTCTGGCTTTATTGGGGCAGCTAGACAGACAGAGCAGCCCCATCCAGATAATCACCACACATCTCTTCTAGATGGCCAAACTTGTCAAAGCTCATGCAGCACGCTGCCAATAGATTTTCACAGCTTGGCAGCTGATAAAACAGAG
Organism: Mastacembelus armatus; assembly: GCF_900324485.2. Classification (NCBI taxonomy): domain Eukaryota; kingdom Metazoa; phylum Chordata; class Actinopteri; order Synbranchiformes; family Mastacembelidae; genus Mastacembelus; species Mastacembelus armatus. Next base: position 9,185,239 of record NC_046646.1, read on the forward strand.
GATTTTATGGTATTTTGTGCTGCACAAAAGCATGTATTTTTATGATGCCTCATAATCAATGTATGGCAATATTTTCATCAGTTGTACGCCTTCTTTTTTTGCAGTGTGGTGTTCTGGTGTTTCCCTGTGCTTGATTACATATAATGGTTGTATTTTAACAAAACATATAACTGAAAAATAGACATAAGATTAAGCTAATGGGCTAACTACCTAAGCACACAATTGAATGAAACATGTAATAACATCTAATTATGTAGACACCTGTCAACAGAAAACTACAAATTCTGCTTTCATTTTAAGGTAAGATAAGAGAAACTTTACTAATCCCTGAGAGGAAATTCAGGAGTTAGTTTAATATGCTCATGCTAGTGCGACTTGCTTTACATTTCTTCTTATCTAATAGTGAGACCTTTTTTGAAATAGTCCCTTTTCTTCCACTATCAGCTCTGTCCATTCTTAACAACCACTTGTAGGTGTGTTTGGCCATTCGCTTATGATGACAGCACTGGTGTCCCATGGAAAAGTGAGATAGATGCAAACCTACTGTGGGTGTTTTTCATTGCAGACATTTTGGCATGTCATAACAGGAAAAGTACTGGTGTAATTAATGACACTTATTAATAATGGCTGCATTCCAGTTAGGTGTTCAGTGTCCAGGGTCCTGCTATTGTAAAATCATTAATGTAATTTGTTGTTTGTATGACAAGTCAAACAGTGTACTGTGGAAACAACATTCATGGGTCACTTGCACTTCTGACTTTCAGTTATTTTGCTTGATTAGACTTTCACACCAGTCAATGATTGATTGACATCTCACTAAACACCCCGCTAGTTTTTATTACCCGTTACTGCAACGTACCTGTATTACAGTTCTTATTAATAGAAATAATCGGTGACCTCACAATGTTCACAGCCTGTAATACACTGTGATTGGGTGACATGTCCCTGACTGTTTGTATTTGTATAATTCAGTTAGGTGTATGAAGTTTGGTGAGCCTACCAGACCAGAGAAGCTCAGCCTTTGCAGCAACGATATACATGTATATAAATCTATTCACTTATTCCCTTCAAGATGAGCTTTGTTTCCGTGGATGCCTGTGTAGAGCTAGTGATGCTGGCCCTTGTCGCTACGAGCATAAACAAAATTCTGCAAACAATTAATTGACTGAATTTCACTTTTTCAAAACTGACTAACATCAAGCAAGAATTGCTTAAATTTCCTTCTCTTGACTATTGTGGTAATGACTACAGATGTAACTACAGTACTTTTGCTAACTTACATACCACAACCTATTAAGAACAAGACAGTAAAAAGACAGTATCTTCTGAAAATATATATTTGTATATATTTCCAAGAATAATATCGTATGTTATTGATTGGTCTTAACCACTTACCTGTAGGTAAGGAAAATTTCAAGTACCTGTACACAATTTTGTATATTTTTACCACACTTGAGGCCCGTCTGGTGCATCTTGGTTCTCAAGGGAATAGCTTCATGTCTTAAGTATGTAAATGTGCACACCTGATCTCTGTTTTGAGTGGCAGAGATCAGGTGTGCACAATCATTTCATCAAATTGAAAAGCTGTCATTTTAAGCAGACTTTACTGAAAAGGTGCAGGTGCAGGTCCATATAAAGAGTCTAGTAATTTTACCTCTTTATCTTCAGCCTAGCCTGCTGTCTTCATATGTTGGTTTTAGACTTTTCTGCCTTTAAGTATTTTATTAGATCATGCCATGTGTGATTATGTGGAGGTAAATGTTAAACTTTGTCTAATAGTCCTGGAATGTCAGTAATATGCAATTCTGTCTTCATGTCTGTCCTGGCCCATGCTGACTCTCAGAATCATTCATTATATTTTAATTCTTCATTTATACCAACTTTGCATTTGCACAAAAATTCCAAATGAAAAAACAAGAAATTGTTTTTAGAAAGTCACAATTTTTCATTGGAGGTTGATTGAACTGATTTTTTTTCTCATGATCACGTTACAAGATTTGCATCTACCACTTCTCATTTAAATTCCGCTCAATTTCCTCTCCAGAAGAAAGTACCTAAAACCAAACTGTGTGTGCGTGCGTGCGTGCGTGCGTGCGTGCGTGCGTGCGTGCGTGCGTGTGTGTGTGTGTGTGTGTACAGAGGAAAGAAACTAATTAATTTATACATTTCATTTTAGATGGGAAGCAACAATAAAAAGCCTTTATGCACCAAAGTTACAAAACAGTGACTGGCCCTCCTTTAATTGTGTATCATAAATGTTCAAATGGTGGCTGATTTAGCTCAACCACAGAGACGACAGGCTGTTATTAGAGGAGACAGGCTTTTATTTGTAATTTCCCCTGCTTTATAAGTAAGTGTTTCTCCAAATTTTACAAAGTAGCCTCCATGTTCTCTGTTCTGGTTTCTTTACTGTTGTATTCAACTGTCTGCCTTCCAGCAATTCAGGGTAAATAATCCCTAAACCTTTTCCTAGAAGGCTTTTATTGTGGAGGAGCTGCAGGAAGTATCGATTTCTTTAACCTTATCTAAATATGAAGAAAAAGCCTCTTAGTAAAATCACTCACCTTCAGTTAGAGAATCTGAAAAATATTTCTTAATTATTCTTAAGAGCATCTGTTATGTTATTGTACTACTGTTGAAATTTAGCCAGTCCCACCATCTGTGTATACAGATTGATATAATATTAGTTCATATCATGCAATTTGCAACTTTCTCAACTTATATACATTTGTCTAAAATGTATGTAACTCTTACATGGAAGTGACCAGTTGTCCACTTAGCTCTGACCATGGCAGCCCAGTTTAGAAGCTGTCCTCACACTCTTAGTGGTCAGCTATGGGTTTTACTGCCAAGGACAGAACTGTCTTCTATGCCATTTGTTGTGTGTGACCTTTAAGATGATGAAGCACGGGGAGAGTGACCTCTGGCAGGATTTGTTCAAAGAGCAGCCTCTTGGTAATGGGGGGTCCAGAGTCTGGCAGCCTGCTGTGGGATTGATCAGCCCCTTACTCAAAGGCCAGATACAGAAAGCCAAGCCAGAGGAGAAGGCCATGGAGGACGTGGAGCCATCCTCTCCTTTGAAGCCCTCTCCAATACCTCAGCTGCTTCAGTGCATGAATAAACAGATTCTGTAAAAGCTGCTCTTCTGTCCTTTCCGTCTTCTGTCCTCTCCTGGATGAGCTAACAGTGCTATTGCTGCAGATTGAAAGATATGAGCAGAGGTCACAAAATCCTTTCTCTCTTTTTTGTCACCTTTCCAATCTTCCTTTTCTCCTTCCTCTTTTTTTTTTTACCTTGCTCTCTCTCTCTCTCTCTCTCTCTCTCTCTCTCTCTCTCTCTCTCTCTCTCTCTCTCTCTCTCAGGTTCTCGTGAATACTTCCTGTGCTCTAGTCGTGTTGCACAAGATTAAATCCACTCATTTAGAGCTCGCATTGCTTCCACAGATGTCAGCTTTGAGATTGAAATGAGCTTGCCTTGTGCAAAGAGGCTGAGTTAAAAGGAAAATTCAGAGAGGGGAAGAGAGAAACTAAACAGGGATGCAAAGTCTTTTCAGTTCCGTAAGTGTAGCCAGAGTGTGGGTGTGTGGTTGACCAAGGGCTCAAATGAATGTGGAAATGCTATACCACAATCATGCCTTATACCTATGGGAAGAAAAAAAAAAACATTTGTTGCTACCTATTGTTATCAATCACTTGATTTTAGATATATCGTTATATGTTGATTTAATGGCAACCGGTGTTTGCATTTCAGCATCAGTTTTAACACAATTATACTGAGTGTTTTCTGTCACTGGCACCGCCTCAAGTGACCAAAGCCAGTGCTATTATCATAAAACACATTTTCAATTTCTAATATATTAATAGCTTCAGTCTTAAATGTGCTGTGTAAGGTTGCACAGCTGAAGAGCTTTGCACCTCAGTTTCAGGTTGTCCATCTAAATTTAGAAGAATACCTCCCAGAGCTTTGAGAGACGGTACATTCGTGGTTACCCTCTTACATTTATGCTAATATGAGATCATAACCTTACTTTAACCTTCCTACCTGTTCCATTGAAAGAACCGACGTAAAAGACAAACACAAATCATTGAGACGAATAACTTCCAACAATGACATAAATAAGCTGCAGTTATGGCCATCCATGGAGCTTTCTCATCTATGCTAATCACTGCCTAAAGGCATTGATGAAAGGATATTCTGAAGCTCTTAAGATGCTGTGCTGTGTTCAGTTTATCGTTTGATTATATGCCCAATTATAGTGCAAGTAAGCAATTAAATGAAGCGTGGATGTTGTGAGCATATTCTGTCTGCAGTTGAACTATGCTGCTATACTCTGAGCACCCAACAGCTCTCATTTTGTGCCTGTGTCTGCGAGAGAGACGTTTGATGATAGAGTGTTGGCGAAGCAACGAAGCCTGTCTTGATTACAAGGGTCAGTAGTATCAGAATGACATCATTGTGCATCGCTCGATGAGTCCATGATGTCATGATTTGAGCACCCGTGCGTGTGTGTGTGTGTGTGTGTGTGTGTGTGTTTGGGAGTGTGCATAAGGTGGAGAAAGGAAAAGGCTTTCTTTCAGAACAGTACTCTTCTTCACCGTTACACCATAACAGCATCTGTAAAGTAAACACAAGTGGCAGTTCCGCCTCTAAGCATTTGGCTCACTCAATGAAAGCAATCTCTACTAAATGGTAATGGGCCTCTGCAAAGTGGCATCATCAGTGTTCTTCATTTCAGATGAACTGCTACTGTGTCACGCCTTTAAATATACCCCATGCTTAAATATTAATAACAATCTGGCCATACGGGCAATGAGAGGCCTAATTCACTTAAATCAATTTTACTTTGCAGCCTCTTTGCACGTAATTCAGTGCTTTAAAGCCTTGTTGTTTGCAGAGGATTATTTTGATTAAATGCTTTTAGTCCCTGTGTGAATTCCCCTGCAGAGGCTCTGGTGGGAGGTGTTGACATCGCCAACATCCTGCCAGGTTTTCTATTCAGACCAAAAACTGTTCCCCATGTACAAACTTTTGAGTGATCTTCTTCTCCATCTCTCCACATTCACTTGCTACTTATTATTCCCCTTTCTGACTCTTCACTTTCGTCAGGAATGAGAAATGCTAATTAAGTTTAATGAAATTGATATCTATATCAATAGATCAGAAAACACAAAAGGTGCATATCTGTTTCATTCATTTCAAATCCCATGTTGCTTCACACCTCAAAAGAAATTCATCACAGTGCCTCAAAGCCTTTTGGAACGGCTCCTGCCCCCACCTCCCACTGCCTCCTTCCTGCATTGGTTGTTACTGTATGTGATAGAAATTGAGACATCTATTAAGCTCAGCCTATTGCTTGGCACAAAAGAGTCTGACATTCTTGAATGAAGAATCCCCTTGTGGTTGAAACCTTTGGATCTCATTACACCCATCCTCCATTTGTATTAAAGGAATTCTATCAGTGTGAGCAATTATGTTCAGGTTGGTTTTGCACAATTTTCTAACTCATGTTCTAACCACTTATCTTGCTGGCTTGCTGTCATACCCTCAGCAATGTTTACCTAACCTTGCTTGTATTTCTCTCTGGCCTGTTCATCTGTAACTACTTACCACTGTGTGTATTTCAGCATATGAGATGTGCTGCTGTCTAAGTCCACACAAATACCATATGTCTTCAGGCAAGTACAATGGCGCCATGAAGAGATGGGGGGATAACGCTGGCTAAAGCAGAGGAGCTCTGTCACCGTCCCAGTGGTTATGACTGTTTTGTTCTCGCTTGGTCTTTGTCACTGTTTGTGTATGTGTGTTTGTGTGGGGGAATGTGTGTTTGTGCTATGGATTTCACCCAGCAAAATTGGATTACTCCAAGAGAGAGAACATTAATTTTTCCATCACCTTATCATGGATAGAGGTCCCTACATCGATTATGTTAGGTTCACGGGAACTTTTTCAAACTTAATTTGATTGCAGCCACAGTGAGAAATTAAACAAAGACGAAAAGAGGATATTTCTAATTTGCTCAGAAAACAAATATAACGTCTGACCATATAGCCCTTCCAGCATGCACTGTAGGCTAGATGTCTGCATGGATCCACCTGGTTTTTTATTAACTGAGACCCAGCTCATGGCATGAGTCCAACCAGGTCCAAATTATATTAAGTCTAATCGGATCCAGTTCTGTTTTTACAATTACCTGTTTCACTGCTTTTTTCAGCTTTTGCTGCTTGTTAATTACTTGTACATCATGGAACTGCTACTGCAGGTGTCATCTCTCAGTAGTCAGTCTGTGTGGGTCAAAGGCATCATGGATCACGTCTAATTATTGTCAGTTTTACTTCACAATGTCTTTGGGTCTCTTCTGGATTTGGTCTTTCGAAGATTAATTTATACACATCAGTTTTTCCCTAATTAATCATTACCAACATACAGTGTACTGTGTATGCAAATGAAAATTACAAATGCTATAAAACCATGATTCAGTGTAACTAGTTTATTAGTCGATTCTGCAGTTCCACTGAAACACTGACCTCTGTGCTCTTTCTTAAATGTTACTGGATGATGATGATGATGATGATGGATCAGTTAAGAGGGTTGTGTTTTTTTTTTTTTTTGTTTGTGTATTTTGTGATATTTTGAAAGAGAAAGGACCATAAACACACATAAAAATATACAGAGCGCTTTTTCCTTTGCCAAATGGACTGAGATTATTGGGAACCAGCCCAAGTATTCTCATGTCCTAACAGCCAAAAATAGTTACTATATTTGGCCCGGCAAAGAGTCAGGGTTAAGCTGCATTACTAACATTTGTTTCCAGAGCCCCATGCATCTGTCTGAATCTGAATTACAGGCGCCATTACAAGGTATTTCTAGCCTACATGGAATGTATGAACATGTTTTCAAATTTGTAAAAATTATACAGGTCTCCATATTTCTAGCCTAATAACCAGTGCAAGGACAATGACATCGAAGTGCAATTTGCTCATAAAGGAGCGGTGCAGTACTATATGAGCCAAACAGTATGTGCTTATTTTCCTTTCTCTCTGTCAAAAGGCTGAGTAAGGTGGAATGTATACATGTACTGTGATTAATCTCTAAACCAGCGATGCTACTCATCTAAAACATACTAAATTTTAAACATACTGTATGTTCTAATTTCAGTGGTGCATTAAAAAAATGACTAATCAAATGGGAGCGGTATGTCTAAAGTGACTCCTCCAGTGAAGTAAGTTGTTGGGTAGGTGCGTTTGAATTGACCTCAAAAAGTATTGTTTAGTGCAGAGGAAGTAGTCTGTATTTATCTCCATATTAATATCAGTAATTTTTTAAATATATGTTACCCCTAGTTGATTAATACTATATGAAAACCTTCTTCTTGAGTTTATTAAGTTCTTGCAGCTATATCAAGGAAACAGGGCACAAATGTTAAATCTGTGCCCTCTGATTTGCGAAGTGCTGCACCAGAGTGCAATGCCATTACGCACAGCTGTCCACTATGTTCACTTTGATTAAATCACATGCAGATGACATAAAGCTGCTACTAAATTACCACACAAACCTTTACACACCTCAGACCATTTACAAGGTGAAATACTGTAGAATAAAAATAGTGTCATAATCATGCTTTATCAACATTTTTATTATTACTTTCTCTCATTGTAGCAGTAAAAAAACCACTACCTGTCTTTGTGTACAGGTTTAAAGTGCTCCGTGTTTAGATGCCACTCCTGACTATCCAGACATTCATATATTTTCCTCAAGAAGCCTCTTTCCAGTGGTTGAACTGTTATTGTCCCACAAAGGCACAGTGAGAACACAGAAAGACCCTGGGCTGAGAAAGGGTTCCGACTGGAAACCCTCTTGCTGTGTGGCCACAGAGTTAGCCACTGTTCCACCTAGGACCCATTGTTTTTCTTTTTTTTTTCAGACACCCTAATGTCCTCTAAGAATATGTGTTAGTATGTCAGTGTTACTACTGCGATAGTCTCAGTACAGTATTTCTTCCATAGGTTGTCAGCTGTGATTTCTCTAACTTCACTCTTTTCCATTTGCCAAGTTTAGCTTTACCTGAAAAAGATACAGCTTTAAAAGTTGTTTACCCATTAATGCATAAAATAATCATTTAATAGAGGCCATTCTTTGAAAGGCCCCGATCACATTTCCTGTATTGTAATCAGTTAACTTCACTTTATAGTTTCAGTTTCAGTGAAGTTCTTATGCAGTTCTACATTGTATAGCAATCAAAGTTACAATCTTCCATTTTTTAGCCTTCCTTGACTTTGGTGCTCCTTTTAGCACTTTGTATGGCTCACTGCTTTTAGTCTGCTGTCTTGGTGCTAGTGACTAAAGTGGTAGTTAGTCACCTTCTCCACAGATAATTGCTCATATTCAGTTCTTGCCAGACTGGATCATATAGGAGAAGAGAAATTCACACTTACAGGTATATTGTTCAGCACTAATGAGGATCTTTCATGTCTTAGAGTGGTGGAGAGAGCTGCATTCATTTCAAGTACACACTTGTTGCTATTGAGATATCTATTACCACTGACCACATCACTGCTGGGTGTGTGTTGACAATGCAGATTTGTGTTGCCCAACATGCGCTGAAGGATGTTTTTGCACAAATATTTTATACTTGTAATTGGTGCCTCAGCTTAAATTAAATTAATGAGATGTGAGATAGTACGAGTAAGAGTTAGAGTAGTCATTATATGTAATATGAATGCTGCAAATGTGTGTGTATAGAGACCGGATGTCTCTTTAAGTGGGACAGTAGAAATTGATGGCCAACTATGATAGCTGACCTACATAGAGGCACAGACAAACTAGTTCCCTCAGCGTGCATGCTGAGCCTATTGCTCTGTAGAAAAAGCAGAGGAAGCAGGCATATTGTATGTTACTATAAACATTTATTAAAAATATGCAGTAGATCCATCCATTTAGAAGTTTCTCATAGCTGGGTAGATGTCACTATATATATATAAACATATATATATATATATACTATGTACTGCATTTCATTACACTAATCCCATGCTGGTATAGTAAATAAAAGAATGTATTTTTTCTTTCTTTCTCTTTTGTGTTTTGTTCTGTAGCAAATGTTTCAGTGTTGTGAATCCAACTTTCTGTCACAGTTTGCAGGTTATGAATTCATTCTGAAATAAAATTTTTTGTCCAGAATTTCAGAAAAGATGTCCAAACTCCTTCTAAACTAATAATATCAAATTCACTGTGGCACCATAAAATGATAAAGCTGAGGCATGGAAATAAACAGCCACAATGAAATCTATTTCTATCTAAATCTATCAATTTGCATTTCCACCATTTCTTTCTAATTCTTCTTTGGCCTAGTGATTTATTTTTACCTTGTTATTAAAAACTCCTGTAAGACTTTTCTTAGTAATCAGTAATAAGATGTCCCTTGAAATGTCCAAAGTTCCAGCTGCATATACTAGTTGTGCCCCAATTTTAAGCTTGTTCTTTCTCAAATTTGCTCTTCCCTTATTCTCTTTTCTCTGCTACACATGCCCTATGCTGTTAGAGAGTTCAGGGCGTTAACTGTGTTAAACAGCGGATTAATGCCTGGGGCTCTGGATCTCTAGTAATAGCAGACGGAAATACTGATCAAAGGCCTCTAACTGTGCTGTGGGTGTTCGGACTGCCTCTGTCTGCTTCTCTGCATTACAAGAAGGGGCATGGAGGCTGGGGCACACTGATAGACATGTAGTGCAGGAACTTTCTGTGGACTTATTCTTGATTGGACAGATGAAGGCTTGATCGTGCATAATTAGGGCAGGATAACCAATTCAGTAGGTGAAGTATAGGAGGTGCAGTTGTAGCTGCAGGTGTGCACCTTGTGACCTAGCAGTCAAGCATACATAAATTTTATGTGCTTGTGTGTATTCTGTGTTTGTTTGTGTGTGTGTGCGTGTGTGTGTGTGTGTGTGTGTGTGTGTGTGTTTGTGTATTTTTCTGTGCAGTGCATGTCAGGGGACCTCATTCCCTTGATGCTGCTTACCAGAGGAAACAACTGACACTTCCTTCAGGTTTCCCCGCTTCCTTACTCAGTGATGACAGAACCAGTGGTCCAAGCTGCTCAGCAGTCGACTCCTCTCATTAAAAACTGTTTTAATCAGGAGCAATACAGCACCTATTGTCAAAGCATTAGATACACATACTTATAGTTACAGTATATATGTCTAATAGGTCACATCAGCTCAGAGTCAGATAACCCTGAGCCTTTATTCAGTGTGTAAAACTAGCATTGCAGCAGTCTTGATATATGCTACGGTATTTAACATGTACCCCATTAGCTGTATCAACAAAGAAAACCTCGACACACACCCTTAACTAAGACACTTTTTTACATAAATCTCTTTTTTTTAATTCCCCACATGCTTAACATTGACCTAGAAAGCTTTGTAATGAGGACCAGGTCTGTGCTTAGTGCATGTGCTTTACATCCACACTCATATGCTTATTGCAGTATATGTAGGTGCAGGCGTTAGGGAATGCCCGCTACACATAGGAGCTGAAAATTAATGCAGTATCACCGTCAGTGGTGCAGAACACTCTTCATGCTCTCACAAGCTTACCTGATCTTTACATTAACTAAAATGTATGACTGATAATTATAGTCCTCCTAATTGTGCTAGATCACGATTTTGACAAAAAACATCTGAAAATAAGACTACTGATAAATATATTTGTTGTGTGCAAGTTGATATTTTTATATTATAAATATCTGTGTTGTGCACATAAAGTCATGTTAGACATGAAAAGGAAAAGGCAAGTTTTAATTTAAAGCAGTAATGTCACTGTCCAAGTCAGAGTCATCTTTGCTGCATCAGTTAACAAGTTCCCCCATTATCTGCTTCTGGCAGATAATATAGACTGTTGGAGGGGGAGGCTGGCATTGGAGCAACAGAATCAGAGAACCTGGAATGAGTGTGAAATAAAGAGTGAGTATGATGAAGCTGGTAAAAGGCTGTGAAAGTGGGCTCCCTGCCGATTTTATAGAGCAACGAGATGAGGCCAAGCTCAGTTCTGGCTAATAAGTGTGAGCAAGTGCAGCCACGAGGCCTCAGCCCGTAGCCACACAACACCTATTATCAGCCTTCCTATCAGACATCCACGTGTTTCCATTTACAGGGTATTGTTTAAGTGGGAAGATTCTTCAGTGTGAGCATGTTGACACCTCCCTCCTTGTGTCTGTCAGTGCTGACAGTCTTTAATAGCCTGTGGAGGTCAGCCTCTTGCTATGTGTGGATAGTTGGAGGAGAAGGGCCGAGGACAATCTTGTTCTGCTGACAGCCTGCAGAAAAAGGATGGGAGGCAGGAATGCTCCTGTTGGTGCTATTTTGTGGCCTGTAATTGTCTGTAAGGTCTGTAAAATAGGACAATAGAGCAAAGGACTGCAGTGGTGGGGGCCAGACGTTTGGATACAGGGGACTGAACAAGGAGGAATGTGCTGAGCCAAAGAGACAAAAAAACAGGAATGGTTGTTGTTGTTTTGTGTGTGTGTGTGTGTGTGTGTGTGTGTGTGTGTGTGTGTAACACACATTTCAGCAGTGGTTTACACTACAGAAAAATGTCTTTTTGTACATTTAAACAGATCCAGTCATGGGCAGAAGAGCCCTGCTTGGTGGTATCTGGTGGTGAGGCTTGGCCCTGACCCCAGTGGATATAATGGTGCACTGGAAAATGTCCTGTCAGTTGATGGAGGAGCTGCCTGTAGTAGCAGGAAAGAGTGTGGCGACAGGGGGCATGTGTGTTAACCTCTTTCCTTGTCACTTTTTTCTATCATTCTCTCCACCCCCTCTCCTTTCATCTCCACCTTTTTCTCGTTCCCTTTCCGCCCTTGTTCCCCTCAGACTCCACTCTCTCTACCTACACTCCTCTGTGACAAATTACTCTTGGCGGTTGATTTGTTGGTTGTCAGAAGTGCTCCTTGTGCTGGCATGAAGGTGGGGTGAGCAGGAGAAAAAGAGGGTGCATCTTCCCCCTCCTATTCCTGCCTGTCGTCATCAGCGGTCCCATGTCTCCGCCAACCTCACACATGTGCGACGTGCTCTCACCACAGCTCCGCGCTGAGATTTCTCAGTGGAAATTGATATTCTGTCTCATAAGATCTCATTAGATTAGATGTTGTCCGTGTTTAATCAGCTCACACATTAGGTTTCCAACCCTTCTTTTGACAAGGCGGTTTTGATATGTTCAGTAGCAGAAGAGGGGCTTGAGGAGAATCTTTTGTTATTTATGGAGGAGGGGCTGGAGGAGGAACAGAAAAGAAAAATGCTGTTGAGAGATAAAGACTTTATGACAGAACTATAAATGCCAGTGTTTGTGATAGGCTGCCTAGTAAGCTGTGCAAACTGCTACTGACAAAGAATTCTGTGTTTTTCTGGATGATCTGATGAATTAATAGAATAAGCTGCTTAGGAGACTAGTGTATTATTTCATTTTGCCACCTCCTTATGGATGTAGTTATGGATACTTGTAGCTGCTGAACACTTACCAAACAACATGCACAAAGTTGGGGTAAGTGAAATTAAGCAGTAGGATACATCGGCTTTCATACTGTGGTATCAGTAACATATTATCAGTATAGTAGGCTGTTAGGTTACCATGATTTGGCATATAATAATAATATTAATAAGTTAATATCATTAAATACCTGACAAATACAGGTATTTAATAATATTGATCTGACCATCCTGTGAATCTAAAATTTGCCATAAAGCCATTGACTTTCCACATAGCCAGCCATGGTCTAGCAGAATCAGATATATTATAGGGATAAAGCACTGCACCTTGTTATAATTGGTAAAGCAAAATCTCTCATTGTTGACACAGCTCTTCTGTATATGTTGGTATGTGCAGCATACTAGGCTATGAGAAGTGTCCCCTTGGGTCTTTAACCTTGAGATTTATCCTGGGAAATTGATGATGACTGGAAGCTTATAACTGAACTCACGGATTTGTCTTAGCTTGTATAAACACTATCCCTCAGCCAGCAAGTAATATTTGAGCACTTGTCTTCTTTAAGTGTATTTGTACCTTTTCACATTCAGTAGGTGACTGTTTCTTACTGTATTGTCAGATATTACCTAATAATAAATTGACTGTGCTATCTGTGGAGTGTGTGTCGCTCACATGGCTTGTTGTCTGTAGTGACAGCTGTTTAAGCTCAATCTGAGGTGATTTTATTTCATCGTCAGGTGTTTGCCATTTTGAAAAGAAACTCATCTCCTTTCAGTCTCACTTGCTGCTTTATTCACTAACGGCTTCTCTTTTGTGCAGTTTCCTCTCTCCCCCTGCAAAAGTAATAGAATATCAGTTTTCCTTTCAACCCCAGCTATAGAGAAGCTAGATTGCTTTGTGCATCACCATCAAAACGTAGAGAAGAGCATTGCAATCCACTTGTGTTCAAAAGTCTGAAACCATCTTGTCTCTCTGTCTTTGTATTAAAAGAGGGGTTAAGCTTTTATCCTGTAAATATGGCATGAAAATCCCACTGTCAACGACACATTCATTCTGAAGCTGAAAAACGGGGGCTTGTTATATAGTGAGATTTCAATAAAAAGAACACAAAATGCATTTAATGAAATTCAGATGCTAGGCCCTAGCTCCCTGAATCTCATTAAATGAGCTTTGTGCTGTTTTTCCATCTTCTCTTTGTAGAAGAGGTCCTCGAGTGCCCTTAATAATGTGGCAGATTTCATCATATTCCTGATTTAAAGAGGACAATGTCTGTCTTGTTCACTTGTTCTTTTCCATGCCCAAGCCAATCTCCACAGATGTACTCGGTGGTTTCTGGATCTGGCTCATGATAATATTCCATCTTGTGGTGCATTTTCTTTGAGTTACTCAAGTTTTGTTAAGGCTCTCCACTAACTCATTCTCTCCCTCTTTCTCTCCCCTTCCCTTCTCTGTTTCTCTTTGCATAGGATTTGGTTTCATAACTTTTGAGAGTGAAGACATCGTAGAGAAAGTCTGTGAAATTCATTTTCATGAAATCAATAATAAAATGGTAAGTCCACTCATTTTTTTTTTTTCAATTCCAGGTGGGCGTTGAAGGATTAATATTTGATTTCTTCTTTCCCCTAGTATTAATAGCAGGGCTGATGTGTGTGTGTGTGTGTGTGTGTGTGTGTGTGTGTGTGTTCATGTTCATATGCACAGGCTAACACACACACACATACACAATCACACACTGTGGGTCTCTGGGTCTCAGGGATGGGAAAGCAGTGGTGTGTACTGCCCACAAACCGTGAAATTGTGTGGCTGAGTTCTGCCTGTCAGGCTGAGGGAAGGGAGAGTGGAGCCTGTCCCTCTCTTTCTGAATCCCTTACTGCACACGCACACACACACACACACACACACATACACACACACACAGGAGGAGATGTTCAGGGATGAAACAGGGAAGCTACTGGCAGAGGTACAGTTCATTAGTCAGGGATTAACACCTTCCACAGAGTCCCAGTGATGCTTGTTTTATTTACACTGGTAGTATGGTCATCTGAGAGCTCTACAGTTCAGCAGCAGTTTTCTAAGTCATCATGTCACTTAATATAATTGACAGGAACCACCCTTGGTGTAGCAAGTGTGACATTAGGTACTCCTTCATCCAGTTCCACCCTGCAGGCCTCTTGAGAGATCCTGCATCATTTTAACAGTTCTGTGGATTAACATTCAGTGGAGGGAGTGCTTGCCTTAATGCCGCTCACTCAAGATGCTTCTCTCAGTGTGTATCCCTTTCTTCTAACCTTTTTTCTGAGACTGACTGACTGACTGGGTGTCTGACTGACAGGACCAGCGTAGTAGAACCAGGTCCACAGGGAGCAGCCCAGGTCACGTATGACCCTAGTATACATCCCTCCATGTGTCTGTGCTGCATCACAGTCGATGCTCAGAGCTGCAACCACAAAAGCCAGTGTGTGACAGAAATATCTGTATGTGTATGATGGAAGATGCTTTGTCACACTCAACTGTCTCAGACCCTCTGACATGAACACACAACTATCACACATCAACATGAAGCATGAATGCACATGCTGGTGTATTTCTTTATGCACACAAAACAATCGCTGTCTAAGTTTGATATCAGAAACAATTGAAAACCCATTTTTTCATCTGTTTACCAGTAAATCTGATATCATATATCTGTGGAGTACAATTTGACATTTCATTTTGTGTGTCCCATTCCAGTGTTTTTCTATTTAGAAAATTGACCTCACAGCCTGTTTGTGAGACTTCTCGATAATAATTGGATCGTAAAAAAATGAGACTTCATTTAATAAACAGTTCAAAAAGTTCATCATAACTAATTTATAAAATACTACATAATTTTTTTTTAAACAATTATAGTGGTCGTTTTCACAGCATGACTGTTATCAAGTAGCAGGGCAATAGGCTACCCCAATGTTCAGACATCATCAGATGTCTTTTTGACTATGAAATCTTTCTGTTTGAGAAAATGAGTACACAGTATATCCATGGTCAGTGTTCCTGGCATAAAAAAAGCTTACTATAGTGCCAAGAAATAGCTGTGAAATATTTGACATTTCCATTCCACCAGCAAAAATACTTTACAAGACGGAGACTTTGTCTGCATATATCACCAGAAGGACACCTTGCAGATAAAGTTTGGAAATTCTTTTTCAGCATTTTTGGAAGCATGTATGAAAACACTTGATAAGCATGTGGAAAATTTTTAATAAGCATGTGTGATCCCTTTGGGGATACGTCCTTCCAAACCTGCAACATCACAAGAAGCAGAATTGTTTATATCTAGACTGCTGTTTGCATAGAGGTACAGGTAAATTAATTTCATGATAAAGTTTTTTTTTTTTTTAAATAAACACTTGGTTGGAGCTTACTGCCTTAAGAACTTATTTAAGTTAAATAAGTCTACCTACCTTTTATTCCCCCTAGGTTGTACTTGCGACTTGCATTGTGACTGCAATTAGTATTTTTATTATTATTAATTAAAAAGAGTGGGACAGATTATTTATTTTTGTTTTTTTCACCCTCTTCTCTTGTGCCTTTTTGTCAGAGACATCAAAGCTCTCATTTGACTAGTTTAACCATGGATGGTTTTCTGAAGCTTTTTGTCACCTTCGTAAGGGTCCCTCTTGTTAACACCTACTGTGCACTTAACGACCTATAGGATGCAAGAAAGAAGTGTGTCTCTTGCATCTTTAAAAAAGTGCTGACATCTGAGAATAAAATGTGGAGTGTCTTAAGGACATTTTTCAAACACACCTCAGGTTCTACCTTTGTTGCACAGAGGAGAGTACTGGTTATCCAGTGTCTGAAGCACTAGCACACAAAATAAAAAATGCCTCCTGTCTTCATCCTTATGAAGTACAATACAGAAATAGAGCTCATCCATTCTCCCCACCAGTGTTATCTAAGATGGTTCTTGAATAATTGATGCAGACAGAAATTCCACCCCACTTGGGAGGACTATGAATGTACAGGGCTTCCCAGCTTATCCTTGCCTATCCTCTCAAGGGTTCTGGCAGTGTAGTGGTTCAATGCCCACCCAGATGTTAGTGACGGGACCTTTAATGACTTGGTCAATCACCCTGTGTTCATGTGCCACTGAGGCCTCACTCTTAGGAGCACTTTCTCTCTGTCACACTGAGTTCTGCCTCATGTATAATTAAAAATAGGGTGCTGCTTAGCAAGAAGCTCTCAACCTGTCCCACCAGCTGCGCTGACTTCTACTTTGCTCTCCTCTCTATGGACCACCTTGCTTTAGCAAATGAAGGATGTAATAAAAGTGTGGCTTATCCTCCCCGAGGCTCTACATGACTGCAGAAACATCCTTTAGCCAAAGCACCTTATATTAAACCAGTAAATATTTTGTTAGTGAAAATCAATGGACAGAAGATGGCTTGACAGTTTCTGAATATTTTTTATCACACCCTTTGGTTTCCATTGTACTATATAAATGTCTATTTCATACTGTACTGAGACAGCACCTTAGTACATCACAGGAAAGCTTGTGAATTTTGTGAAGACAGAAGTCCCTCCATCACTCCCCATCCTGCCATTATGCATGTGCAGCTAATTTATAATAATACCTATCAAGTATTGGCTCTGATGAGTGAGCAGTGTGCCATTAAAATGGACTCACATTGGTTTTAGTCAAGTACTTCAAGGTAATGTTCTTTAATGTGTCATTTTTAATATTCAACACTAGTGAATGATCACAACAGGGGGGAGGAATTTTCTGTTAGTCGTCAATTTCTCACTGTGTCTTCCTGACATGACCAACCAATTACTGCGCTGAGGAGGAGAATAAGCTCAGGCTGTACCAGTCACTGAGGTAAAAGACTAATACAGCAAGGCTTTTTCCATCCACCATAATAATGTAGCTACAGATATGCTCTGCACATTGTATTGATACCAGTAGAAATTTGACAAAGGAATGGCATTATAAAATCCATGCATCATTATCGACATAGCATTTTTTGTTACAGCGCCATGTAGTGATTTTTTTGAGGAGAAGGATGAAAGCATCATATGCCTTTTTTTTTTTCTTCTTAACTCTCTAACACATTTCTAAATCTAAAAAGAGGATAGAGCAAGGTTTGTAATTTAGTCTCTACCCATTAACAGTTAATTCTTGTTTCTCTGCAGGGATAGGTTTAAATAATAGTTATTATTTTTAGTGTTTTCTTTTTACAGTGTCTAGGGGGAGAACTTTCAACCTTAAATTTCACAGTTGCCAGATAAGTGCCTGTTGTTTTCAGGTTTGACTACTGATGCACCTACAGGCCAGAGTCACGACTGCTTGACCAAAGATACTGACATTTCACAAACTACTATATTGCAATGTCTATTATCCACAGCCTGAATGGTGAGATGGACCAGTGTTTCAATTAGTATTAGCAACCTACCCCTTATTTTTGGTTTTATTAAATCGCAGTTGGAGCAAGTGAGAATTTTTAGTTTTAGATATTTTAAGAATATTAGAAAATGTTTTTACAATTATAACATGAATAAAATTACTTAAACTAAACACACTTTAAATCACAGTATTCTATATAATATACTATACAATATAGAACATGTGCAGTAAACTGCTTAAAATTATACAATTTAACTTATTTTAAATACAACATATCTACAGAAATATTGTACTTTACAAAACTATAGTACTTATAATCCTATTTATTTGCTTTCATCTGCTGCCTTGAATAGTCAACAGTATAATATTAATTCAGATTTAAAGAGTAAGTCCATGCTGTGTCTTAAAAGGAGGGAAAATATAGTTTCATTAGGCTCCATGAATTAAAAGCTATTCTGTAACCCAACGGCACATAATGATAGTGACAGCCACCGAGTTGTGATGTACATTAAAATTTAACACCCTAACACTTGAAGCCATGAAATGTGTATGTATGTGTGTGCGCGCGTGTGTGTCTGCCTCAGCCTTGTGCTTGTATAAATCACCCCTGGACACTGTTATAGCGATAGACTAAACTAGCTATCACTATTTTAAAGGAGGTATCTACACAGAGGCACTTAGGTCTCTGGGTTGTTGAAAATGTCTTGGAAAATATTTTTTTTAAAGAGTGGAAATCTTAACAGTGTTTGAACATCAAGTGCCTAATAAGGGAGTAGAGCCGCCCTTCAGAGGAGTTTCAGTCCCTCATGCAGCACTGCCTTACAAGTTCTGGACTGTAAGTAATTGGATGTTTACCCTTCTTCATTGAAGAAGGAAAGCTTTGAGGGATGAAGGAGGTGGAAATCCACTTCACACTCCGCACTCCAGGATGTCTCATAAAAGCTCCATGATGTTCAGATCTGCTGATTGAGGAAGTGATGGAGGCCATTTGACGTCAACCTAATGATCATGGCCTCACTTTCGAATGTGTCTCTCAGTGTGTATGGGGACAACATCATTTTGGAGTATAGGAGCATGACAAGGGAAAAGTGTCGGCACTACAGGGTGCACCTGGCCCTTAAAATGACCTTATAGTCTTAGCTTTTATATAAACATACAGCGATATCATCGGAAGTGATGATTCCTGTGAGATTGCTGCCCACTGAACGTTTCATTTTGCTTTATCCATAACTTGTTGCCATTATAATAAGTTTAGCATTACTCAGTTGTCCCAGTTGTTTCCTCAGTTCTGTAAACCCTAGCTTTATGATAAAAATACATTATTGGCTAAATGCATGTAACTGTCATGCTTGCAATGTTTGCTTAGCTTTTTAGAGTGTGTATCTCCTCTTTTTTCACTGGTGAAAACATCTTTATCCACTAGAGATTGTTTTAATAGAAAATGTTCAAATGATATATCACTAAAGGTTCTAGCTTAAATGTGGACTTGGTTATCAGTCATTCTGTTCTTTAAATAAGCCACTTGTTAAATGGTTGTGAGAAGGCTTTTTCTTAAGTGAATAATTCCACACCACCATGCCTGACATTGTGCATTCAGAGTCGTGACATTTGCTAACTATTGAGTCTATGTGTTTTGACTGTTGAGCTGGGAGTGGGAGCTGGACTAAATGAATCACACTGTTTCCTTTCTTCAGTCTGCCACTCTTCTAATGGAATCCATTCACTAGTGAAGCTAAAAGGAGCTTCCCTTCTACACACACGCACACAAACATACACCACACCCACAACACTCATACCTGAAAGACAGTCATTGTCAGTCCACCCCACCCACACCTTCCCATTATACCTACAAGGTTAATATGTAAGGGAGATGTATTGAAAATGTCATTTCTGTGCTCGGCATTGTAGAGTTTGTTCATTTTATTTTTACATCAGTAGGTTGCTTTACAACGCTGATCAAGTAGTGCTTGTGAGAGCCTTGTTTGTGTGTGTGCATGTGTGTGCACCTCATAATTTCAGTACCAAGCTTGGTTATTTGTAGATAGAGAGTAATACCCCCCAAAAGTCATAAAGTCTGATTTCATAACCAGAACAAGATGGCAGAACAAAATCAAATATTCTGCAATGATACAAATATTCGGGGTTTGGCAATGGATGTGATATGGATTTTATCACCTCTTGGTTTTACTCTGAATTCAAAAATTCAAATAGTTTTTTTTCTTCTGTTTTTTTCTTTTCTTTTATCATGCTAGATCTTCCAAGCATGCATATCCACTGGCACCTATATGTCAACATCTGCCTCCTTATAGCACACAGCGTTTTGGGGAAGTGTCCTGGTGCTGCTTCGGATTACTTTTCACTCCTGACAAAGTGGGCAGCAGGTTGCTTGGATGCCACCCAACATGCACTTTTTTAAGCAGCTGTTGCCCACTGGAGTCTGAACGATTGCCCAAACAAACAGTAAACAGTTCAGATTTGTCCTAAGAAACCCTCAGCTTGGTTTAGCCCTCGAAGCAATCACAAAGAGTATTATCAAAGTTATTAAAAATAGTTATTTGCGTGTTTTAAGCACATTTGCTGTACTGTGTGTCTCTGTTTTGATCCCTCCCTGATGTTATCTTGGCTCACAGAGTGATGCAAATCTCAAAGATAAGCTATCCACTGCAGTTTAGCAGAGTAGCAGAAGAAACATCTCAATATATGTTGAAGCTGCACAGGCTCAGGTAACCAGTGGCCATGCCTTGTCAACAGTGTGGCAGGAAATGTCAGTTGTCTTGCAAACTGTTTATGTGTGTGTTTGAGACTCTCAGATCCCCTGGGTGCTATTTCTGCACAAAACAGTGCGACTTTCCTGACAGTGAAGGCAAAGCAGGTCAATGGGGTGTCGCTTTTCTCACAATGGTGCTCAAACATCTCCCTTTATGGCATCTAAATGGTGGATCATGATACTTTTCACAACACAATATCATGTGACTTCATAACATGAGAGTCACAGTTACAGAAGCCATAATTCAGGATGACACTTGCAGTTAAAATGAGAGCCTGTAAATCCAGTGTTCTTCCTCTGATGCAGTCTATAAAATCTTGTTTGAATCTCAGCGTTCACAGCTGTTGACCCCTTGCAGTCCTTTATTGTCAGGCTCACAAATATCTTGCTGTCTTTTTCTCGTTCTTTTACTTAGTTCACTCTTGAAAGCACCTGCCTCCCTCCCTCAAACATTTCTGTGTGTTTGAAGCAGGTGAACACCCACACACTCACAGTACCACAGATCCCCGCTCCTGGCTGGTTTTAAATCCATGACAAGGAGCCCTCTCGCTGAATATCAAAGACCCCCATCTGAGAGCATGCAGCCAAGACTCACACCCAGGTCCGTCTTACTCCCAGCAGGCTACCTGAGTGTCCAACTCGCTGGATGTGGCAGGGGCTACTGGAGGACACTCATCAGACGTTGTCAAGTCTGTGGTCTGGGCAGAACTCAGCTGAATTTGTCACCCAGCTATGTGAACATGTGAAAATCCCAACAGTGTGCTGAGATTTCTAATAGATCCATTTGTCCCACCGGGTTCCTGCTTCCATGCAAAGGGTCATTCTATGACGACAAGAGCGCTTATGCTCTCTTCAGCACAGTGTCAAACCATGCCAGCTGAACAAGGAGGGCCAGAGTAGCTGTGACAGCTACAAATTAGTTGAGGGAACTATATACTTTAGTTAGTCTGTTTCAAATGAAAGGGCTGCTAAGAGCAACAAATCACAACTGTGCAGCACAGCAACTTTTCCTATGTGATACAAACCTTTTTCATTAGTGCCCTCCTTTTTATATTTCTACCTCTGTGCTGGACATAAAGAGCTTGTTAGACTATTTATTCGGCAGCAACGTCTTACAGATGTGAAGTTTTATTTCAGCTTACTAAGTCGCAGCATCATGCTGTGTCTACCATTGGGAATGTGTGAATGACCTGTGTGTGAATAGCAATGTTCACCATTGGCCTGTTAGAGTTGCAGGCCTATTTGTATGGATGTCGTGCTGTACCTTGGTTGAGGTGTACACAACACTGGCGCAGTAGCCTGTCTTGTGCAGCAGGCCAGGATGACATGTGAATCGCAGCAGCCGAGAAAGCCCTGCTTAAGTGGAGGCAATAGGGAGAAGCAGGCAAGAGCCAGGAGGCAAACAGACAAACAGATGGACAGGCTGATGCCAAGCAGGCAGTGGAGCAAATAGATTGTGCAGCATGGTGAACAGACTCAGCCTACCAAAGAACAACCAACAGACACAAGACCATGCCACCCTTGTCAGCTGCCCACGCTTCTCTATAATTCATCAAGGTAGCATAGATATGGGGTAAATAGGACTCTTCGTCTTCCTTTTCAGATGGGAAATGAACAAACCTGTATGTGTGAGAACGGGTGTCAGAGAGTGAAAGACAGGAGAGCAATGATGCTGCAGCTGGAATTTGACTGTTGAGCACTGGGGACTTCAGCCCCACAATAGAGCCAAATGTATACAAACACATATACATAATGCACATGCAAAACAAGAACAAAACCTGAATTTTTATTGGCATAAGATTTTAAACACATTGCCTTGGCAAGACTTAAGTGAAATTAATACTGACTATATCAAGATTCTGTCAAGAGAGGTAGTTTTTGAGATTATTCTTTAGATGTAAAACTGGCTTCACAAAGAGACTGGACACAGCACCACACAGCAGGACTTTGATAATGGCACTGAAGAACAGAGCTTCTGCTACCTTGATGTCTCAAAAACTCGTGGAAAGTATTTAGCTTGTATTTCCCTGAGGCATTGGGCACATGCTCACTGGAGCAATAACCTTTGCTTTAATGCAGGAGAAGCATGAAGTTTTCCTTTGAGACTTCCCTCTAAAATGTGAGGTGCTCAGATTGACTCAGTCTTGTTTTTCTCTATGGAAAACATCCAGTGCTGTGCAAGTCAAATAGAAAAGCATCTTAAAGAGCTGAGACAGCCCTGTCAGATCTGTCTAGTTGTGTACCTACACAGTCTAATGGTTTGTCTCTGTGTGTGTTTGTGTGTGAACGTGTGCATGTGTTGGTGTTTGTCTGTCTACATAGGTAGAATGTAAGAAGGCCCAGCCCAAGGAAGTGATGTTCCCACCAGGTACACGAGGGCGAGCCAGGGGTCTGCCCTACACCATGGATGCCTTCATGCTGGGGATGGGCATGCTGAGTGAGTCATACACACATCTACTTACACAATAACACACACACACACACACACAGAGGCAAATATGCATACAAGACATAATAAGCATAAATTTATTAGGCATTTAATTGTATTTAAAGTGAGGCTGCTTTTTTTTTTGTTTGTTTTTTTTTTTACCAAGTGGTAAACAGAAACATGCAATACAAGCAGGGTTGGGGGGAATTCAGTCATCAATTTCTACCTGCTAAAAAAATCAAGTTATGCAAACTCTCGTCTAGATAACCCCATTAGGTGGGCACTGCCCCTAATTAGGCTGCTTCAAGGTGTGCCACCAGTGGCCACTGTGGTCTATTTCTGGTTGAGTCTGGTACAGGCAGCCCCTGGGCATATAGGAGCAGACCAGCACATTAGCAGGCTAAATGAAGAGGAAAATTGGTGTAATGTCATATTAAGGATTCATCACTGTGCCCCCCTTAATGGGTAATGAAGGGGACACACATGTCAGGGAGAGATCTCATCTACAGGGACCTCAGCTGCTGGCCCACCCCTCTTCATTACCATCCAGCCCATGCCTATGGGCCTTTTTATTTAACACTATTGCACTCTCACCCACCCTGCCTCCCTACCCACCCGCTGTCTTTGTCTGCCTGTCTGTCATTCTCATATATGTATATAATTTATATGTGCGACCCAACCAAATGGATTTGCCCCCACATAAAATATTTATTTTTTCCTTCAAAAGCAAAAGAGACATGCAGCTGATTGTAAGAGACTCATTTTGCTGTGCAAGTAGCCCCTTCGCCTCCCCCTTGTAGCAGGTGCACATGGAGCCACAGTCATATATTTTCATCTGTACCAGGTACGGTAATGTTTAAAGCAGCTTTGAGAGTTGATAAGTTATAGCAGTATGTTGCTTGTTCCTGTATTTTGTTTTAAAAAATGGACAGAAACCAGTGGATATAACTAGCAAACGGGGTGTTGTAAAAGGGCCAATAAACAATATCTATTTATCAATCTCTCTGTACAATCTCCATGTAATACTTATCTATCCAAAACTCTGTACATATATCTATTCATTTCTCCATCTATTTATATAAAGTTGGATAAACCGTCAGGCTTATTGCCGACTTGACCTTTTCACGAGGCTGATTATACAGTTGTTTGTGGTAAAAGTTTTGATACGACTGGCCGAGTGCTTCTGTCAGCTCTATCTAAGTCGTTCCCACTTCCATCTCATCTGTTAGAAGTATTTAACAAGCACAGTGAACTTTTCAGAACTTATTACAGACTAATGTGTCTGCGAAGAGGAGAGCACTCTTTCCCTCCATTGGGAGACGGCAGGCAGAAAGGCAGTGATGTGCTCATGTGAGAATATTAACAGCCAACTTGTTTGGAGACACTCTTATCTAAATGAAATTGGAACAAGGACAGTGAAACATTCCTTTATATAATTTGCATTTGGAAAAAGGGACCCTAGGCTCATTATTTAAGAAAGTGTAAGCTCCTTTTGTGCCAAATCTCATTAAAGCCATCCCTAGCTCCTTTGTTTACTGCCTCTAATCGAGGCATTTATCTTTATTGTGTGGTGCCCGATGTATGTTTGCTGAAATTAATACACATTTGAGCCTGGGTGAGGTATGGGTGTAGCAGATGGATAATTGATTTTAAAGTGAATCAGAACTGTTGAGCCATAAAATAGGTACATTAGCTTGCATATTAATAAGGCAAATAAGAGCACTGAGAGGCTGCCACCAAGTCAGACACAATGGCAAGCCGCATTTAGTGAAATGGCAGGAAAGATGGCAGGTTCTTTCCTTCTTCCTCTGTCTTTTTTTCTTTCCACCCACTATCTTATTTCACAGTATTTGTAGATATGCACATAGTATGAATTTCATGAGATAGTAGCTTAACTTAACATGTATCTTAATCCACTTCCCCAGACTTTCATATTCCTCTCTATACATCTCTCTTTAGGTGTACACATCTGGCTGCAGTTTTGTCATTTGTAGTCTTCATATAAACTAGGAAAATGCTTTTGCCATTTCAGAAAACATTAAAATAAGAGAATATGCGGAGCTGCAGTATCTAAGCCAGCAATTTCAGTTTGTCATTTATTCTGTTTAAAAGCAAGACAGTATCAAACACATAATATCCTATGTTTTGCGGTTCGTGATAGCTTTTCATTGTGTCATATCACAGTTGTTTTCAGGCCAAACAAACAGTGAGGGGTTTTGTGAAAGCTATCCATCTGTAGCTTCCTGGTGATGACTTCTCATCAGCAGCTGATGAGGATTTTTATTTTTTCTGATGTAGCCTCTGTCCTGTTTCATCCCTGCCAGACCCCTCACCGCCTCTCCGAGTTGCATTTCTTTTTGTCTGCGAGAAAGTGTCTGGGAGAGGCATTTTCCCATTGGGTCAGGAATAAATTGAACTTCTTCATGGACAGCAAACACTGATTAGATATTTATGACCAAGGTCAACCCCTCTGATTCCAGCTGGCACAAGCTCTGAGGCATACAGAACAGACAATCTACACACATGCTCACAGTCATACACACACACATATGCACGCACTCAGCCTACATAGACTCGCGCACATACCCAACCACGCACTTATGCATGGATGCAAAATATGTTTTGACATATTCACTCTGTTGAAACAAACATTGATGTGTATATGGCGTAATCTCTAGACAAAATATGTAAATGTCTAGCTTTGTACTTGCTCCAGAACAATGTGTCAAAGTATAGCCATTGTGCTGGGAAGTTGTTATTTAGCTGTATTTACGGTAAGCTCAATTAGTCTGTGGTGACTATAAGAATTTGTTGCCCAAGATTTACAGTCTAGATGTTCAGATGTTAATGTGACTGTAGCCAGTTTATCACTCCGGTACATAGTTAACAGGAAGTGTGGACACAGCACCCTGAAAGAGGTTTCTGAGGTCAGTTTCTGAGGTGCAGCTTACACACAATGAAGAAAGAACTATCAAGGTTGGATACTGTGATTCATTCCTGGCCTAAAGGACTTCCTCTTATTAGATAATTTAGTCCAGACTTATGGTTTAAGGTGATAATAGCTTTAGGAAAACCGATAAAGACTGAGGCATATACCATAATTAGAGGGTTAATTATGTTTATATTACCTTTGATGGTGCTCAAATTCTCACTGACTCACACACAGACCCACTTTCTCACCCACCCACTCTTCTCAAATTTCTTGTTTTGTCTGTATTCCACTTGCTATCTGCCTGCTCCCTCACACCCCATTTCTCAATATGTTGCCCACAGCTGCTTCTGTCTGAAAACTGTCCAGCTAATTAACTGGTGGGTCTGCGGTTGTAATAAGAATCATGACAGCAGATGAACAATACATCTGCTACTCTTAAATTTTTCTAATGACGCCAGGTCCTCTTTGGGGCTCTCTATCCACCCAGGGACTGTACAACTTCTCAACAAGCCTGTACCCTCGAAAAGAGTTTGACTTTGGTTTATAGATGACACTTTCTGATTACATTTGCTTCAGCATATTTATTAATTCCTTGGCTGTGGATCACCTTAATTCTGGACAAAATGAACACTTACTAACACTAATCCAGATTTTCTGATATTGGTGGGATGATTGAATGTCTGCAACAAGTACAATATGATGTCTTACCAAACTGTTGATATTACTAGGTATAAATGTAAATGATTTATTCATATGCACTCAGTTATATAATCTAAAATCTACTGATTCGTTTTAAGAGATAAAATATCAGATGAAACTCAACGACTCAAAGAGTTGGTGAAAATTTAAAACGTGAAAATTGTTCAAAACATAATAGTGAAAGAGTAATACTATACATAGACAAAAGCGTGGTGTTCAAAACTGTCTCTTCATGCTGACCTCCCACAGACTGAAGTAGT
The DNA here is from genome assembly GCF_900324485.2 of Mastacembelus armatus. NCBI lineage: Eukaryota > Metazoa > Chordata > Actinopteri > Synbranchiformes > Mastacembelidae > Mastacembelus > Mastacembelus armatus. Next base: position 9,212,188 of record NC_046646.1, read on the forward strand.
TGTATGCAGTCTGATTGGTTAAACACATTTAGCACATGCTTGTGATTCCCATGGAGCATCGGTTGCCCTAGTAACTCGAGATAACTACTGCAGATAACAAGTTAATCACTAGTCAAACCAGCAGAAAAAAAACAGAGCTAAACCCAAGAGAACGCTACGCTGGAGGTGCAAATAAAGGAGCAGCTATCTTTTCCTTGCCCTTGGCACTTTTTTTTAACAGACCACATTTAGCCATATTAACACAAGAACCTTTCTGCTATACTGAGGACGCACAGAAAATAAACAGACGCCAACGTCTTTTCCTGCTGTAAAGTGTTACACCAAGCTATAAAAACGCCTGAGAACTTATGGCTGAATAAATAATGGCAATGAATCAGACAGTTAAGAGCCAAGAGCAGTGGTCTTTGTCTAGGAGCTTATCAATGCTCTGGGTTTCTAGCTATTAACCATTCATTTGTCCCAAGAATGCATGAAGATGGAACTGGTACAATTTCTGTCAGTTAAGTGTGTTTACACTCTTGGTGATGTACCTTAAATGTGTGAAAATAAATAACACGGTTTACTGAGCCAGGTTGGGTAACGTGCTTAGTTTAAAGCCAGAGTGTGTATAATATTAGCAGCTATGCCACACACAATATAAATCACCAGGTCTGCTTTTCTTGAAAGAATTTTCTTTTTCCAGTGCGGGCCCTGTTTTTATAGCCTGGCCTTTATTCTTGTAAGTTCTAAAACATTTTACTCACTAAATAAATTGCTGATATCTCACAGTACAGCAGCACCCCTAAAACAAAGTCCTGTAGGACAAGGAGCAAGAGCAGCATGATCAAGATTAGGGGTTAAAGTAATTGAGACAGTTTGTCATCTTGTTTGCTGTTTGTTGTCAGACTGCACACACAGCAAATGTTTCTCAGTTGACAGTCTACCACCAACATCAGGAGCTATGAACATATGCCACCTCTTTATTAGGCTCCAAGCATAAAAATAAATCACTTCTTCCTTGTTGCAGTTTTTCAAATAAGACAAGCTAGGATTACACATAATACATGCAAGACTTTGTATATTAAAGGTATTATTTCAAAATGTGATACTTACTCCTAACTATTTCAGGCTCATATTTATATCTAATGCGGATTATTGCAGTTTTATTTTTTAAGGGTATTAAGTAAAATTAGAATTTGCTTGACAAATTGAGAACACTTGATCAGTCTGGATCCCCAGGAGTTTTAAAGCCAGCTTTTCAAGGATTGTTTCCCTCTTAAAGTGGATATATAAGTATCCCTATCCTAATGTTTGCTAGTGTTTGTCTCTGTATGTGTGTGTGTGTGTACAATTTTTGTATCATGTGTACATATATATATATACATATATGCATATATTATATTATTACTAGTTCTTATCTTTTTAATGTTATTTCTTTCTGTCAAAGGTTACCCTAATATCGTGGCAACGTACGGCCGAGGATACACTGGATTCGCACCAAGCTACAGCTACCAGTTCCCTGGTGAGTTAAAGGCTTTCTGAAAATATCTGTGTTGCAGTGTACAACCACAATCAGCAAAAATCACACATGCACAAACCCCAACACACTTACATGCACATACACAAATAAAGCGCATCATTGTACACGTCAGTCACAGGATCATTTTCAGGCTTATAAGTATGTTATGTGTCTAGCTTTCTAAACCAGCTTTTGAAAGCTGACGTATGGTGAAGTAAATTGCTTACCCCTTTTTATCCCATACTTGAACACTGCCATGACCGAACGTCTAAAATGGGAAAAGTTCTTCGTCGTCTCTGGCCCAATATATGCAAATTCGTCTGTGAAGAAGCGGAAAAATAAGTACAGCTTTGTGTAGGCAGATTTTAAAATGTGGTTCTTATAATGGAAAATGAATGAAGTCATTTTCTGCATTAAAAGTGTTGACTCAGAGTGCCGGACACTTTAATGGGAGTCCAAATGGAAGGCGTGCAGTGTGGCGGTGAGCAGCTGTACCTGTGTGCTGCAAGAGAGCCTGTGGCTCTGTGGTGCCTCACTTAGACAGGCATCCCGTCAATTTCATGCTTTATTTAGGGACTTTACACATACTTTGTTTGCCGGGCCAGACATCATTCCTTCCACTGATAAGATGGAATGGGAAATATCTCACAGCAGCTCGGGTCTCTGTAATATCTTTGTGAAATAGATTCAGGAGTAGTAAGACAGCAGGTCCAGTTGTGGCCACCTGCAGATCAGACATTTGCTGGATTTATATTTGGCCACAACAGAAAGGATCAACACCTATTCATCAGTGCGGGTGAACATGAGAAGCATACAAATGTGGGAATTAATCTGTTACACACACACAAACACACATACATATGTGTATATATAAATAACATGTTTATTTTGACAACTGATTGAATCACAAGACCAGCAATGATTTTTGTGTGTGGCATGGATCAATGACATTTACAGCGATAATTAGTATTTATCAATCCTTCATGCTGTAAGATCGTCCTAGAACATTTAGAAACTTGGCTCTACACAAAGAGTGAAAAGGGAAAGGAATGCTAAGTATTTTTTTGTATAACTCCAGTTAAACATAGATTTTTAAAATGTTTACAAATTAAGGAATATCACCTTCCCTGAGGCAGAATGTATGATCCTGTCCATGTTAAACTCAATTTAAAGAGTTTGATAAAGCTGTATGATTAAAACAGCCTCCTCTGGGCTCCCTCACTCTTGACAGGGTAATTGGAATTTTTAATGTATGAATCAAACTCCTTGTCCAAATTAAATAACCTCAGGCCAAATATTGACTAGTGTCCTTCCTTACAAAGATGTGGGAAGCATCCTCAATTTAAGATCAGAGGTTTTTTCTCACTGTACAACCTCTCTGAAACACTCCCATAAATAAATGGAGCTAGTACCAGGCAGGCTGGATCCGAGAGGTTTAAATTGTGGGCAGCATTTCAAGGCTTTTTTATACCCAGTAAACCTCAGGGGCCCACTGTTAACAGAAAAAAGTGGTTAGGCAATTGCTCAATTGTCAAGATAAAACAGTGATAAAACATTGATCAGTGATGAAACACTGAATTAAGTACAAAAACTCAGTAAGATGTACACTGAAAAAGAGAAACCAAAGCTGGCATCCTTGTAGAGTTCAAGTGTAGAACACAGAAACCAAAAGAGATGTGAAATATATGAAACCTGAGTTGTCTTTTTTTTTTCAACTTTCAGAACTCACATTTGATATCATTCACATACAGTGTATTTCTGTCTGCTGCTTACTAAACAATTTCATCATAACTCACGTCATTCTTACTTGCTTAGTAATGCACTAGAGACTTTGGCGTATTACTGATCATAAGTCAGACTATCTTCTGTTTGTCGAAAATGTGTCCATGCAAGCGAACATGGATCATAGCCACAAAAAGCAAACTTCGACACAGATGTCTGTGATCTCTAGCATAGATATCTGTAGAAATATATATAGTTACATATATTACTTTTGTGTATTTCATAATATGAAGGCTGTTGAATTTTTGACTTATGGGATTGTAGAAGTGTGTTAACAAGTCTGCCTGTGGTATTGTTTGCATCTAGAGTTAGTGCTAACATATGATAGCTCCGCTGTATGAGACATCTGCTGACTGCAGAGAGCAGTAATACTGTTGCTGGAGTAATAATGTGCCAGTAAAGACAGAAACAAGGCTGCAGGGGCAAACACATATGCAACATTTAAAAAGTAAAAAATATCTTTTTTTAAAAGTTTCACAATTGTTTTTGAGGTAGAAAATGCATCTACCCTGCATACCATCCAAGTTGATAAGAAACATTAAATAGAAAAATCCCAAAAGGTACCTTTAATTGCGGAACAGTACGTAAGGATTAGAAAATTACCTGCGTGTTCAGTATCATAAGGACCTTACATATTTTTCTGAATTACTTCTAAGGGATGGAAAGCTTAAGATTAGTTGGCACTTCTAAGAAAGAAATTTGGATTTCCACAAGAGCATGGAATTAATCTTTTCATTAAATTTCATGTTTGTCCCTTGTTTGGCCTTGTCAGAATGCATTCATGCTGATAACAGAAAGAGGATTTTGAAGAAGTGTTTGATAAAGACACCTCTGATTTTTGCTCTTTTTAGATTCCAAGCCGTATTTAATAAGCATTCCTGTAATCACAGGCTGTTTACCTCCTTGCAGCCTCGTTTCAGCATTATGCTTAAACTAAAGCTGGAACTGAATTTCAAAGATGATGCTGCATGCTGCAGGTGTAGTGACAATCAAGAAGACAATAATGTCTTCTACCTCAGAATTACAAATGGTGAGTAGGTGTAACAAATGATTAGCAACATCCCAAAGGCAGCAAGTCTTTTTTTTTTTTTAAAATTCATCAGAGCTTTTCTTCGTGATAGTGACTCCAGCGACTTAGTTGTTTACTCTGTCTACATAGCTTATTTTTCTGAGATTTACATTGATTTGTTTACTGTTGGTGTTAAGGCTCTTTGGAGAGGCTTATAACACAATGGTACACAATGACTTATGGCAGTCATCACTGTCAGATCCCATTGTGACAAAAAATAATACATTTACTCAGATTGTGCTAATGCACATAGAAGGCTTTGATGGCAAGCAGTGGTATTTCCAGTGTCAAATATTGCTGAGGGGGCTGCGATGTATGCAAATGTGATGTGTGATATGTGAGTTTCAGTTTAAAAGCCCTGGACATATGCTGAGGTTGTTACTGCCTATCAGATTTGAGTTGTACTACTGTTGTCTCATGTACTTACAAAAGAAAACAGTATTAATGCACACACCCTTGTTTCCAGGAGTAACACCTGGAATTTTGTTAATTTTTAAAATGGCAGTATTTCTGTAACTTACCTATAACGTTGAATATTACAGAACTCACTGTGATCTGCTTTATTAAAGAATTTCCCCAGATTACATTCCCAACTAGATCTAAGAGAGAAGCTATGTTTGTTTGCACTAAGCATTAAACAGTTGGCACTTTAGTGCTATCTTGTTGCTATCATCAATGGGATACATTAATAAATATGCTCTTATAGTGCAATGACAACATTGGCAGGTATCCTCTGTGACACTGTCAGAGAGCTTGGAGGGATGTCTGGGAATGTTTGTTATCAGTATCACTTACAACAGGCTAAGGTAGGTAGTTGACATGTCAGTCAAGTAGCTTCAGTTTATTTTCAACCACCGAATCTACAGTCATTTATAGAATAAGTGCACGGTACACCACATAACAACGTGTTTATGTGACATTAGATTGTTTTAACCTGACGAGGCTGCATTCTTCAATCAAATATATGCTTGTGCGCCTCTACTATCTCTCTCTGAACGAAATAACAGCTGCTCTTTATACTGCAGCTGTGGCAGGAATCAAAGTATGAAAATGCAACAGACATCAGCATTACAGAACTCGACTTAAATTATCAGACTTCAGAGCTAACATTTATCAGGCTACAAAGAGCACACTAAAATTGAAAGTATCTTTGAATTAAAATGAGGTACAAAAAGGACCTCATGTTGAGTCTATCAGACATTAAAAGCCGCACCATTCCCTAGATGCTGCAGTAAAGAACGGCTGAATGGCATAGACTTTTAGAAAAGAAGAAAATTCTAAGTTTTGCTGGTAGTAGGAGTGAGGAATTGATCTGTCTTGTTTTAGCTGATCACAGTTGCATTTTATAAAATTTTTTCTTGAATTTTATTTAGAGAAAGAGTTTAGTGACAGATTTTGCCACCTAGAAAGAAGCTACGTTCATCTCACTCTTACCTGCATTTTCATCGTGTTTTTTTTTTTTTTTTTTTTTATTCTACCTGCGTAGAGGTTACTAAATGCATGAATACCCAAGGACCCACAGTTGGATGATGAGATTTCTTGCTTTATATTTTATATTTAGATGCCTAATGGATTAGATAGGATGCTATTTTGCTCTTACTTAAACCCAACATGCAGCTGTGAGTGTGACTAGAAACAGAGAAAGCAGACAGGGCATAAGGAACATTACTGTACATTATTCTTGTTTCTATGCAACAGTCTAATTAGCATTAGCTAGCTGATAAATGTGCTATTGTATAATTCAACTTGGAGCACCCAGGGGAATATCCCAAGACGTGCTGCATTCAAATCCTGGAGTGTCTAGTCTAGAGGACCTAATATGATTAAGACACGAAAAGCCACATTCAAAGAAGTATCCTGTTTGATCCCAGTCTTACTGTACATGGAACAGTTGTCTTACTTGTCTGAGATGAACACAAGCTAAGACTGTATATAGTGAAATATCCCTGTGTTTACTCTGCACATTAAAATGCAAATAGCTAGACTTAGCTGGAAAATTGTTTTTAGCAGTAAGTGCAACTCAAGCTTATTCACAGTAGTTTATGCTCAGTGTAGTTTCTGCCAGGGGTGGCAGCAGATATAGAGGAAGAAATATGAAGAGATTTAAGAATGGTGGTATAGTCTATTGTGTGTATGAATGATGTATGAATAAGAAGCATGTCTGTATGAGGAAAATGTAATTAAAAAAAGAAAATGGTGTCTGCATGTGTGCATAATGCAAGTGAATAAGCTGGAGAAGTGAACATCAAAAGCTGGGATACACCCCTCATACATTCATATTGTACTTTCTATTGTTAACCAGTCTTGTATCAGTTCTTTTCATTACACGCACATGAATGCACAGTTGAACACACACACACACACACACACACACACACACACACACACACACACACACACACACAAAACACACATATTCGCCATATTCATACAAAGACTGAGATTCAGGAGCTGAAGGGGCTTAACCAGGAGCTTCTCTCCACTCTGCTGTCTTCTTGTGCGACTCGCTGCCTCCGCAGCCGTGCCCTCAGAGCCTCCCCTGGCATAAATGACCATTATGGCTCCATTAGGACTGCTACTAGGAGGTCATTATGCTACACTGAAAAACCACGGATGAAGATGTTAGTGGGGTCCCATCAGGAGAGAGACACAGACTGAGTGAAAGAAAGACATAACACTCAGTCATCCAGCTACTCCAGATGTCATGACAGACAAACAGCAATTCAGGTCGAGTGAGTCAGCCTCTTAAGTAGTAAAAGAACGGAGGGAAAGGATGATTAAAGAAGGGAGAGGGCAGCAGTAAGTGCAGCAAGGGTGCAATGAGGACAGAAGGGTGGGTAATTTTGGGTTACCAGTTAGCTTAACACTAAAGAGCTCCAGGCTGTTTCTAAGAAAATACTGTGCCTTGTGTGTCATTCTCACAACACATTACACTAGCCAGTGTTTGTGTGTACGTACGTGTGTGTATGCACATAGTGTTTGGATTGGTTTGTTGTATTTGGTGGATTGGTTTGTCCATCTGTTTTTCTTGTCTGGATGCCATATCCTTTTCTTGTCACAAGCTTCGTCTCTGTGAGATCTGTTTCCCCGGCAGATATGACGTGTGGGATAGCACTGCGTCTCCATCCCTGTGTATCTCCAACTCCAACAGGCAGCCATGCTTGAGACAGAACAGAACATCATACTTAAGTGATAAAAAGTGACATTTGAGAAGCCTTAAATCAGCATGGAGTTAGATCTCTGTAAAGGGGAGTGAAGTTACTTAACCCCTACTCACTTAACAGAAAGTGATTATCACTGAAATGCATGGTGTATGTATTATTTTTGTAGTTATATAGTTAAGTTATATAGTAAAGTCTGGGTCCCTCAGTTCTTGAGGATGTAAGCCGGAAACAAGGTCTATGTCAGGCTATATATAACAGACTTCAATGTTGATCCATACAGCTGTGACAGTGAAAAGAAGGCTGCTGAGCTTTTGACCCTCGTTTCCTGTTGGTGAAGACTTCAAAGGTACAAGGAGCAGCTGTCCTCTCAGCAGGCGGCATATAGGGAAACAGAGCTGCTGACCTGTGCAAGTGCGATAATGGTGACTGTTCCTGAGGACTGCATGACCCTATAAACCAGGGCAGAACCGACTGGGCATACGATAAATGTACCAGAGGTCACAGCAGCCCATTGACCTGAAACATCAGTTAGCCTTCTAGAGATCAGAAAGTGTCTGCTGTCAAGAGATGGAAATATGTTGACTATGTAGACCTTTGGACAAAGCGAGAGCGAGATTGATGGCCCGTGATAGAGACGATATGATGGTCATTTGCTGCTGTAGTTGTGTCTGGTGAAAATGGACGGATGTGGAAGATGGTGTGTGTCTTAGTATGATTCAAAGCTACATATGTGTGCAATATACAATATATTTTGCAATCTTATTCAAAAGGTAAAAGTCAAGTCCATAGTTCTGAAGCCAAGAGCCAAGATTTGCTTCATGTTTTTTTATTTTTCCTTACTTGAAATTTAGTCAGGACACACAAACAAGTGGACAAATATCTGATGTAGAGCTAAAATGAACATGAGAAAGAATTTACATATGGTGTTAATGTAAACTTGAATGTAACTTTTTATAGTGAAAGCTCTCTCTTTTCTGTAAGTTTATCACACTGTCAAAAAGTATGTTTACCAGCCAGATTACAGCTTTTAGAAGCTCCATTTACTATTGGGGGAACACCAAGTGTAGTATCCGGCTTATTAAAAGTGTGGAAGATGCCTGTTCAAACTTTCTGTCCACTGTAACTCTCTTCTTTCTGGCTTTAGTTCATTACCTCTTGTGTAGATAATGATGTAGTTTGGGACACTGAGTACAGTCATTATCAGCATATCTACAGCTCCCTCAGGTATTCAGATATCTTGTATTTTCCCATGTCAGTATACAGTACGTCTACTGCTGGAGCAGGTGGAAAAAATCATTGGCCTGAGGCTTATGAGAAACTTACCTGTGCATGCAACATTGTCCTCCATAAGACAGATCCCACTTTTTGTATGGCACACAAGAGACAAGGTGGTGGCGTAAACAGCAGTGCTATTGGTTGTACAGGTTTCAGTTGAGCTAGAGGTACACAGTAGATTGTTCCTAAGGTCCTGTGACCATCTCTCTACAAGCTGTATGAGCTGTGACCCCAGCAAGTGGTCCCACAGGCCAGAGTGAGTGCTACAGGGCTGGAAGCAGATGGCCCTCCTGATGCCACACTGACTCACAGATCGGCTTTAATTGCCAAGACTCATCATTAGCCCAATGGCTCTGTGGAGGCCGGGCCACTCCATGAGTTGCAACCCTTAAAATAGGGCCTGACGAGGACCCTTGTGATACGCTTGAATGGCCATGCACAATGCATCCTTTGCTCACACACTTTTTACACTGAAAATACACATGGGCATAAAATTGGCACAATCAAAGACTCTTCAAGGATGGCTATAAAGGCAAAAGAGGTAGAGGGGCTTTACCACAGGCCTCTCAGCCTTTCTGACTCATTGTCTCCACAGCAATGCTGACTGCACTCTCTCTCTGTCTCTCTCTCTCTCTCTCTCTCACACACACATACAGACACACACAATCACACATGGAGAGTCTCTGAGCTCCCCGGGCCATGACTCTGTTCCCAGTGACAGCAGTGAGTGTGCTGCACTGACGTCAGTGGACAGCACTGTATGTCACGCCCTGTCTACTTCAGTATGTGCAGTCATAGAGCTAGCCCGCTCCCAAATCAGCTTTGTTCTCCATTAACTGCACACAAATCTGTTTTATGTGCTTTGCTGTCAGAGGCAGACACTATAAGCTACCACTCTACTGTATGTGTTTTGGACATGGAATCGAAGCACTGGATGGATTCAACAGGTGAAGCAGCACCCCTCTCCATGGTCCTCACCGTGTTACAGGGCTGTGTTTTGATTATTATTGTTTTGTGCTAAGGTTTTACTTCTATTTCCATGTAGATGCATGGTGTACTAGTCTGCAGGCTCACATGCACACAAGTGAGGTCACGTGCATGTGTACATGTTCCTCCACGGGTGTATGAGCACCTATTTCTACAATACCAGTTACTGCCTTCTGACTCAGGAAATGCTGAAGGGCTGGCTATTTCCTGAAAGTGGAAGAGGAGGCTCACCTTTTTTGTCCAGTTCTTAACTCACCCTGGGACAGCAAACACATCCTCACGCACTGAAGCTGGCAAACAGTCTGCCATGGAGACCTACAGTCTAGGTTCCTGTGGTGGAGAAGATGAGCTGCTGTAAGAGGCAGAGTGGCAACACTAAAGCTCATTATGCCTTGACTGTTGAGCTGCTGGTCTTAGAAATGAAACTTGAGCTGCCCTGCCTTGTATATGTCTGCCACCTTTGGACACTGCTGGAGACCAGCAGGAGAACAGAAAAGCAGCACAGACATGGAAGTAGTCAGAGGAGTACAATATGTGTGTCTGCGAGACATGCTCTGTCTCTACTGCCTGTTGTTTTGATGCCACCCACTGTTCGAGAGCTCCAGGCCCAGAGAGTCGGGTACTTGCTAGTCTCTATCCAGCTGCCCCCTCCTTTCTCCCTGTCCCTCCATCCCTCCCTCCTGCTGACTGTGCTAATAGCTCTCCAGTTGCTCTCATCCACTCTTTCCCTAGTGTATAAACACATGCAAACATACACAGGCCCCGTCACATTTTTGCACATTTAGATATTTGATTAGACTAGATAGATTCATTAATAAATAGAAAAAAATGCCATATTTACCAACCAATCTACAATCAGTAATTCGCTTTTAGATTTTAAGTTTCTTACAAATCAGAACCAAAAACTAACTGTCTAATTTACAGAAATAAACAGCCCTTTATTTACAGACCTCTGTTGACCAAAGCTTCTTTGTCAGCAATTGCAGCTTAATTGCAGCTTAGAGCTTTACTTTATTTTATTGTTTTAATGTTGTCCACATCTATCCCTCACCTCCATTTTATCGGAAGTCTACAGTAAGTTCTCACAGACTTAGTGCCTTTGTTTTTGTCCTGACATGCAGTGTGAATCATGGGGCTTCATATACACAGGTGTGCACTTCTAAACCATGTCCAATCAATTCAGTTTGCCACAGCTGGACGCCAATCACGGTCTAGACACAGCTCAAGGATAATTAAAGCAAACAGCATGCACCTGACCACAATTTGGAGTCCCACAGCAAAAGGCCTGAATACTTTTATAAATGAGAGATTCAAGTTTTTGATTTCTAATAAATTATTTGCAAAAATTCTAAAAATGTGTTTTCACTTTGCCATTATGGGTAAGTGAGTGTAGATTGATACCAGTTGTACCCATTTAAGGAGTGTGAATACCTCTTGAAGCTGCTGTACATGTTTGCATATATTCATAATCATGGCACAGATTTCTACATGCTGGTATTCTTTGTTGAAACATTGTTTACAGCGCTAGTAATCAAGTGGAAGCTAATTTATTTTGCAGTACTATTTTTGGGTCATTCCACATTTTACCCTACTTGCCCCATGAATCTAGAGCAGTGCTAGAATGTGTTGCTGCAGCACATGGAGTTAAAATATAATACATCTGTTAGTTTTTGGCTCTTAAATCATGAATAAACAATGGGAAAGCATCTACAATACAGCACGCTTCTTCTTCTTCTTCTTGTGTTATTATAACTAACGTTCCTACGTTTTTTTCACTGTGAACACATCATCTGCATTTTCAACTCAGCACTGATCTGCAAGCACGTATTTAACTTGAACACTTAATGCACTCACTTTCATGTGAGAAAACCTGAAATTACCCTCCTTCATCATTCATCTGTCGCCTTCACTACCTCCCTCAGAACTGGGAGATGGGCATTAAAATGCATAAAAAATTAAGGCTGTTTACTTGGACACTAATGAGAGGAGGCTTAAGTAGTCTACTTTAATTAGTATGATTGGCTCCAAGGGGACCACACAGACAGGGCCATAACAACTGATTCACTCAGAGCTCACAGGACCTTTTCATAGTCTCTTGAGTGTCAGAGCTGATGTCAGAAGAGATTGCACTGCAGAGACATGTTGCCTTTACTGATCCCAGGTTGGAAAGGAGCACTGCAGTTAAATGCACTGAAGCAGACCATTACATAAGCACCACTGCAAGGTCAGACATCTGTGTCCTCCCTGTCTCTTCTCTATTTAAGCCACTATCACAAACCGCTTTGGTGTCGAGGCTGAGAACCATGACACTGTCCCATTCACAAACTAGTTTCACTGTCTCAGAATCACAAAAATGATTTAAATGTTTTCTCTTATCACATTTTTTTCTAAGGCTTGACTACAACAATTCTATTAATATTGAGGCTTGCATGGAGGCAGAATATGTTTAAATCAGTTCTGCAGCATGGGGCCAGTTTTCTTTTTACCAAAGTGCATTGAAAGGGCTAGAAAAAAGATTTTGAAAATGTGGCCACACTTCAATAAAGACCCTAGTTTGTCCTTTTTGATGTTGCCGTGCAATTCGGGTACAAGAGAACGGCGCTCTTATCACTGAGAAGTGAAGTGGAAGACAGTGAGCTTTTCCTGAGCTCACTATAGCACCTCACAACATCACAGTCAGCTGTAGCGCATGTGTGCAGGGTTTGCAGTTTTAAAGGCTGGAGGTATTTCGAGATTGAGGATACTGGGAGTAGCATAGTAATAAAACATAAAAAGTATTTATATTCATTCTAATATATAATAATTAATGACTGATTATTCATTGAGGGGTAAGGTTATCCAGTATGCATTATGGAGGAGCTGGCAATCTGCAATTTAGTTTGCTACATTTGACAGACAACAGAATAAGTATGAAGATCGCTTTTCAGTTGAAGGGCTCTGGGTCGAGCCCCCTTGTCAGAAGAGAAGCTAAAGTGTCCTTGAGAAAATCACTCAGTCCATAGTAGCTCCGGTGAAGCTGCTCTGTAGCTCAGCATCACCTCCCCTCTGACCTTCACGCATGCTGATCACATTATATGTTTACCATCTCAGTGGTATGGGGCTTCACGAGACCTCTCTCCCCCGTGAGCAAACAGATGGATATCATTGTGTAGTATCATTTCAGAATAAACTGCAATTTATACATTTCTCTTCAACCTCAGTACATGATTATCTCCTATAAAGGGCCTGAGCATTTTTCCTGCAACCTGATGGATTTTGGTTCTTTGTGTTTCTGAAAGGTTACCCATTTGAAATTTTGCCAAACATATCTCTTTCCTGGCCTCATCATTGCGCTTGAAGGTATAAGATGCGTGTGCAGTTATTGCCATAAAGCCAGGCTTTCCTAAGCTCTGGGCTCACTCCACTTCTGTAATTGACTTTTTCTCTCCCCATTTAGAAGCCACAGAGTCTTAATGGCAAAAGATCAGTGTGCCAAATACTTTCATTAGATACAGAAACCTTTACCTTTGGCAAAAATAGTCATGGCTTAAACAAAGAGACACACACATCAATGGTACACATAGTGAAGACATACTGTATGATCCTATCAGTGAGAAACCAAAAATGGACTGTTCTTGTATTCTCAACAGATTGTAAAGAAGTTGGAGAGCTTGATGTTGTTAGCCCTGTGCTGTCAATGTAGGTAGCACAAGCGAAAGCTTAGATTTTTTTTTTTAGTATTATTCTGACTTACAGTCTGTTCACATGGCACTATATATGCACAAACAATTATTCTGATTAAAGGTGTACTCCAGTGATTTAGCTTTGCACTTCCATGGAATCAAAATTGATGCAGCATAGACCTGGGATATCCTGATTTTAGTCCTATTATGAGTCAAGCTTCAAAAAACACTGGATCTTACAATTCCTATGATGTAACTTGACAGTGTATTTCATTAGCTCACCCCAGTGTGAGAAATTTCCATTAGTCTCCAAGCTCAAGTTGAAATAACCTTTAATGACATCACTGGAGTTGCTTTATGCGTTTTGAGCAAACCATTTAAAGTCACAAAAAATATTATTTAACTCTTTTCACAGAGCCTGGTGTGTGAAATTGATGGCATGCCACTTTAAGGATGTAGTTAAATTAATGTGACATGTAAGATAACAGCATCCCAAGTTTAAATCACTTGTATAATGTTGAAATACCAAAAGCTAATAGAGAAAAAGATTCAAAGTTGGTATGGATGGATTTACAAAGCATCTTTGTGAAAGTGCTTGTTGTTAAAAGGTTGTTATATGCCATTAGCCTGTTGAATTTAGTGTAGTCTTAGTCTTTCCAGTCTAGGCTTTCTGTTTCAAACACCCTACTTGGCTTCCTGTTCTCCGTGTGACCTTTGTGGTGTGTGCAGAGAATCCAAACAGAGGAAGAAACCAGACATACACACAGCATAATTCATTTGAATGATTGACAAGAAACCCAGCTCTGTTAATCAAGTTATGGTTACTGTAATTAGGACCTTAATGTGAGTAAGATAACTTGTTTAAGGTGTTTGCATGAGAGTTGCAATAATATGTGTATTGCATTAGTCTGGTTATAATTGAATTACTGGTGTGCATGTAAATGCCCTTCCTCTCTCACTCTCTCTCCCTCTCTCTCTCACTGGCTTACTCCCAGACACCAGTGTATTTTATGTGAGGGGGAATCTCTGTGTGTGCTGTAGGTCTCCACTGATCAGAGGAGAGGTGAGACATGAGCATGTGTGCAGCAGTTCATATGAAAGCCACCTGGCTCTCACCATCTCTGTGATTTATGCCTTTGATAACAACAACCTAGAGATGCTTTCAACAACAACAAAGTAGCGCTGAAGGATGACAACAATGGGACACTTGTCAGTCGAGAGATGAAAAGATGTCTTGCTAGGTGGCTGTCTCTTTTGTAACTTTGATATATTTTATTCTTTTGTTTTGTTTATTTGTCTCAATATCCTTCCCAATATATTATGAAAGGTTATTGATGAAGCAGAATGTGAACTGACTCCATTTCCATCTCTGACAGAATGCCTCCCTCCTCCTGTGAGAAGGTGGCAGTGTGCTTCATTGCCTCTACTGTGACTTATCAACAGACTTATTTCCGCTGCCTTGTCTTTCTCGCTGTGACACAGTGACAGAGACAGATACAGGAAAAACCAGACGCCTTCTGTATGATTTCTTTTATTTTTCTCAGAGAGGAACCTGGTTTACAATGAAATAAAAATAATGAGTGAAATTTTTTAAAAAAAAATGTTTAAATAAACTTGGCTAAACTTTGTTTCTAAAATTATCACAACATATCAATAGTCCATCTAAGTAAATTTTGGCTGTGGCTGTTTCAATTAAAATATACAGTATATGTTTACAGTAGAAGCAAAGCTGGTTACTGCACTTGACTGCACTTTTGGTTACTATTACTTTGAAATAAAGTAAAAGTATTTTTACATATTTTTATTGTGACATTTTATAAGATATTATGCAGTTTTCATGTGTATTACAAGAAAAATATAATAATAATTTCCTAAAATATGATGTAGCACTGTACAGAGACTACTGTACAAAGTTAAAAAGTATGATTTATCAATACAATCGACACAATTCAAAATAAATGCTTTACTTAGTTTTTATAGCATCTATATCTGGTTTTATATATATGTGGTTATCTCTTTATTACCTAATAATGAAAATTGTTAGTTGATGCACCAGTTTTATGGGTGTGTTTTAACTGCATAATTTTTTGTGATTTACTGGGTACAAGCGATTGAGATTATTTTTCCATTCATAAGAACTATTTTCCAATGTTGCCATTTGCATTCATTTTGGAGATGTGGAATGATAGGACTACTGTACAGTAGATATGGCTATTGTCTTTTACCTGTTCTTACTTTTTATAGTTTCACTTCGGGAGATATTCACTGAATCCCATGAGAATGAATTGGACACCTGTCTTGGCCTTATTTCTCTCAGTTTCTCATTCTTTTTGTCCTTTTTTCCCCTTTGTCTTACTCGTCTACTGATGTGGCCCCTGTCCTTCTGTGTTCATCTGCCTCACTCCATCTGTCTGCCATCACCATTGTCTGTACCTGCAGGCTGAAATTCACCGGCCTCTTTCCCAAAACAAGCTATTGTGTAAAGAAACTTTACATTAGCCAGAAAGCTAGCCCATATTAATACCTGTCAATATTTTTGCTGTCTTGTGACAACGTTAGACTAAAATGAATATTAATTAATACTAAAATGTGGGCATACAGTCTCCATAGAAGCATCAGCTGTCCCCTGGCTCCTCCTGTGCATTAGATAGTTGACAGTCTTCTTACAGCAGAAACAAGTGGAGTGCTCTGTGACTGATGAGACTCCTCTGTCAATGACGGGGGAGCTTGCTGCTGGCAGTTTCGGGCCAAAGAACAGTACAGATTATATTAACATCAGTCAAGCTGTTGTCAAACTGTTAGGACATAAATAGGACCTTATTGATGCATAATGCAACAACTTTTCATTGTGAGGTTTCCTGAGTAATGAGATCAGAAAGTGAGCTTGTAGCTTAAAAAGGCAGTATGCCAAAAAAAAGATATGCAGAAATGTATCAGATATCCCAATGTGGAAGAACAGTTAGAGGCAGTGTTTGTTTTAGATTTTTTTTTAAGTTTTTTTTCTACAGTGAAGGTCATAAAAAAGGTCATTAAAGGATTAGTTCAAATTAATTACATCAGCTATTTGGTCATGATTTAGGTAAGAAATCATCTGAACAATCACAGCATCTCTTTTTCTCTCCTTTAGAAGGAATATGATATTCAGCAAGGTGCTCTGACAGTTATGTAAAGGAGAAAATAAAGCTTTTGACCTGTTCCATGCACGCAGGTGGTGTAAGCGAAAGTCCCAAGAAATCTTGACACAAAAATTGCACAGTGTTGTTTGATCACTGACACTGCCCCCACTGTGTCTCTCCTCCTGCTTCAGTACAGTCAAGTTCACAGAGACTCACAAAGTATAGGTGCAGGTAGGAAAGGACTGGTGTGCACCCAAGAAAAATGCCACTTTACTTTCATAAACCACCATGTGCTATGCACTGTCATGAAAATAGAGGCTTTATGTGCTTTGGATGCACACTGTGCTATCTCAGCACAGAGCTGACTAAAGTTTAGAAGTAGAGAACGATATAGATGCATATAGGTATATACTGTATGTATATATAGATGCATCTAAGGTATGAATGCAGTACTGTAAGCAGTGGAAATGGGATAAATACAAAAACACAAGTTAATGTAAAATATGTGAGGACATAGAACACAAAGCCTGTCACTGATTTTTTTTGTAGATAAATTGAATGAATTACTACATTGAATTTCTGTTGAAATTTATAGCTGTTTTTGTAGTAAGTAGGAATATTCTTTATGTTATTTAGAAAAATGCTGTTATTTTCCTTGGATTTGTGACAGTCCTCTTCTCCCTTTTGTGTGCACTCCTGAAGATGGCTGAATTTCTGTGCTGCAAGCTTGAGGAGAGAAAGCTGAGGACAGTTCCCCGGAGTCCGGACACCAAGGCCCTCGGGCCTCCACAGCTCATAAACAGATGTGTCCTTGTCCCCAGCCAAGCGCAGCCACTCAAGTGGCAAAGCAGGGCCCAATAATTGTGAAGAATTGAAAGCTAAATATTGGCTTTATCTCCTCAGTAATAAAAGGGCCATGAAATTGATTTAATGCTGCAGCGCTTCTCTTGGGTGGCTTCTTACAGCGTGAGCACAAAACAATGAGCAGCAGCCATCTATTAATTAACCTACCTAATCCTGCAAAGTTAATCTCTCACCACAACTTTGCCCGCAACTAACTTCCAAGCCAGTGGGTCTATTGGGGGTGTCATGACAATGGCAGCGAGGGGAAGATAGATTCAGCACTTAGGAAAGGAGAGAGAGGAGGGAAAAAAAGGTGCTGCATGAACCACTGTTCCGCTCAGCAATTGTGGGGACATTGTAAGTGGAAGTACAGTGCTATATAGCCATCATTAGCATACTATCAGGGTTGATTTGTGTTTTTGTGAGAAGAGGCAGAGAATATCATTTGAGCTGTTGGAATCGGTTTCTGGTGAGGTTGCAGCGGCATAAATGTGGCTGATAGTTGCCTTTTTGTTGTCATTTTTATATTCTTTCTTCCTTGTCACCATGCCGCCTTGGCCCTTATTCTCTCCTGAGCTGTTAAATAGTTGGGAGGAAAAGCAGTATTTCTTTCTCTTCTTCACCTGGCTGCCAGTCGCAGCATGACAGCACCTCACACCCAACATTCATGGTCATATTGTGTCGACAGAGTTGTGAATTACCTCCTTCTCAGCCGGCTGATGAAAAGCTATGTGTTTTTCTCTTTGGCTGCGGCTCGTCTGACCCTGCCCTCTCACCTCCTCCCCCTCCCTGCTTCTCATCAGTCTTTTTATGTGAGCCCCCTCTTCGTCGAGCAGCGGCGCAAGCCTGGCTCAGAAAATAGGTCACCTGCTGGTGCTCCTCTTACCTCCACAGCATTCAAAGAAATAATCCTCTGAGGTGTCCTGTGCCATTTTGTAACGTCTGAACCTCAGTCTCCAGAATGTGGCCAGAATATAGAAATAAACACACACATGTGCACACATTCATCTAAAAAGTAGATTCCAATTGAGGGAGTATGGAAATCATTTTATTCCTGGTGAGGAAAGAATTTCCTGTGGAGATAATTTTTAGGAAGCTGATTAGACATAGACGGTGTTGAGCCCAGAGTGAGGAATCTCATCACCACAACTAATGACATGCCATTCCTGTGCTGAGAGAGGATCCCAGGCCCTGGGCACAGACTAGCCTCTGTCAGCTACCTCTAGCTACTGTGTTCATTAGAGGCCAACAATGTAATTACAATTCACAGATACTGGCTTAATTATAGACTGATTATTAAGGTGATACTTGCTGGAATGATCAGACCCTAAAGAAGTGGATTTATATTCACATGATATTAAAGTGTTTATTTTATCAATGAATCATGAACTGACAATTCGGACAGATTTATGAATGCATATTCAAACAAGCTTGAAGCTTAAAAAATCGCAGCGTCGGAGGACTAGAAATGTTTACATAAGGAGAAACAAACACAAGAGACATGTTCAGTCTTCATATGAGCTGACAGATTGAAATCTCTTTCAATGGCAAATCATCCAACAGATGTCTCCATCTGATTATGGGAGAGTTTTGGGGGTTTTTTCGGATATATATCTTCCAACTGAATAGCCAAACAAAAAATGTCTAATACCTTACCTCTTGCATTACAGTGATTCCATAGAAACTCCTGAACAAAATGCAAGAATAGTCCCCAGAGGTAGGGCTATTATTCCTCTGTCTCTGCTGCTCAGAAGTGGTTATAATCTTTCATCCAAGGCATGTGACATAAACACCCCTCAGAGCCCAATTCTTTTACTAATATAATCAGCGGCTTGATGAATTGCAAACACACCCAAAGTCAGTTTACTCACAGGTTTATACCATAGATGAATACAAATTTGCCCCTCTTCAGTCTGACAGGAATCTATTATGGAAAAAAATAAAGCATATTAATTCAAAGTACATATTGTAATAATGATTATGAAGGCCTCATGAATCTCCTTCTGAATGGATGAAATAGTTTTACCACATTTATAAAATTTAATTTACAGGAATCAATTTATTTAATCTGTATGTTTGCTGAGTTAACCAGTTACACAAGTCATGACTCGAAGGTGCACTTCACTTTAGGTCTTTTTTTTCTCTTTTTCGTTATCTTAAACATCTGTACTTTTTCTTGCTTGTAGCTCTTCTTCTGTTTCTATGAGGATGAATGGGTCTGTGGGGTTTTGAATATCACAGTGAGTTCTGTGAGAGTCTGCTGATAGATTTTGCCCTGACATGAGCCCCCATCTCTGACAGCTATAGTTTTATTCTGTAGCTCAGCGCTGGTTTCAACATTCTCCTGTAGCTCTCATACTCATTCATGTGCAAGAAGTGATGCACGTGTGTGTATGTGCCTGCAGGCTTCCCAGCGACAGCATACGGACCGGTGGCGGCGGCGGCGGCAGTAGCAGCGGCGCGTGGCTCAGGTAGGGGGGCCCGTGGAAGAGGCGGCTACTTGGCGTACCCACAGAGCACAGGGCCAGGTAAACGCTCTGTCCATGTTCTGTGTGGCTGCTGCTCTCTCCAACTTCTCCTGCTCTGCTTCTCCCCATAGACATAGTCCCCCGCGCCCCCACGCACACACTTGGACAAACCTTTGTTTCGACTGACAGCCTGATATATGCATAAAATAAAGGTTTTAACTAAAATCTGTAAACATATACATGGTTCTTAACCAACAAATTTAACTCACTTAAAACCATAATCTGCACTTTCAGCTCCAACCACGTGACCCACTTATTAACATATCCCAGCCCTTCTGGATCCAAAAACATAATGTTCCTCAGCCGGCAGGAGGTTTTGTTTCCAAACAATAGTCCTTGGTATTACAAAAGGGTACTTGAGGGCTCATGGGGTCAAAGCAAAATGAGATAAATTATAATTTGAATTAGATTTATTCATTATAATGTAGCCCAGTTTATTCTAGGAAAAAAAACCTTTTGCATGAAAGCTCTTAAAACTAAACTTTAATTAGGTGAGACGTCCGCATTTGAAGCTTTTGAGGGTTCTGTGTCAATCTAGATCACATGAAACGTTGCACACTGTCTTTGTGCAAAGGTGGAGTGTCCCTTGAAATAATAGTAAGTAGAAACCTGTAGTGTGTACTAAGTAGTATGTAGTAGTAGTAGTAGTCAATAAGTTTACACTAAAGTCCGTCATTTTCTTCATTTCTATTATTTTTCTTTTTCGTAAACATTTCCAATCCATGTCGCTGTTATACAGGCTTATATTTATCATACTGTTGCATTTGAGTAAATTCAAAAGTTGAAAGATAATGGTTAATATATAGTTAGTATATAAGGTAGTATATAAAAATGTCTGTGGACATTAATTTAAAAAAAATACTGACTCCAAAAAAGCAATTTACAGTGCAAACTTTATTCTCATACAGTACAAGCAAATGTCTGTCAGGAGATTTGTACCAAAAATAGGATGCAGGTTTCTGTCTGTCTAAAATACAGCATTGATTTAGTTGTCGGCTTCATTTAGACACCCTGCTTTTTTCCCCACTTACAACTGTAGATCATTCAATAGCTGTCAATAATAGCTCCCTTGACTGAACACACAGCCTCCAGGCTTTAGGGAAGAGTGGCTTTCCTAATCAGACATACTATTAGACACTTGTTGGAGAAAATCTGTTTTAATTGTAACTCAGATGTTGTCCAGTCTGTGCCGTCGCTCGCAGATATAAAGTCCGAAAACGTGCCGTTAACTGTCGTGCTGTGACGTCCACACTGGCTGGCAACTGGTTATAGAGAAAGCAAACTACCTGCATGTGTAGACACAAGCAGACAAACAAATGAACCCACATGTCCTCATTTGAACTTAATTCAACTCAACACAGGGAACACTGGAAGCCATTTAGATGCTCTTTCTTTCACATCAGGCTATTTGAATTTTCATTTTCAAAACAAACAATTTTCCCAACACTTGCAATGAACATCACTAAGAAGCAGGAATGTTGATTTGGGGTTAGCAGCAGCCAGGAAGCAAGAGACGTGATGGAAACCATCATGTACAGTTTAATTCTGACAGCTGCAAAGGGAAGGGAGACAAGTAAATGATTATGACCAGGAGGTAAGAGGAGGGGAGAAGATTGAGGGTTAGCGTGGCAAACAGTGACATCATGGGCCTGTTTTAGAGTACTTAAACAGCCATGAGGCAGTTTAAAGAAATATCACTCAGTGAAATCTCCATGCTTCATCAGTATATGGCAGAATCTGTCTGCAAAGAATATTATCATAATAATGGCAACAAATATGGAATATGGATGTGATTTCACTGAACTCATAAAATGTCTGTAGGCTGTTACTGAAATCAGCCGTATCCTTTTTTATTGTTACCATTTATTAACTGTTCTGTTCTCTAGATAAAAACTTCACAAGTGCATCATGAAAATATAACAAGTGCAGTTCTTTGCTCTGTGGTTCATGGCTTCAGTGTGGAATCAAAATGGTTTACATTGCATTTCTTAATGATCTATTACATATTTGAAATGACAGACGACACACAGTAATACATTATGTGGTCTCTTCTCATTGTGTAGAACCAAGGGGGTATAGGTTGTTTAGGCTTGACCTTCCTCTCTGTGCACAGTTTGGGGATGTTGCTACATCTCCATCCTATCTCACAGTTTTATTTGCAGCACACTAATGTATCTCGTAAATGTGAATGTTTGTGCTTTGACTCCACCTACAGTTCCCATAGAGCACCACATACTACACATAGCCTAACCTGGCCTAGAAAGAGGGTAACGTGGTGGACTGCTACCTAAATTATCACTTAAAACAAATCATTACATGCGTTCTAAAAAAAATCAGTCAAATTCTTCACCAGAAAACATAATTAATAACATGGAGCGAAGTTTTTTTAGAAGAGCCCATTATTTGTGTGTATATTGAGCCTTGTTTGTCAGTAATGCACACGGAGTTTCGTGAGAATATGGAGGGCATTTTCCATCCCTGACAGAGGACACTTTCACCCCACTCCCAGTGCTCAACAGACAAAATGACAGCATGCTGACTTCTCTCTCTATGACAGGCCACAGCTGATGACAAGGTGTATTTTAGACCTCTCACAGTGGCCTAGCACTTGCAGCAAACTATACGTTAGACATAGTCATGGTTGTGTACCATAACCAGAAAAGTTCCTGAAGTGGTACACTCTGTACCGTCTTTCATACTTTGTTTTTAAGACACTGTATATCCTCAGGATCTCTTTGCCTATTATCCCCAAATTTGCCCAACTGTTTTCTTATAGTTCTCCAGCAGATTAAAATGTCCTGCTTTAAGGCAGAAAAGAGCATCTGTTATCACACGAAACACAAAACACTGGGTTATTTATTGCTACTTGGAGATTCTGGTCAGCATGTTTTATTTAGTAAAGGTGAAATATCAGGCAGTGTCAGACCAGATGCTTTTTGAACAGGTGCATCTTCAGCCTGTATTTGAAGATGGTGATGTATTTCGCTGCCCTGATCTAAACTAGAGTGTATGTTGCACCTCTGAGTTACAAGAACAAGGACTAGTTTTGATGCAAGTTTGTGAGGATATTTGAGACTGTAGCTCCAGGCGAGAAGTCGATCAGCAAGATCTGACTGCTGCACAGAGTTTGTCATCGCCTAAAGGTAGAGAGGTGTCAACTCATACTTTGCTTTGTAGACTGCTATCACAGTTTTGAACCTGATTTGAGCTACAAGAGAAACATACTAAGGACAATTACATAATACAGGTAGTTATATAGAGAAATGAGGTTAACACTCACTAGAGATGAATGTGTTCACACTGGAGCTGCATTTTGATGTATGTCTACCTTCTGCTGTTGATATGAAAGAGAAATCAGCATGGCCACCCTGGCCATTTTAACCAACCCTGACAGATATGGTAGTGTATTCATGAACTAAATGCTAATATTGCACATGTATGTTACGTATACTGAAAATCATTCTACTTTAATTAACGTCCTGAACACCAAATAGGAGAGAAGGTCACTAATTTTCTTTAAGCACTTTTTTTTAAAGTAGGCTTACAGCGTGTGAAATCTCCCATGCTAGATCTCCTGTCAGATAAAAACTGAGAAAAATGCAAGTGATGCAGATGGTTCTGACAGTTCAGGGAACTCCGCAGGTCCCAGTCTACCCTGGCTGAGTGTTTTCCTGAATCCCTCTGAGCTTTCTGGGAAGCTCAAATGTCAGTCTCAGATCTTGGCTTTACCTGCAGCATATACAAAGATTCTGCATTCAGCGGCATTTTGAGATTTGGGTACAGTATGTCTGACTTGACTCAGGTGTTCAAACCTGAAAGAGTTGGCTGTGGTTACTGTTACAGAAATAACACTGCAGTATAAATTGCATAGGTGTCCAAGTCCGGTTTTATTGAGACTCAGGATGAACTTCATGTTTTTTCAAACCAATTACTCCTCTCAGTTAGTTGTTGCTCTTTTTTGTTTTGTTCTCATCTCACCCCTTCTCCCACCTTTTTTCACCACCAATGAAAAGAAAGAAACTCGTGTGTTTGTTCAGATGTTTCCCAATTAAGATGATTATCATTTTCCTCCCAACAAGCTCTGTGATCTTGAGCAGTGCCCAAGAGGAGACCAGGATTGGCTGTGTGCACTAGGTTTAATCAATCTAGTGAGCTCAAGTCCATTTGTCCCTGATGCTAATCTGCAGAGCTCAGCTCTGAGGCCAGAAGCGCTTTACATGTATTTGGTGCAAAATAACATGAGCAGACATGCCAAGCCCATCCTGCTTGGGTTTTTGTCTAAGGCCCAGGGAAAGATGCGACTTGTTGGGGAGGGCAGAGTGTCCCCTTGCGCCTCCACGTAGCAGTGGCTCTCACAGCTGTGGGTAGCAGATGCTCTGAGGTTACAGGCACAGGCCTTCAGGGACATCACCACTCTGCCCTCCAGGGGCTGCATACATAACACACTCTCTAAAGAAAACTTAGTGAAGCCTTAATTGAGTACGCTTTTTTGTCATCAGTCTGGTAAATTTGTTTATGAAACCACAAGATGTTTCTTATCCTTTCTAATCCATACAAGGTTTTTTGTTTTACCATGTGTTTGTTTTTTAAGTGGCATTATTAAGTATAAAAAATGTAATTAGACTAGATTTTTTTAGATTCTATTTGTAACTGCATACTGTACAGATTGCAAAGTCAATTGCATGGCATACCTGCTCCCATACATGTATTTTGACAGGTTTATAAGATAAATGCCTCCAAATTAAATTTTGTAAGCCACAACTAGATTTGGCAATCTATTAACATGCTGATGAGCCTTGCTGTAATCCTCTTCCAGTTGATTCATATTTGCTAAATGACATTAGATGAAGCCACTATCACTCTCGGATTTCAGTCATAGTGAGCCTTAGATTTCCTGAGACAACATAAGCCTGAACGGACATGTTTGAAAAAATGTGTTCAGCCAAAAGGCCAGGGCTGTCAGCTCTGAACCTGCTCACAATAGGATAATCTGTGCCGACTGTCGATAACTGAGTGCCCTTTCTCAGTCCCAGCCAGACCACACAGGGTAAATTCTGCATTAAAATCATTTAGCGTGGCCTGTGTGGGTTTTCCTGCAGCAAATTAATGTGAATGGATTCACTACACTGTTGCACAAATGTTTTACCTATTATTCTGTGCTCAAGTTTCCTCTAATTGTGCAACTTTCCACAATCATTCCCCAACCAAGTTTGAAGGTAAATATAAATCAGTAGCTCTGTTGAGTTTGTCCATTGCTGGAAAGAACAGCAAGAAAAGGAAACAGCAGGCATAAAATGAAAAGTAAGAGCGGCCTGAGTATGGGTGAGTAAATGCAAGAAGAAATCATCTGTTAAAATTCATTAGCCAAGCTTCTCTGAACACAAAATGACAAGACATTAAATATGTATTATTTATGAAATGTCTGTGCTCTCTGAAAAGGGTGTCTAGTGCTGTTAATTACTCAGTCGTTCATTCAGAAAAGATTATTTCAAATGGAAAGTGAAAGCAAGGCTAGACAGCAAAAGAGCTGTTAGTTTCTTTCACGCTATTTTTAAACGACATTGGTGAAAATGGAAAAGCTAATTATGGTAGCTCTAAAATTCAAAGCTAATTTGAGAAGCAGCATGTCAGGTTTATTGACATCTTCTGAGTGATGTGGTTTGATGGCCACCAAGGAATCTCACTGGTGCCACGAGGGAGGGAGAGGAGTGACTGCATGAAAAATCATTATTTGCAGAAATGAAAATCATGTTTGTGTTCACACATTGCTAGAATTCCCTGTTTGTTGACTGTAGAAATAAAAGGTATATACATTCTAAGTCCGCTGAATAGATCTAGAGGTCAATATTTTGTTGATACTCTGAATTAAAAAATAAAGGCCTTCATGATGGATATGTCTGCAAATACTAGTAATTTACCCTTTAACAACAGAAAAGCTATTGAAAATACAGGTTTTTGTATTAAGAGACTTGTCAGTTGATTTGAGGGTAATAGCAGGTTCCAGCAGAGTTTTTAATTATGCTGCGAGGTTACTGTTGTTAACATTTGGATCACTGATTGTGTCTTTAAAAGTGTGTACATGTTAGTTAATGTGTTGATTTTCCATGGGGACTGAAACAGAGATAATCACAAACTTGGTGCAGACCATTGGCAAACTTATGAAAATATTTTTCACATCCTGAAGACGCCGCAGGCCAGGGAGCATGACGCTATATTTTATCATCAGCATGATTAGTTTTATTTTCCAACTAGTGAGAAAAAGAGCAGCAGTACTTTCAAGGTTTGTGATTCCTCCTTAAAGGCAGTCACCTGGCAAAGTGGGAACGAGAGCAGGGCATTTATCCACTTAAAGAGAGCCACCCCGATGATGTCAGTAACAGATGATTGCAAGACACTCCCCCCTCCATTGCCTTGCAGCCAGCTTTGGTCACTAAGGGCAGAAGGGATAGAGGGTGGGGGTAGAGGAGATAATTATCAGTATAAATGAAGCCCTGCGAACGATTCGCACTGCTGGGTCCCATGATCTAGTCTCCAAGGCAACCTCAACACGCTCATTTGTTTTGTAGATGAGTAATTACATCCAATTAGTGGCCACAGGAAAAAAAGAAGTCCAAGAAAGGCCCATTGTTCTGGATAGATTGTGTGAATATTAATAGTGGGGCGGTCTGAGGCACAGTGATATGATCGGTGATACTAATGCAGCTGTGGGCACGCTCTGCCCAGTCTCATCCTGCATAACAGATCAGATAGTCACTGATGAAAATATATGACTTTGAGAATATGTGGCTGCATGTTTGTGCATGAGTGTCTGAGTCGTACTTTCCTCCAGCTGCCTCTGTCTGGTAAACAAAACCATTCTCTTACCTGGGCCTACCACACCTGCAGACTGTGCAACAACATACAGGAGTAATTTTTACATCAACTAAAAAAAATACTTCCTGTACAAATTGTTTCTGCAGTATATGTTTTACTATATGTCAGCTGTGGTAAAGTTAAAGTCAAAAATAAGTTTAGGGTTCATTGTCCATGGAAATGTGTTAGTGTTTTGAATGACACTTTATGTGATTTGAATTTTCCATAAAGCCAGGCAGACATTGTATGGATTCTGATGGATTTTAATCCCAAATTGGTCACTCTTGACTAATTTTTGAATTGGGCTTCTGTGAGATTGGTTGTCAAAAAATTTTGGTCTACTGTCACACAGTTTGAGCAGTTCCACGGTCTGATTCCCCATGCTGCTGTCAAAAGATACCTTACAAGCTGTAGTGAGCTTGTTTTCATATGAGCTTATTTTAATAAAAAATGGAGTGGTATTTTACATTTTGTGGCTAATGCTGTAGTCTGCTCTGATACAGAATGAACTTCGATGCAGAACGGACCATATTATCCACATCTTCCAGCCATACGCAGCTCCATGATTTTATTTTGATCTTCTTAATTTTCATTCGTAATAGAATTGCACAGAGTAATACTGCTTTTCTCTCTTTTTGTAAACATTGTATTGTCAGTGGGCAAAACCAATCAGGGGCACCATGTTTACATTCAGTGTGAGCAGACCTGTCGGGGCCAGCCAATTGATCTTTACAGTGTGACCATAAAGGTCGCAGGTTCTAGTCGAGCAGAAAGGCCGATTTAAATCTGTAATGTAAGTTAACACGAGGTACAAGATTTTAAAAAAATGTCAGTGTTTGTCCAACTTAATACAATTCAGTTACTTACAAGTAGGACCTTATCTCAAATAAAATATCTTCCCTGTTTACATTTTTGAAGTTGCAACCATTTCAGCTGGCTGCAGCTAGCAATAATGTGATTTAATACACACAATACGCAAAGTTCAGTGTCCAAATAATAGTCACCGGTGGGCATCATGCAAAACTCCTATATCTAGTCTACATTATGCATTATGCATCTCAGACCTTCAATAATGCTGCCACTACTCTTTCACCCAGATGAAATTGAATAGAACATGGTTCATTCTCAGTTGTTTTGTGTGTGTGTGTGTGTCCCTTTCATATTGTATTAAAGTGTGTAAATGTGTTTAATTACGGTTCATTAATGAGGCATAACTAAAGTATTATATAATGGAAAGTAATGCCTGTTTGGTTCTCGTCTCTACACTGTTCTAAACTTGTCATATTTGGAATAGCTTCCTTATGAATTCCCTGTAACATGGTTTGTGCTATTGTCAAACGTTTTTCTCCCTATTATAATTATTCCATTGATCCAGTTTTCCTCATTAGCAAGGCCAATCAATTTTCAGTGACATTTGTCTAAGTGAAGAAAATGGAATGATTGCTTCTTGAGCTTTGTTCAATGTGTCAGGCATTATGTGACATACGTGGGAAGCTTGCCGTATTTGGAGCCTATAATTTGATGAGTGGGCAGACAGCCCACAAGTGGTGAGATCAGAGTACTAAAAAGCATTGGCGGGGAGAAACATGGCTGGTGCTTACATTCCATTTGGCAGAAGTGGACTGTCTCACTCTGAATGGGTAGAGGTGAAGTGGCTTTGAATGGCTATTCGCTCCACAACCCAAATAAAAAAAAAAAAAACAAAAAAAAAGAAAAACAAGCACACACCAGGGGAAACCCAGCATGGAAAAGCTGGTGTCACCAGTCTCAGTCCCTCCTGAGTAGATTAACTCTGTTATCAAAGAGGTGTGAGAAGGAGCCGTTTCTTTTAATTGCACTCTTTATATGAGCAGCTTGTCTCAGATTAAGAGGACAAGCAATAAATGTCAGCACGACTTATTGCTGAATGACATTTTCTAAACTGTTGATAATCCACCATCTGTGTCAAAGAGAGAATCGTTCAAAGAGGCCAGTCTGAGACGTGCTTAGAGTACTTAGTGCACTTAAGAATGCCTATCATCAATAAACATGAATGTCTCTGTATTTCATTCACATAAAAACCTTATCTGTTGCTGTTGGTCAAAAAAGGCTTTAAATTAATTATTGATTGGTGAGCTTTGTGTTTCTTTTCATTTAAATGGCAAAAGCTTCCTTCAGGTATTTCGACAAAGAATTGTCGGTTTGAAATGAGAAATGTATTGACCTGTGTTTTAATGATGTTTCAGTTTTATCTCACTCCTTAATGATTGCAAGAAAACATGAGGGACACAGGTCAATTGTGCAAAAGCAAAATATCAAAGCTGTGGCTCTGACAGTGTATTTTATGTTTATATATTATACTGTGTTTTCTTGGTCCATTTGAATCAAGTCAAGGGATAAATGTGAATTGAGGAGATTTTAATTGTGCGCATTTAGGGAGAGATAATATGTTTCCATAATTGTAAAACTAGTGTATGTGATACAGCGGAGCATATCATATACAGACCATATGCCAGGGGGGCCTGGCCACATGGCAGGAGCTGCTGGGGAGGGAGGGCAGGAAGGGCCAATTAAAGCAGACAAAATGCAAGGATGTAACCTAAAAATGGTGTCTTACACCGCCAAGCTATGCTCAACAATCTGGACTTTGACTTTGACGATGAAAAAGTTGATTTCCACAATGATGGAGTCCCCTCCCCTCCCCCTCCCCATCCTATACTGTATCTCCCAGGCCTCCCCGATTATGGGTTTTACTCTGCGCCCAGTGACCAGAGGGGGGGGCCCTGCTCCTTTGCTGACTATGGCTCCCTGGGGCCCCAAGCGGCTCAGATGCTGCACAGTGAGCATGCCACCTCCGCCTGCAACTCCCCCCTCCAGCACCTACACAGCCCGGATCAATTTAAGAACCCAGGTTTGTATATGCCCATCTCTCTCATCCACATTTTGGACTTTTTAGTTTGATTCATTACATTATTCCATACAGATGATCTAAACCCATTTCTTTTACATTTTCTCTTGCTTTTGTTAAGGAAAAAAAAAAATTCCCCCCCTCCCCCTTTCAAAAAAAACTATAAAAACGTCTTGCTGGCAAAATTGCATTGCATGTTTTTCCTTTTTTCAATTTTTAATGTAATTTTTTTGTTCCTTTGTGAAGTTATGTTCCAGCCCCTGCTTGCACATAAGTGGCCAACACATACAGTACAGAATGTAATCCTTCATTTGCATGCGAACAAAATAACTACTGATGATACCAGAGAGTACACTGGCCTCTCAGGTTTATGTGAATTTTGAGCAGCAGAGGAGCGAGAGTGTGAGAGTGAGTGTCACATTTTTTTTACTCGAGCCCTTTAAGTATTTTAAGTGTAAGAGTGATTGCTATTAGTGTGTGAAATCAGTAGAAATGCTGTATGATGTTGAACACTTAATAGACAACAGTTTTGCATAATACCGTCATTTCTTTACAACACAAGCACATTTTCATCTTCTGTGCTTCTTCTGATGTTCTCTTATCTGCCTTATGTAATCATAGCTTTCAAAAGCCAGGGTTGAGATTCCACTGACAAATAAAATATACTCCACGTTGACATTTCAGTAACTGCATGCAGAGCATAAAAATTGTTACGAAATCATGCAATTTCTTTGAGAGCAGAGAGTCTTTAGAATTAACAGCGCTTTTTTTGACATAGTGTGGTATTTATATCTAGTTTTTATTCTCAATATGACATGTTCATGTTTGCACTGACATGATGTACCACCAGTGTTTATTGTAAAGTTAGCAGTAAATGACATGTCACGCTTTATACAATTTGGTACAGTAGATGGGTTATGTTTTAGGTGACGCTGTTGGCCTGCCCAGAGCAGTTAGATCCTCAGGTGAGTCTCGTGTGCCAACACTGGGCTTGAGTCCTGTCACAGCCTTCAATCGTGTGTCTCCATCTACACCTTGCAATGATATCAGCAAAAATATTAAAAACCAAAAGGTGTTGTGCTCTCACCCTTTTGGACAAATACATTAAGAAGAGTTAAAAGTGTTGGCCAGCTGCCCCAGGCAGATGTTGACATTTCCTGCAGACTCTCTGTACGAACTTTAGCACAGAAAATAGCAAAAAGACAGAAACACAAGCTGTGTAAATACAACTACACAGAAATTATGTTCTGGTGTTCTTAAGAATGGCCACTGTTCTGCTTTTTATCAGCAGCTGCTGCAAGTTACTTTGTTGGACTCTGTTGGTGCATGCTTGCTTTTTTCCTGAGTTTTGCTTGGGTGGTAACGCAGAGGTTTGTTCAGGGGACATGGTCAAAGCCTGAGTGAGTCAGCAAAGCCTAGTGGGAAGAGACTTTATACTTGTAGCCAACCTTGACCTTAATGATATGAAATTCACGGCCAATGATACCACTTTGGTTTTAAGTAGATAAAAGCAAATAAAATGATTTTCAGGAAATATAATTTATTTTTTGTATGTTAGAGGTCTTATGATGATGATAAACTGGATTGCCTGTCTTCTACTTACCACTTCATTAAATACTGTGGTGAGCAGACCTGGCCATCAAAAATGGATCACAGATGAAGATTAGTTCTGCACAGATTCACAGGCTAAAGAGAGAACACCATGGTGTTCATATGCAGTTTGATAGCAAATCTCATTGATGAATGCATTTTTGGTACACACTTCCTAAATACTACATCTGTACTTCAGTAATACATTTAAGCAGTTTAAAACAAAGCAAATAGAGCTTTAAAGACAGAGAGGCAGACAGTGTTCTGCATAAAGCAGGACATAAGACATCCATTAATTCAGGTCTTTCAGTTTTTCTTTCACAAACGTAAGACTCAAATGTCATTAAATTATTTTTTCCTCTTCCTGTTCAATTTATATGCACCACAACAATGACAAAGACTTAGCTCAGTTCAGACTTAGTCATTCTTTCTAATAAATATATATATATATATATAGAAAGAGAGAGGGAGAGAGAGAGAGAGAAAAAGTGATAGGTAGATATATAGATATATAGAAATTCACAATATATACGGAGAGAATACTATATATACTATATATACCACTACTACCAGTAGTTGGTGCTTAGCTCGTCTGGTGTTCCTACCAATTTCTTTCTGGGCCCCGCTCATGTACTGATCCATGTGCCTACTCATCTTATCCACTGTGATGCCTGACAGGAGTTTCCATGTTGTGCAGAGGAAGGTTATTGGGTGATAGTTGGATGGGAGTGCTCCCTTCTGGGGGTCCTTCAAGATTAGGACTGTCCTGCCTTTGGTTAACCCTTCAGGGTGGGTCCAATCCACTAGCTACTGGTTCAGTTGTAGAGCTAGGTTGGTGAGGTCAGCTTCTTCAGCCAGTAGGCCTGTATCATGTCAGAGTCCTGGTGCAGTCCAGTTCTTCAGTTCTTTCTCTGATGTCTGCCACTGTGATTGTTACTGGATTTTTTTCAGGGAGGTTGCTGTGGTCTTTTCTTGGGTCCACCTGCCACTGAGCATTGTTGTTTTGTGATGCTTCCTTCTCCCATATGTTCTTCCAGTATTGTTCAGTCTCTAGCCTTGGTGGGTCTGCTTTCAGGTTATTACCCTGCCAGTGAGAATACTTTTTGGATGGCTCAGTGGAGAACATCTGGGATTTGAATCCCGGTCTCCCAGAGACCTGTGCTGCACACATGGATCCTGGAATGCTTGAAATTGTACAGCATCAACAGGACAATAAGAGTCTTCATTATGAACTCAATGGGAATGTGGAAAACAAAACTAAACCAAATTAAAGCCAATCACACAAGTCACTATCAACTGTGGTATATACCAAGGAGATGGATCATCCCCACTGCTCCCTGCATAGGCCTGAACCCATTCAGTGAAATTAGTGGTTACGAATACTGACTACGGAATGGAACAACCATAGGGTCACCTCCTCTACATGGATGCCATCAAGCTGTATGTGAGGAGTGAATGAGACATCGACTCACTGATCCATACCACTAAGATCTACAACAACAACACTGGACTGTCATTCAGATTGGATAAATGTGGCCGGATGGTAACAAGAGGAAAGGTAGTCAGAACCGAGGGGATTGTACTACCAGAAAGCAACATAGCAGGTGACAAGGTCAGCTACAAATACCTTGGAGTCCCACAGGCAAAGTCCTGAGAATTCAGCTGACTGGAAAGAACAAGGTCCAGTCTATCAACACCTAAGCCCTGTCTGTCATCAGATACCACACTGGTATAATAGCCTGGCCACAGGAGAAGGTAGAGGCCACTGACATCAAGACAAGGAAGCTCTTCTCAATGCATGGAGGGTTTCACTCCAAATCCAGCATCCAGACACTGTACACTAAGGAGAAGGAGGCAGCCAAGGACTAGTGAGCATCAGAGCCACTGTCCAGGATGAAACAGCTGAGATCTGTGAGTACTTCAGGAAGATGCCCCCAAGTGATGATGTACTTAGTGAATACCTCAGGCAGCAGAAACCCCAGGAGATGCAAAAAGAAGAGCAAGAACCATCATGACAGGACTAACCCCTGCATGTTATGTACCACCAACAGATAGAAGAAGTGGCTAATATCAAAAAGTCCTCCCGGTGGTTGGACAAAGCTGGACTGAAAGACACTACAAAGGCAATTGTCATGGCAGTACAGGAATAAGCCCTAAGTACAAGGGCAGTAGAGACTGGGGTCTACCACACCAGGCAGGACTACATATTCAGGCTGTGCAAAGAGGCCCTGCGACAATCCAGCACATAACAGCAGGATGTGAGATGCTAGCAGACAGGGCATACATGGAACGCCATAACCAAGTGGCCGGCATAGTGTACAGGAACATCTGTGCCGAGTATGGGCTGGAGGTCCCAAGGCCAAAATGGGACACACCTCCAAAGGTGGTTGAGAACAACCAGGCTAAGATCCTGTGGGACTTCCAGATACAGACTCACAAATTGGTGATGGCTAACCAACCGGACATAGTAGTGGTGGACAAACAGGAGAACAAGGCCGTTGTGGTAGGTGTAGCAATTCCATGTGACAGCAACATCAGAGAGAAGGAACATGAGAAACTCAGGAAATACCAAGAGCTGAAAGAACAGCTAGAAAATATGTGGAAAATGAAGGCAACAGTGGTCCCTTTAGTAACTGGAACACTCAGGGCTGTGACCCTCAAGTTGGGAGAGCAGCTCCATCAGATCCCAGGAATAACATCTGAGATCTCTGTCCAGAAGAGCAGAGTACTAGGAACAGCTAAGATACTGTGCAGGGCCCTCAAGCTCCCAGGCCTCTGGTAAAGTACCCAAGCTGGAACTAGACAAAGACCACCTGCAAGGATGAGTGGGGAATTTTTTTTGTCTGTTTGTTTTATATATACACATGCACCACACATTGCACAATGTTAAGTGCAGAAACAGTTAGGCCCTTAAATTTAAATGAAAAAAAAGCTATTTCACAGGGAGAGGGGTGAGCCACACTAATAAAAATCACCAGTCATAAGGAAATGAGGATATTTCCATTTCAACTGAAAAAATCCTTAATTATATAATAAGCCAGCCTACTGGGGACTGGGCAGGCAAGATAAGCACAGTAGCTGCTCGCTGTTTAAAGTCCTTACAGTTAAACAGCATTGTCAATGCCACTGGATGTGTGTCTAGTGAGATGGTTTCTATTTACTGAAGTGCTATACGCAGATATCCAAAGTATGCTTTCAGGGGCTTCTAATAGACCTGACCTGTCTAATATAGCTTTAATAGATGGAGCAGTGATATAAATTGCTTACTGCTTGTGAGTCAACATTTTAGAAGTGTTGCAATTATGCTGTATTTTCCTAACACACATTACAAAGACTTCACAAGCTCATATATGGACAAGATGGAACGTTTTCTGTGGTTGGAACATGTTTTTCTTTTAAATGCAGCTGTGCAGTTTTTTCATAGTCTCTGTGAATGAGGGTGAAACAGACGGTTATGTGAAGCTGATAGTGGAGGAGATTGCTGTTAAAAGATCATTTCATTTTTCTTTCTGTTTTTTCCTGTACTGCTAGTGTTATTGGCCTTTAGTAGGCATCTGGATTTCAAAAGACATTTTATTAGTCTGAATTGCTCTTACCGACAGGGCAAAGGTGGTAAGTCATGTGCAGTATTTCTTCTATAACCCCTCAGAGTTTGGGCTTGCACATGAACTCAAGTCAAGCTTTTATCTCACCTCTTTATTTATCTCTTCTCCTGTCTTATATACCTCTTTTTGCTTTATGCCTAAAGTTACCCCAGCAGACTGAGTAGCTGAAAGATGCAGCAGAATATGTTGAGAATATTTTTAGCACTTTCTCACTGGTGCCTATAAATGATTGGGTCAAATAGGACAGCATAAAATATTTTTAAAAGTCTGGGTTCGAACTGAAGTGAAATCTAAACTTCTTTTATTGATCACGTAATCTTGTCTTACTCTTCTTATTCAACAGCCAATGTTGTTTTACAAGTACTCCTTCACATTACGCATGGCAACATTTACACTGCAACCTTACTAGTTTTCTAGCATGGTGAGAGTATTTCTAGCAAAGTGCTTGTTTTGTGTTGTGCATGACTATATGAAGTGAATGTTGCTCCTATGCACACAGCATGTAGAGTAAATTCAGAATACCATACTGGATTCACCCTTAATTTTGTTCCTTTAAAATCATATTGAACCAAAATCTTGCACCGTGTTGTCAGTGCACGAAGTAACACTGTAATGTTCATTAGAAGCAAGTCCAGTGAGACAAACATATGAATCCAGTAATGTGTTCCTTTTGTTTAAATGTGCCCATTTGAGTCATAGAAAGTAAGAATTGTACTGGTTGCTGAGTGTTACTGAGCTGCTCCGCTCCCTGCTGTGTTTGTATGCAGGCACCAACCCGTCAAGGCCCGGAGGTTTCCCTGGTGCTAACAGTCCAGGCCCTGTGGCTGACCTGTACGGACCTAGCAGCCAGGATTCAGCTGTGGGCAACTACATCAGTGCTGCTAGCCCTCAGCCTGGCTCTGGGTTTGGCCCCAGCATCACAGTGAGTACTCAAATGCAGACTCTTTGAGTCATGTCCAATCTCACCTTGAGTTCAATTACCTCTTCCGCACTAAGCCAATGCACACTGCTTGTTTGTGTGATTGTATTTAATTCACAATTTTTATTAAAAAAAGTAAATTACTAATGAGAGGACATTATACTTTGACACTGAATTTGCCAAAATAACCACTACCTGCCTCCTAACAAGCATCCTCAATCCAAAGCAACCACTGAGTCCAGTCTTAAGTCTTTGCAATGAACATCATCATAAGCATTTTGTACATGAGGGTAAACCCCACCTTAGCTCTGAAAGTTATCTGTCAAATGCAAATGTTTATTCCCCTTAGCTGTTTCTCAAATCACCTCACTTGTGTCACCTTCCCAGAACAAATTCCCCTTATTTTTTAATCCTATCTGTCCCAGAGCCTGAGTTTGTCACTAGGACAATGCTTCCAAGCAAGTTTTGTCTCTCCCTGTGTCCTTATTCAGGACAGGTGCTGTTGTACTTTTCCTCTTACTGATCCGTTATTTGCTGGTTAAGTGTAAAGACTATCAGGGGCTGGTTGAGGAGACAGTAAGAGGTTTTCGGAGTCTTTTGTTTATGAGCACCAACCTGTTAATAGTTTGATCTTTTACAGACTGTAATCACAAAGTATACACTCCAGAAATGCTTCGAAGGCCTCAACCCTGCGTTACCAACAAAAACAGTGGCACTTTAATAGGGACATCTTATATTATAAACACAAGACTCAGAGAGATCATCAAAAATGAGTAAAATGTCTCTGACCAGAAAAGTTCAACCAATTTCCACTAGA
This sequence comes from Mastacembelus armatus, assembly GCF_900324485.2. Taxonomy (NCBI): domain Eukaryota; kingdom Metazoa; phylum Chordata; class Actinopteri; order Synbranchiformes; family Mastacembelidae; genus Mastacembelus; species Mastacembelus armatus. Next base: position 9,248,782 of record NC_046646.1, read on the forward strand.
TAGATAGATAATGAAGCTAAACACATGGCTGTTTGCCAATCACATATATTTAGAGCCTTCTTGCCAATAAGAGATGAGGCTCAATCTCACCAAACGATGATTCAGTCAGCCTATTTGTTTACTTTCCTTGTGTGTTAGTCTGTCATGGACCCCGCTGGATAATTAATCTAAAAATTTACTATCTGAATTTTATGGCACCTTGCAAGGTGCAATGGGGCTAAGCTCTCAGACTCATTGCCAGGCTTGTTGGGGCATGTTTGTACTGTTTTACATGGCTGAACTGAGTGACACAGTATAGGTTATGAAAATAACACCTGCTTTCTGAAAGAAGCTAATTAATGCATGGCTTAACTGAGGTGGAATAACGACAAGCCCATTAGTACCGCGAGCAAGTACTGCAAGACTACAGGGTGAAGACACTCTTTCCAAACTTTATGGTCCACATCATTAAACTGAAATTCCTACAACACTTCCCAACCTGTACAAGAAAGATTCATTTGCGGTGGCTGTGGTATACTTGCAGTTATTTGTTGTATTATCAGTTTGTCCAACAACTATTGTATTTTATTTCATTGTGACTTACATTGTGTTTCGGAATCAGACGTTGTGCTTCTGCCACATTGTTTTGTGTCTTCCTGGAGACTAATAGTGCAGGAGATGTGTCACTTTGTTAACAGTGTTGAATCAATGGGGTTGTTTAGCATTGATGAAGTGAATGTGAGACTTATGTCGCTGTAGTCATGCACTGTTAGTATCAGCAAATGAGAAGGCAAAACAGCTCATTTCAAATTTCTAATTGATTTATGATATCCAAACAAAAAATATTTTTTTATTTGGCTTTTTGCTTCCTAAGCAAAGCTTCTCTTTTTAATTGTTTTAGGTCCACTGGCTATCTGCTGTAATCTGTTGGTCTCAGTGTAGGAAGCCAAATATTTGTTATGAAAGACCAGGCTGGCTCATTTTCAAAGCAGATTTACCAGCAGATAGTTTACAGATGGAAATGAGACCATTTGTTTCCATTATTTTCCATTTGTTACAATAGTTCATAATCATAGTTCAGTGCTGAATCGGAAAATGCAAAAACACGTCTTTCAATGCAAGAAATTGTATATTGAAATGTTTTGGGTTTTCATCGTGTTTATCTTAAAATAGTATGAAAAAGAAATGTATAAAACAGACCTGCCTGAAAATATAATGTATTTTACTCCTATAAATTTGGTTTTGGATTCTCTCACAGAATGTCAAATTGTGTCTGTGATGCCACTATGCACAAAACCACCACTTCAAAATTACCCGTTAAATCAAACATAGTGCCATAAAGCCCCCCTGACTTCCTGCTCCCAGCGAGATGATCTCTCTATTCAGAACATTAAAATAGGAAACGATTCAGAACTAAAATGTGGTTTATAATTCATTTCTCTTCTGAGGACGCTGTTGAACTGAATACACGCAAGATCATCATATGTCACATCCTCACGGATGACTTCAGATTCACTGATTTGTCCCTCGGCCTTACGCTCCAGTGATTTTATTAATCCCTTTAGCCAGTATCAAAACAGCCACTGTGAAGAAGCACTAATGAACTTAACTGATTTTTTTATGCAAGACAATTAGAGAGCAATTAGTTGATCGAGGTGATAAAGACAGATAATCACAGTTGAAAGTGCTTTTCTTTTCACTGTTTTGTGTTTGAATCCAGGCATTTTTTTTTACAGACCTGTCAGCAGTGAAGCTCACATTATTATTGATAACAAAAATACTCTGATCTTACTGAGAGGTGTTTATAATCCTTCACTTTCAGATGAAATCAGTTGTGTATGCTGGCATGAACGGGGATTGTGTGCATGTCAGCTTTATCACATACATACATACTCTTTAGACCACAGTTTTGTTATAGAAAGTAATGTTGGACGTCTGAATCTATTTTATGCATCATATACCATTTATTGTTTGTATCATATACCATGTCTAACTTTTAGTAATCTTGCAGTCTATACATTGCTGTGGGTGCTGTTTCTCCATTACAAGAGTATTGAAAAAAAAAAAAAAAAATCTGTATTTGACAATAATCTGCTGCTCGACATGATCAAACTCAATCAGAGTTGTGCTAGCTGAAAAAAAAAAGTTGATATGGTACTCACTTTTCTGTCCTTGAAATGCATACTGACAAAAGCACTAACTGTACACTTTTAGGGCCCGTTGATTGCGACAGCTTTTACAAATGGATACCATTGAACAGGTGGCCGGTTGCCATCTCATCAGAGGTATTGCATTTTATTTACTGTGCATTTCTATCAGTCTCTCTCTCTCTCTCTAATATGTATACATCACATTAGTGGTTGTTTATTCATGTCTTTCAAAATGACAGAGCTGGTAGTAAAGTGTGAGTGTGATGGAAGGTTTATCTCTTCACAAATCAAGAGGCATCTGTTGGCGAGGTGGTGTGCATGATGCCTTAACAAAAAAGAAAGTAGAAAATGATTATTTGCTACAAGAATTTTAATCATAGTTACAGACACACATATAGTACTACCAGTTCTGCAGTGTATCTTTCTATTTTTTTTTTTTTTATTAACATAGATGTTGTGTAAATGTTTCCATTCTTATATTGTCATACACATATTGTACTGGTGCAAACCACATGTCACTTGTTAACAATGCAGTTTTTGACATGTGGCTTATGATGTTTTTGAGCTAAGCTCATGTTGTCCAAGGGCAGAACTCTGACACGTCTTTCCGGCTATGACTGAAATTAATTTGAAATCTAATTTTAATTTTGAATCATTAAATATCTTCCAAACATTAACTGCATATGAGGAACTGAATATTTCAGGTTAGTCATGGTTCATTTTGCCACAGCATTGCTAACATTGTCCCTCATATGTGTCACATTTACAAAAGCCATTCAGAACATCATGATGTATTTGTTCATTTTCCAGCTATTTTTGTAGTTGCAGTCAGTGTTCGATGTGTGTGTTGGACTCATTTGTGCATGTTTAATTACTGTATTTCCACAACAGTGGCATGTGTATGAACATGACTCCTAGAGTAAGAAGTGGTCTTACTAATAAATATAGACTTCGTTAAATTGTGAACAAACGTGCACCACATTGCAAAATAGGATTCTTTTATACTGTAATTGTCTATTTATGCTACGCCTGCAGCCATGGTAAGTTTTGACCTGCTGCAATTTATAAAAAAAATACTTTCACATTTGTTTCATGGTATCGTGCCTCAGTAGCCATCCAGACTATGTTATGTGGAATTAGATTTTTTTACAATTGTCACCACAAATCATAAGGAGTGCAGTATTTATGAATAGGATTAAGTGAACTAAATGAATATTCTCTAAAGCTTTTGTCTTTTGTTCCTTTTTTTTTTTCCCCCCCCTTTATCACCCAGCAGAGTATATCTGGTGGCCCGGGAAAGACAGGACGAAGTTTCTAATTGGCTTTGTGTGCAGGTGATGCTAATCCAACGTCAAGCACTACAGCATCACCCAGACAAAAAGAACGAAAGCTGGAACCTAATGAAGAAGAAAAGAAAACGTTAGTCATCTCAGAAAAATAACAACTGCTGTACTATAATCCAAACCTCCTATAACTTTACAACCTGGTTTGGTATGTTTCACGTCGATTTCATTCACCTTTTTCCTTCCTCTGTTAGCTTTTGGTTTGATTAGTTTTTAGGAAGTCATTTTAGTTTAACCTTTAATTTCATGTCATTTTATCTTCTAGTACCTTTGTGTAAATGGATTTTGTTTGAAGTACGAGGGGTCATAGCTAAGAATATCTGCAAGTCATGTCTCCATCTTTGTATCAGATAGTGTAAAGGACAAACAACGGGATGTTCTGTTCAGTCTTTCCGCAAAAAAAGAAGCTCAGAGAAAGACTTGGATTAAAAAAAAAATTCAATTTTAAAGAAAATTTTAAGAAGGTATCTAAGTAATAAATCTTAGTAGCTGTTTTATTTCTTGTGATGTCTCATTGTTAACCATAATTACCTATTTTTGGGCAATACAAAGAGGACTCCAATATTTTTATGGTCCTTTTTTATAAGTGTTGTTTTTGTTGTTTAGAAATATATATATATGCTATAACAAATTTCATATAACTACATTGTGAAATTCAAACTTGAGAAAAAGAAATGTAGCTGTACATATTATTCCAGTCACTGCATATAACCAACTCAGTGAGAGAATAGCATATTTTTGTGATGGTGTGTCAAAAGAACATGTTATAGCGTGTGAATAGAAGAAAAAGCTGTAAACAGTTATTAATATACTTTTTCTGCTGGAAGACGGTATAATGACCCCAGAGACAAACAGAACACACTTGCTCTGTAAATACTGAAGCTGAACAATTTTACAAGTGTCATACCAGCAAATTTACAAACAATGGGTTAAGTCAACACAGTTTTAAGAAATTAGAAAAAAAAAAGAGCCTGATTGGTATCTTTTGTCTAACTGTTGAGATATCAGTATCATTTCAAAGAGAGAGAGAGAAAAAAAGATGATTTAATCCAAAGCACACTGTACTTAGATGTGAAGATTAGAACTTGAACCAGGCATTTTCCAGTGCTCTGTGCATCCTGACACTTTTATACTCTTGAGGGGAACGTATTAGATGTATGTTATTGTTTGTTTCATCCTGCTTGTTCCTGATTCGTTTTTGGAACACAATACCTGGGCTCTGTGCTAGAGCCTTTATGTAACGCTTGTTCTCTGAATCAGTTCTTTTTGAATGAATTAGGAAAGTAAACATTTTGATACCATACCTCAGCCTTTGTGAGCTCGATTGTGGAATCATTTGGCAGGTTTAATTTATTCTAGTGGCAAAATAAAAGACAACACTGAAAGGTAACAAAGCGAGTAATCATTGCACTGTGAGTAGTAAAGTACAGGCCATTTTTCCTATTTGCACATGTATATGTTGGCTTTTTAAAAACGGCCCTGTGCTTTGGGATAGTATGAAGGATTTCGGGGTTAATGTATTCTCAACTAGACAAACACTTCAAAGTTTTGAGGTGAGTTAACCGTTTGGGAAATAGTAACTGATATGTTGCAGTGTACACTTGGATTTCTTTATCTATATCTACACCTAAAGATATTTATACAGGGTCAAGAGATGACACTGAATTATTCATCTGTCGCTGCACCAGGTTTTACACAGTATGTGTGGTAAGTGATTTTACTCATGACAAACATTTATTAATAATATGCTCCAGAGTGCAGTCCGGTTTTTATTGTCATTGATGGAATGAATGGTGTGTTTCTGGAATACTTTACCTGCTGCAGATGTGTTTGTTGTTTTCATTTATACCCACTTCTTTGTCTCGTTTCTTTTCTTTCGAAACAACCAGGTAAAGAAATATGCTGGATACTTCTAAAGTAATTGATATGGAGGTGTGATCAAGTAATAACTCAAAGTTTAAAGTGAAAAAAAAAAAACCTTGTAATGTTCAAATGTAAAAGAAAATAAGAAATACAAAACTATAAAAAAAAGAAAGATGCTTCTTTGCTGATTTCAAGTTTAATCAGAGTTTTATTGACACTTTGTGGTTTATATATTAATAATTGTAATATACTATTAAAATGTACTGTGCATCCATTGCTTTCTCTCTTTCCATTCCCCATCCTCAGAGATCCTACTATCTTTTGTTGATCATTCATGTATTTCATTAGTGTGTAAAGAAATCACAGTTAACTTGTAAACAGAGTGCTGTCTTTGATACCAGTGTAGTGCTCTTTGTTGTTCTCCCTTGCTCTACCTCTCCTTTCTCTCATATTTATCCCTCTTGCGCTCTTTTTCTATCTCCTGTAATTACAAAGTAGATGTTATATAGGACTCATTAATATAATACTTGTAGTGATTAGTGGATTTAGGACCAGTCAAGATAGACCTTTCTCTAAATGATCATGTTATTCTGGTATTTGCAGACAATTATTTTGATAGAGGCTCACTGTAATTTATTCCCTGTATGTTTTATTTTTGGTTTTTGCCACTCTCACATGGTTTCAGCTAACCAAAGCTCTCATGGATGAACAATTGAGAAACAGTTGCTGTAAGATGGAATTGTACACAAGGCATTATTTGGATCCCCACCCTTGAATGTTTTAAAAGGGGTGTGCCATACTACCTTAAATGCTAACGCTAGATATGCAAAACTTTTATTTTTGTTTCTTTTTTAAGAGGGACACAAGCTATAATTATGGGAAAAAATGATTTTATGTAAAAATATTTCATATTTAAAAAAAAAAACAATACCAATGACAACCATAACAGTCTTAGTGATATTATAGTGATAAATAGCCAGTTTTATCTTTTAATGTTTGTACACTTTGGAAATATCCTGGATGCCTCTGGCATTGTCATTTGTAGGTGATACTGTTGTTATTAATATTTTATTTCTCTTACAAAAACTGTAATCATTTTAATTTTAGATTTTGGGAACTAGTCTTTGTTTTAACCTGTCATCAGTGTTGTTCACACATATTGAAACTATAGAGGCAGATAAAAGAAGCTACTGCAAAACACTCCATTAAACCCCCAGCTCTAAAGGAGCAGGTGCTAAAGGATGGGGTGTGTATCAACGCTGATTAATAGATGGTTAAATTCATGTCTTGATGTTCTGACCAGCACCCCGAAGCTGTGACTCTCTGCTAGATCTAAATCAGAGCAGAAATAATTATAGTAAAACTTTAAACGCTTAAAAACAGGTTACCAGATGAAGCCCAGTGAGGTTGACAACCTCTTTTTCAAAGCAGCTTGGCCAAGACAGCTGCAATTACAAATTTGAGACAATACAACATGAAACTCCCATACAATACCAAAACCATACAGCAGTGAATGAAAGCCAAGATAAAGGATTTTAAGAATTCAAATGTGTTACTGTCGACAGTAGAGACACAGTACACAGACAAATTAAAAATGCTATGAAGCCAATTCAATTTAGGAGTACAAGCTTCATGCACGATTCAACTGCAGATGGAGTTCTCTTTAAGTATAACTAAACATTTATATTTGATGTGACTTTTATGCAGTCACATTACGTATGGTATGCACAGTAATGGCAGCTAGACCAATTGTTCTAAAATTAATCCAACAAGGCCATTGTGTTATTTAAAAATGGAGAAAAAGAAGTAATGGACAATGTAGACAAAATATATAATTTGCCTAAGATAGAGACAATAAAGTAGTAACACTAAAAATAAATTATTTTATAATATAACATGTTCCAAGTATTATTACTTGCCTTCGCCTCATTTGCACATTTTAGTGTCAGAAATATAAAATATATTGTTGACAAACAGTAACTATAACAGAAATTGATTATTTAAATGTACTAACTTGGATTTTATTGTGACATAAGAAAGTGTTCCTCCTCTTCATTTACATTTATCCCTTGAATGTTTGTCTTGATAGTTTATTAAAAATTAGAACTATAACTCAAACACCAATAAACCAATACAAGGAGTTAATTCAAAGTTGATTCCAGCTTGTGCCATTTCGTCTGAAAAACAAATGAAATAAATCTTTTTTTTTTTTTTTTTTTCCACTCTTGCAGCATCTGGTAGCCCTCACATTGTAATTAACCTTTTTTTGACTGGGGAAAAAAACTTGACGTGGCTCATTTTCCCTTTCACAACATTAAAATTGGCCCTTCTATTGTTTTGTGATCCTGTAGCTTAGACTTTAAGGTAGCATGGCTCTGTTGTTGTAATTTCATTTTATCTCAACCTGACAGCAGTTTACAGCTGATGAATGTTACACATCTTAGTAGACTAGCTTATCCATTTGGGAAGAGGGGAGGGGTATTGGTTTAAGAAAAAAAAATAATCAAAAAAAGAAAAAAAGTCAACCTGGAAGGTGTTGACATTTGTAGTGTACTACCGTATCCATTTAAACTTGAATCTTGAGGCAAGTGCTAGGCAATGGCCAAACAATTTATTCCATTCGTTCTGGGAAAATCCCACCCTGAAACCATACACACTTATGAGATTTCTGTCGTCTTGGATTGGAACCTGTTTTATCAATATGAACAAATGGCTCCCAAATGTAGGGACATCAGACAAGGACTGTTTCAGCCTCTGTTCTGTTTCTAATGAATTATATAGACCAATTTTGGAGGCTCATTGAATGTTCTTGAGCATTTGTACCCAAAAGAGGCTTATTCATAGTGGTGCTAATGGTTTAAAACCAGACAATGTGCCCTTATCTCTGAGAGATACTGGATACTGTCACAGTGACCACAAAGTGACTCGCACTAACACTACCATTTATATTGTCAGCTCTCACGATTCAGGACATAACAAAGACCGGTTCGTGTTCACAAATCTAGACTGAACTCCTCAAGGTGACAGAAATAGCACAAGTTTAACCGTATTGTCGTGTTTTAGGGTGAATTTCCCCTTCAGTCCAAACCATTGCCATTTCACCCATTATAAATATGTACATACAATTGCAATATATATGAATATACGTGAATATATATTTGCAATTTTCACTCATTTGACCTATATTAGACTGGAGACCTCAGCTGTATACAGAATATTCCTCACGCAGCTACACCATGGGTTCATAATAGTCGAATTGTCATTATTAGCTTATGTTCACCAACACGAGAGTTCACCCCTGGCGTGTAGCGTGGAGTTTGGAGCAGACAGCATGGCCTAGAGGGGAGCCTGGAAGCTCTTCAGACTGCATGGACGGCAGTGTGAAGCTGTGCTGTGCTTCCATGTTTCTGCAGGCTGAGCACAGGGCTCTCTTCTCTGTTGTCTGCCCATTCCTAACACTTGCCCCTTTTTTTATGTTCACCAACTTTTTATGGCGAGAGACAGACAGACTTGACTGACATCTGAAAGCATCTTTCAGGTTATCATATGGCTTGCTTAAGCCCTGTTGTAAAATATACTACTACTAATAATAATAAGAATAAAAATAATGATAATAATAATGGATGGGGGTCTCTCACATATCAAATGTGGAAAGTCTAATTTTATATTTGTATTTTCAAATAATAATATTGACAAAAAAATGTCTGTGAAAGGTTTCCATCCTCTACTGTGGTCCAGAAATTGATGTGTCTGTCTGGAAAATAAATAAAATAAACTGAATTGTTATATTACTTGTTTTCACTGTTTCATTGTATTGTCATTTTGGTTATAAATTTACTAAAGATGTTATGATGATATTTATTGCAGCATTTCTTTTATCATGTGCAGTTATGCAGTAAACCATCACATCAAAAAGACATTCACTTTCCATACTGTTTAGCATCTGCTGACATCCCATAAACAGACACGGGGCAGTTATGTGTATTGTCTGTTTATTACAAACAGGGTTTTTTCATCCTGCATTTTCACTCGACCACACACTCAGCATGTCAGTACTGGGATCCTTCCACGTCACTCATAAATCAGCAGGATTAATAGCGTCAGAGTGCTAAGATGCATTTAGGGGAATCGGTGAACAAACAAGCACTGGCGTGTAATTTTGCTGCCCCTCAGTGGTCTCTTCCAGCGCTTGAGAAGATGCAGCGCTTTGAGGAAAAATGCACCGCAACTGCAAGTGCTTTATTTTTTTATCAGCTGTATCACATCAAGAGCATCAATATTAGCTGAGGCTCAGTGTGTAAATGGCTGAGAATGGGATGAGTAGATGAGCAAACAGGCTGCTGCATGACAGGACTGTGAGAGCCTGACAACACTACAGACACACCCACAAAACACAGTATTATATGGTTTACATTTGATGTGTGTGTCACATGGGATGAGTTCTAACTTAAGATGGGGAATTTCATGTATATGTATATGAGACAGAAATCCACTCATTTTCCCAAATGAACCAGAAGAAACTACTGCTAACATAAAAATGACTTCTGCTTCTCAACATAAACAATGACTTGTTTCTTTTTGCTAGAGATTGAAACTGTGCCAGTTTCTGGCAGCTGGTTTTGGACTGGATTGCTCCAGCTCTCACTAAAGTGACTTTAGCGCGTGCTGTGTATCTTGTATTTGTAACCATGTGATGTAAATATATATTAAATATGTAATGATTATTCTCCACAGATTCAAACTATATTTTTCTATACGTTTAATGTGATAGATTATAATTGTTTAACATGATGTTGCTGTTGCATTAAAATTCAGGGATCAAGATTTTCAATGTGGGTGCTTGTCAGCTGAGACCAGCGGTCTGACAGCTTCATCACTCATCCAGACAAGGTGATCTGTAATTCTGACTGAGATCAATACTATTCCCAACTCTGTTTTGCAGAGCTGAGGCACTAGAAATTTAGCTCAGGCTACAGTTATTTTTCTATTTTGTGTTTGTGTAGCGGGTCCAGTGACAATCAAATGAGTCTGGAGTATTGTTTCACTACAGAAGCTGCTTTTGATGTTTTGCTTTCTCTGACAGACCAGTGTGTACAATATAGCCTTTAAGGTATACGTATATATATATATATATTTTTTTTTTTCTAAATTAAAAGTTCATTGTTCAAGTGCAGTGATAAAATATAATTTTTGTTTTGTTTAAATCAGAAGCAGGATAGATTTAAAAATATTGAGAATGCTTAAAATAGAAGGTTTTAAAAAGGAAATATATGCAAAAGGTTTGAAAATTGTCCGATTTAATATTATTATGAATTATCTAGAGCAGAACTGACAGGATTTTGCCCCACATCCTGGTCACTATAATTAGCAGCCAAATTCATCAAACACTTAATCCTTGTGTTGTCTGTATTTTTAACTAACAGTCCTAACTGGCTGACCTTTCCAGGCCACCTACCTTTAATTAGGCTCTAATTAAAAGTGCCATTATGATCAGAGAGCTTGACGCGCAGCGGCCCTTAAATACGTGGATTTGGATCTTTGGTGGAACACTGCATGACAATCACTAGCCATAATGGAAGATAAATGTCAGGCCACAACAGAGAAATGAAAGCTGTTATTAATCTGTGAAATCAAAGTTTGTTTAAAAGTTAAAATGTGAGTAATATTAAACTATAAAATGGACCACCTGTGTTAATAGATATGTGCTTCATATGTTTGATCACCTGGAAGTTGAGGTGAAATTATCAGAAAAAGGTCTCTAGAGTGAGCTTTTATTATTTCATGAACACTGACAGGTGTTTTACATCTATAATGATTGATATTTGTCCAAAATGGCTCAAACTCAGGAAGTACAAAAACTTTTGACTGACAGCATACATACAGTGACCCATAAACTTTACCAAATATGTGTGCATAGAGCAGCGTGTCACCAGCTTATTTGATGGCCTCACCTCATACCAGTGGCTCTGTGTAAATTTCCCATGGGCCAGTGCTAACAGGCTGAATGTGACAGCTCCTGGCAAACACAAAACAAGCCACAGTGTGCAGAAATGCCACTGTGAGGATGCAGCATGGCAACAACTGCTCTGGCCGCTGTGGAGGTGTAATGAAGAAGTGGTAGTTTAAGAGGTGGTCTGCTGCCACCTCCGTGCACATCAGCCTGAAAAGCAGAGGAGGGAGCTGAAGAATACCTGGTTTCCATGCATATTCATGCTGTGATGTGGTGATGCAGGACTCACATCCCCCCATCCTCAGCCCAGGAGGACAGGGGGACCTTAGGGCTTCTCAGCATTTATTAACAGTAATTAAGAGCTAGTCTGAGATGCCGGCATATTTAATTGCCAATTACAGGTAGGTTAGATATAGATGAAAATGACAGCTATTTATATAGTACATCATCCTAAATAATCAAGCTGTGTTTATACCTTGAAAATGGGAATGAAATGAAAGGTTGGGAAGCTTCCAGGATCCTCATACAAGCTTAGCATTGTAGGAATTCAAGTGCAATAATGAGCAACGTTCAATGGATATGCACTTAATTTTATGTGCATCACTAAATTATCTCCCTGCACAGCCATGTAATGGTTGCTCCTCTTCTGAAGCGGAAAATTTTTTTGACAGAGCAGTGTAATAGAGTCAATAGTTGATGGGAAGACTGCTGTGGATGGGGAGATGAGGCACTCAGGTGGCTGTTTCCTCCCAGACTCCAGGCCTAATGTAGCCTTTGGCATGGAAATTGACGTGACATTGATGGGCACTCTCCCGCCGGCACAGAGTCACGCGCCTGCACAGCCTTCCAATTCACTAATAATTGCTGATTAAAAACTAGTTAAGAGTCCATGAAAACTCAAATGTGCATTAACCAAATGACCTTCTGGGAATGGCGAATAGTCTGCAGCCAAGAACACAGGCGGTTTCATATGTGAAACTGGTCCTTGGATTGTTTTTGAGAGGGTGGAGACAAGAAACAAACAGGAGCATGCTGTTTAATAATACTTTCGAGAATGAGTTTTATTGTCTCCTAATTTTTATTTTATTTTTTTATGTTCAGCTCATTACTTTCAAGTATAATCTAAAAATCTTAAGTATGTGAAATTAGGTTTTATTATGTAGACTGTAGCCGGATCTTTAGAATTAATTAGCTGTAGATGGCATTAAAAAATTGAAATTTGGTTTTATATGACCAGTTTCTACACATTTAAAAATGACTTGTGTTTTGTAATGCAATATATCAGTCGTAGTTTATTTTCTATATCACACACACACATTTCAGATGATGCTTATCATGGAATTAGAATAAAAACAATCCAGAGCCATAATCTCCAACACTTTTTGTTTTATGGTTAAATTTCTTTCAGAGAACAAACATGCACTTGCTGTTATAGTTACATAATTATAGTCCCAGTCATTTGTGAACTGAATGTGGCCAACAGCATGAAAAGCAGACATGGCCAAGAACTAGTGACTCAGAAAATTTACACATTATTTCTGTCTTTTCTGTCATATTATGTATCAGATGAGGCATTACATGCTTACAAAGGCCATCAGTTTGGGCCCAGATCACAGAGGATGCAGCTGTCTGTTCATTGTTCATCATCACGCTCTTTATGGACCTGATGCTTCAGAATCAATATCTGCCTTAGAGCAAACCAGTGAGCAACAGACTGTAGACGCAGGTAAGAGTGTCAATTATTACTGGAGGACAGAGCAGAAATACAAAGCAAATGCCAAAAGAGAGGGGGGGAGATACTAGTGTTGATGGGACCATTATCAATAGATTAATGATAACTTGGCTGGGTGCTGCAAATTTCTGTCTTTTAAAGCTCACTTTTCAGCCTGTAATCTCTACTTTGGAAAACTATACCTCCATACGCAGTGAGATTTAAAGGGCATTTCTAGGCCTCCCTGTGCAGAGGCATCCCAAATATTACTATCACTCCAAATAATGGACGATGATTGTGATCATGCACAGATGAAGGTCAAAAGAGCCCATTGTTTTAAGTACAGTATGTGCTTCAAACACATTTGACCTAAATACAAAATATTTAATGTAATACAAATCCAGTATACAACATCTTTATACAGATTATTTTCCATCACAATCAATGAATGTTTTTGTCTGAAACTCTCAGAACTCCACTTAAATGAAAGATTTGGGTTAAGACTAATTAAAAAAAGCTATGATGACTGTATTATTTATTATTATTATCTTCTTTGTAAAGGTGAGTTCAGTATTTTACATATATGAGGGACTTGTGGCAAATTACCCACAAAAGGTCCTGAAAGAGGTAAGAATAGTTGGCATGACACTTATATCAGACACCTCTGTCAGCAAAGAGCCGTATCACAGAACACTAATCCAGCTATTAATCATGAAAAAGACAAATTCATTTTTGTGCTTCTTTTTAACACAACACAAAGCTCAGAAAATCAGTGCCAAAATTGCTGCCAATAATGACACAAGAACTCTATAGAAACCTGTGACCATTTCCATTGGTTAAGATTGACACACAGATACAAAGATATTTATCAGCTAAAATGTGATTTACGTGTAATCTGAAGTAATTTATCACATTACTCACACTTGTGAGCAATGTGCCAGACATTTCAAAGGCAAGGTCAGGCTCAAGGTCATTTTTAAAACTAACCAGAAAAATGAATACACAGCACAGAAATGAAATTGTATGTTAAATGTGTAATATTACTTAATATACTTATACATGAGGTAATTAAAAGGATATACATAAAATACCGAATGAATTACATTTCAACTCTGGGATATTTTTATAAGCAGAAATATTAGGATCTGCACTCTGCTTCCTGTTTTGGGACTTTATTTTGAAAGGTTTTCCTGTTTGTGGTGTCCCCCTCAGTGTTTCTTGTTTTATCTTTTGTCATTAGTGCTTGATTATGTTCAACTGTGCCTTGTTAGTCTTTGCGTGTGTGCACGCATGCGTGTGTGTGTGTGTGTCTCTATGTGTATATAATGATATATATATATATATATATATATATATATATATATATATATATATATATAGCTATAGATATAGATATAGATATAGATATATAGATATATGGATATAGATATAGATATGTATTTTTTCCTATGTTCTTTCTTCAGTGCCAGATCCTTGTGTATTCCTGCGTATGGTTTAATTTCTTTGTTCCTAAGACTCGTTTGTTAATAAAATGTCTTATGTTCCTTTCCATGTTGTCAGTGTCCAGTCTGCATTTTGAACCCTGCCAACACCCAAACCCTCCTAACAAGAAATACCGCTACACTTGTGTAAGACGCATTTACGGTACTTACAGCAAAGTGGCAATATGAAGAAAAGGTGAGTGTTTATAGTTTTTTAAGTAGATTTTTTTTTTCCTTTTTTGTGGATGGTAAGAGTAGTGAAACTCCGAGTCATAACAGCATGCTTTTGCTTTTTTATAGTTTTTTTTATGTGTGTCTGTCGCATGCTCTTATCAATCTGCACAATAACAGAAAACAATTTGCTAATGTTTTGAAAATAGCTTTCCCATCCCCTGCTCCAGCATTGAGAGATGTATGCACAATTTCATAAACACAATCAGTGTGCTGAATGGCGGCACTGATATTTTAGGGGGGGAAAAAAATCTCATTATTGTTGTTGAGCTATGGAAAAGCAGTCAATGGTCCATATCACACAAAATGCCCCCCTCCTCCACAGCAGCCCACCAGCACACAAAGCTTAATTCCACCTAGTAGCAAACAATATGCAGCAGTTTGCTGAGGGAATATTACTGATGAGCAAAATGAAATCAGCGGCAGGCCAGATGCAATTGTATGGGAACAAATCAGGGTCATGAAGCTTAACTTGTAGCTCACAACTACAAGTAAACCTCTAAAAATAATCTGCATGAAAAATTAAAATGTGTGAAAGCATTTTGAGCATATGTAGAAAAAAATGTACGCCTAAGAAAATATTTGTTCTTGTGGCCTGTGTAAAAACATTTGTAAAAGAAAAAGAAAATCTGTACTAAAACTATTTCAGCGCTTATGTTACACAAAGACAAAGGCAAAGTGCTTTTGGGAACATGTCTATAGGCACAGAGCACAAAGCTGCAGGTAAAACTCTACCTGTATAAACATACACCGCTCAGCCATAATATTATGACCACTGACAGGTAAAGTGAATAACACTGATTATCTCGTTACAGTGGCACCTGTCAGTGTGTGGGGTATATTAGGCAGCAAGTGAACCTTCAGTCCTTGAAGTTGATGTGTTAGAAACATGAAAAATGGGCAAAGGTAAGGATCTGAGTGACTTTGACGAGGACCAAACTGTGATGGCTGACTGACTGAGCATCTCCCAAACTGCAGGTCTTGTCGGATGTTCCCAGTATGTAGTGGTCAGTACCTGCTAAAAGTTGTCTAAGGAAGGACAAACGGTCATGGGTGCCTGAAGCTCACTGGTGATGAGGTTGACCTACAGTAAATTAAACATTTAAATTCCATTGATGCTTATCAAAAGCATTAATGAATGCAACCCCCTGATCCTTACTTTTTAAGGGCATTTGTCAGTCAGAATAAGAATAGTAAGAATAATTGTTGATTGATATCTGGGTACGGTCCTGATGCTGCGTTACTCAACATATTGAGAATAACAGTAGTGACTGATGGTTTACAAACTTCCTCATAACTATTTGAAAGTCTTTATCAGCTTATCGTCCTCATCAGTTCTGAAATATGAAGGCAGCCACTACAATCTGCAGGACTGCTTACAAACTACCAGAGTCTTTCTCCAGGCGACCTCAAAAATCTAATTGAAATGGACCTTTCTGTCCGAACTATCTCCCAGCTATTTGGTGTGTCGGTGAAAACAGTCCGCTGTCGGATGCAGGAATGGGGGCTCTCAATAAAAGCTGCAGCTCAGTGACAAATGACGAGCTTGACAGCTTGGTCTCAGGAATCGAGCCACATTCAAAAAAAATCTGGGTCAGTTTTGTTTATGGTGTCAGTCATTTGTCTGTGGGCATGGATCCTTTTCCTTGCCAGTGTTTGCATTCACCTTTAATCAATATTTGGATGACAACAATATGTTATTGCAGGTTTAACCTCACTGTACTGAGAGGCAAGAAAAAAAAAACAACACTTTGACATACGTTATTTTTGCTGCTTTTATGTTGTTGTTTCCTAATCTTGTTGGTTTGTACAAATTTCTGTCTTTCTGTGATTAGAGAATTCAAATTGTAAACTGTTATAAGGAAAACATAAAAATAAATATCACATAAATATCATAATTCGTTTGGTGAGGGTGGGGACCAGAGTATGGGATTCTGTGGTCAGTGTTGGAAAGCTTGAGAGAATGGAAAGTCTTGTACATGTGAGAAGGGTTCACGATGATCCAGATGCTCTGTCTCCTATATATCAACACCAACCACAAGTTGATCAGGTGAACTAATCATTTTATAAAGGTGTGGTGGATTATTGTGGTGAGAGAAAGAGAACTCCTCCATCATAAAAATATATTGACTAGTCCATATCAAACTCATTTCTCAAGTACAAATTCATTTCAAAAGTTTTAATTTGAAATTTTCAAAGCTAAAACAGTATAATTTCATCTATTACAACATTTGATTCTTTGTTTCATGGTTCTCTAGTCATTTTAATGGTAGTTTGAAAACCAACTTTGAACTTTAATACAAACTTGCATAAGCATTTTGTAATAAACTGCTTAAAACATGCAAGAATGTTTGTGTGATGCTAAAACACTACCCATGTGGGGGGAAAAAGCAATGTATTGAGTTGGTATTTAGTTTGTATGTTTGTGTTTTCCATGCACCTTTCAACAGTGAGAGGGGATGAAGACGTTGAGAATATGAACATTGCTCAATGGCTGTTTGAAGTTTGAGGCTGTGGCTCCACAACCAAAGGCAATGTTCACGTTAAAGTGAGAAATTCTACCTGCTTTCAAAATTGGTTTTCCTGCATGACTAGACTATCATCCACTGCACTTTTACTGTGTATTTTTTACTTTTAAAAAATCCCATACTAGTTTTACAGCAGCTTCAAAGAATAATTGACCGAGACAGTTACATCAGTCTTATACAACAAGGCAGAGTGTAATGGAAGAGCTCTTCATTATTAAACTTTCACCTAAGCTTCATTGCTCACACAAATTCTGCTGATAATTGCATTTGTTCAATATGTTCAGACACTGCAATTTATATATATTGTCAAGGTGCAAATGAAAAAAAAAAGATATAGACCAAATATTGGTAGAACAAAATGTAATCTTGATTTTGTTTTTATTTTTAGGATCGAGCGCCAGTGTCGTGATGTTTGGAAGGCTGTGTCAAAAGTCTATTACGAGCTCCCACACAGCCTTAAGGTGGGCAGGCTGCTTGATCCAGCAAACTGCACTCACCTTTTCTCTGTAGTTATAGTTTTGCCCTGGATCCAAGCAGATCTGAACACATTCACCAAAGGATGGAACAACAGTTTACTTTGAACAGAACGTAACTACTCCCCATACCAGCTGAGGGACTTGTCAACTCTAAGGGAAGATTGAGAATGATTCAGCTTACCATGAGTGAAGTAATACTGTAATATGCTTTTAGTTGTGGCTTGATTGTAGTTTTTTTTTAGAGTGGTTCAATTTAAATGTATTTTCAAGCCCTCTCCATACATACTCATGAATGGTGTTTAATTAATTTCAGGAGGACCAGATTCCAAATGTGGAGATTTTGGACACGGATCATGCATCAACAACAGAATTAAACAAAGCTAACAGGTGAGAAGTGAACCATCCAAGTCCAGTTGCCAACAGTTTGGATTTAGTGACAGAGGATTTGTTTTACTTTAGATTGAATGAGTTGTCACTTGCCAGTCGTGGGTCTCTTCTTAAGACTAAAGATTGGACAGTCAGCTGCTTCTTAACATTAAGTACAGCTGAGGCTGATGTCATTATTTTTGCAGGGCATAAGCCAAATTACTGGACAAATGTATGAGCTGTATGCAAGTGCACTATTCATTCTGAATAATGCACTTCTCAAACATGCCACAAAAAAGTCATTTAAAGAGTCTGTGTTTCAAAAACAGACAATCATTTTGAGTGAAACACTGAAATATGACCTGTGAACACTGGGACTGGGCTTGCGGTTTTGTGCATCAGATCATGATGTACATCTTGATGAGTTGCATGTACTTCAGTCTGACATTTGATGATTTAGGTTTTATGCTGATCATCACAGATCACTAAATGTCAGCGTCTGTCTGGTCAGAGCTGATATATTCATGCCATAAAGCAGGAGATGCACTCGGATGATGCAGAGCTGCTGGTTTCTGTCCCTGTCATGAATGAGCAGGATGTGAGGACTCCTCAAAATGTGTGAGCGCTTCGAACAGAAAAACTGCTCTATAAAGCAGTTCTTGACTTGGAAGCTGAGAAATCTCCTATATCACTTTTTTCACTAGTGACTTAGGAAACCAAACCAAAAGCAATGACAGTGAATTATTGAACCATGTTGCACAAATACGTCGTTTGATAGAAGCCACCCAGTTACACATGCCTGAAGAGAAACTGGGCATTCAGTGCCACATTTGGCAGTCTGTTCCAGCAGAATGCAAATGCCGTTTCCAAATGAAATTCTTCATCCCATCAACATGAACTAGTGAACTTAATGTAAAACTGATAAAACTGTTTCCACCTTGACCATCCACAACAATGAAATGCTGCTCACACAGTGATGCATCAGAAATAACATTCTTAAAATGTAATATATAATATATCCCTCACATTTTGTTCTTTTTACACTTTACCTAGATTTCCAATACTTCTGTACCTAAATGCAGGAATGTTTCTTGTAACACAGTATTTGCACATGATTGTTTTACAGTGGGAACATTTGACTTCTGTTGGCACATGTATTATGTTCTTGCAAAATAATGACATCATGATGGACAACATCCATCCATCCATCTATTTTCTATACCTGCTTATTCCTAATTACGGTCACAGGGATCAGCTGGAGCCTATCCCAGCTCTCTTTGGGTGAAAGGCAGGGGTACACCCTGGACAGGTCACCAGTCCATTGCAAAACCTTCAGCAGATGAAGGTCAGTGGTGGAATATGCAATGATAGTTAAGGGAGATTTGGTAGCAGTTTATTCTGAGCACCTTCTTCCCTTTGTAAGGGCAATCTTTACTTTGCTTCTCACCTTTTCTTTCTTTATTACAGCCAAAAGGGTCAGCCAGTGCTCATCCTTTTTGCAGTAGTGCTGAAGTGAGAGGGACTTCAGCGTCTGGTTCATGAACACCTCAGCCGAGATGAATTGTTGATACAAAGATCAAACCTTTTAGTGACCTTCTGGCATATCGGACAATCTCTCTGAGCACCAGTGCACTAACCATCAAGCCCCATGTGGCCTCCATGAAGTACACAGTAATCAAGGAAAAATTGAAGGGGTAGTGGTAAACAACGGTTCAATTCCATGGACATGGAGTGGAAAATGTGTGTACCTCTGTGTTGGGGGAAATACACTCCCTGCAATGTCAATACCTCCCATTATCATTTTCACACTAGTGGCAAAATAAAAAAACAAAGATTTAATAAAAATTTAATTAATTGAATGATTTTCAGTACATCATGTGACATTGAAAAGAATCAGATATTTAAAATTATTTAGGGAGGTTTATAACAAAAAAAAATTTCCCTTCTCACCCCTATGGGTGGTGTGTGTGTCTTCCTCAATCTCGGGTCCTCTGCCAGAGGCCTGGGAGTTTGAGGGTAACATATATATATATATATATATATATATATATATATATATATGTATGTTATAATCTTCTTAGATATAATTTAGAAATGTATTAAAATAGGGCAGCATGGTGACTCAAGAAGCTCCCTGGTTCGAAACCCATCAGGGACCTTTCTGTGTGGAGTTTGCATGTTCTCCCTGTGCTTGTGTGGGTTTTCTCCAGGTACTCTGGTTTCCTCCCACAGTCCAAAAACATGTATGTCAGGTTGATTGGTGACTCTAAATTGCCCATAGGAGTGAGTGTGAGTGTGTGAGGTTGTTTGTCTCTATGTGGCCCTGTGATGGACTGGTGACCTGTCCAGGGTGTACCCCTGCCTTCCACCCAAAGAGAGCTGGGATAGGCTCCAGCAGATCCCTGTGACCCTAAATAGGAATAAGTGGGTATAGAAAATGGATGGATGGATTTTTTTTTTTCATACAACAAATAAAGTTCTAATCAAAAACATTTCAGCTTGTAAAAACTGCATCTTTTAGAGTTTTTGCATCTGGGTGACCAAATTAAATCTGAGTTGAGTTCTAAGGGTCTGCTCATGAAATCAAAAGATGATTAAACTGGCATCTTTAGTTTTGTAGTGACTCAGTACTAAGCCTTTATCCACAAGAGGGCGTCTTTGAACAAGAATCAACCCTTCTGCTCACTGGTGCTTATACAGCAGCTCCCCAAGGCCTTTTGATCACACTGAGCTCATTATGACCACATGGTTTTCTCTAATGCTGTCCTTGCAGAACAGAGAGGAGCTGTGAACACCATCACTGAGCAGGAACATCTAACATATGCTGTCAAAAGCAGAGTGACCGAGAAACAGATGTCTGCTCATCACAGAAAACATCCAATATGATTTGTTTTCTGTTGATGTTGGTAACCAAATAGACTGATTGCATCTAATGTTTGAATAATTTGAAAAACATGTTTTTTCCTCTAATAAAAACAGATCGGTGCATTTGATGGCTAAATGTGACTGGAGCTTATCACTGGACTTTTGCTGTAGGTTGTTTACTCATTGTCATGCAGTGAAATCTCAGCACTGCTCAAGGATTTTCCCCCATGAGACTCAACAAATGATCTTGTACTATTTATTTCTGCACTATTTTAAATCTCCCTATTACATATTTATTATAGAAAATGAAAATACTGAATTCCTGCCCAGTTGACACTTCTGTACGTCAAGTGATTTGGGCCAATTTAATAGAAAATATATTTGACAATATGAGCCATTAAAACAAAGTGATGTCTTAAGTATACGGATCCTTACAGATGAAGCAACAGTGAAAAAAAAAAAACTGTAAGATGTTGGAGATAAAAGTCCTGTATTACATATTGTCAGGATCATTATTTCTGAGGATGTGTAAGAAACATTTTCATGGTGCAGTAACTTTGGGCTTTATAGTACTGGTGATTTTTAGTATGATATATGCAGCTGGTCTTATAAAGACAGTCCTGGACTCCTAAAGCAAGAAGAAAATAAAACTGTTACTGTTTGAACTCATTTTTAATAACTGTGTAAAGCAGCAAGATTACATCTCAGAACATGAAAATGAAAGGCTAGACTGGAGCTATCTTTCTTTTTTCCCACAGATTTGAAATAAATTGATTTGCATTGAAAACAGGCTGGAAGAGTTTTATTTAATTGATGGATTTTATTTTGTATTAGTATGAGAAAAAAAAGGGGTTAGGACTAAAATGTAAGGAGATGATAACTGGGAACAGAGTTTCATATGAAATGAAAAACTTCATTGATAAAGTAACCAGTAACTAAAGCTGTTATAATAAGTGCAGTGAAGTAAAAACACATTTCCCTCTGAAATTTGGTAGAGTTGGAGAATAAAGTGGAATTAAACGGATCTACTCAAGTGCAAGCGCAGATCATCCACGTAATAAAGGCCTTAAAGATGGCCTCTGCTTTATTACCTATTCCTGAGGCCATGTATTGAACATGTTCTTTTAACTTTATGTTTTGTATATTCCTCAGTTAAATGACCACACACGCGTACCCGAGGACAGGCACCATCCTAGCACAGAAACACGGTTACATTTTACAGTATTTCTGCCCTGGGTTATATGGTCCATATTTTTAACTAATATTAAGTGATACACATGTGGTAAAGATGATTTGACATAGTAAACAATGTACTGTCAATTAGAAATATATAGCCAGTTTGCCACAAACACATTTGGCACATTTTCAATTCCCATCAATATCAAATGGCAGGAATGCCAAACAGAAAACACCCACAAAACTCTGCATTCTTCATGAAAATTTGACATTTTAATGGAAACTAAAATTGTGAACACTGGAGGTTGTTTTTTTTTTTTGTTGTTTTTGTTTTGGTTTTTTTTATTGACTATTACATTGTTTGGAATTTGAGGGTTATTATCATGCTTAAAAAAGACATTTTCATGTGACACTTGTTAAATTTAAAACAAAAAAAAAAAAATTAATCAGACTGCTCACTTAAGTCAACCTGTAAGACATTGGAGAGAAAAGAAAACACTATTGCCTCTTATTTTGGGGGGACAAGAGGTGTAAAAATGATGAGAAGTAGACAAAAAAAAAAAAAAAAAAAAAAAAAACGTGTATCAACAAGTACAACAGCCATTTGAGAAGACAGAGGAAAAAAAAAAAAAAAAAAAGACTCGGCACAACATATCTTATACCTCTGTTCTTTAAAGACATTTTGCCCTTGTTTACTTTTCCAATTGTGGAATCAGGAATACTGTACCACTCAGATGTCACTAAAAAACAAACAAACAAAAAAAGTCCCCATAAATAAAAACTTTTCCACAAGAGGCAAGGACAGTTTAAAGGAGATACAGTTTTTAAGTCGAGCACAAACACCAAGTCCAGCATTTCCCCATTACAGATGACTGATTACTGGATGAAGAAGCAGCACTTTCGGTATTTGTTTTATCTTTTAAAATTTCTCCTCTTTCACACCATATACCAACACGCTCAAAGTGACAATCAGCTGCTACAGTAGTGACTTCTCCTCATTTAAGAAAAAACAAAAAAAAATCCTCCAAACCAGCAAAATGCCAGGAAGCCGGTTATGACATCATCAGTAATAACACCTGCCTGTGCATTTGTCATTCAATAGCAGAATATCTGAGTAGTGTACCTTTGGCGAAAGCAGAGTTGTTGAACTGCATGTTAATACCTCACTCCCCTTTACATCATGATCAGCAACTACTACAAATAAAAATATATTAAGAGGAACTCTGGGGTGCAGTGTATAACAATGCTCATCAAACCATCGCAACTATCTGAATAAATGTATTAAAAGAATTTATATAAAATCTGCTGGAAAAGATTAAACTCAAATATATTACCATTGGTTCTATCGGGGGGGGGGGGGGGGTAGGCCTACATCAGCATTAATCAATAACTAAATTATCTACAACTCATCAAAACTGAAACACTGATTTTCTGTATCTGTATCATTTATTCCTTTTAGTCTCATCCTACTTGTGCATCTACGGATAAATTAGGTTAACTCAAAAATAAAACATTTTAAAAGTTATGTTAATTTGTTAAATCAGTTCAAATCAATTATGTGCTACTTCAGACATTAACTTGACAATAGACTGGCATGAGTATAATAAACCAGCAAGCACTTGTCATCTGTCCCGTTCAAAGTGATTTTGGCTTTAGGTCATACATTTCTGAACATAAGCCATGAAAAAAAAACTCAATCTACAAAACACATAAAATGCTCATTGCTCTCAGCTGTGTCTGTGTTGCTTAAAAGAAATTAGGATTAGCTGGGAGAAAAGTTAAAACAGCATTGCAAATGTTTAAAAAAATGGCACAAATATATGCTAAAAGCAGATTTTAAACTACTTTTTTTTTCCCACACAGGCACCTGAACATGAAACAACAAAGGGGTTTTTGAATCTATGAGTAGTTTGCATATAATAGGAAGAACTCGTTATGCACACACCCACAAAACAACACAACTAAAGTCACCACTCACAACCTGGAAGCCTGCATCAGCGTCCTTGAGGTGATTGCACGTCCTGAGGGGGTGGAAATATAAACTCCACATGATCAGGCTTTTCTATGTCAACACACCAACAGTGTGTTCATTTTGAACAGAAATCAGTGATTAAACATTTACTCAGCTTAAAAGGACCTGTTTTTGGTTTGCAGGCTACAATGCTAATAGTACTATCTTTATTAATGCATATTCAACATAGCCTTTTTGCTGTTTAAGTGCTTGGAAAGAGGGGCCTTGGGGTAGAAGGATGGGGGATTCTCTGATTTTCCTGTACCTGGGCCATCCTCTCAATTTAAAAAAAAAAAAAAAAGTTTTTAAAAAGAAAAAAAAAAAAAGCATTTATCATAAGACTACAATAACATCACACAGTACTCATTTTGATCACCCTGTTTTACAATTTAGAAGTCTACAGATGCATCACTGTCCACCAATAATGCTTTCAGCCTCAACAATATGACATTAACCATATGGTAACCTCATTACGTCAGTCTGTCTACACATTATGGGCAATCAGAAGAAATTAAATTGCAGGTTTTGTGTAACTTTAGGCTAGATGAAATGTCAATTTCCACAAGCACAAAAAAATTAATTCCAAAGGCTAATGGGCAATATCTTCTCAAATATCTTTACTTTCCCATCAAGCCGATCTGACACAGAGGGCAGCAGCTACTGATATACTCATTCATCACATGTTGTACAACGGAAGCAAAAACAAAAACATTTTAAATACCAGAGAACTGACTGCGATTAGACGTGGAAGTTAAATGTCAAGACAGCTTGTACAAAAACACGGCTGCAGTTATGACTTCCCCTCTGCATACAAGTACAAGCTGCACTGCTGCCTAATCAGGACACAGTGGAAAGAAGTGTACTTGAAAGCTTATTCCCAGATTGTAGCCACCCCATAAATACACCACTGATGTTCAGAAAAATAAAAATCAAGAGGTGCTTCACTATGAACACATGGGGGAGGGAAAAGAACCATCAAAATTTGCAAAAAGATTATAATCGAGAATATATAGAAAACAGCGCATGGAGCAATGTGCTTTTTTAACAAGGGGGAAAAACAAAACAGACAAAAACAGGACAATGTACATTTGCACCTTGCACACCATGTCAGTTTTCCTCAAAAATGTGTGTGTATGTATGTATGTATGTGTGTGTATATATATATATGTGTATATATGTATACACACACACATACATAAACACACACACAGTATAGTGACTGACTTTAATACAACATTTGTAATTTTGAGAACCTTATGTGACAGGGCCATCTGACAAAAACAATAATTAACATTTTAACATAGTCATGGCTTTATCGACCCTACCTGAGTTACATTTAATAATTCTGTATTTATTCAACTTATTTTTTTTTTTGAAAAGTAACAGCCCAGAGCCTTTAAGGAGTTTATCTTGTCAGTACATATAGATCTCTCTAGTAATTTAAAGATAAAAGCAATTAGTTTACATAAAGTGCTATTATTTCACACATTAACCAAATCATTTTTGTCTAGAGAAAAGAAACCTGGACAGCTCCTTTGTTATGCTGAATAAACCAATCGTGATTTGGAGATGGTGATGAAAGTGATGCCACAGCTGGCCAGTTAGCAGTTAATATATTTGGGCTCCCTAGTCTTAAATAGAGCTCTCAACAGGAGTTTTTTTTTTGGGGGGGGGAATCACTGGTGCAATAAACTGAAAATGCACCTTGAACATTCTGAACAAATGAATGCACTGCAGGCCCCACCAGCATCTTGGGTGATGATTTTGAGGCTCCATATAGCCCATTTCACACATATGGGTCACATGGCGTTATTGCACACTGGTTTTCATCCACAGTAAACCATAATAGCACAACTCATCTTCACATTTCAACAAAGTCTGACAAAGTGGCTAGTCAGGGAACCTAGATTAATATTGCAATAATTGTCATGTTACTGTAATCATTTAATGGTCATGAATATGAACTTGTTCAATTCCACCAGCAAACATGCAAGAAATGCCAATGACAGAGGATTGAAAAGTAACAAAAATGCTGAGAAAAAAATCTAGTGAATGAACCTTTGACAAGGTGAAGAAATATAAAAATCTTTGCGGTTGAAAGATTTTTGTCTTTAACGGAAGCAGGTTTTAAAATCACACAAAAGAAAAAATGAAATGCAAGGGCATAACTTTTCTTCAAACTGGGCACTTCTGTACCTGTGCTCTGGGGTCATATACTGCAGTGTAGATAACCAGATGAAACCATATACAAGAAAAAGCAGGCATTTAATTTCTGGGCTCTGATTTCCCATAAAGGATTTAAGACAAAGTTACCCTTTCCTGGATGGGGCCTGACCTATGAGCTTTCACTTACAGTTTAACAGGACTCGAAATACCCTTATTCTACAACTTCAAGGCATTCTTTGCAAAGTGTGTTCTCCTTTCATCCACTGTGAATTCAAGCTTGCACACATGTGTATGTATAACGTCTAACATATCTACAATGAACTCATTTGAATGCATGAAGAAAGGAAATGACTGAGGCGTCCCATAGTCAGACTGACGGCTGCCGCAGTTCAACAGGATAAAGGCTTAGGGAGGTGCAGGTCCATGACACCTTCCTTTGTTGAACTCCCAAGAAATCATCCCTAAAGAGCCATGAGACAAACAATGATCACAGCTCAAAGTTGCAAGCATCCATTAATGTTGGAGAGGCACCTCCAGAGTGTGACTGTGTGTGTATGTATGTGTGTGTATGTTTGATGCCACCAAAGAAGTTGGTTTTTCCAACCCAGAGTCCAAGGAAAATGTGTCATGCTAAACTATCAGTTTTCACAGTTGTCACTTTATCCAAGTGGATTTCTGTTTTCCAAGGTAGACAACCACAGCACCCAGAAGAGTAGAACGTAAGTACTGTAGAGCATCTACCTCAATGATCAGGTCCATCCTTGGTCTCATCATAAACCACTACCTTTTTTGGATCTACAGCAGAGACGGAAGACAAAAGCTTTTGTTAGTCAACAGGAGTCAAGTCTCAATAATAAGAGAATTCACTGATTTAAATCATATTCCTGCCAGTTTAAAGTATATTATTTACCTTGAACAACGCAGGTATAAAAGTGACACTAGCATTGACATATCCAGCAATTCCCTAGTTAGTTCATTCCTGCCTGTGGTTCGATATTTAATGAGCAGAGCCTCAAATAGCATTGAACACATCCCTGTGTTGATGTCAAACTATATGCAGCACCATAAACCAGCAGTGTCACACTATATTGTCTAGTAACAAATGTGGCCGTTTGTCATTCAGAGACTTATTAAGTAATGCTAGTGCATGATATATAGCTATCTGTCATATATGGCATGTCAAGTGTGTGAGAATAACATTTTATTCATGCATGTATGTATGTAGAGTGATTTATAGCAATCACAGGTTTAGGTGTGTAAGCAGGTGACTAGTATTTATGTCAATTTATGGTTGTAAATGCAGGTTAATAATTTAACCCATTACATAGAAAAATAAATATTATGATTATACTACTGGCTGTCAGCAGAGTACCGTAAGCAGAACTGGAATAACAGAAATAGATGAAGATGCCAATCTTTAGAGTATACAGCTTACTCTTGATCCGCCATACATTGATTGCTGACTGTGAACTGCAAGGGCTACATGGCAGTGTAGTTTTAAAGAAGAAAATATGCTTAAAGCTTAAAATGTTTCAAATACATCTGCAATCTACTGAACTTAACTTAATTTAGGAAAATAAACACAGGAAATGTGGAAGTTCACCTTGTTTTTGCAAGTTGTAAATGGATTCCATTTCTGTTGAAGGGAAAAAAAAAAGTTATTTTAGCATTTGCATTAATTAGTTGAAAAACAAGAAAACGGAATAATGATTGCTCTAAAATATAGTGTAGAGACATTTTAAAGCATAATTTAATTTTCATTCACTGGATCTCATGAGACTTGATAGTGACTAAAGTTATTATCCTTAAGACCCCCCCCCAAAAAAAAAACTAATGCAGCATGTAATCCCCAATTTTGGTTTTCAATGTGTCACACATTAAATCAGTCAAATCATAGCTGTTTACATTATTAACATAAACCTAATGCTTCACAATAAAAGCACACACGTCAATACACAGGATATCTTCCATTGCACAGCAATCACAAAAAGACGCACCATATTTAGCTCTGAGGAGCGTGCTAATGCACGACTGTTCATCAGAACCAACTCCTGTTAACTCCTGCTCTGCTGTCGTAAAATAGACTTGCGCCTTCTAGTTGCGATTAGTGAATTGCAACAATGAGAGTAACTGCTGGTGCAGCTGTAGTAGTAAACAGCACTTACTGTGACCACCAGTAACTACAGGTGTCATCTAATAAATAAAAGCTTAAGGATTACAACTTCAGTGGTTATACAGGTTAATTTCATACACAGAGAGAGAATAGATGGGTAAAGTTACCTTTAGTGTGATAAGTGACAGCAGCTTTAACATCAAAGGACCCCCAGCTGCACCGTCTACCAGTGTCTTTAAAGTGGGCCTGTTCTTTAGAGGAGCCAAACAACAAACTCGTTGTCTGGCCCTGTCCAGGTTTAGCACCGTTGTCTTTACTGGGTACTGCCACAGCTGAATCTGCACCCTTGCCCTCATCTTTTGTGTTTTCCTGGCCACATGGCTGCAGCTTGTTCTCCTCACTCATTACACAATCAGGAGAAAAAGCATTAGACACACTGCAAGGGGCACAAGTTCTGTTCTCAGGGTCTTGAGCCAAAGTGCCAGGCTCTAAGAATGATGGGCTAACATCACAGCAGGGCTGGGCAGCTTTGGCTGTGACAGCCTGACACTCGCTTTGAGGTGTGACCATTGTAGTTGGGTCCTCTGGAGGAACCTGAACATTTCCTCCTTCTGGCCCCAGGTTGGGCTCATTGATGAAGGAAAGACCCCACTGATTATGGAAGATGTCTCCCAAGGCCTTCCGATTCGTCTGAGCAGCCGGTGGGTCCAGGTTACGAGCGCTAGGGAGCACAGGTTGCATATTTAAAGGGTAAAATAAAAGACTACACTTTCTAAGTTCATATGCTTCTCCATCTACATGACTGGTTGAAGAGCTACAGTTACTTTCCAAAGGACATGCTACATTCTCGCCACTTGGGGTAGATGGAGCTGGTGGAATACTACTAGCAGCAGTAGCAAAGAAGGTAGTCGCTGGGCAGCCATTTCCGTTTCCAGAAACAGGACCATTAGTAAAGCTAGCTGAGGTTTTAGTTTTCAAAGCAGATATAGGGACCTGTGACAATCTAACAGGGGGAGGCAGGTTCTCTTTTACTTTACTTGCATAACTGATCTTGGAATCAATTTTAGCACTGCTATTGTCCACAGGAAATGCTTGAGGGGGTTTGAACAAGGTCCAGGAGTCCTCTTTTGAAAGAGAGGAAAACTTGGCTTTGTGTCTTTCCTCAGTTTTTTTACCAAAGGTGCCAACTGCTTTGCCATCAGAACTTTTCCTCCGAGATTCACCCCCTGAAGCCTCTGATGCAACAGACCGCCTAGCTGCTGACGGAGTTTCTACTTTATAGGTGGCTCTAAAGCCATCAAGTCTGGAAGTCACTCCCTTCTCAGTTGTCTCAAGATTAAAAGCCCCAGGCTCCTGTGTAGTGTTGCCCTGCTGCATGTCTTTCTCCTTTTCTCTTATGACAATATCAGTGTTCTTGGCATTACATCTGGCCTTGCGTTTCTTCGGAGTAGTATATCCACCTTCAGAACCACTGCCATCATTGTCCTTGCTAGAATAGCCATTTGTAATTAAGCCACAGTTTACAATGCCATTCTGAAGCAACACAGAGTCTTTCTTATCCAAATGTTGGCCTTCATGATTATTCAAATCCAGGGCCTTCTCCTTGTCATTTTTAAGGTCCATATTCTTCTTAGGGTCCAATCCTTTGCTGCTCAGTTTTGGAACAGTCTTTGACTTTGACTTCTGTTTCACATTTGTGTTATTTATGTGTCTGTTGCCATTGCTGTTGGGGGGATATGGCATACCAACTGTGTCTGACCGATGTGTATTCTTCTCCCCCTCCTCGTCACTGATTACTTTTTTACTGCCTGAAAGGGGAAACAAAAATCAGTTTTCACTCAACCATCTTTTTCAGTACCTAACACGTAGAACATTTGCACAAAAGGTTGTGCCAATTCGTTCGAGATCGCAAAAACAAAAAATTACAAAAGAAGTTTACATAAAGAATTTTGTGGAAGTGTACCAAGTATTAGGTAAAGTATTTATAACACAAAGGTGAGCAACATAGGACCCTAAGGTAACTGATAACTAACAAATATGCAATATAAGCTTGATAACCATTTGTGCTCATGGTTAACATTTTTGTTTACTGAGTCACAGCATCAAGTGCTGTTGAAGCTATCAAACACACAAGGAGAATAAACAATGACACGATTAGTATGTGTCAAGGTAAGAAAACGTCTGTGCCTTTGTTTGTTCATAATGTGGCCTAGTATGAGCTGGGTGCTGAGATGTGGTTTCATAGCTGCAGAGAGCATGGTTGGACTGTAGCTGATTAGCTTTCTGAGCAGATATCACACAACAGTTGTTACTAGACGGGAAGAGCGGACTCACGGCAGCAGCTCTAAATGCATTTGGACTGACAGTGAACCATAAATGGGTGCATGCACTGCACGCAGGCATGGGGGCTGCTGTGTCAACGTGGGGGGTTCCCGTTCAGCGGCGCTGCCCCTCATGTCTGTGGACACACACAACCCTGTGCATACAGCTGTCAACAGATGTGGATGTTACAGTGTGTTGGGCTGCAGCAAAGCGTTTCTTTAGCCATGTTGTCCAGTTACCATGCTGACTGGACAACACGCAGCAGGCCTGTCGGAGACGGCTAGCCTTAACCAGCGGCTCGTTTGGCACTAACACGTCGAATAACGTTGTTGCTTGTGCCTTAAGTTACCGAGCCAACACCAGCGACCCGAGCACCTGAAATACTCTGCAGGAGCTGGGCAAAGTATCGCGGCTGTGTAAAAACGCCTGGTGGGGTTAGTAGGGTTAGCATTAGCCGGCTAACAGTGATGTAACATGGCCGACAGGAAATGGCAGCGGAGAACATTCCAGCGGAGCCGGCTCGGTTCCTGCGCCGACTTGAGCCCCACAAAGCCGGGACCGCTGCAGCACACGAACCGACATGTACATATGAGGCTCGATAGGCTCAGAGCACACGCCGACCCAGGACGGGACGGTTTCTGAAAGGGTTTAGTTGCATTTACGGAAGGAAAACGGGTGGTGAAACCGGCGCACAAGGTCAATTCCCGACATGTCAAAGCAGCGTCAGCTAGTTAGCCACTAGGCTAACCTGAACCCGGTCCCGAGCCGTAACTATTCTCATCAACAGTACATGTATCCGCTGAATAAAGAGCTGGCTACGCCTGCAGTCACGGCGGAGCTCACGTTAGTTAGCATAAGCCAGTCGGCGCGTTGACATTAGCTGACTAAGGCTAGCAGGCGTTAGCTAACTTTTCCGGATGGCCCGACCTGTTTTCTTCGTCTGCGTTTCCTGATGCTGCCGCTGGAAGTGGCTCTGGTCATGTTTCAGACACGCTGTGTGTTGACTACAGTCCCTGTCCTCTCCGTGGTGCTGGTGTCGCTTGTCTTGTGCCCGATCTTTGGGCTGTTCCTCCATTGAAGTGTAGAGAGTCGGACAGGTCCAGCACCGAGTTAGCCCAGCACAGCCCAATCACTACCCGAGTAAAACGGAAGCTATTTGAAGCCTCTGTAAACGTCAGCAGCCAGCGTCTAAAAATGGCTCTGTTTTGGGTGGTCACCGCCACTAAATGCAGGTCTGCTGTTTGTGCTGACATATGCATGGGAGACTTTGAAGGATTTTTATATCAGACTGACATTTCACACTAAAGAAGGAGAAGAAAGCGACATTAATAAGGCTTCTTATGGTGGACAATAACGGGGTGGGGTTCGTAAATGAACTAAAATCATATGACCGGAGGCAATGCCACGTCTCCAGCCAGTGGACACACTAGTGGAGGGTCCCCGAGAGACCAAGCCCACTCCCAAAAAGGAAAAGTGACTAAATGCAAATTCAATACCTCTGTCCTCAAACATCCTTAATTCATCTCTAAATGTTTTAAAACATGTTGGAAAAAAATAGAGCTATGTTCCTTTTGCTGTTTTTTTTTCAGCTGTGTGCTAAAGTGAGCAAAAATAAATACTAGTTTCAGCATGTGCACACAAATAATAGTGCAACAGCATTTTTAACCACGAATGCCACCTTTTTGCCTGGACTGCTTACACTTGCATCTGTTTTGTGACATAAACTATTTATAAACTATGTAGCTACCTTGCTTGCTGAAATCACAAATTCTGCCTTACACATATGAAAATAGTCTCCAAACATACACCCCTCTGTCTGCCCAGATCCCTGAACATAGAGTATTCGAGTCTCAAAAATAACCAGAGATTAAACCTCAAAATGTGTTTGGAGAAGCCAGCAGAGTAGGTTTCTCATAATGTTTTGATCTGGCTTAAACTGCCTTTGTTTGACAAGTTAAACAGTAAATGCATATTATTAGGTTGGGTTACAGCTCATATTGTGCGCTAGTCATAGAGTAGAGGGGCAGGCTGACATTTGCAGAGCTTTTACCTACTTAGACATGCACATGTAAATCTTGTAAGTAACTAATAATAACTTGTGGAAAGTTGTGGTTTATTTGCCAGTTAATATCACACATCATAAATATAAACACCAAATAAAATTTCAACTTAATCATTTTGCATGTAAAGGTCAGACCCAAACACCATGAGATCCTGTCCTCAGATTGAGTAAAGTGGAAAGTCTCTTATACACTACTGCAGATGATTTATCACCTGGTTTATGTGAGCAAATGTGGCACAGTGCATCGTTGCTCACATGGGGCATAAAAGAGGCAACAGCACCTTCTTGTGGCTAGAAATCCAAAGTATTTTTAAGTCTATGCAGCACTAGACTAAAGATCCAGTCGCAATTGAGAAATTAATTTTGCAGTCAAAACTATGGTGTTGTATAAAAGTAAAGATGAATTCAAAGTATCTGGGAGGGTCTAATTTCAGGTGAGTGCATTACAGTTGTGTGATAGATGAGTGTAATATAAAAAAATGATTTGGCTAAAGATGTATTTTAGTGTAATATGTGAGTCAAATGACATATGTATTCACTTTGACAATTATAGAGATCTCACAAGTGTCTTTGCTATTAAACTTTTTTATTTGTGCCTTGAAGAACAGCTCAATATTGAGGATCCCTCCATCATTCCATTGCTGTTATTTAGAAAAAGACCCCAGGTGTGTTTCACACAGACTCATAGTATTAATGTATGCAGCCTGCCTCATTCCACTGTGATAGCGATCTTTTAAATTAAATATTAATGTGACAGGTGACTTTTATGACAAGATGCATTTTCAGAATGAGATCGCACCCAGTCTCCAGGCATGTGCACACAGCAACACTAATCTAGCAATATGTAGTGTGAGGTGCTGAGCTGAACAGCTCAAGAAACAGCTATTGTCATGGCATTTGGCACATCAATTACAATTTAAAGTACATCAGAGTACAGTGTGGATTATGAGTTAACCTGACTGGGAAACATTTCAGAGGGAAGACAAATCTAGTGAAAACAAGTTCAGTATGGGTCACATGAACATGTTCAAGTGTGTTCAGTACTTCAAATTGAAGCATTTCTTTATATTATATTGACCACAGATCTAAGCCTTTCAAATATATATTTATTAAAAAAATACACAAAGACATTTTCTCACATGTAACTTGGTTGGGCTTTGATAAACACCAATACAACACCCGTAGTGCAAAGAATATGTTTTGATAACTGCTCTCATGCAGCCTAATGAGCTATTCCCATCGCCAGACACTCTCAGAAAAAATTAACCTGTTTGTTGAAATTAAAAATTTAGTTTAACGACGTCTATTGATTTTATTCTATTTGGATACAAATTAGAATAATACACCACACTCCAGCCATATTTTACTCATATAAATTTCATTAGCTTGTTATTCCTGCTGAAAGATTGAATATCGATCGTATAAATATCTGCCCAATATGCAGGTTTTAAACTAAAGACGTGAACTAATAAACTAATAAAAAAGATGTAGTGTATTTGGTTATATGAGTGCCATGCATTACATCAGTTTACAGTGACATCTAGAAAAATCTTTGGATAACATATTGGATAAATCACGTTTTCACTAAATTAGACTTAAAAATAGCATTAAACCCTACATGTGTGCACCTTTAAGAAATGAAAGATTTTGATACATTTTTTCTCAGCCTGTAACGCAAATGTACAGACAGATTTGTTGTGTAATTACTGCAAATAGAGACAACTGTGATATGAAACTCGTAGCTCTGGACACTGTTGACCATGAGACCAGTGAAATTCATTAAAAATAGAAAAATGTAGGCATAGTAAAGATGTGCTGCTGTCCAAATACATGTGAAGCTACAGTAACTGCACACACAGAAACTTTTACCAGAAAGTGAGTTACTCTACTTTAAATTCCAACTGTACATACATACTGTAAACGAACCTGTCATGTATAAATCACCAGTGCCATTAAAAAAAAAAAGTGCATTTCTTTGTAAGGATTAAAAATTAAAATAAACTGATGGACTCTTCCATATCACAGAATTTCCCAGCAGTACTGGTCATGCAGTCACAATGTATCTTGCGTGGCTGAGCTGAGGGTGCTCAGCTAAATAAATGTTTCCATAAATGTTTAGAGAGTAAAATTAAATAAATCTACTTTCATTACTGTCCTCATTCACTTCTGTTGTCACAGAGCGGCTCGAATGTCTTCTTGTCGTAAAACTTTATAGGTAAGCCAGTACAGAATATTAAACACGAGGAAACTCATAGGAAAAACAGCTCGGGCAATGGTATCAATCCTTTTAGCCCGTTCCACAAAACGCCTGCGTATGTCATAGAACCCTAAACCAGGAGGTAAATCAGCAAACACTGGTGTTGAATCCATTTCCGGTACACTTCCTGCTGAGAGTGCAATTCCCAAACTCTGGAAGAGTAAATCCTGCTGCGCCAGCTCCTCCTCCTCCTGGATGAAAAAGACACAGCACAGAATAACCTTCTGCTCTAACTGTAACTCACACATCTTACCAATATCCTCTTTCTGTCTGAGCCAGTGATTGGCTGGGGTTTGACTGAATAAGGCGACTGTACATACCTTGGCACAGGCACTGCACTTCTGGGCAACATTGCCATGAGGGGCATTGTTGCCTGACATGTTGTTTCCTTTCACTTTACTGTCACCACTCTCCCGCTTCTAGAGAAAAAAAAAAAAAATCAGCACATGAATTTAATGATCACACAGACTGAAATGACTGAGTGTAAGTTCTGTTTGCAACCAAGAAACAATTCAGCTCTGTTGTATGTATGTTTCCAGTCTTCTACATTAACAATGTAAACAGTTTGTTTCTCACATAGTCTATAAAAGTCATTCATTCTGAGAAGAAACAGCTTGACGATGTCATGAGAGCAAACTTCAGTAACGTTGCATAGTTGCAAAAATGTAATATGTACAAAGGACTGGGGGAGATGGTTTGTGTACTACAAGGTATTAATAATTACTGCAGCTGTTGTCACACTGCTTTGTTTAAGAAATATTTTATTTTAAAGGTGGTTTGTTGTGTTTTGTTTCATTTTTTAAAATTCTTCTCATGAGGTCTAAAGTCAGACAGCAGGATGTTGAGAATATTCAGCCAATAGTGGAATAAGGTGATGGCTTGAATTAATTACAGGTCAATGCTGTCTGCATTTCCTGGCTGGAGTGCGACACGCAGCTGAGTTCTGTAGCTCGTGCATAGCTGGGCGCAGGGAATAGCAGGTGACAGCCGCCCGAGGGGCCGAGTGGGCGGGTTGCACTCACAGTTCTCTGTCGCTGTTGCTCTTTGAGCTTCTTCCTCCGTTTGAAGAACTCCTTGTGCTGGCGTGAAACAAAATTAACGGCTGCATACTCCAGCAGTGCGGCAAACACAAAAAGAAGACAAACTGCCATCCAGATGTCTATGGCTTTCACATAGGACACCTGCACAACCATGAAAACAAACTCAGTCGAATCAGTCAGTTAGTGTTCATGACATGAAAGAAAGATGGCATGAAATTACAGACTCTGTCAGAAAGGACGTCAGATTACTTTAAGCAATATTATTGATGTTTATTGATATTAAAAAGTGGTATTAAAAAAAGGTATTACTTAAGTCAATTTAACTGCACTATAAAACACCATTATAAGATAAAATCTACTCTATCAAGAATAAAAATACTCATTATGCAAAAAGTCCCCATCAGATATGTACTTTTATATTATTAGATTTTTCAACTCATCTCACTAAGATGTATTAGTTTGCTTTATATACCTCTGTGTAGGTTAATCCATAACCTACCTTAGTATTTGCGTAATTGTACTTTGTTGCTTTCCAATACTGATGTTAAAAGATCGAGAAGGTTATCAAAACACTTAATAATAATAATAATAATAATAATAATAATAATAATAATACTTTATTTTCTCAGCAGGGGGAAAATAACTAAGGACATGAACTCATGTAACTTTTAAAGGTACCTTATATTTGATACAGCTTTATACATTACAAGTGTCATGTGTAAATCAGCACATAAAACATGATAGATTATTATAGTTTACACTTTGCCTACAAGCTTAATCTTTTACCAACCACAGCATATATGTCAGTAGCATATATGTCACTGTCTCAATTATAACAGAAATGCTGTATTATAATATATATGATTATAGTTTTCCACTCCAAAAGGAGCATTCTGCATGATCATTTCTGAGAATCTGTTTGTACATTTATGCAAGTATTTCTATGAAAGTACTGTAGTTTTATAATGCGTTAACAGCACAACTATAATTCAAATAACATTATTTTCAACCATTGTGCTTCAGTTTATAAGGTTTTGAAAAGCCCTATCAGGGTTCAGTGTATGATTGATAACATTTGCAATTGAACGAAATTATTAATTAATTTATAATAATTATATAATTATAATTATATATAATTATTAAACTCCCATGACTTGTATTTACTACTGTGAAGTGTCACAAACCAAATTGTCTGACCTTTGGCAGAGAGGCCCTCGAGCCAGAGCTCTGTGTCGTCATAGTGAGCACAGTCGTGATGCCCAGTCCCACTCTGGCCGGAGCTGCATCCATGTTGATCCAGAACGACACCCAAGACAAGATGACAGTGAGCAGGCTCGGTATGTACATTTGGATCAGGTAGTAGCCCATTTGACGCTCCAAGTGGAATTTGACTTCAATGCAAGTGAATTTACCTAATGACAGGAGGAGAAACAGGTACAAACTGACAGTCTTA
This sequence comes from Mastacembelus armatus, assembly GCF_900324485.2. Taxonomy (NCBI): domain Eukaryota; kingdom Metazoa; phylum Chordata; class Actinopteri; order Synbranchiformes; family Mastacembelidae; genus Mastacembelus; species Mastacembelus armatus. The sequence continues at coordinate 9,286,325 of NC_046646.1, forward strand.
TTAGAAGTTAATTGACAGCATTTGTCCACAATGTTGAATGTCATGTCGTCATATGCCATGTACCTGTGTTGTAGTGCTTGGTGCAGTAGCCGAGGTCTTTCTCTTCTCTGAGCACAAACTGAGGAAGCATCAGATCATCGGCCACTTGCACTGCTCCCACATCCAGCCATTCAAAAATAAGATCATTCATGGTGTAGCCAACTAGAAGAGACATGGAAAAAGCAGTTTAGGACAAACCTTGTATGTGATATATGGCTTGCCATGAAAAATGAACTCACAGCTTTCAAGCTGCATGGTACACGTCTGGCTGTCCATGGGAAAGTTTTTCAGATCCATAGGACAGGAAAGAGTAAGTGTCAGCCTGGAAAACAGAGACAGCAGCGCTATAATATAAGGTACTGGAAATTGCGTAGAATTATCTCAGGTCCTATGACTAGACAAAAATGTGAGTGGTTACCCAGTGGACAGAAAGCATCCTAAACCCCACAGCAGCAGCTATTTCCTGCTCAGATGTCACTCCAACTCTTTTTCACCCTACATTAAGAGTTGCATCAAGCAGCTCTAACCTCTCTGTCCTCTGCTTTAGCTTTCTATTCCCCTGCATCCCACACACACCATAAAAGACTTGCAGCAGCTGACAGACAACATGGCTGAGATGTGAATACAGCACCATCACCAAAAAACGAGAGTGCTGCTCCACTCACACGACTTAGAGACCAAGATAAAAAAAAAGAACATCTTATTAAATGTTAGAAGTGATATCTAAGAGTTTCTTTAGCATCTATCATTTTCTTTAGTGAGCCACAATGTCTTTCAGTGCCCACTTTCCTTCTCTGTATTCCAACAAAGATAGAATGAGACACATAAATGAGAAATATTGCAGAAAGAAGGAAAACGAATGAATGATGCTAGAGCTGCTGGTTCAGTGTCATCTGGTTAGCCACATATTGGTAAGTATTATTAGTTAGTTTTGTTTTTTTTACTTCATAATCCTCTTAGTTTGGTTAGTTTGGTTCACGACACAGCAGAGCAACTGATGATATGCTTTATGCTCAGCACAATTGCTAACAGTGCTTTAAACATTGCTTCCTCTTCCTTACAATATATTCTAAGCTATTATTATGCTATGATTCACCACTGCTTTAGTGCCACATTACTGACCTACATGATTCTCTTTTAGCCTGCAGTTACTGTTTCACATTAACTTGTTCGAAGTGTGGGCTGGACAATACAATTACAGCTGAACTGAACTGGAGTGAAACAAACATGTCATTGGGCCATATACATAGGGGTTTATTCTACAACTCACAGAGAAAGAAGTTCACATTGAGTTGCTAAATAGAAGAACAATGGCTCTGGATTTGTAATGTCTGACAAAGACACATCCAGATGCATTTTTCTCAGCCAGACGCTTTAGATAGTTTTCAGATAGTTTAAAATGTGGATCACCTGATGCTGTAGAGGACATTTCCATTCTGAAATATCCTAAGCAGCTTGTTATCTGTTGTAACCTCGTGGAAGTTTGCTCCCTTTTCATTTGCAAAGAACAGGTCGGGTTTCCAAATGGAGTCCAGCATTGAAGGGTCCAGGTCCAGAGAGTCATCTGGATACTCCTTATAGGCCAGTCGGGGGTCATTCCACTGTTGCCGCAGGAATACATTGAGGCGGTAGTCCTACGGTGAAGATTTAAGTCCTCATTAGAAATTACACTAATTATAGTTATTAATGACTGAAACAAAACATTTAGCTACAAGTGGTAATTGTGGAATTCACATCAGAGCAGAATAATTCTGAGATCTTATAGGTCGGTTAGGCATACTCAGTAACATTTGGTAACATTTATATGCATCAAATTATGGTGTCATATTCTTAAACCCTTGAGAGAAGATCAAGTTAATACACAAACAAATTTGGATACTCATTACCTCAGTGACAGCACAGACTCATCAATTCAAATTTTATCACCCTCGCTCAGAGGTATTTTAGAAAAGTCTTAATAAATCTAAACTTCAACAAATGAGAACAAAAAGAAAAACGTCCACAAACACACTACATACTGTAGGTCTCATAAATAAAGGATAGAAGTGAAAGAGACAGACATATGAGAAACTCATAGCTGACATTATGTAATGAAAACAGAAGATGATATTTACAGGAACAAATAGTCATATTTTATAAACATTATGTTTAGTCATAACGAAATCTGGTCTCTCCAAACAGAAGGAGAGGAGCCAAAAACGCTTTAAATGAAAAAAACACTAAAGTGTCTGATTCATCTAATAAATTAGCTTTAACCAGTTCTGTTCAGTTGACAGGCACTGGAATCTTTTCTGAAGTTTTTCATTTACAATATATTACATTATTAACTTAATAACTTCAAAAGACACATACAGTAAATTATCAATACAATGATTGATGATTTCCGTCTTTCAGCCTGCATAAATAGCACTTGTTGAAGTAATGATAGATCCTAAAAATTCTCCACTAAAATTAGGACATTCAGCTGTTTTAAAATGCTGAAGTAGAAAGTAAAGTGCGTTTACCCTGTTACCACCATCAGAAGCTTACAAGTGGTGCAAGCAGCCGTTCATTGAAAGATCAACTTGTGTACATAACCTAAAACCTGACAGTGAAAAAGCAGCTGCAGTGATACAGATGGCAAGGCAGAGAGGGTAATACAGTGTAGTGAGCAGTTGTTGTAGGAGTATAAACACTATTGCCCAAGACTCTATAGCTAAATTTGATACCTTTAAGGCAAATATAATTATATATTTGTTGCTGATAGCCAACAAACAGATGACAGAAGCAGATGTTTACATGCTTATGTGATTTATCTTCCAGATTAGTCTATAAATATCTTTTTAATCACCATTAGACCGTTTAAATGAAGCATGATTCCCATGGATAATAAAGAAAATTCTCACCATAGTTGTTTCGGTGATGGATCCGAAGCTGTTGATAAAGATGTTACAGGTGACATTGACAGGGGGACCTGACAGAAGCAGATTGTCATCACACAACAGTCACACTGATTTCTTAAATACCACTGACAGTGTTTTCTGAGGAGACCGCATTAAGTATTGAAATCGGTAAAGAGCAGAGTGTTCCAGCAAAATTACATCTGCTTGTTCCCTTCATTATGTGCCACACTGTGTCCTGGTAAATAGACCTATGCAAGATAACCAGCATGAAATTGTGTTGTCATTTCCAGTTCGCTCCCATTAGTGTAGTCCATCTGTCAGCCATAGAAACTTTAAATATTTTAGTGACTTATTTCCTAAGAGGCAATAATTTATTGATTCTGTCTTAGTTACATTAGTGTATTTATAGATAATCAACTGGGATTTACCAAGCAAGCACTGACAAGGATGTGGAACGAGTATGAAATATACATGAAATACCACCCCAGAGGTTCAGGGGAGACGTATGTCAGAGAGAATCTGCTGGATTCACTCACAATGGAAGGTCAGGATTGAATTGAAATAAGCTGGTGGGATAATATATGAGGCTAAATTCATGTTTCTTAAGAAAAAGTGTGTAAAAATAAAAATATCCTAGCCAAAGGCTGTGGGTCAGCATAAAAACAGTAACAACACTTAAAAAAAGACTCATGTGTGAAAACCCCCATGGCCTGCAGCAACTCTCACTTCTAACCCATCTGTGAATGGTTTGTGCTACCTCGCTGCCCAAATTGCTATGCCAATTGAGCAGCACACTTGCTCACACCTGTCCTGACAGAGGAGGTCCTACCGCTGCACATCGCACTGTGTTATATTACCTTTGAAGTCTGGCCTGATGCGAGCATCGTAGCCAGATGTGCGTCCCATCAATTTGTCTAGAAAGTCAGATGGAGAGGGAGGCTTTGCTGCCCTGTTGGGGAACTTCATCTCCTTACAGATCACAGACCTGCCAGTGACAGATATCCCAGTTTAGGTGGAAGAATGTTGTACAGATTTTGGCATCACACACATTTTGTAATTTAAAGGTTTGCATATACTGAATACCACTAAGATAATATGTATTGAAGTTCTTTTAAATATCCTCATGCAAAGACTAATACAAATACAATACAAAGTCAAACTACTTGGATTTTTTAAAATCAGTTTAATCCAGAACTTACATCAATGAACAGTTTCACGTAACTGGAACAGTTTATTTATAGACTGCAAAATACTTAATGCGTGTCTCACGTCAAAGAATCATTCCATTAACATGTTCAGCACAGAGCACATCTGACTGATTATACAGTCATCAATGCCAGTTCATATTAAATACCGTACATACACTGTCAGGCAAACATGTATTACCAATACAATGGCTGACGCAGCTACAGTTTTGTAGAATTCTCCTAAATTAATTTAAGTAATGCTGATGAACCCCAGCCTAAAATTGTCTTACCTGCCTTGTAGAAAAATGACAGATGAAGCCCACGTCATACAAAAGATCTGCAATAGCATTCTTAGTTGGAAGAAACAATAGATGATTACAACAAACGAGAGCAAAACAACCGAAACAGTAAAAATAAATTGACAGAATTTGTTTGCTCTTCCGGCCGAGCTCTGTCTTTCTAGACTCAGCTGAGCCTGCCTCTGGCTTTGCAGGTGTAAAATCCAGGAAGCTGCTGCTGTATTATTCAAAATCCTGGGGAAGTTTTTTTTCCTGCCTGTGTTTGTGTGGATGACTTCAAGCTTTCTCTTTTTTATACCCATATGCAAGCTGAAGGAATTACTGCAAGAATATTTAAAGAGACAGAACCACTTTCATAGCTGAGTGACAGCATCAGAGCAGCAAAAATATTTGGGATTTGAACATATATATCTCAGACTCAGCTGAGTCTATATATATATATATATATATATATACACACATTTATATATATGTGTGTGTGTGTGTATACACAAGATTTAACACATTTTGAAATGTCATTTAAACATATCTATTTTAATCATGCAGCACTCCAGGTGATTATCAGGCCTTGAAAGAAGCCAATCAATATGAAAATGATACTAGATTTCAACTCTCTTCCAAGACCTCATTAAATACTGTTCATTCACATTAAATTAACCCTTCAAGATTGTTGGTGAGAAATTCTTGACAAATGTGGCAAAAACTAATTTAAAAAATATTTCAGTATATTGTTTTTTACAGATTGACAGATTTGTGATAATTTACATCAATCAACAAACCGTGAACAATTATAAAAACAAAATGTAATTACATTTCACAACATTGCTGATCGACAAAGAGAAAAGCAGAAAGGTAACCAGATTAACAAGATGCCTGTTGCATTCAAATAGGAAATATGAAGTGAAATATGATACTTTTTAATTAGTTCAAGTATAGTATATTTCATAAAGTGTCAGTACACATCCAGAGGTTATTTATCTTCAGCAGAGCTGCCTACGCTTTCTGGTCTACTTATTTCTTCTTGAAATTACCAGACAAATTCAAATATAAGGCTCATGTTTATTCCTCCATACAGAGGGGGGAGGCAGTTCAGCCATTTACTCATGTAAAATTAATGCCAAAGAAAGCGATGGGACGTTACGGCTGCGTGTGTTTGCCTCACACTTGAAAGGTCGTTCCACACTTTCTCTGGAGCCCACAGTGTCAAATAGGATAAGAAATGTGTGAAAATATAAAATGTGAATGCACTCCTAATAAGAACCACATGATTGGTGGGGTGGGGGGGGGGGGGTTTGGGTACGATGTTTCTGCATGCTTGAGCATTTTTACCTCCGGACAGGATAAGTAGGCCAAGCTTCATTTTAATGTTTTTGTGGGAATGCACATCGGATCTACTTAATTAGATCGTACTTCCACACACTGTAAAATGTACTTGTCAGATGCTCTTTAGTCAAGACTGTCTGTTCTCGTTGTACTTTCAGAGGTCAGTCATTTAACATCATCTCACTCAGCTTTAAGGCTCAATCTCTACAGTTCACATGTATGACCACAGTAAATCTGCCAAGCATTACATACTGATTTAAACTCCTTCAGGATAGATGAGCTCAACCACACAAAACTTGATGACCATCAAACAATCACAGTTCAACATGTAGGTCAACATACTGTATCCATCAGTGCAACCATTTGAAAGAAAAACTAAAAATAATGGGATCAGTTAGATTTAAAAATAACTTTTATTGCAGCTTGTCTCCCAACAAACTGCTTTGATCACACAGAGGGAAACAATAGTCCATGCTTGACATCTTTAACGTGGTGGGGGAAAGTGGACAGACAATCAAACAAGTCTGGTAGCACGAAGATGAGAGTGATTTCTCCTGAATAGAAAAAAAAAATTTAAAAAAGCAGGCGCAATAGTTACGAATTCCAAATATGAAAATATTTCAGTGACATGACGTAATTTACATAGATCCTCCAGTTTGGTACGTATGATCAGTCGTGTCTTAAAGAGCTATGGCTGCCCAAGTTCAGACTTCACTGAAGTGTTACTCTCCACCCACAGTGAGTGTCAACCTGCAACATCTTAATCTTCATGGATGTTGAATAGCTTGGCCACTTCGTTCAGATCTGCGTGTTCCTCTCCGTCCTTGATAATCTGCAAATAACAACTCAATTTTCATTAACTAGACCTACTCATTAATTTGTGCCAAGACTCAAATGCTGTATATTTCCCAAAAAGAGACAATGTATACCTTTCTTGCAATGGGCATTCTGTTGAACACATTCCACAGGATAATGCCCACCACCACTTTGTCTCTCAGATAGAAGATGACTCCTTTGCCGTAGTCATCTTTGTGCTGCTGCTCAGAGGGAGCAGGTGTTGCAGAGACCACTGGGCTAGTGGCTGTGTCCTCTGTTTCACTTTCTGAGCGGATCCCAGTACCTGCGACACATTGAATAAGAACAGTTCAATCTGGCTCCCTGTCACCACTGTCTGTGCTTGCTTCATAGGATTATGATGATTATGATGATAGTGAATGCTCCTACCTGACTTCTCTGTAGCAGCTTTAGGCGTATCCTTGGCTGTGGCTTTCGCGAACACTGCTACTGTTGGCAGGCTGCTGTCTACAATCCCGATTGCCTCGTAGCCTACGTCAGGTCCCAGGTCGCTCCTGTGGCAAACCAAATGGGAACATAATACAGGTTGAAGGAATAAAAGAATTCAGAGCTCTCAAAGCAATTAGCATTGTCGCTTCATGGATTTCTTCTATGACTTTAGTATAAATTTTTAATGTAACTGAAGAATACCCTAAAAAACCTGCCTTATTTCAAATGTGTTTTTTCTCTCCATATTAATGATACTGTTTTTAGAGTTAACTCAATATATATTGACACTGCAGTTACACATACTGTCATTTTGTGCCAACTAGTGTCAGACACATTTTCTAAGCAAAAAAATTCCTCAAATTTCTGGTGAAAATATTTCTGGTTCACGCTCCAATGTGAAGTACAACAAAGTCTAGATTCTCAAAGTTTACTGTCAAAACAGCTTCCCCTACACAGTGTGCGTGTTTCTGTGGTCCAAACATCTTCTCCTCCAGACATACACAAACACACACGCTACATACACAAAACAGAGGGCACTTGTTAAAAATGTCACTGTGAACTTCTGTAACACCCCCCACCACCATAGCCCCCTGATGAGTTTCAAGCTATGCAATGTCAAGCCCAGTAATGTCACAGTGAACTGAGCAGAGTCCTCAGAACTTGGCACATTACATGCTGTGGTCATTCTGCCCTGAATCTGTGAACTAAATGTGACGTCATTCAGAACCATCCACATCTATGGCTCATGAAGATGTTTGGGGGCAATCTGTCATCACTTTTCTAGGTTACTCTTCTAACATTCTTATTTATGAAAGGCTTTTAGTATGTAAGGCTGAAAAAAAAAAAGGGACTTGACATATTACTTAATTGACCAAAATAACTGCAACGGTTTATGCTGTTTTACAGTAAATGCACATCAGCCTGATATTTACACATAACACACAGAAATATCAATATATCTGAATACATCTGCTGGTGGGTAACCCACAATAGCTTGAGTAATGGCCCTGTGCTTTTTCTTGATTGCAAAGAAACCATGGTGTAAGTGTGTGTGTGTCAAATTTCACCAGCTGCTAAAAACATGCAGCAGCATCAGCAGCATTCATCTGTGTAGGGAGGGCCACGTTCCACACTTTGCTTCAAATTTTGGCAACTCCCTCAATATCTTCCAGGATCATATCAGTAACTTAAAACAGAATTAGTAAATTCATGACCAGTTTGAAAAAAAATGAGAAATTTTTACAGAGTATGGTGGCCCTCTGCTGGCAACTCCTGTCTTAAAGTCCTCTAAAGGCATTTTAAATATTTTAGGACATAATGGCATTCAAGACTTGAGCGCAATCATGCATGTTCTTCTGACTTAAAAAAAGGATTCAATTTGGGTTATTTGTAGAACTGCACATGTTGCCCCAGTGCTAACCTATTTAAATCTATCCTATGAATGTGGACCTGTGCAATCGACAATTCAGGCTGACTCTCATCTTCTCTTTGATTTAGTGATGTGTGAAAACCGTAAGTTGCTGATAAGAAATAGGAACCAGTCTTATACCAACCAGAACATGGACTGATGCCAGTAGGGTTTGCTGGCTCCTGTCATGTTCTCTCCTGCAAGTCTACCACTCACAACGGCGTGATCGTGGTGTTCCACCCGTCGGCGGCCCAGTCTGATGTCGTAGAAACATGCAGCATCTCCTGCCTAACATGAGACATAATGCATTGCAGATAGGTGGTATGGATTTCAATGTATAATTATAGTTTCATGTTATTAGAAGTAGCTGAAGTTTTTCCTTTTGCATAAAACGCTAAAGTCAAAAGAATAGACATTATACTTACTGTACATGTCTACAGAGATGTATTATGTGCCCTGAAGAGGGCACTATAATCTAAGCTAAGGCTGAAACACTGTACATCTTACACTTGATCTACAGAGTATACATATTAAACCTTAAAATCCAGCACAGTGGTTGGTCTTTTTCTTCCATTTACTTACATTAAAAGAATGCAGATTTGACAAATTAAAATGACTCCTTTCAGCTTTTTAAAGGAGTAACTAATAGTGAAATTTAACAGCAATATTTGGTACCACAAATAATTATCAGCTTCACTAATTAAAGAATACATGCTCTTGAGTTGCCAAAGTCAGTCAAAATCTGTCACTGTTTTTACAAAGATGAGTGCAGTACATGCACAGTAGAGGTCAAAATGTCAGTGGTGGAGGGAAGACCTTGAATTGATTTTGAGCAGAATGCTGGATTTCAGCTTTCCTACACAGGTCTTCATTGCGTTGGCAGTTTTTATTGGATTACTACTTTAACGAACTTCAGCTTACCACCCAAATATTGGATCTTGCTTGCAGCTCTGCGTTGACTCGATAACCCCCAAAGTCAGAGTCCACCTCCAGACCTGCCGACTTTGCAAGATCAACATTGGGCTCCAGGCCAACAGCTGCAACAATGTGATCAGTTTTCACCTATAAGGTGAAGCACAAGATAATAAGTAACTAATAGGACTCAGTGTTCACTTACTTATTATATGGCACATGTGCAAAAATGTGAACCTACCAATCGGCCGTCCTTCAGTTGGATTTCTAACTTATCATCTTTGTAGGTAACAGATTTCACCAAAGCTTCTGAGATGATTTTCACACCCTCTGGAAAAAAAGATGTAATAAAAGAAAAAATGAGGGGGAAAAAAAAAAAAAAAAAAAAAAAAAAGAGTCTACAGCTGGAGATGAAACTTCAAAAAATAGATATTAACCTCTTTTGACTTTTTCTGTTGTCCAGTTGCTCAAATACTCAGGGAGAACTTTCCCCATGTTGCCTTTCTCAGGGAACATCTGAAGCACTTCCAGGCCAGACTCAGTTGCTAAAAAGAGAAAGCAACAACTAAGTTCTGTTAAACATCAGCATTAACATCTATTTTGTCATTGTCTAAATTTGCCCAGCAGTCTTACATCTCCTGCCAAGGGCACAGGCCAGCTCGCTGCCCAAAAAACCACCTCCAATGATTGTGATGGACTTTATGTTTCTGGACGCTTTGTCCAATGATTTGAAGTCTTCAATCTGTGGTGGAGAGCAACACTGATATCAAATTTACTTCAGAATAAAAAATACTGGCATGTAAAACTTTCTGTAATTTCACACATTTACTATTACTTCCTCAGCTAAAATATGGCACTTCTATGCTTTTTCCACCAAAAATTAATTAATTCTGTCAAAAGTCAAAAATAAAGCTACCTTGCTCTAATGGTTAAACACTGACCTTGCGGAATAATGTTGTCCTCCTTATCACCTCTTCTCCTGCTCTTTCAATGACCTGTAAATTTCTTGGCACACCACCTAAGGAAAAAAACAAAAAACAAAAATGAACTTCTACCAGTTTTAAGCCACATGCAGTCATAATTGCACCTTAAAACAACCTACCTGTAGCAATCAAACACTTGTCATATGAAATCTCAGTATCATCATCCAGTTTTACTTTGTTTCCTCTCACATCCATGTGAACAACCTAAAACAAATATTTGTTTTCAAAAATGTCATTATCTGCACATCTACATCAGCAAATAAAAGCCTCTTACATGTTGTATATATTATCCGAATACTATCATGTACTGTACAGAATTATGCAGTTAACACAATAAAGTGTATGATGAGGTAATGAAAACAATTATAAACTGACCTTTTTGTCAGTGAGAACCGCCACTCCCCCGTTTTCCGCACTATCAAATTCTTCAGGATTGATATAGAATGATGGTGGCTGGAAGTAGATACTGGCAAATAAATACAAACATAGTACAATGATTAAACTTTTTTTTTTTCTTATTGTAGAGCATCTTCTTTCATATCAATTTCAGTTGATATTATGACAATAAACATTGTGAAATCATTGTGCCTCTCAGGTCTTTCCCTGGAAAAGAAATCATTTGCAATAGAGGCAGTGATGAGTTTTCTTTTGCGTCAACAGAGGTTTGCTGAATAATGAAAAAAAAAAAAAAAAAATCAGTAGTAACAGAGTCTAGTAACATGCTGATAGCTGAACAGAAAAATGCCACCAAAGCTTGCCTGATTGACCAGTATTAAAATAGTCATACAGTTGTACACAGGAAGAAGATAATGTAATAAAGCTGATTAAATCAAAAACACAATGCAAGAAACTTAAAACACACCTTCTTTCCTTTCCATTCCACTGTTTGAAACGCAGTGTTTCCGTCACAGTGGGGTCATCAGAGAACCACAGTTCCTTAGAAAGAGGTGGCCTCATGTACGGAAGGTCTGGCTCATCAGTCACAATTAATACCTGGTATGAATTTTAACAGTAAATGATATCAGAGTGTCACTTGACAGATAACATATGTCAAATGGAGAAACTCAAGTACAACTATGAGAATTACTATGTGAACAACTAACTGAATTTGGCCTTACTGACCCTGGCACCGGGGTCTCTGGCACGAATAGATCGGGCAGCAGCAAAAGATGCTGTACCTCCACCAATAAGAAGGTATGGAGCATGTGAGGGGATCTTCTTGAGAGAAGCAGGTATGGAATCCACTGCTGCAGTTTGCAAGAGAGAACGACAGCAAGCATGCGAGAGAGAGACAGAGAGAGAGAGCAAGAGGGAGAGAGATGGGGCGAGAGAGAGGGAGAGAGAGGCAATAAGCAAAAGAAGGGGAGAGAGTCAGCACATACTCATCAGTACCCATTATTTATACAAACAAAAATAAAAAGTTTCATGTTATCGTTATAAGAATTCAAACAATATGAAAGAGAAATGAACAGGCAGAGATAAAAGCTGTAATGAGAAAAATATTCAAATAAAAACAAAAGGTGTTTGAAATGATTATCAAAACAGGAAAAAGTATCGCTGTTGTGTCTGCCTGCTTCCTCACTCCAACTAAAGCTAGACTTGGGTCTTACCACTATTTGCCACAACTTCAGGCTGAGGCTTGGGTGGCTCTGTTGCAGGGGTTTCTGCTGCTGGTGCTGGTTCTGTTAGTGTAACCGGATCATTAAGTTAAGATGTATAAACCCTTACATGTGTTAAACGTACATGACCGGTTCCATGCACAGATCTGACTGAGTTCTTACCACTCTCCAAAACAGGTTCACTGGGCTGCTCTGTTATTTCAGCTGGGGACGGCTCATAGTTGGGTGTTGGTTCTGGTGGTATAGTGGCAAAGTTACATAAACTAATTTACAGTTAACGTGCTCTACAGTTACTATGGGAAATCCATCTTTAACTGAGCTGTATATATCTACTGCATAGACTGAGGTCAGATGGAAAAGAAGAAATACTCCCAAAAAAACAAATACACACACAAAAAAAGCCTACTATTTACCCTCCCCAACTACAAGTGCAGATGACCCTGTTTCCGCTTTTGGGGATGCTTCTACAACAAGCTCATCTGTTGTGGAAGCAATCCCTAGCATAGGTTTAGACTAAATTCCTTAGCGATTATTGACAGGGGAAACAATCTGGATTGATGCATTTATTTAGCTTTACCAGGGAGTGCTTTCCAAGAGCATGCACACTAACACAGTGACAAGTGGAAGGTGCCCAAGTTGTGGTTAACATCTACAGAAACCTATATAACATATGTCACATGAGGAAAGATAAATATAACATAAAGAACCGAGTATTCAGCAGTAACACAGTGTCAATTCTAATTTTAAGTCGCACATATGTTGCCACACTGATGTTTATGTGTACAAGTATCAGGGATGACGTGTTTTCCGTTTCATAACTTCCTTCCCAAAAAACAGAAATATTTACAGTTCAGAATAGAGGTGAGTATGTGACGGCCTGAAGGCTTTAGTGAAACAAGGTTAAAGGACACAAAATAAATGACATCCAACAAAACACCCTGAGAAAGAAATATGCACCACTGATTACAATAAGATGGAAAAGAAATGAACAGATGCAACAAGAAGGCAAAGTCAGAGTTCATGCAGTGAACAGCTTGAGGATAAAGTAAATACTCACAATGACTCTGCTTATCTTGACACTAGTTGGTGTCACTATTTCTAACACCCACCATGTAATAATATGCATAACTTCACATACTGTATGGTTTTTAGATGTGTTCCAATTACTTTTAGGCTAACAAAGTTTTTATTCAAGAGGCATATGTTACATATGCATTTAGGTGTGCAGAAAAGAACACGAACAACCTGAGGGCGGTTCAGTTGTTTCACTGGGGGCCGCTACTTCAGCTGCAGGGGTTGGAGGGCCCGGTTCCTCTGGGGAAGTTGCTCCTTGGGATTCTGGCTCAGGGACGGCTGAGACGGAAATGAAACATTACTATAAAGTTATTAGTTAAGACCTTAGTATTACAGTATGTGACATTCAGACAGTTTATTTCAAAAGTTCAAAACTAGTTGATCATAAAAAACATTTGAATCAATCCACCACAAATTCAGAAATTTAGCTAGTTTTAAACTGTGCTGTTTACATGGCAATAAAGGGGAAGCTAAACTGTGCGCTGCAGAGTCAGCCGATTCTAACCCCATCTTTATACCATAAATCTCTAATTTAACAAAATGCTTTCAATCAAAACTGTTGTACAGAAAATGCTTCACAAGTATTTTAAAGTATAGCATATGCCTCTTCTTTGTGTTCATTATTATGAATAGATGTTTCCACTTTACTGTCTATTGGAGTTATGAAATGAAATGACAGAAATGAAATAATTACCATTCTTCATAAATCATGACTAAAACATATGGAGCACACAAAGTTTTATTATCACTAAAATAACTTAATAAAAACTACTCACCAGAAAGCTCTGACTGGATGGATACAGTTGTTTTCCCTGAGACAGTGCTTTGTGCTCTGGATGAAAGTTCTGCCATACGATTCTGGTATCTTTGTTGGTCTCCTCTGATAGTTTGGTATGCCTGTGAAAACAAAACAATGCATTACATTAACTCACAGTACGTTTGCCCACTATAGCACAAATCAGTCAATTTCAGTCAATGTCAGTTGTCAATTTTATTATTTTTGTTATTACTTATTAGCAAATAAAAACCATTTTTATTTTTGATGCATGTACAACAAACTCACATAAAATACACCACCGACGCAAGCTGCTCCAACCAGTAGGACATACAGCTGGTTTTCCCCACCTCCTCCTGCAGGCCCAGTGGACATGTGAGCCACAGGTAGATGTGATGGTGGTCTGCCATTGTTCAACCCTGAAATCAGTAACATACAAAAAATCTAAACTGGTCAACACCATCAATTCCAGTCTAACATCATTGACTCCCAAAAGTAATCTAAACAGAGATCACTCAAAATGTCCTTAATACCCAAGCCATTTATTACACTAATAGAACAAATAGACTATGTAGGGATTAGAAGTTATTATATGCTTTGTATCAACCACTTGCAAGAGAAAGTGACCTTGAGTGCAGCATAGTGTGACTAGGAACAGAGATAGAGAGGCAGAAGTGGCTACACTCAGAAACCGTTGTCTTAGTAAACATGTGTTACAAGTCAGATAACCTCAGAATGAGGAGTACCTAGAAACGGTCAGTAAAGAAACCTCAGAATGAGGGGCACCTAGAAAAGGTGAGTAAAGAAACCTCAGAATGAGGGGCACCTAGAAACGGTCAGTAAAGAAACCTCAGAATGAGGGGCACCTAGAAAAGGTGAGTAAAGAAACCTCAGAATGAGGGGCACCTAGAAACGGTCAGTAAAGAATTCTTTAGATTTCACAGATAGGCGCTGTTGCACGGGAGTGGCTGAAGAAAGTGCCAAGAGGCTGGGACTGGCCTGAGCACCATCGTAGGGAGAGCTAAGTCTAAAATATGGTTACTCCCCACCAATATAGACCAATCAGATAGTCACACATTTTCATACAAAAGTTTGCGTAATGCTAAGGATAGCATCTTCTCTTCGGAAAGTTGGTTGCAGCGAACTGCTTGCAGACCGCAATTTTCTGAACAAGGAGAGGTCCATGTACAGTGGGTACGGAAAGTATTCAGACCCCTTTAAATTTTTCACTCTTTGTGTCATTGCAGCCATTTGCCAAAATCAAAAAAGTTCATTTTATTTCTCATTAATGTACACTCAGCACCCCATCTTGACAGAAAAAAACAGAAATGTAGAAATTTTTGCAAATTTATTAAAAAAGAAAAACTGAAATATCACATGGTCATAAGTATTCAGACCCTTTGCAGTGACACTCATATTTAACTCACATGCTGTCCATTTCTTCTGATCCTCCTTTTGATGGTTCTGCTCCTTCATTGGAGTCCAGCTGTGTTTAATTAAACTGATTGGACTTGATTAGGAAAGGCACACACCTGTCTATATAAGACCTTACAGCTCACAGTGCATGTCAGAGCAAATGAGAATCAGGAGGTCGAAGGAACTGCCCAAGGAGCTCAGAGACAGAATTGTGGCAAGGCACAGATCTGGCCAAGGTTACACAAGAATTTCTGCAGCACTCAAGGTTCCTTAGAGCACAGTGGCCTCCATAATCCTCAAATGGAAAAAGTTTGGGACGACCAGAACTCGTCCTAGACCTGGCCATCCAGCCAAACTGAGCAATCGTGGGAGAAGAGCCTTGATGAGAGAGGTAAAGAAGAACCCAAAGATCACTGTGGCTAAGCTCCAGAGATGCAGTAGGGAGATGGGAGAAAGTTCCACAAAGTCAACTATCACTGCAGCCCTCCACCAGTCGGGGCTTTATAGCAGAGTGGCCCGATGGAAGCTTCTCCTCAGTGCAAGACACATGAAAACCCTCATAGAGTTTGCCAAAAAACACATGAAGGACTCCCAGACCATGAGAAATTAGATTCTCTGGTCTGATGAGACCAAGATTGAACTTTTTGGCATTAATTCTAAGCTGTATGTGTGGAGAAAACCAGGCACTGCTCATCACCTGCCCAATACAATCCCTACAGTGAAACATGGTGGTGGGAGCATCATGTTGTGGGGGTGTTTTTCAGCTGCAGGGACAGGACGACTGGTTGCAATTGAAGGAAAGATGAATGCGGCCAAGTACAGAGGTATCCTGGAAGAAAACCTCTTCCAGAGTGCTCAGGACCACAGACTGGGCCGAAGGTTCACCTTTCAACAGGACAATGACCCTAAGCACACAGCTAAAATAACAAAGGAGTGGCTTCGGAACAACTCTGTGACCGTTCTTGACTGGCCCAGCCAGAGCCCTGACCGAAACCCAATTGAGCATCTCTGGAGAGACCTGAAAATGGCTGTCCACCAACGTTCACCATCCAACCTGACAGAACTGGAGAGGATCTGCAAGGAAGAATGGCAGAGGATCCCCAAATCCAGGTGTGAAAAACTTGTTGCATCATTCCCAAGAAGACTCATGGCTGCACTAGCTCAAAAGGGTGCTTCTACTCAATACTGAGCACAGGGTCTGAATACTTATGACCATGTGATATTTCAGTTTTTCTTTTTTAATAAATTTGCAAAAATTTCTACATTTCTGTTTTTTTCTGTCAAGATGGGGTGCTGAGTGTACATTAATGAGAAATAAAATGAACTTTTTTGATTTTGGCAAATGGCTGCAATGACACAAAGAGTGAAAAATTTAAAGGGGTCTGAATACTTTCCGTACCCACTGTACATGCTGATGAGTCTTCAATGCAAATAAATCTACTAAATTGAGATACTGTGATGAGTCCTCATTGCAGAAAACGAACGCGCTTACAACTACAGTACACTTGGACTTGTATATGAATGTAACGTGTAATGTTGCTTGATTAAAATCTTTTTCCTGTTTGGTGGAACATGGTGCAACACAAAAACAGCTCCTATTATCATGGCTGTAGATGCTTTGTTCTTGTTTATGATGATCAGGCTTAAGGGGCAGCAGTTGTCTGTTCATTGATAAGTCACTAACATTTCACTTTGCAATTTGGCCAGACATCAACAACAATGAGGCAAGATATAGTTAATGAATGCAAGAAAACAATCATAGTGACTGCCTATGCAGGCTAACAAGCAGTAAAATACAAAGATGACCAATATTAATGCAACAGCCAAAGGAACAGAGGTGTTAGTTAGGTGAACTGTTAAAATGCACAATTACAGATTAGCAATTCCTAAAAAACTGTCTAACATTTGTGGAAATGGAGCTGGCTGCATGTTAAATTAGTAAAACAGACCATGTCTTACACCAAGATCTTCAGGTAGGTGTTGTTGGGATTGCATACAGGCATCTGATATCTCCACAGTTAAACATGAGCTGTAACCTGCCATACCTCACAATGAAGGGACTGCCATACTTATTACTATAGTTATGCATACACAAGAATCCCTGTGAGATAATTTTGTTAATTTAAAAAAATTACATTATAATCCAACCCTCACAAACTACTTCCAACTACTCCGCTGTAGTACCTTCTTTCTTTACCACTGTACATTCAAGCAACCTAGAAATAACATACATGTAAACTCAAGCAGTAATGGAAGAAGTGCAAAGACCCTTTACTTACATAAATGTATAAATACCACAGTATAATAATACTCTGTTGCAAGTAAAAGTCAGCAGAAAGTGACAAAAGTCATCTCAAATTAATGTATTTTATAGTAATTGATCCTATTTATTTTATTATATAAAATCAATGTGGCAGCTGATGTTACCTAACATCTTTGCTGATCATGAGTTAATTTACATTCCTAAAGAAAATCACTTCTTCTTTTCCTTTGGGCTGCTCCCCTCAGGGGTCACCACAGTGAATCATCAGCCTCCATTTAACCCTATCCTCTGTATCCTCCTCACCCACACCAACTATCCTCATGTCCTCCTTCACTACATCCAAGAACCTCCTCTTTGGTCTTCCTCTAGGCCTCCTTCCTGGCAGCTCTAACCTCAGCATCCTTTTACCAATGTATTCACTGTCCCTCCTCTGAACATGTCCAAACCATCTCAATCTGGCTTCCCTGGCTTTTTCTCCAAAACATCTCCTACAGAAAATCACTATACTTTTATAATTAAACTGTATTTGGCACAAGCAGAGAAACATTTAACTACAGTTAAAAAATACTTGTATAAAGTATCAAAAATGGATATACTCAAGTAATGTACATAGACCTCCAAACTGTACTTCAGTAACTTCAGTAGATGTATTTAGTTACTTTGCACCACTGCACTCAAGCAGCCTGTGGGTATAGAAAAGCCTCTTATCCTACAGGGGGACAGGGACTATGATCCAAATCAAAGTCGGTCTGTGTGTGTGTGTGTGTGTATTATACAACAGCTGGTTATTAAAGTGTCACTTTTGCATGTTACCGTTTGCTAACTGACATTAGCCACGTTAGCTCTGTAGCAGTCCAGCGAAGGTCAAAATACTTAAGATTATGGGAACTAATGTTACGTTAACACATGTTGGCCGACCTGCTGTAATAGCTGTCGCACTGTAGGATAAAATAAACAATGTAAAGTTGTGTTTAGACTGGGGGAAGCTAACAGAGACAGCAACTTGCTGCCACTAGTTACTCACCTGCTCTCCTCCCATTGAGCCGGCTCACAGCTGACGGGGCTCTAGCTAGAGGTGAAAGCTTTTTCCACACAGCTCTACATTTCAGCATCGTGACTCGGCTCCGCTGTGACGGTTCCCGGTTTACAAGCCGCCCTGTCGGACAGAAATACGAGCTAGGTATCGCTGACCGAGCTCTACAGCCAAGCAGACACTGAGCGACAACCAGCGCCACACGCCAAGGCCAGAGACAGCAGGTCGTGTGCTTCAAGGCTTCATGGGAAACAGCCGAGACTCTTTAGTGCTGCTGAGATTGGTCGCCACTAGAAAACTCAAGAGGAGGAGAAATATGGCGTCGACCCTGAAAACAGTGGCAGACACGAGTTATTTAATGTCTCAAACGGCCGCTTTTGTTGTTGTTTCTGCGACATGTAAATTATATTTGTAATCCTAAAATTAAAGGTTACACAAACTCAGTGCCGTGCCAGTTTAAACTTGTTATTAATGCTGTTACACTGGGTGGAGGTTACTTTCTTGTCTTTCCTTAAAAGGCTCTTTGGTACCTGCCGGAAACACTGTTCTTGTTCTTGGTATTTCTACTACAGCATGATTACAGATTAAATGCAGCCAGAGGGTCCTGCTGCCCTCTGCAGTTCATTTTACCTGGACTGTAACTTTGTCTGGAGACGTTTTCCAGAAAGGTTAAACAGATACAACGAGGAGGTTAGCGAGAGGAATATCTTATCTATAATAATTAGTTGTGTGAATAAATAATTAATAGAAAGCATAATATTATGAAGGGAAAAAGAATATAAAAAAGAAAAAAAGACATAACAAGAAAGTGCTGTATCATCTTTGTTTCATATATACAATGTGTATAGGGATCTTTATTTAAACCTGAATAATCTGCATTTCCTGAAGGAACTGTGTGAGTGCTGGGGGCCTCTGCCATTGCTCTCCAAACTGGAAGTAAAACTAGGGAAGTAAAGAAATGGTCAGGGTAGATGAAATTGCACTATTTTTCAAAAAGGCAGTACAAATAAACAGAATAATTATTAGTATTAAAATTGTGGTGGGACAAATCATAAGGAAAATGACTGTAGCATCTGTAGGTGATGATGTCACACTACAGCAACCCTCAATTTAGAAAAACTATAATGAACATCACAACACCGTACAGTTTTGACAGGTTAAATATTTGTAAAAATGACAATTTAAACTGTGGTTTCTTTGGCTGCATGTAGTGAGTTGTTGCAGAGTTAGATTATTTCTGGTAAAGACTTAAACTGTAAAAGCAATTCTTATTAAAATGTTCAAATAACCTTTTTATACCACAAAATGTTTGGGACTAGTTAGGTGGCAGACTTTTGTAGTTCGGACAGCATGTGGATCTCAGCACTCACTCAAATATTGTTAATGTCATCGTGTCGCCCTCTGGTGGATCTTCTTCTTTTCCTTTTGGCTGCTCCCCTCAGGGGTCACCACAGCGAATCATCTGCCTCCATTTAACCCTATCCTCTGTATCCTCCTCACCCACACCAACTATCCTCATGTCCTCCTTCACTACATCCAAGAACCTCCTCTTTGGTCTTCCTCTAGGCCTCCTTCCTGGCAGCTCTAACCTCAGCATCCTTTTACCAATGTATTCACTGTCCCTCCTCTGAACATGTCCAAACCATCTCAATCTGGCTTCCCTGGCTTTTTCTCCAAAACATCTAACATGAGCTGTCCCTCTGATGTCCTCATTCCTGATCCTATCCATCCTCGTCACTCCCAGAGAGAACCTCAACATCTTCAGCTCTGCTACCTCCAGCTCTGCCTCCTGTCTTTTTCTCAGTGCCACTGTCTCTAAACCAGACAACATGGCTGGTCTCACCACTGTCTTGTCCACCTTTCCTTTCATTCTTGCTGACACTCTTTTGTCACACATCACACCTGACACTTTCCTCCACCCGTTCCAACCTGCTTGCACATGTCTTTGACCCTAGGTACTTAAAATCCTCCACCTTCTTCACCTCTACTCCCTGTAACCTCACCGTTCAACTTGAGTCCCTCTCATTTACACACATGTATTCTGTTTCACTGTGGCTAACCTTCATTCCTGTCCTTTCCAGAGCAAACCTCCACCTCTCTAGATTTTCCTCCACCTGCTCCCTGCTCTCACTACAGATGACAGTGTCATCTGCAAACATCATGGTCCATGTAGATTCCTGTCTAACCTCATCTGTCAGCCTGTCCATCACCACAGGTGCAGTCCCACCTCCACCTTGAACTCCTCCGTCACCCCTACAGCACACCTCACCACTGTCTTACACCTCTCATATGTCCTGCACCACTCGAACATACTTCTCTGCCACTCCAGACTTCCTCATACAAAACCACAGCTCCTCTCTCAGCACCCTGTCATACGCTTTTTCCAAATCTACAAAGACACAATGCAGCTCCTTTTGGCCTACTCTGTACTTCACCATCAGCATTCTCAAAGCAAATATTACATCTGTGGTTCTCTTTCTTGGCATGAAACCATACTGCTGCTCACAAATTGCTCACCTCTGACCTCAGCCTGGCCTCCACTACTCTTTCCCATAACTTCATTGTGTGACTCATCAACTTTATTCCTCTGTAGTTTCCACAACTCTGCACGTCTCCCTTGTTCTTAAAGATGGGCACCAGTACACTTCTCCTCCATTCCTCAGACATCCTCTCACTGTCCAAGATGTTGTTAAGTAGCCCAGTCAAAAACTCTCCTGCCACCTCTCCTAAACACTTCCATACCTCCACAGGTATGTCGTCAGGACCAACTGCCTTTCCTGCCCTTCCTCTTCTCGAACACTCCTTCCTCCTCTCCTTCTTCAACCAACAGTAGTCCAATTTCCACTGGCACCCACCCTGTAGGTCAACAGCACCAGTGGCGGTCGTTGTTAACCCGGGCCGTGACCGATCCGGTATGGAAGTCATATTTGTGATTCGCATGTTTGATTTGTCTTAAATTTTTACATCCGATGCCCTTCCTGACACAACCCTCTGCATTTACCTGGACTTGGGCACATGAAGACGCTGGATTGTGCCCCCCTGTGGTTGCATGTCGCCCTCTGGTGGAAATTTGCAGCACAGCAACTGGGTCTGATAACTGTACTACAGAGTGATGTTGGGAAGGTTTACTTTATTGTCTTCTGCACTAGACCTCATGATGGTATGTGTTTATCTGCTGCAAATTGTAATTGTGAATTCTTGATAATAGGGAATCATTTTTCTTTTTTGTTGAGAAATTATGTAGTTCTCTTTAGAGAAGAAATCAGAAACAGTCATAATGGGAAGTGGAAGATTAAGGTAAACTCATTGCTTTACTTGTGAAGTTCTAATGTAAGATAATGTCATGGCAAATGAGCCACTGTGTTGCTTTTTTATTTTTTGTGTATTTAAAAGTGATGTCTGATGAGTTTATAATTTGTTTGAAGTGACTGATGTTGTTAAAGTCACATTAAAAAATTAAATACAAATAACTGAATGAAATAAAATAATTGTACCCTAAGTGTACAGTTATTACAGTTATAACAGTTGCTACCAAAAATACTGCTATGACTAGTAATTTTGCACTAACACTCCTATTATTAGTGACAGTGGTAGTACAACCTACTTTTACTACCATCACTACCAATAATACTTAATATTCAGTTTTTAGGCCCAGTCTACAGCATGCCACATGCCAAATTATTTATAGCCTGATCATGCTTGCCTTTATACAAATACTCAAACACATGCTTACCAGCACAAACCTCAACAGCATGACATCATGACTACAGAACTGACTCTTTAAAAGCTATTTCAATGTACATTTAATCCAATCTATGATCCAATGAGTTCCACATATTGATCCCCTCTGCAGAGCAGGGTGATTTACAAAAGGGCATTGGTTCCACATAAATACATGGTGAGTCACTGAGCCCGAAACCACAGTGTCACTAGGCGCCTATCTATTGAAGCATTTATGGTTTAAAATGAGCAAATTTAATGAAATAATGAAGAACGTGACAAAATTGGGAGCTCACCTGCTTCATATGCGATGTTTTAATTGCAGTTATAGATCATCTCAAGAGGACTGATTGTTGTAGATGCTGCTTGTGACTAAGAAGTTACATAATAGTTCAGCCTAAATGTAAGTATTCCCTCAGACCCTTTGACAAGAGCTGAGCACCTTAAGAAAAGTGACTCAATATAGAAGTATTACCACTAATACCATTCGTTTTTCATATATATCGAGGGTGACGATGTGACCTTTGATGTTTTGAACAGTTATCCACAGTTTAAACCACTTCTTGTTTCTGTTGAGTTCACAAACCAACAGACAAACAAACAGAGCAGCAACATGGAATCAGTAACATGTTTACAATATAAAAAATGGCTAGTATACAACTACTGTATGTTACAGGTTGGTACAACTCACAATCCTCAAAACTGTCAAATCTCATTATGTTATGGTTTTCCTCCCTAAGGCTCAATCCACTTGTCCTGAACATTTCAGAAAATAAACATAATTCTTGCTTTCTCACTCCCCTCCTGTGTCTCTCTCTGTCAGCGAGATCAATTTCTTGACTTCCTCCTTTTGGAGTGGCTGCGCTGAATACCAGAATACAGGATATGCTTCGCAGTGCTCTCAGTTTCACAACAGCAGTAGCAGCAGCAGCAGCAGCTGTGAGGACGACACGCTCTGCAGTCAAAATGAGTGCTGGAGATGTGGTCTGCACCGGCTGGCTCATTAAATCCCCTCCGGAGAAGAAACTAAAGAGATTTGTGAGTAGGAGAACACACTGGACATATGTTTATGTGCTCTGCAAGGAGTATAAATGCCAGATTATTCTGTTCCCTCGTGTATGTGTGTGTTATAATGTGGAGTGAGGCTTTAGAAACATGCTGAAGGCTTGGATGTTTTTGCTAAACTGAGCTGTAATATAATCTCTTTTATATCGTCTTCCTCATTTCTATAGTAACAGCTTACATTGTGTTTTTAGTTGTGGAGGAACAGCATAGTTTTATAACAATAACGTATTATGACATTCACAATGTCACAAGCTACAGATGTACTCACACAGAAATTACTGCATGTATATATATATATATATATATAGTTACATTGACAATATACAGTCTTCACTGTTTTGTGGTTGTAGGGGTCATGTGATAATGTTGGGCTAGCCACTCACTTTGTTTGTGTGATGAGTTTGTGTATTGTGAAACATGGGAAGCAATGTCAGCGGCAATCAGACACTTCAGACTTAGCAACACGCAGAAATAGTCCAGTTTTATGATGGCTGTTTGTACTTCCTCTGTACGAGCAGAGGTGGAGGAGGGCCATTTATCAACACCGGTGCAGGGAAAGGGTGGGTGTTGATGTACGTGTGCAGTGATGGGACAGAGGTTTGGGGTGGGAAATAGAAAGCTATTTTAGCACAATATGCAAATCCTGTTACTGCTAGACACCAAAGTAAATACACGTTTTTTAGACTGTTGTAAAGGTATATGGACCATCTTCCTTGTATGTAAATCTTGCTACATGATTTTATCAAAAAACATGAAAATCCTCAAACGGTATTTAAGCATACTTGTTCACAAAAGTGTTGTTTACGAGTTGTCTTACTGACTTTGGGTCCAGCTCCTTAGTTTTCTTTAAGCACCTTTAGCACCTTTTTAGTACCCAGAGACAACAGGCAACACACTTCAAACCTAAACCTTTCTGATGTGGAACAACGTGTCTCATTTACTGTCATTTTCTGCCATGATAAATGCACATTTAAGGGCATCTGCTATGTCCAGCCAACTTCAATATGTGGGGAAGATGGCCCTTACTCAAGAAGTATATATTTTGATTGAGATATGGGAATACCCATTTACGCCATATCTATTGAAAGTAATAGTAATATTGCATGTGGCTTCCACAGGTATGACTTACATTTATCTTCACAGTATGTTTTTCTTCTGCTACTCCTGTTGAGGAAATATATCTTAATATAAAGGGCCTCTGTCACCGTTTTTTATGAACGTGTAATAAAAAAAACTAATTCCATTTTGCAGGGTCACAGAGAAAGGGGTCTGGAAAATCCCTAGTAGACCTTATAAATTCCATTTAGCTGCTTCAGGGTCCTGGTATAGGACATGTTGGCTCTCGGTCACATAGTTATTGCCTACTAGAACACTTGAATATACCATAGCCATTGCTGATGTTGTTAGTAACACTTGTGCTTTTCCTACTATGACACACCAAACTGTCTGCTGAGAGAAAAAATGTTTGTATTTGTGTATGTCAGTGTTTGTGTAAAATGCTGTGGATGTAATCATCACCTGCATGAATGTTTGTTGTTGACCTTTAAAATTTTGAAAAACACAAAAAAATCTTATCTCAAAGTAAAATGACTAGAATTGTCCAGTTTCTCAAGCTCTTCCTCACTTTTCACCCTCTTGAACCAAAGTTACATGCTTTGGTCACATGATGATGATTAACTCTGCAGACAAAGACCATTAAATGTGCTCGAAAGGTCTGAAAAAAGATAGTAAGCAGGCCATGAAGTAGAGCTGCTTTTTTTCAGTTTCTTTGCTTATAAATTTTAAATTTCTGTTTTAAAGAGAAAAACAAACAAAAATGAAATAGCTTCTACATGTATATTCATATTCATATTCATATTCAGTATTTATATGAGATGCACCTGTTAACACAAAAGATTTATTATGTCTAGACCCGAGCCTTTCCATATTCAAATTATCTATAGGATCAAATTACCATCTGTCTAGTTACAGTTTCCTCTTAAACCTGGCTGTGCTTGTGGCAGTAAGTGTAGCGTGTCTTTCCATTTCCTGGTATGTACACATAAGTTACCAACTGACTTGTGCAGAGGCAGATTACCCACATGTAGAAAAAAATGTCATGTGTTTTAAGTTTCACATTACAAAAATAATAGGAAAAGCTCCACCCTGACAGTCTTCACAAAGCCACAAAACCAAGTGTGAAGATGAAAGTCTGTACATCCATCTCTAATAAGACAATTCTTCTCAATAATTATGCTTTTTTTTAAATAAAAATACAAGATGCCACCTATGACTTACAGTTAAGGGCTCAGGCATTATTCAGTATATCAGTGGAAATGCAGTATATATACAGGTGTTAGCAGTTTCAGTATTAGGCTTTCAATAAGTTGTCAGTACAAAGTAGTGCCCATTTGGTGTATAAATACCTCTTTCGTTGTGTAGCATTTTCTGCTAAATACAGTGAACTTCCTCTTCTCTGAACTTCTGGGAAATTAGAGTTAAAGTTCCGCTTACTGACCATATTAAAAGCAAAACGTTGCTATGTTAACAGTTGCAAGGAGCTGTGATCTAATTCCCATGACTTCACATGACTAATAGAATTGTGGAGGGTGGGGGGTCACAGCTACAGTTATATGGCATTGATAATATGAATAACAACATAGTGTAGGTTTAAACTTAGGACCAAGTCCATGATAAACTGTTACTTTCTCCTGCAGGCATGGAGGAAACGCTGGTTTGTGCTTCGGAGAGGCCGCATGAGCGGTAATCCTGATGTGCTGGAGTACTATCAAAATAAGAACTCCAAAAAGCCAATCCGCACCATTGACCTGAAAGAGTGTGAGGTCGAAATGCTAAACGGGCAACTCAGGATAAAACGGGACTTCCATGGGAAGCATCTCTTTGTGGTGAAGACGTCATCTCGTATTTTTTACCTGGTGGCCAAGACTGAGGAAGAGATGAACAGCTGGATCAGTAGCATCAGTCAGATTTGTCAGTTTGGAAGTTTGGAGGATGCAGGTAAATATTGCTCATTTTGAAATGTGGCTGTGTAAATGCTGCACTGGGGAACATTTTTAGTCCTGGAAGATATCCATCTTAATGAAGACCACAAGTAACAGTGTAGACTCATCCTTTTGATCCCCGTATAGAAAGCAACAAAATGAAATTCAAACTTCAGTGGGTCAGTGGGGTAGAAGCATCATAGCCTAGGGCAGGGGTTTGTTTTGATGATGACTCACATAAAGTCCTTACATGTCTAAATGTTATGTCTTTTGGCATTTTGGGGATGTCAACATCCAAAGGTTCAGTTTTATGCTGCACACACTGTTCGAACCTAAAATGCTTCATTCTAAATTTTAGGGGGGTTGCCAAAAGAGTCCACACATATCAATTTCAGGTAATCGTTGAAATGATACACATAATATTTTTGCATGGAGTCCCAGGTATTAATATTTCTAATATAGTTTGTTTTTTTCTTTCCTATAACAACACCTTTAAGCACAGTGGTACAGCATGTTTAAAAACATGCAAACGTTTTACCACAGTGTACGAACCACAGAGCTGTGGTCCTTTCAGACTGGCATTTCAAGTTGTGACTTGGTATGATAACATTTAATGATTTACTGTTTGTGCCTCAGATGAACAATATTTCACCAGGCATCTCAGTTTTATGTTGACACTGTACTTCGAAATCTCAATATTCATGAATCTGCTTACGTTGCGGAATTTCAGACATGCTGATAAATTTCTCTGTAACTGAGCCTTTAAACCCACACACAATCACGCGCCATCACACTGTGGTTAAAACGCTTTCGTACAAATGATATCTCCTTCTCTTCACAACAGCAACAACAGCAGCCACAAGTACTTATTGCATTATTGTACAATGGTAATATTAGAAATATTTGATTTAAAATTATTGTTATTTTAAATACTGGGACTACAGTTTTTCACATATCTGGAATGGTAATTCATTTAGATGAATTCTCCAGTCAAGCAGTGTAGATACTTTGATGAGTGGAGGACAAAAACTGACCTCACATTTTTTTCATAGTGTTGTTTCTGTACAGAACTTGCCTTGAGATGTTCTATACAGTTGCTATTTGCTTGCAATGCAGCTTAATGTTGCAGCTGCAACAGGGAGACTTTTGAGTCTGAATTAGATTTCATCATTCCTGGGTGGATTATTTGTATAGTATCAGGTCTTTTTTCCTTAAACTGACCTCAGATCACTGTATTTTTATGTGTTATTCTTATTCTTATTTCTATAGTATGATATACTTTTCTTTGGAGAATAATGCTGATTTGGCATTTGCTTTACTGTTCGTTAAACTGCATAATGACAGATATTTTGTGAGGCGTCTTTCGGTTAGAGCATTGTCGTCTGCGTGAAGGAGATAGAGCAACGGCACAAAGTCACTGATATGCTGCCCTGCATGTTACCATAAATCACACATACACTCAGACAAAACACACCAATAGTTGAACATAATAAAAAAGCAAATGTAACACAGATTTTAGTGCATTTTAGTATGAAATAATGTTGCTTCATCTAAAGGTTATCAGAGAAGGTGGAACAGAAACAGCCTAGACCCCCAAAGCCTTCTATGAGACTGTAGCTCATGACTTTTGGAAAAGAAAATACATGCTTATGCTGTACCCACAATAGAACACAAACACCTATAAAGGGCAGTACATTTTTCATGAGAACATGCAAAGACTTTTTTTTTTTTTACACATGGTTCTGAAGGGACAGACTTGACTCAGTGGCCTTGAGTTAAATGGAATGAACCAAATGTCTGAATAAGGGCCAATCTGACTAAAAAGATAGAAGACTATGTAAACAGAAGAGGGAACAGGGCTCACGTGTGTCTACTCTCAGTGTCTGCAAGAAGATCATTCCTCTTTTCAAATTCACCTGCTCTATTTACAGTATACTGTTAATTTCAGCACAAGCTGGGAGAATCCTGCATGTGTTTGTGTATGGTTTGCATGTTTTAGCTTACATAGTCAGGAGGTTGTCAGTTTTCACTCCTTAGAGATTTGAAACATTTCAGAAAGTACATGTTCTCAACAGAAGGCTCAGAGGAAGGCTTTCCCCACACCCCCACCTCCATTCAGCTGTCACCTGACCGCTCTGACCGAGCATCTGTATCAAGCCAACCAGGTTCGACTCATCTACAGGATTACTTCCCTCTGTCACAGTGTGAGACAGGGAGTTTAAGCACCAGTAGGTATGTAAAACTGTAAAACCTCTGACACAAGATCAAATGATGGCAATGGTTCATGTTTAACAAATTCAGTGTTTTCACTTTTTTCATATCTGTAGACACGACAGCTTTTCACACTCTGAGATCTCTCTGGAGCAAAAGTCATCAGACTATGCCGTCAAGGACACTGTCCCCTCGCCTCTTTGCACTGATACCTCTTCATCCTCCATCCCTCATGCTAGCTGCAGCCCATCTCTTTTCCCCCATGGAAGGCTGACTAACCCTCCTTTCAGTGCTCCATGCACCACCATGGCTTTACCGTCATCCTCGTCCTCTCCACTATGTCACTGTGACACAAGTGTCTTCCAGTTTGACAAACCTTTTTCTTCTGCATCGTTTGAGGCAATGAGTGACAGACAAAGACCCCCTCCACTGCCACCCAAACCTAATCACCTGTCAGAGCAGCTAAGTGAAGAGCAAGCTCACATTCTGAGGGCAGTGAGCATGCGGCATTTCTCAACCCACAACGCATTATCTCCCCGGAGGACCTCTTTGTCATGCCTGGACCATTTTAGAATAGGTATGTCCACAGCAGGAAAGCAATCTCACAGTGAGAATAATACAAAACCTGAGAAAGCTACGTCTAACACAATGAATAATAATGCTGGAGCTATTATGATAGGACAGCAAATGGGTTAATGTCTACTACTGCTAATTGCAATGATTATGAAAGTAAGCATATCAATTTTCAAAGATAATCTTTTTTAGGTGATGCTGATAACAGATTGATGAGGAACAGAAGGCAGAGTCTAACTCTGGTAAGAGAATGATCAACAGCAGACAAGCCACAAACAAACCACTGAAAAAAACACTGTTAGTTTCATGACTGTATGGTAAACAAGGAGCTTGAACCAGCTGCTGGTTAACTTGGCTTGGCACAAACACTGGAGACAGGGTGGAAACACTGACTGTCCAAAGATAACAAATTTGCCTACCAGCACCTCTAAAGCTCTCTAATTACCATGTTATGGCTTACTTGTTTAATTCCTAAAAAATGAAAGAAAACAAAAAAAATATTAATGTCAAAAGAACAACACTTTGTTGTTTTAAGGGGGATTATGTACCAAAACAAAATGAAAACTTTATACTATTTTTTGGCCAAGCACTGCAACTTCCAGGAATCTATTTTGAAGCTATACTAGCACCCCCAAGTGGTAGTTTAATATATTCTACAAATAAAAACACATAAGAATAATGTGAAAGGTGCCATAAGCAGATACATATTCTATGTACAGTGGCTTTTAGTAAATATTCCTGTTGTACCAAAATGATAACAATGTGCACTTGTCTCATCTCCACTGTCTTTCACCAGCCTTCTTTAAACACCACACAAGTTCCAAGCTACGAGGATGAGTCATATGTCCCCATGACTTCCCCTTGTCCCTCTGTTGCCACTATTGAATCTGATGGTTACATCCCCATGAGCCCCAGGACATTCAGTTTCCTCAGTCCACATGTTGTGTCCTCCACTTCCCTAAGCACACTAATGGGTCAACCTGGAGACCTTGCCCCACCTCCAATTCATCGGCATCTTAAACCTCGCTTGAGGAGAGGTGAGAGTCATAACAGCTGTGATTGGTTCGTGTTAAATGTTTGGCACTGTGTGGAAAACTAAGCTTTTATTTCATCTTTGACTGAGGATGTTTTTGACTGGTGTTTGATAACCCTCTCTGCGTGTAATGACTGAAAATGATGCTTTTGATCTCTGCCCATATGGTCATATACTTTATCACAAGCTAATTCACAGGAAACCATTAAATGATAAATGATATACAGACCTCAATGATCTTTACTATGCGTCCCTGTTTGAAAATTGGCTTATCTAAGACGCATTACAGAGTTATAACTAATCTGATTAAAATTGAAAAATTGAAATTGAATTGATCTGTCAATTTGGTCTTTTCTTCGTTCACAGCTCGACCTCCACCTCTTGACCTAAGAGGCCTTTCAACAATCAGAGAATGTCCCACACATCTACCTTTGAACAGAACAATGATCAGTTCGTGGTGAGTAAAAAGCTTTTCGCTCCACATTTTACACACACTACTCATCCATTATTATTGATTATCTAATAATAATAAAATTATTATTATTATTATTAGCAGTAGTATTAGCAGTAGTAGTAGTAGTAGTAGCAGTGGAAGTAGTAGTAATAGAACTAGTAGTATTTCAATATATATAGACATGTTTTTCACTGCAACTTTTTGTTGTTTTTTTCACAGGGTGAAAAATATAAAAATAGACATTTTTCAGCTTTGTCCAAAATCTTTGACATGTAGAGACAATTACATAATACTTTCATTTTGCATTGGTAATAACTGAGCTGATTATAGTTATTGTAATATTATTTTTATTTATAAGCTTAAAACTAGTTGGTTGCCAGTCTAATGTAAATTCTCTCTAATTTTTTGTGTAAATCCAGCTTAACAGTGAACTGTTCGGCCCTTGAACGAGGTCATGAAAATGGCGACAATCCAAGAAATGAAGAACTAGACTGCACTACAATGGTAAAATTTCTATTCAGCTTAATGAATAATACACTACTGTATGTAGTGTATAGACTGACTTGATCCTGCAGTTTCAATAATGTAATCACAGTTGTCTCTTTTAGCAACTAATTAAGGTCTTTGCCCTATGTCATTTTCAGCAGCTTAGAGTAGTGAAGTCACTTCAGCAACTGTTTCATTTAATACTTGGATGGGGGCTTTGAAATAATCTGCATTTTTTTTCTTTCTCATTACAAAAAAATATACATTGTAGGTAATTATTGGAAGTAAATGTACTTTGAATATGTAGCTCATTAAATCAGATAACTATACAATCTCCCTTTGTCATGTAGCTTCTCTAAATTATCTCTAAATTATTTTTTTTTCCAAATTGGCCCTGAAAAAGTAATTAAAATGAAAACAGGATTTTAATGTATAATATAAAAATATATATGATCACATGAGGGGACATGGAGTTTGGTC
Organism: Mastacembelus armatus; assembly: GCF_900324485.2. Lineage (NCBI taxonomy): Eukaryota > Metazoa > Chordata > Actinopteri > Synbranchiformes > Mastacembelidae > Mastacembelus > Mastacembelus armatus. The sequence goes on from NC_046646.1 coordinate 9,317,825, forward strand.
AGATTTAGTGTATATATTTAAGTGTTTTAATATCCATCGTGCCAACAGTTTGTTTTATAGACCACTAAAAAAAACATAATCTGACTTTATTATAACTTAAACCATTTTTAAGTGTAAAAATTTGCACAACTAATAACGTGAGTGTGGAAAATGACCACGTTATTGAAGTACTCTGCAGTTGCATTGGTGATCATTCAGTGTGCAAACATCTGACATTGTACAGAGCTGTTCTTGAAAATAGTGAATATTCAGTTAATGTAAAGTTTCAGTAGTTTCAAAATAAAAACATATTAGACAGATATTGTTGGACTTGTCTCTCCTGGATCTTTGGAGTGAGTAACTTTCTGTTTCCCTAAATTCGATCTAAGAATTAATAGTTCAAGGCCCCCCTTTTTAGTTGGACAATTATTTGCTGATAAAGACATACTGGTAAAGTTAATTTTAGCTCTAATGCATATTTTGTACTAATGTACTCTTTTGGAAATAGTATTTTCAGAGCTTTTTTTTCCTTTGACAGGAGTCAAGTCAACAGTTCTGTCCCATCTTTGATGGAGTAGTTCAACCATGGCTGAGAAGCTCAAACCTTGATTATTTATCACTGGATTTTGACTCTGCATCCCCATCTCCAGTGCTCAAGGTATGATATATGATGTGTCTTATCAAGTGGATAGATATTATTTTTAAAAGAAAACTCTCTAATTGCAGCCTCTGTAGAAACTAACAGACTGGATTGGATTTTTCTAACTAGACAAGTAAAGCTACACAATATTTTGTTAAAGCAGTTTAAATAAGATTGCTACTATTATGGAATTTAATTTAAAGTGTACTAAACATCACCTGCATGAGTATTTTAAATGCATTTTATTTGTCTGTACAGGTACAGTAAAGCAGATTTATGGTAATTGTGTTTTTAAAATTGAATCACATCACTGTCTCATCAGCTTTCCCTGTCTGTGTCTAGCAGAAACCATTTCTTTCTGATGAACACAGAGTGGATTATGTACAGGTGGATGAGAAGAAGACTCAGGCACTGCAAAACACCAAAATGGAGTGGACTGATGTCCGTCAGAAACACAAATAAAAAACATTAAATGACAAAAAAAAAAAAAAAAAGTCAGGAACACTTGCTCCCAAGAAGAACAATAATACCAGCAAAGGGGACATGTAGGACCAAAAACTATGTAAAAGCACTTTGAAATCCCTTGAAAAAAAAGCATTGACATAAAAAAAACAAATGCTTGTTTGCAGCGAGGAAACACAAAATTGCACTGTAAAAACTAAGTTAACTCTTACCAGATCATGCACTATTCACAGGTATTTCTATTGTAGCATAATGTTTCGCCAAATTTTGAAGTGTGTCACATTTCTTTATTGTTGAAGAATCTGAAATTGCTGTAAATATATATAAACAAGAAAAATATTTTAATGATTTTTTTTTATGTTTCTCTCCCTCGTTGTGTATCCTGAACAAAAGTGACTGATCCTTGTCTTTTTCATTCATCTAAAACACTCCCAGGTCTAGTAGAAAGGCATAAAATGACTCAAAACAATTTCTTGACAACCCATACGGCATTTTTAAAGTATTTACAACTGTCTGTTTGCATTATTTCTGTGCTACTGAGATAGCTGTCAATTAAACATTCAAAGCCTTGAGAACCAGAAACCTTTGCTTTAAAACCTTTACACCTCAGTCCAAAACGGACAATAAATAAGTGAAATATTTCATTTGAAGTGTAATTACTCACATGAATGTTTGCATTTCCACAGTTAACACACAGAAGCTTTATCATTTACTTGCTGGTGATTATGTATATACTTTATACACTGTATTGATCTCTATATCTCTATTTACCTAACAAGTGACAATACTGAGCTGAGTTGTTTACAAATGAATTATTTGTGTATCATTATACACAGGTTTTTCTAATGCTGAGCTTCAATTTAAAAAATATTATAGATAGTTATTATACCAGGAATATGTTATACCACTTTATTAATTGAAGTTAATATAGTAATATCAAAATATACAATTAAGTACATAAGAGCTATATTTAATATAGCTATTAATATTCATATTTTTGCTATGTATTGGCCCATATTCATCATGGAGAATGACATTGTCAGTAACTATTTGTATATTGTATATATTTTTTAAAATTAAATTTTTCAAAAGTATTGTCCAAAGCAACCTAATTAACTAAAACAAATGTCTATCTCATTACCACGAATGTGTTGAAAACTGTAAATGGAAATTAATATATAATTCTGAAAGAAAAAATAAAATAGTAAAAATTATAGTAAAAATAAAATCACATATAGTGAATACATGAATGGAACACAACAGAGTTTTAAAAATATATAATAATAATTGTTAGATGTATCATGGAAATGGTAGATTTTAGTAATGTTTTAATAAAGAGCCATTAGTGAAGAAAGCAGCAGCATCACACATGTTGCGTCACTAACATGCGCCGAGAGACGTATCACGAAAGGCGTTGTGGGGAAAATCACCTGAGAAGTCTTGAGAGGAAGTCATCAGACATTTAAACGGCTTTTGTTGACGCTTTGAGTAAAATCGACATGCATTGCTAGAAGTAGACTCATGAATGCAGTCCCCGTGTAGTTTTCCTGCGTGTTTTGACCACGGAGCTTTGCCGCTGTGCCCATCGTTAGCGGCTGTTTGAGCCACAAAGTGCAGCTAGCTACCGAGAGCTGGGAACAAATGACACCGCCTCCGTCCAGAGCTACCCGGGACCCCGAGCGATAACCTGAAGTTAAAACCACGTTAGATCCTCCAGAAACAATGCGCTAAGAGTTAACACCAGCTCCGCAGTTGGTAGGTTTGTTTACTTCACGTCTCAGTTAAGTTAGCTAACGTTACCCAGACATTGTTTGGTTGTGCTAATGTGGCATTTAGTTTGGTTTTAGGTGACAACATCTGATACTAGGTCCCCGAGGGTCTGCTGGCTGGACTGAATTTAGCTTCTGCTACCGTATGTGATTTGGTTAAGGCTCGTATTTAAAGTAAAACATGGAGTATTTTTGATCTGCCATCGCTGGTCTCTATTGTGTTAGAGCAGCTGTAGCATATCACACGTTTAGCCTGTTGCTTTATCACCTCGACTTTTCATCTAAATAATAATCAGATTCAAATAAAAATGTATGGGTTTGTTCCATTTTTCACTAACATTTAATCAGTAACTTACATACATTGTTTCTACTTATTTTTTAAAAGGCAGTCTGCTTTTATCTTTCACTTGGTTTAGGTTTTATTGCACTAAAAACGAATGTGTACATAATTAAAACTGCACCCACAATAAATGAATTTCCATTAAAAAAAAATAACAGATTCTGTGTCAGACTATATGTATGTACAAAAACAACGTTAACCCGTTGTAAATGATGCAAATAATGCAATTTAAAAATTGATGATATAAAGGAGTTTAAGCTAAATTCAGTTGTCTGTAGTTAATTAAGCAGAGACTAAGCCAAAGTGGCACCACAGTAATATTATATAAATGTTCTTACATATATTTATGTTGACTTTTGACAAAACAATGGCTCTAAGGCTAATAGATCTAAGTTAGTAAAGGGCAGTTCAGAAAAGTTAACGAAATAACACAAAGACATAAAAGAAACAAAGCCACACGATTGGGCCAGGGAATACGCCTAAAGAGGGAATACACTATGCAGTAAGTGCCAAGACAAAACACTAAAAGCAAAATAGCTGTGGAAAAACATCTAGAGTGACAGAAGATCTTGGATGTAGTCAGCAGTGTCAGGGATTGTGTTCAGTTCAGGCACATAGACAGGCACAAATGTATATGTGTACATGTATATGCCACATGTAGCTTAACCCACACACTGGATCGAGCCATGCAGACACTGAGTTGACAAAAAGAAAACTTGAAGAGACTCATGCTAATTCACTGTGACACTGAGAATATGTAAAGTAATAATTTATTACTTATCTGATGAAATAGCCCAAGATTTAGAGGAAAAGAGAAAAAAAGGGTAAAACTTTCATTGATCATTGATTTTTGGTCTCAATTTTCTCACTACAGGGCTGACACCAGAATGAGGACAAAGTCACTGTAGTCATCCTATCAGCTGATTTGCAAAATTCAGCTATAATGCCTTCAGCCAGATTGCTGTTGTAAACGTTGTAGCCATGGCTTCATGCAAGGTAGACGAGCTAATGAGCCAGACCAAGGATTTAGCTTCAGGCTGCGAAGAGCTTTCTCGATGTGGCCCTGATGACATCACAGAAGAGCTTCAGTCGGACACGATGACTGCCACGGTGAAGTCTCAAAAATCTGGAAAATTTAGGAGGACTGCCCTGACATTTTTTGGGGTCCGCAAAAGTATCTGCATTTTACCAAGTTTTTTTGGAGGAAGAAGTAAAAATCAGAACAAGTGGTCTTCTAAGAAAGGAATCACCAAAAGCAGAACACATGATGGGCTGAGTAAAGGATGTCATGATGACAGTAGATACACCTCAGCTGGAGATTTTGAGTACAGCGGTCAGAGAGACTGTGCTGGAGAGCTCCACAATAACTGTCACAATGAATGTATCCACTCCGCTGCTGACCAGAAATCATTGACACTTGGCCGGCAGAAAAAGGGGTTGAGGAGTCTTTTTCACAGTTTTAAGCATCACAGAAACCATAGAAATGCTGGAATGGATAAAACTGAAATGGTTGCAATGTCCTCTCCTCACTGCAAGAAAAAGGTGCCTATTGACCAGGACAGCACCAACCAATATGTCACAGAGTGCCTGGGAACTGAACCTGACGTGCCTGATTTTGCAGATGTTATATGTGATATTTCCATTGGTCTTGAATGTGGTGATTCTGATGCAGTGGTATTAGAGAAGAGTGGGGAGCTAGAAAGCCCAAAGTGTGAGCTTGACGATCAGATGTGTGATGATCAAGTGGAGGAAATGAATTTGGTGGCTGTGGTTTCCAGTGAATATGAGGAGCTTTCTAGAGGACACAGCGAGCCTTGTCTGAAACTTCAGATGACGTCAGAGCCTGTATTGAAGTCTGAAACACCTACTGGCTCAACAGATCAGCTAAACCTGATTTTTGGAGACGTTGCATCATTAAAGAGCTTCGATTCTCTCACTGGCTGTGGGGACATTATTGCAGATCAAGAAGATGACAGCATCACAGAGAGCACTGTTTCTGGAGAAAGGAGCAGGAATGGAGGAAAGAGAGCCTCTTGTTATCTCACTTATCAAGGTGGTGGTGAAGAAATGGCCTCACCTGAAGGTGTGGATGAAGAGTCTATTCACGAATTTTGGGCAAATAATGCTTCTGAAGAAATCTGCTGTACTTGCCATCAAGACCACACAGATTTGACTGCTGACCTTACAAGTACTCACAATATGGACTTATTAAACAGTAACAGCGTGCACCAAGCCAGTGGCATGGACACTTCTTCGATTGCTGATGTTTTAACTCCTCAAAGTGAGCATCAAGAATCAGTTCCAAATAGTGATGAAGGATACTATGATTCAACTACCCCAGGGCAAGATGAAGGCCAAGAAAAAATTGACAGACTAAGGACCGACAGATTACCCAGGGACAGTTACAGTGGTGACGCCCTTTATGAACTTTTTGCACCTGATGAGAGTCTCATTAGTCCACATTATGAAAACAAATCAAAACTGCCTAGTTCAAAAGAGTGTGAGTATTTAAGCGGGCCGGTACATGTGACAGATTCTGCCTTCGTTCCAGAAATGAATCGATTACAGATAAGTCCTGAACTGTATAAAGTTAATGATTTTCTAGAAATGACAAGTACAGGCAATAAAACTTCTGAGTCGACACAAAACATGGTCGGTCGCAAGGAAAACGTCATGAATAAAAACTGTAATTTGAATTCAAAACCCCAAGAATTCAACAAGAGTATTGTAGAACCAGATGTATTTGATGAAAAGGGAAGTATGCTTGCTTCCACTGAAAAAAGAGCAAAATCCATGAATGCTGAATGTGAGAAAAATCACAGCAGCATATCATTTGGAAGCACATCTGATCCAGACTTTGAAACGTTTTGTGAACCCAAAGAGCATGATCTTGAGGAAAACAAACCTGTTGCATTACCATACAAAAATATCGGTTCTCAGTCTCCAGATTCTAACAATGATTTGGATGATGGGCAAACTGTGTGTTTCTCACAAGCACTTGTGGACTACACAAAACACTCTCAAATGCTAAGTAACTTGTGCAACAGTGTGGATGATTTGGAGACAAACTCTGCCTTCACACCAAATATGGAGGCCTTACCTACTATAGTCACATTTGATGTAGTGGATATGCATAATGAGGGTGAATATGACGAGCAGATTCACATGGAACTGGAGGAGCACATTTCATCGCCCTATCAGGAATTTGAAGAAAGCTACCTACAGAAAGACGCATTTGCTGCATGTGACTATCAAATTTTTGACATGTATGAACAGAACCTGATCACTAATACATGGGCAGTTGCTAGTCTCCCACGGCACCTAGGCCTGACAAGAGGGAGCCAGTCCATGCCGAATCAGTTGTCTCTAGACAGGAGAAGTAGATCTTTAGACACAGAAGGCCTAGAGTTGCAGATGCCTGACACGTACAAAGAGAACACAGCTGCTGTCGTTTCTTGTCCTCAAACTGAAAAAGACTCTGAAGGAGACTCCTCACCATATTACAAAAATGTCCTCATGTCTGCGTCATCGCAAAAAAGGTCAGAAATGGCTTTAAGCCTCCCTCTGACAGATGGGGAAATCAGTGAAAAAGTACAGCTTCTCAGTCAAGCCCAAATAAAACACAAAATACATTCTACTTTATCCAGCAGTAATTTTCCAAACAGTGAATCAGAACGTCTTTGCTCTGATGTGTCAGACTTGGTGTCCTGTGATTTAATGTCACAGAATACAGATAATTACAACAGACAGTGTCACCTTCCCTTGCAGTCCGATTCTTGTTCACCTCATAGCACGTTTGTTTATTCTGGTATGATGGAAGATGTATCAGATGGTACTGATGATGTATTTTGTAAAGCTGCCTCTAATTTACCATGCTATAATCAGTCTAGTAAAAGCAGACCAGATGCTACTAAGGAAGGAATATCTCAAACTGGGAGTCCTCTTAATGCAGATATGATGCAAGATGAAATGAGCGTCATCAGTGAAGCTCAAACTCCCAAAAATGTGGTGCGCCCTATGAGTTGCAACAAACTCCCAGAGGAATCCTTAAATTGAAAATCTCTTAATTTAAAGATACAAGTTACATCATATGTTCATGTGCCATTTTGTGCTGTTACATCCAGAAGAAAAGTCAATGCTTACTTATTACTTACACAGCTGATTCATTTACAAGTTATTACATGCAGGAGTTAATTAAAAATGTGAAATGAATATGAAATGCCTGTACCATCAGGCTGCATGAAGTACCAAACTGTCTTATTGAGAAGTCAAAAGGGATGTTCTGCTTTTGCACATTAATAGTTGCTTGCTTCACACAGGATAGATATTTAAGGGAAGAAGGATTTCATTTGCATTGGAAATGCTCACAGATTCATTTCCAGTTACTGAACTTCACTAGAATGTTTATAGCCATATCTAGCCTCAGTTTCCAGGTATCAGTAGTAAAGCTACACTTTGTATAGCTAGAATTCATGAACCTGAAATCCATAGCACAGCCAGACAGTTCTAGGTAAGTGTTGTTACTTAGCAAACTGCCTTCACACACATATATGCTTATGCTTGAAGTGCCAGCTTACGTTTTTGTTTACAGCTTTTTCACAACCTCTCTTTCCTCCAATAGGTTTGTCTGCAACAGTGCTCAAATTTGAGTTTTTAGCCATTTTTTGGTTTATCTAATTTCAGGGCAGAATGGGTTTGGGAAACAGCATTTGAGGAAAGTATTTCAGTCCTGAAAGAGTAATAGCTCAGTCTACAATATAAAACATGTCTTTTTGTATCTTCATGGGGTATATTTTAAAATTGTTATTGCATTTTGCTCAATCTCAAGATATCTAACAACTAGTTCTTCCCATTTGCCCAGAACAGATAAGCAGTTATATCAAATGAGCAGATGCACTAGTAGTGGTTTTTTAACTTAACTGTCATTTCATTTACATACTGTAGATAGCTTTTTCAAGGTGAAGCTAGTTTATTTGTATTGTACACTTCACATGCAGTAACCCAGATTCTGAAAGTGCTTTACATTGAAGAAACATCTTAGGAGCAGTCAGAGTAAAGTATCTGTAAAATATAAGGGGGAAAAAAGAAAAAGCCTTGACATGGCTTTTTGATATTACTGTGGCTGTTTTCCTTTCATCCTATTTTCCAACAGCTTGGCCACCTGTGAAGTGCATGATTTTTACTGAATGATGCACTCCATTATTGTGTTGCTTAAGGAATGGAAGTAGTTTGATTTTATTTGGACTTGAAATGATGTGCGAAAAGAAAAACTTGTATTTTCATCTTGTATCACTTTCTTGTGAATTTAATGTTGGTCAGAGGTTAAGCTGTCAGATGATGTAGTTTTTTATAGTGTAATACTGAAAAAATGTCAAAGAATTTGTATTTATAATCTCAGCTATTTGTACACTGTAATGTATCTGGAATCGCTATTACAAATGAGTAATATGCTTTTTAAGTTTTCTATTTTAATTTTAGATTTTCTTTTTCTCAGTCACATTCATGTTACACTACGGGATTCCTCTTGAAAATCTGTTACTGTTTTGTCAGAGTAGAACATTGCCTTACACTAAAATAAACATGACAAGACATGATATTTTTCATTGTCTTTTCCTCCTTTCTGTTGAGAATCCCATGGGAGCTGGAACTTCTCTTGGGATTCAGGGGAACCAAATGCAGGGGAGCCTTGGCAGATTAATAGTCTGTTCTAGTGCTTACATGTAGTAAAGTGCATTCATACTGACACTTCTGAACAGTTTAATTTCAGCTTCATCTTCACTATATGTACAATAAATGTACACATGAAACCACCTCAGTCTGGTTTAAACCCATGACTGACAATATTAAACAGAGAAATCAATAACTGTCAATACACTGGTACCAATGGTTTCTAAGTTAGCCCTGAACAGTTGGGTGGGAATGTTGGTAGGTGAGCTAACTGTCCTTCTCTGCAAGCACGGTGAACCTGAAGAAGACCCTACTGGATCTGGATCTGGAACTGAATGTCAAATAACTTTAATAAGTTCATTTCAGCAAGTTCAATGCAGATCCTCGATGCAAGGAGAACACAGTAGGTTTAACTATTATGGGTTCAAAATAAAAGTACTCAGTGCATCAATACCACATTTTATCAGATTATATATGTCATATTAGGTTTATAATAGCTATTCCTTAGTAGGAATCTATGAATCTACAGTGGGTACGGAAAGTATTCAGACCCCTTTAGATTTTTCACTCTTTGTGTCATTGCAGCCATTTGCCAAAATCAAAAAAGTTCATTTTATTTCTCATTAATGTACACTCAGCACCCCATCTTGACAGAAAAAAAACAAATGTAGAAATTTTTGCAAATTTATTAGAAAAAAACTGAAATATCACATGGTCATAAGTATTCAGACCCTGTGCTCAGTATTGAGTAGAAGCACCCTTTTGAGCTAGTACAGCCATGAGTCTTCTTGGGAATGATGCAACAAGTTTTTCACACCTGGATTTGGGGATCCTCTGCCATTCTTCCTTGCAGATCCTCTCCAGTTCTGTCAGGTTGGATGTTGAACGTTGGTGGACAGCCATTTTCAGGTCTCTCCAGAGATGCTCAATTGGGTTTAGGTCAGGGCTCTGGCTGGGCCAGTCAAGAGCGGTCACAGAGTTGTTCCGAAGCCACTCCTTTGTTATTTTAGCTGTGTGCCTAGGGTCATTGTCCTGTTGAAAGGTGAACCTTCGGCCCAGTCTGAGGTCCTGAGCACTCTGGAAGAGGTTTTCTTCCAGGATATCTCTGTACTTGGCTGCATTCATCTTTCCTTCAATTGCAACCAGTCGTCCTGTCCCTGCTGCTGAAAAACACCCCCACAACATGATGCTCCCACCACCATGTTTCACTGTAGGGATTGTATTGGGCAGGTGATGAGCAGTGCCTGGTTTTCTCCACACATACCGCTTAGAATTAACGCCAAAAAGTTCAATCTTGGTCTCATCAGAGCAGAGAATCTTATTTCTCATAGTCTGGGAGTCCTTCATGTGTTTTTTGGCAAACTCTATGCGGGCTTTCATGTGTCTTGCACTGAGGAGAGGCTTCCGTCGGGCCACTCTGCCATAAAGCCCCGACTGGTGGAGGGCTGCAGTGATAGTGATAGTGATCTTTGGGTTCTTCTTCACCTCTCTCACCAAGGCTCTTCTCCCACGATTGCTCAGTTTGGCTGGACGGCCAGGTCTAGGAAGAGTTCTGGTCGTCCCAAACTTTTTCCATTTGAGGATTATGGAGGCCACTGTGCTCTTAGGAACCTTGAGTGCTGCAGAAATTCTTTTGTAACCTTGGCCAGATCTGTGCCTTGCCACAACTTTGTCTCTGAGCTCCTTGGGCAGTTCCTTCGACCTCATGATTCTCATTTGCTCTGACATGCACTGTGAGCTGTAAGGTCTTATATAGACAGGTGTGTGCCTTTCCTAATCAAGTCCAATCAGTTTAATTAAACACAGCTGGACTCCAATGAAGGAGCAGAACCATCTCAAGGAGGATCAGAAAAAATGGACAGCATGTGAGTTAAATATGAGTGTCACTGCAAAGGGTCTGAATACTTATGACCATGTGATATTTCAGTTTTTCTTTTTTAATAAATTTGCAAAAATTTCTACATTTCTGTTTTTTTCTGTCAAGATGGGGTGCTGAGTGTACATTAATGAGAAATAAAATGAACTTTTTTGATTTTGGCAAATGGCTTCAGTGACACAAAGAGTGAAAAATCTAAAGGGGTCTGAATACTTTCCGTACCCACTGTATGTCTGCCCTTGCTTTTTTGCAATTATTATAATATATTGATAATATATAAACAGATATTGATGATACTGATAATGGCACAGTGTTACAAGCCACACAGAAAGCATCATAAAAGCCCAGGGTTGATGAACGCAAGTCTGAAAAGGTAGCAGTGGACTACAAATCAAGTTTGTAATGATGTTTTGACCCTGGTGTCTTTTCACAGCTTAGGTTACTTGTTTCCGTCGCCTTATCTGGCAACCCCGACTAAACTGCGACAGCGCCAATGGCAGCAAAACATAACTGTTACAGGCAAGGAGGATGACAGCAACAAGGTGAGATCAGCACTGTTTGAAATGAACGATGGCAGTGATTTACGTGGAGATTATTTAGAGAATCACGTCGTGCTGTTGGGTTTTCACCTCCGTGTCAAATATTAAATGATCATCAACTTTATCTCAAGTTACTGTAGTATTCCGGCAAAAAAGGCTAGCACACGCTCAGTAGCTAACAAGCTAAAGCTAACTGACATTAGCAGCCCATGGAGTTCGCTGTTATTAACGTTAGCTAACAACCTAGCTGTGCTAACGTTACCGTTAACTAGCTAAATATAGACTAAGGTTGCATGACACGATGAGCTGTTAGCGTTATCCAGCTGTAACAGTCACCTAATCGCTCTCTGTACCACTGAACAAGACAAACTGAAACAGGCCGGTTAGTTTGATGGCTAAAATGTTGACTCTCCTCTTAGCTAAGTAGCTAATGTTAGATTAGCTTGCTAGCGTACGCTAACCGTAAATCTCGGCCTAAGGGTGTCAAACCATTTAGCTTTCCCTCTAATCAAATGACAGAGGTGACGTCGTGTGCAGAGGCTGGTGTTAATGTTATAACGCTATTACAAACAGCATAGTAAGTCTGAGGTCTCATGTACGGTCACATTTTTTAACCTTCCTCCATTTCATCCCTATGACCTAATGATGCTGCTGCTAATGGTATCAAGCACTTCAGTTTTTTGTGTTAACAGATTAACGCAATAATATAACCCAGCTAAGGTAACCTGATAGTTGAGGAGGTTTAATGTCACTGTCATGGGGATCAGTACTGTGTTTACATTAGCATGTTGCTGTAAAATATAGGCAAAACTGTCTGAATATGAGAATGCACTTGTTTAAAAGCCCTGCTAATGAGATGATTTCTATACTTTTTACTATAAAATAGTCCTAATCTTATTATTAATTCGAGCGATCCCCAAATCAATGAGATGAAAAACTGATTATGTAGAAGCTCATAACAACAGAAAAGTTGGTTAGAAGTTAATGAGGCATTAATAACACAGAATACAATTTAAACGTGGGAAAGATGGGGAAGGGAGCATAGCATGAGGTAAACTGTAGTCCGGGATTATATTCATGTTATTTGTCCAAATTCAAGGGCGCATTGAGATGTGAAGAGTAATCATGCATGTGTACTTATCCAGTACTCCAAAGTTTGAGAATATCTCTTACAACATAAATCATGTTAGACCATATGATTAAAAACATAGCTTTTACTGATGCATTTAGCATTTCTGGATGGACAGACTGGAGCCAATCATGCAATGTGGTCATATGAATCATTATGATAATAGTGTGTTTTTATGTGTAAGATGAGCAGTGAATCAATCCTGCCAAAACATACCATATTAAATCTTTTCACTGTAGCAGTGAAGATGTTATTGCTCCAATTTGTATAATGTGAGATGAGAGCTTTATGCTATCATCTGATCAATGTGAGTAAGGAAACTTTTTTTTTTTTTTTTGGTTCATTGTCCTTTATGGCAGTTATTTGTGCCTGTTTCTTGTTTATCAGAAGATAAATTATGTCTCGGTCCAAATAATCTTCATGCTTGTGTCAAAAAAAATGATGGCTAAGTATGCTAGAAGTGTATGTCAGAATTGTCCTTATACAGACTACTCGAACTCCTTTGTGCTCATACTGTTTCTTATTTTATTCGGATAGCAAAACAGCAAAAAGGAAGAGGTAAATGATCAACCTTTTACCATGGTATTGACATTTCCTTCATAAAATGTTAGGGGTCCTGCAATAACAATTATATGCCTTTCTGGCTAACTGTTGGATCATTATTGTATTGACCTATCAGTAACAATAAAATGGTCCGTCTTCATTTCAACATTCAAAAAAACAAGGCAATAAATGACTATAGTGCAGTTTATCCCTGCTCCCTACTGGATACTATGTAGGGTCAGCAATGTAAAAGATAGCTGCAGGGACCTGCTTCACTTGTTGCTATGAAACAGAACTACACGAGCCTGTGCATGTGCAGAGATAGTCTGGAGGCCTTGCTGAGTCTAAGCCTGTGAATCTGGAGGTGGAAGGGAAAGGACTAGAAGAACTCTGCTTCCTTAACCATGTTTGATGTGGTCATAAGATGTTTTGAATGCAGTGGGCTTGGTGAGCTTTTGTACTGTCTTCATTATGGTGCCGGTCCATGGCAACATGGTGTGGCTCACACTCTGTATCTGTTTGTTGCATGTTTTTAGGTAGGAGAAGTGCATTGTTCAATTAAATTTCTATTGTAATGTATGGCAGTGAGTGTTTTTATTCTTTGTGTGAAGCTCACTGAAACAAATTCCAATCAACCTTGTTGATATGGCAGTATGAATCTTGAATCATGTCGCTAATTGTGGAGGTTACACAACAGGGTCTAAACACCTTATACCTGTTTTGAGGTATTTGTTTCAATTGCTCAAACACCAGTTTGTTCTCAATCCCTGTCAAACTAGTGCCTGTCATTGATGCTGTTAGCCAAAATAAAATGCTTAAAAAAGACATACTTTTAGAGCCATAGGCCTTTCAGCCATAAGTGTCACTGCCTGTTCTGTGTTACCATTAACATAGTATTTGGTATTTCTGTTAATTAATCAACACATAAAGTGGAAATTTCAGACAAATACATTGGTCAGCATGTGTTTAGGACACACATAAAGTAATTTAGATTGTTTTGTTTTTTTCAATGGTCATCACTGACATATGTCTAAATATTGTTATTTTTTTATTACAAAATATGCTGCCTCAAGAGTTGTAATGTAGCTGCAAATGTTCTGCATGTACTGGCTGCCCAAAGAGAGATGATGAGCTGTGTTTGTGTTAGTCGTGACTGGTAAAAAGGAGTTAGCTGATGACAAGGCTGTGTTGCTAGGCAACGCACATCATTGGCTGCGCCTCTTGAAGCTCGAAGCTGGCTGTATTCTACACTCTGCAAGACTGGGGAAAGTGTAGTCTAGTGTTTCTGTTCATTAATGCACTTATTATTTAGATTACTAATATACATGTTTAATAACTGTATACTTGGAGAGTTGCACAGTTATATACTGCAGCCCCCCCCCCTCCATCTTAAGTCTTGTTCTGCCTTACCATGAAACAGCTTTGTTCCCTAAGGAATTCTGTTCAATTGAGATTGTCTGTCAGTGGGCTGGAGGCGCAGCGATACACTGTTCAGCCCACACTTTGTCTCAGGTTAATTCATGCACTCACCCCATGTTTGTCTGGCTTGAGTGTTGCTTGTGAGACCTGTAGGCTTTTGTGCACATAGAGACGAGGGTTGTTCTGCAGCACAGTACATTAACACGTTTTTTGCAGGAAATGGGGCTTCATCTTACAAGCAATTAGCCAGAGAGACAGGAAAGTTGGGTGCGGGTGTTGCATCTCCACCCGTTTCTCTTTCTGCATAGTAGCTGGAGATCACTGACCTTACTGTTGTGTTTTACTATGAATAAATACAACAGCCAGTTGTAAATGTAGCTTGCACAATACAAGAAGGTATGCTCCATTCCTCTGTGACATGTAAGGGTCTAATAGCTAAGACTAGCTTTATGATGTTAGTGAAGTTGAGGAAATTGACGTGATTTTTATCAAAATCAGAACTGTTGTTATTATCATCTGAGTCAGATGATATGACTTTACTAAATATTTACATTTCCTTTAGCTGGCTTGTTGGCAGCTTTCTCATTGTGTGCCAGCAACACTTATAGAAACAAGGAAACAAATGCAGTACTGCTGTACAGTTAACAGCTTGCAGGTTTAAGCACATAGCTTGTTGCAAATATGTCATTCATACAAATCACCGACAGACAAAAAGCAAAGTGTCTTGACAGACATTGAAGAATATATTAACCAACCAAATGCATGCTAATTAAAATAGCCACAAAACCCAAAATATAATCAGAAAGTGAGAAACTATGTGTATATTTAGACCATCTATTTTCCTGCACCGCTGGGGTTTTTTTTGGCACTGTGTTTGTTGGGGAGGTGAGTAATATATTCCATTTGTCTGCATAATTTTGCACCAAATAGCAGTGTTTCCCACAGGTGGCGGTGAAGGGTGGCAAAGTGACTGAGCTGAAGAATCTTAGGCTGACTCTTAGGATGGCTGAATTCACAAGCTAATGAACAGTTGCACAGGAATGTATCATTCTAGTAGGCTCTGCTAGCTTGCTGCACTTTCAACTGCTTTTCCATGCAGAGCTGAATGTAACAAATACAATAATGCAAAAAACCTTGGATGCGTCAATAAAATAAATGCATGGGAACACTTCAAAATCATTTTGAAGCTAAATGAAAACTTAACACTTATTACTAATACTTCTCATTGTGTTTTTACTCTCTTTTAGGATTATGTGCTGTGATTGTGCCTGCTGAAACAGAGGAGACCGTGTTACTTTGACCCTATTCAAACAGCCTGTAGTGCTAAAGTTCAGCACTGAATATGGTGTTTTTGTTGTGGTGGAGGTGAGGAACCATGGAGTGGAAATTTGAGGTGTCAAGACGAACGTGATGACAACATGGTTCATGGTGGAGAAGCTCAAAATGGAAAAACGCCCATGCAGGGAGGAGGACATTGACTCAAGCGAGGCCCAGCATGCCACTGATGAGGAAGGAAGCAGTTCAGAAAGTGTGTCAGAAGAGCAGCAACATCAGAGGGTTCAGGTGAACAACAGCAGCTGTAAGAAGCGAGAGCCTTTGGCTGTAACAAAACCCCATCGGCAGCTCTGTCGCTCTCCATGCCTTGACCGGCCCAGTTTTTCCCAGAATAGCACTGTGCAAGATTTTCGTGAAGATGAGACCAGTGCAGGACCAGGGAGTAAGCCTGCCAGTGACAAGGAGTACCAGACTAAGATGGAGTTTGCGTTGAAGTTGGGCTATTCAGGAGAACAGGTAGAGACTGTACTCAGCAAGTTGGGGGCTGCTGCTTTAATTAACGACGTTCTTGCTGAGTTAGTAAGGCTTGGAAACAAAGCTGAGCCTGACATTCAACCTAGCAGCAGTACAGCAACATTAATATCACGGTCTGCCTGCGTTAAAGAGACTGTTAGTCCAGAAGTGTCAGTGGAAGATGAATCTGTGGATACCTATGATAACCTCAGACCCATAGTCATTGATGGCTCAAATGTGGCAATGAGGTAAGACACTAACAAACATACACTCATTTCTAACTGGTCTATGCATCGTACACACTTACACTGAAATGTTTTCCTCTAGTGGATGTCTTTTTCTTGAGGTGTAAGTAGACCCTTTACCTTATTTTCTTTTCTAGCCATGGAAACAAAGAGGTATTCTCTTGTCGTGGTATCCAGCTTGCTGTTGAATGGTTTCGAGAGAAAGGACACAAGGACATCACTGTGTTTGTCCCAGCCTGGCGAAAGGAACAGTCAAGGCCTGACGCCCCCATCACAGGTAGTAAAGTTGTTTTTAATGCAAATGCTATACTTAGTAGTTGGCTGTTTGTATTTGATGGTCTGGTTCCCCACACATATTGAATAATAAAACACCATAACATACCAAAATGCATACCAGTGCTATCCAAAAAATACATTATGATATAGGTTTTGATTATTTATTTTGATGGAGTTAATTATTTTGTTGGAGTTATTAATAATCATTAATAATTAATTAATAATCCTTAATAACTCAACATTAAAACTTCTCTTTCAGATCAAGAAATATTACGCAGGCTAGAAAAAGAGAAAATCTTGGTTTTCACCCCATCTCGGCGAGTTCAAGGCAGGAGGGTGGTGTGCTATGATGATCGCTTCATAGTGAAGCTGGCTTATGATTCTGATGGAATTATTGTGTCAAATGACAACTACAGGGACTTGCAAAATGAGAAGCCAGAATGGAAGAAGTTCATAGAAGAGCGTCTCCTAATGTACTCATTTGTCAATGACAAGTAAGAAACGATGTGTTCTTATGCCCAGTTACATACAGCCATAGTGTATATGGTCTGTGGTTAAGAATTAGTTTTTAAAATTTTGATTGACAATTTTGAATAGGTTTATGCCACCTGATGATCCATTGGGAAGACATGGCCCCAGCTTAGAAAACTTCCTCCGTAAGCGTCCTGTTGTTCCAGAGCACAAAAAACAACCCTGCCCCTATGGTAAGTTTGTTAAATAACTTTTCAAGACAATATCTGAATAATGTTGCATTTTTATCTATATTATTTAATCATTTAATGTTCTTTACTTGATCTACTTTTTTTCTACACAAGGGAAAAAGTGCACATATGGACATAAGTGCAAGTACTATCATCCAGAGCGTGTTAACCAGCCACAACGGTCAGTGGCTGATGAACTCCGGGCCTTTGCCAAATTGTCTGCGGTGAAGACAATGAGTGAAGGGGCTTTAGTTAAATGTGGTACTGGTCCAGCGACTACAAAGGGGGACAGTAACTCTGAGGCTAAACGTGTGGCACCCAAACGTCAATCTGACCCCAGTATTCGTTCTGTGGCCTGTGAACCTCCAGAGGCACTGTCTGTTATTAGGAAGTCTGAGACAAATTCAGTGCCTTCCCTTGTGTCTGCTCTCAGTGTGCCCACCATGCAACCTGCCAAGAGCCATGCAGCTGGGGCCTTGAATACACGATCAGCCAGCAGCCCAGTGCCAGGTTCTTTGCAGTTTGCCCACAGTTCTCTGGAGCACATGTCTAGTGTACAGTACCCTCCTATTTTAGTTACTAATAGTCATGGCGCCTCTGTTACATACAGTGAACAGTTCCCAAAGTATGACTCAGTTAGCGACCATGGATATTATTCACTGCACAGTGATTTTTCAAACATGAGCATGAGCAGCATGCATAACGTTGACAGTTTCTGTAGCATGGAGCACGAGCATGGTGTGTATCAGAGAAATTCCAGCCACTGCCCTGAATCCTGCCTCAGCCATTCTAACAGTGACTCCTTCTCGTCTTATGGGGACCTGTACCCGAGCTCTGTGGACAGTAGCTTAGAGGAGAGTATGAAGGGGCAGCAGCAGTCTCCTGCACAGGGTAGGATGCAAACGTTCTCCCATGGGTTTCGCCATGAAGCACTGACCAGAGTACAGAGTTATGGACCAGAGGAGCCCAAACAAGTCCCCCGTAAGCAGTCTGGATCTCATCTGGCACCACATATCCAGCATGCTGCAGTGGGAGCCAGATCCAGCTGTCCTGGAGACTATCCACTAACTCAGAATGTCCTCCCACCTTTGTCCTCACAGCCCACACGGTCTCTTGGTATGACCCGTATGGACAGCATATCAGATTCAAGGTTGTATGATAGCAACCCAATGAGACAGAGGCGACCTCCACTGTGCCGGGAGCAGCATGCAAGCTGGGACCCCCTGCCGTGTGGTAATGAGTCCTATGGATATCATTCATATCCACTGAGTAACAGCCTAATGCCGTGTTGTGAGCGGGTGATGGTCCGCAGCATGCCTGACAAAATGGAACAAATCTGGAACTCACCATGGGAGACGCCATCTGCAGCTGAACACCAAGAGCGGTATGTCATCCCAGACCACCAGTATCAAACATATCGGAACTTGTGTAACATCTTTCCTGCTTACATTGTCCACTCAGTAATGGAGAAGAACCCTCATTTGACAGATCCACAACAACTTGCCGCTGTCATTGTTACAAAACTGAGGTCATGCCACTGAGTAGTTAATCGTATGAAACATCTAAGATACAGATTTTGATTAAAAGGATAGGCACTTGTTCAGTGTTGCTGTATGTGCAACATCTGCCCTCAGGATTTTTTAAACATTTCTGGTGGGAAATCTGGCAGTCAGATTTTCCATAACTGAGTTGATGGAAGTAGTCAGCATAGTGGTTTGTTGTTGAAATCAAATTGTAAGATGCTTAACCTATGAAACCAGTGTTTTAAAATGAATTGGGATGCAGTTGATATAATGTAGGATCTTATTAAAATATGGGCCATAACACATTCATACAACCTGATCAGGAGCTGCATTACAGCTTGGCACCATATCCATGATCAACTAACCTGTTCTTTAAAAATATAGTCTGCAACAATTGACAACACTGTTGTATGTCCCTGAGATCAATGGATTTTTTTTTATTGAGTACACATTATTAGAAACTTATGTCTGGGGAGCCAAACTGTTCAGTATTGAATAAAAGGGTAGTCATGAAATAAATAATCACATGAATAAATTGTAAAATATGTAAATGAAACAATTTGTGAAATAATGTAATTTCAACATTTTTTTTTATAAAATGTTATTTCATGCTTATCAGTTTTACAGGATTTTATTTTTATTTTATGGTAGACATTTTTTTCAATATGCCCTTTGTTTTTTTTTTTGGAAAGATGTCCTAGCTAGTTAGCTAGGTAGCATTAATAGTCCTGCAAATCCACCCCTTCAGAACTAGAGGTTTAATATAATATGTGTCTGTATTTTGTATTACTTTAACAGCAGTCTTCAATTGATAACTTTATTGCACTGTTGTTCCTCTTAGCTGACAGGATGGAAGTGGTGACATTTTGTTGCAGTTTTTGAGCTTACAAGCTAGAATTTGGGTGACAGGTGAGATGGCACTGATAACTCTCATGTAACTCAATTTGACATTTTATAATGAACTGAGTTTAAATTACTCCATCAATTGTTTACTCATTTACATATTTATACAGTTTATTCACAGTCACGTGTTTATTTCCCATTATTTTGTTGTTCCATAATTATGATGGCCAACTGGTTAACCACCATAATTTAAACCTAACTTGGACCCTAATCCTAACTAATGTAGCCATTAGTAGCCACTAATGTAGTGTAGTATGAAACCTTGTTCTTAAGCGACTCAGTGTGGGGATTAAGTGGATCAGTAAATAGTTAGCTATATGGCAATGCAGTCAGGATAGAAAGTAATAACTCAGCAATTGTCTCACATATTCCTTATTAAATTTGGTATAAGGGTATGTCAGCATTATTACGTCATGTAGTTTTTGAAGATCTTGTTCAGGCCGTGTGAATGTGTTATGAAAGGCATCTGAAGAGTTTCTGATGCAGGGGAACTATAAATAACCTTGTTTAGATCCGCCTCTGCTGTAAATAATTCTTGTGACTTTTCTGTGCATTTATTTTGAAGATAGAAGTAAGAGGGAGGTAGGTACATACCTCACAGCATGAACTATGACATTTAATGGCCTTATATCTGAATGACCTCATGCTTTAGTCATTGTCTGACTGGTTTCAATGAAAGTCTCAGTCATTGAAGCCTCCTATACTTTCGAGTGTAAAGCACTATCTCAGTATCTAAAGAAATATATTTTCTCAGCCTCACTTAACAAAGCTACTATTTTGGTAGAATTTGACAGTGCACAAAGCAAGCCAAAAAAAGATTTGACTTGTATACATGTGCACATATTTATGTATATATAATCACACTAAAGCCATCATTTCAAAGTCATTTATAAGCTGCTACATAATGCCAAAAAAAGATAAGATTTGTATAGTTCAGTATTCTGCATAACGTTACATTTTGGTTCACAGGATTGATTGGATTATAGTATAAACTAACATCTGTGTTTGGATAATATAATATTCTAAGGGGCAATGTATTGTTACCTTTTTTAATTTCACTGGAAGCTACAGCTAGGATTTCCCTATTCATATATTTGTCAAATTTGTCGTGCTTTTTCAAAATATATTTGTTCTTAAACGGTAGCGCTAAAGGACTCATTCAAGTTATAAGTGGAATATTTTGTTTTGAGGAGCAGGTCAGTTTTGGTGACTACTTTTACATGCACTTAAGTAGTCTTATATCACCTACTCTCCTTTGATGAGTTTAAGGTATTAGGACAAACTTGGTTATAGGTTTCAGATAACATTTGGCAATTTATACACTTTCTAATGGGTTGTGTTTTTCCTACTTGAGCTAACAAGTGACAGACCCTAATACATGGAAGGTATCATGACTACAGTAATGAAAGGAAGTATTACTATCCGTGCATCAGTGAATCTATAATATTAAATTAAAAGTCCAGTCTGGTGAACAACCTTTCACAGGTACACAGCTAAAATCCCTATCTTATGATAGAGCCCATCTATATACTGTCCAAATGCTTCAATCAAAAAACTGTGAACCTGGCAAGAGCCAGTTACTTAACAGGCTTCTTTTGTAATGTATTGGACACACTTTAAATTGAATAAATTCAAACTGTGGAGGAGATATCAGATTTCTGATAAAACTGCATGTACACTGAGGTTTCACAAAATCAGACTATTGCAGTCAATCTAAATAAGTTGTCCAATTTCAACTCTTAGATAGAAAAAACTGATTTCTGTAACCTGGTTTCTTATCTGCATGTAAATGTGGGGAAATGTTGAGAATTTATTTCACTAGGCTGCCCTGTAGTAGATGGGACAAACTGTTTACCATCACAGTTTAAAGGTTTGCACAGGAAATTCTGCAACAGACTGAATATTTGCCTGATTACATTTATCAGATAAAAAAATGAATCTGGCTTTGACAGTTGGGCTGGGAGTAAATGAAATATCTCACTTGTTTTGTGCTATGTTCTGGAGTATGATGTTTTAGTAATTGTATAAAAAAAACGAAGCGAATGCTAGAAAGCATGTTGAAGATGAAATTTACTGTATGGCTTTTTTTTGGGTGGCTGAATTGCTCAAATACAGATGTACAGTATGCATACATGCAGCCAGTCTCTACGTATCATTGAAGAGTTCGGCTGTGCCTTGCAGCACTTTGCTCTCAGGATGCTTTCAGTTTTCTAATTGTGTCTCTATTTCTGCCAAAATCCAGTGGTTACTGGCAGGAGTCTACTCTGACTTAGTAGTGATATATTTTGTAGAAATCCTACATGTAACATGTAGTACCTAAAGTAAATTATGTACAGTTGAAATGTGGAGATGGCATTGCAAAACTTTGTACTTTTGTGTATATACTTGTTATGCACCTTGAGATCTAGAAAAGTGGGCTAATAGGGTGGTTTTACATGATGCAGCTTTAGTCACATTAAGTATTGTTGGTGTCCATAAGGGTGCAAAATTCCCATTCAGCCAAAAACAAAAATTAGTGTTATAAAATGGCTACCAAAGATTGCTTGGCAGTTTTTTAACCAGCAATCTTGAATGAGGCTTCAGGATATTAGTCATCGAATTTGGTATGACCCACAGGTGATCAAGTCAACCCTATAAAAAATTATTAGCTAATCGGGCACAGTACATTGGTTTTGTTAAACGTGTTCATGCTCCCAGTAGGATAACTTCTTGATTTTTTTAATGATGTATTGCCTTTTCTGTACTCCCACCCTCAGGACATAGTGCCACCTGTAACAATAAAACCACAACTGTGGGAAGGTTGTAGCATGTAAAAACAAGCCTAATAGCAAGATCATTCTTTGAGTGGATTTAAAGGGAAATGCCACTTAATATCAGGATTCAGGTATGGTACTGTACTGGTACTCCTATTCAAAATGAGTATTATAGATTTTCTGGAAAGCATAATGAATATCAATTTTTTTTTAAAGACTCCATTGTGAGTCAGATAACAGAATAGATATGGGCATAGTTTATTGTTGGGGTATTTTATGATATTAATAAAAATAGTAATATTGAGCTCAAACACAAAGTCAAGAAAGTTGGGCTACCATTTGTACTAAATGATTGTGTTTTGATGACATCACAAACCTGAAAAATTGTCCTTTGATTTAGGAAAATCCTCATGATTATGAAGAAAAATCAATAAGATTTTTTAAACTGAGTGGTATTACTCTTTAACAGGGCTAATTATGTGAGCCGGACTTTGTCTTGTTGGTGGTGCTTCAAAAATATATATTTCTTTATAATGTTTAGGTACAACCGTGGTATAAACACATAAAGACATTAAGAGAAAAAAAACATTTGAATGTGTTTTGCCCAAATGAATTTGGGCTTTGCTGACATTGTTTTTTCATGAAAAAAGACAAGGCCACTTTAGGCCAGCTGTCTGTTCATGAGAAGGTGAAATAAACTGCCTAAATGTTTCTTCATATGAAACAGTCAGATTGCAAGGCTGCTGTCAAGGTTGTTTCTGACATTTGGCTAAACGTTTGCGTGCTATTATTTTTCCCTGATATAATTGAACCTAAAACATTAGCTTTGATGATGACTGGGACACCAAATTAAGATCACTACTATTGTGACTTTAATATTGGTGATAGTAAGGGCCTCCCTTAACCTGAATACAGGAATAGTCGATTGCCCTGATGAAGTCAGAGTACATGTACTTTGGTGTGTTAAAGAGTAACCGTAATTTAAGTCGTTTTAGAAATTATTCTAGAAATGTAAATTTTGCCATCAAAAAGTGAATCAAGGGTAAAATCAAGTGATGTTCACATGATACTGACCCTGGGTATACAGAGGATTCTGGGGCACTAATTTACAGTGCAATAAATGAATTTAGTTATATTGATCTTAAAACCCAATTAGTTTGTGGTTCCATAAAGATGATTTAACTTTAGCTTGTTAATTTTGTCAACAGTCTTAAGGGACAATTTCACATTGCTTGCACTTCATTGTCGTGAGACAATGTTGAAATACGGTAGCAGTGATGGGTAAAGCCTGTCCCAGTTCCCTGAAACTACCTCCAGAAAGACACTCTGTTTCCACTGGGCAATAGACAACTTCCAAACCAAAAGCAAAACTAATGAAAGCAAAAGACTCCCATGTATGAATCCAGTATTTTACTGATTTGCCAAAAGGCTAGACTAAAGGCCAAGATGGTGAGTCACAGTCCCCACCCTTTGTAAGTGCCGCAAGCAACTAAGCCACAAATGTCTAGAATTGACTTCTGCTTGTTGATACAAATTGTATCTATACCTTGAATGTAACAAAATATGAAATGTATAATATGAAAATATTTATTTAAATAAAGGGGAAAAAAATCAATGCCATAATGTTTGTGACACTGTGTGTCACTGAGAGTAGCCCATTGGTATGTACTAATTCTTACTGGGTACAGTAGTTCATTTACAGGGACATTTACGTGCTACCTAAAAGTGCACAGATACCCTGTGTATAGCAGTAAGCATCATGTCCTCTTTGTACATAGTCGTGTGTATGTGTGTGTGCGTGTGTGTGTGTGTGTGTGTGTGTGTGTGAGAGAGTATATATAGAAAGCGATCTGTAAATGTAACAGTACCATTTACTTAAGTTGTTCAAATACTTCTGTGTTGTAATCTGTGCACCTTGGTTAAGTGCATCTCTTGTCTGCTTTATGCTACTTTAATGGGAATTTCAATATTTTTGAATATATTTTGCCTAATAAAACATGCCAAAGTTAATCTTGGGTGACTTTGTCAAATATAGTTTTATACAATTCAATGCTTGGGTTGTCATGTAATGAATCTTATATTTCAGAGGACAAAGGATTTTTTTCTGTAAAGTAAGGGCAGCTCAACACCAAACACAAATCTGTTTCTACATTGGCAGTTTAAAATGGTTTGACAAAAAACATAATACAGAAATTACAGTCTGATCTCTGGATACCAGAAGATGCTACCACCCCTGACACGATTTACAAGAAGTATATCCCAGTTTCTCTAATATGAATCGTGAATTCCACATCAATTTTAATCAGATTTGTGCTTGATGTTTAATGCTCTTTCAAAAAACAGGTCTGTTTTAAAACTGGAATTTATTGCAGTGCATGGAAGTTGATTTAATGACAAACCCTGTATGTTGACAGAAGCAGTGTGTTGAATTGTAATTTCTTTTACTACTGAAATATTCACTAATTGTAATTCAAACATTTTTCTATCCAAGGCCAGTTTGCATAACACTAGCTTTGTTTTCAAAATGTTAGTACTGATAATGTCAATATAATAGTAACATTCAGAACCATTTGTTAATGGCTAAGATCAAGACCAAAGGGATTTTTGATGTGTACACATTATTGGTAATTGGTTCAAACACACATACACAAAGGTATGGTAAAATGAAGGTCAAGTTGTTAAACCCTTGATTTCTTGCAGTCTGTGCTTCGATATATTTTCAAAATTGAATTGTTGGTGTACAAAATGTTGCAGCAAGAGGCAGTAGTGCAATACTCAGGTTAAAACACACAGACATTTTAAATCACATATTGCTTTTTTTCTAATGTTGAGAAATGCAGTGGTCACCTTTCTGACGTAGTGTAGGTCTCCTGCTTGAGTAGACCATTGTGTCCGCAATGTAAAAAGGGAAATAAAAAGTTTTTTTTGTGTCGTGATCTGCAGTATTGTAATCCACACTGACTGGAAAGCATTGCTTTTATAGACCAAAATATACAAAAATACACTATTTGGGTCTGTGGGCTCAAACAAAATGTAAGTCTTAATGACAACGTGTTTCTCTCCGTAAATAAAGCAAAAATCTGCTCAAACTGTGTTTGATTTTTTTTTTTTTAATGAGCAGGAGGAAAAAGACCAGAAAGAATTACTGAAACACAATTGTGTTGTAAGTTTTGTGTGGCAACCTCAATCATTTATGCAAACAAAATAGCACACAAAACTGACCTCTGTGTGTGAAGGAAGGTAAGAGGATGGTTGTTGAATTTCACTACTCTAGCGGTGTGTAACATTTGCTGTCTTTCAGGTCATTTCTGAACTAACTCCATAATAATTATTAGATACCGTATCTCAGATAATTTAACTGTAAAAAGTTAGTTAATTAATCCAGTTTAGATTTCTATTATATAAAAATAACCATGCCCTCCAAATGTATGCAAAATAGGAAAGTAGGTCTATGGCCTTTTTCCCCCTCTGGAAGTTTTTTTTTGTGGATTTATAGGCCAAATGTTTTCATCTACCATTTTCTAAATGAACTTATAAAAGTAGTAGTTCTTCACTAGTAACACACATGCCAGGCCATGTTGCTGCTCTGATTCTTCATCTGTACGTAGAGCAGCTGGTGTGCAACAGGCTGCACGGCTCATGCACCCTATCTGCTGGTTAAATGGTGTAATAGCTCAGGTCAAGCGAAACTAAGACACTCATTTAAAGAGACTAGATTTACATGAGTCCCTAATTTCGAAGACACAAATGTCAACTAGCTGTTTTCACATCATCGGTGAAAAAGAGGCTGCTGGTGCTGAGATATGTTGTACCTATTCAACTTTTAAGAATTTAGGCTCCTTCCTTTAAATAATAGTAAGACATACGGCAATATGTCTTAAGTTATACGTGTTTACAAGTGCTATCAGTGCTGCCAAAGAGATACTTAATGTAATGTACAGTATCGTAAAGTGAGAACAGTATCTTGTCTGTTAACACCACCTGAAATCTTAACACATTAAAGTCCTTAGAGAGATACAAAGCTCAGGCCAGTAAGTTTAGATAAGGAGGGAAAGTCATATCTGTGTACTGTAACTGAACTACGTCTTTAACAGTTCTTTTAAATGTCACAGAGACATAGTGTAACCCTCCACAAAACATGCGGATAACTACTTCTGATTTAATTTGGCAGCAGTGCATTGCTCATTCATTGAGTTGAGACTGAGGGAGGTCATCATGCCCTGGGAGTGTAGGGATGAGTCAACATACAAGCACAGTGATGTCTCTGTGTTGTGCTATCTCTAGGAGAACTGAAGAACCAGCATGTCTCCAGGGACTAGTTCACATAGTGTGTGTGTGTGTGCGCGTGTTTTTTTTTTTCTTCTCTTCCTCGAGTCAGTCACATTTAGAACATAAAACTTGAAGATGGTCATTCATTCCTACATGTACATTGTGCATGTCTGGATACAGCATTACACACTCTTTTTCTACTCTATGTACATCCAAACCTGGAAATTAATGACCTATAAAAACACTGAACAGACCCAGTCAACTTAGATGAACTTAACCATAATTGTTACAACACCACTGGGGATGCCTGTGGTAACAGTTAGTCTCCACCACATTACATGTTGTTCCTTATTTTTATTTTTTGTATTGTAGAAAGCCTGCATTTATGACATGCAGGGGGAGTTTGCCAAAGGCTGTTATTATTTCTGCTTTTTAACTGGTCATACAGGCTGAATACTTGTTGAACCCATTCCTATTGTAAGAGTTGGTCTCTACATTGCTGCTGTTGTAGTCTGTATACAGCTTCTTAGAAAGAATCCAGACTTAGTTCTTTTTTTAAAAAGTCCCTCAGATAATCTGCATTTCTGGGTAAAAAAAAAATAATAATAATTTTGCTGTTTTTATTTAGATAATCCTAAAAGTTGAATGAACTGATCATCAAGAACAAAAACACTGAGTGGATATAGGTTTTATTAGCATTGGAAACTGTAGTTTGAACTTTTGTTGTCAAACATTTTTATATAACAAAATCATATTTAAAGGAAAGTACAGGTAATTATTATGGAAAGCAAGAGCATATTTTATATTTTTGTTATTGCTAAAACATATAGAAATAAATAGATTTTAGTTTACTTCTTTTGGTTTGTTTTTGAAGAACCTCTAGTCCTTATGTGAGAGTAAGTGCCTCCTTTCATTGCTGACAAAAGCTGCTAACTTACATCAGATGAGCCCATCAACACAAGAGTGAAGATCAAGATGAGTAAAACTTTTTATTTTTAAAATCCGGATGGTTTAGTGTTTAAAAACCGGTTCTCGAGATGCCTGATTTGATATAGTGCTAGTCCCCGTTTCTAACATGTAAATAATAAAATATCTAACATGCAGTAAAAGATGAGCAGTCATTGGAGCAGGGCGGACTGTGCTCACATGAAGCGGCCATGATGATGCGGCTGCTGCGGGCGGAGTCTGCAGCTGGTCTCCGGTCTGTTTCTCAGTCTGGCTGGCTGCTGTCCTGTCATCGGTCTGGGTGTGGTTTTAGTCTGAGGTACCGTTAGCAGGAAATCAAGCCTCAGTCCATTTCACTTTCAGGCGAAACAAAGAAAAAAAATCAAACACTGAATCTACCGTAAAGCGGCTCGTCGCACTCAAGCTTCAAGTAACGTCGGTGTCGTCGACACGAGAAAACCTTTTGATTGGCGCCGTTTTTCTGATGGGAAAAAGTTTTCCGCTGGTCCCGTTAACCGCTCGTCTGATTTAATAACTTTGTTTTAATATTTTTTTTTTTTTTAAGAAAATCTGAGCCGGGACGTCAAAGAAAGGAAAGATGCCGAAAACGGTAAGACTGAAACTGCATTAATGTCCTGATGTACAGTCGAGTCTTGATGTCCGTCTGTCTCTTTCTCCGTCATCTGTGTCAAGTCTCATCGGTTCTCTGCTTGATACTGGAGCTAAATGCTGGAGCTTAAACTAACCTTCACCACATGTGCTGCTCAAAGTCTTTCAAACTCGCCCTGGGGTGCGTGTTGCGTTAGTGCGTGTGCGCGCTCCACATTAAGATCAATCAGATCATTGATTCGGGCCTCTGGACCCGGGACGCTGCAGTGGGTTATTGTGAGCCCGTGTCCAGAACTGGCGACCCTGAACTCACATTTTTAGAATCGGTTTTCAACGGAAGTCCTGTGTGGCCTGCAGGAGCCAGGGAGCAGGAGCCAGAGAGCAGGCCTCCTCTCCACCCAGGGCCAGGAGGGGGAGGTGGGAGTGAACTGTCATTCAGGCCAACTGGGCTGCCCAAATCTGGAGCAAATGGAGGCAAATTTAAATCAGAGAGCTGGCACAATGGGAGACGCTAAGAACCATTATCCCTTGTCGCCACTGGTAAGACTAGAGATCAGGAGCTGGCTCTGAGCAGCCAGGGCTCAGTAGATCTGCGAACAAAGAAGAGGGACCGCACACAGACTTTTCTTTTGTTTTCCCCCCTACACACACACACACACACAGCATCAGTGAGAGCTCACTGTTTCAGGCTTCGACAGGCAAACAGAAGTGAAAGTGGTTTCTTACCCATCTCTAGTTTGGGCATTGACTCAGCTTTTTTGAAATATGATTAGATGCGACATCTGTGTGTTGTCATCCTTCTTACCCGGTTTGTTCTGAGCTGAGATGCCCACGTACACACCGAGCAACACCACTAAACCGCAGATGAAAAGGCAACTTAAGACTGGTGAGGTGAAGGTGATCTATGTACTGTACACACAGCAAGGGAAGGGACAGCCAGTGAATTAATACAGCACATTTCACAGCCACAGGCAACCCAGGTTCTTCAGAGTAGACAGGCAGAAGCAAAAAAGATCTCAAAGATCTCAAAAGCAGCTCTTTGGCAATCACGATCGGATACTGCAGGGAAAGAGCAGCTCAGATTCCAGTCTGCTCATAATAAGAAGTTTGAAAACAGGGAACTAGTAGTGGGCAGACTAGATATGACCAAGAGGAAGCAGCAAGATTTTATCAAAACAAACAGGGGCAATGATTGACAACCAGAAAGGCTGATCCACTTCAGACAACAGCAGGCTTCTCGCTCATTAAAGGGAGGTATATTGTGGAGATACTTGACGCTACACTCCTCTGGAAGGTGAAGGCATCGCTTCCCAAGATCATGGAAGACGATTTTCAGAACTGACATAGTTTTTAAAAAAAAAAAAAAAAAAAAAAAAGCCGGCCTGTTATTTCAACCCTCCGTGGTCTGTTTTCTAAAGCTTGAAATGCAGTAGGCAATAAGGAAGCTCGGTGCACTGATTGAGCAAGTCCTCCAAAACTTATTCTGCACCCAGTGGAAGTTGTGCTCCTGATTTGATGTCACATCCCCAAACAAGCTGACTAGCAGAAGTGCAAGAAAAAGATTCTCAGTTTAAAAAAAAAAACCCTGTTTTTCCACTCTCCGTCTTGGTGCCCTAGATTTTCTAACACAGTTTATTTATTCAGCGTTTTAGTGAAATATAAAAACGCTGATGTTTCACAGAACCAATAATCATTAAGAAACTCTCTCTTTGCTGGTCTCCACTTGGCAGTGCCTTAGTTTCCCAAGGAAGTCAAGTCAAGATTGTGAGTCAAGGTTTCTGCACTTACATCAGTTCCTTTCTGGTAATTTCCTCGCCTGCAGCCTTATATGGACTTTCACATCACAGTCTGGCTGTTCTCCTCCCCACTTTCCCCCAGCATGGTCCTCAGATAGCAGACTCCACTTTAGATTGCATTACAACAGTGCAGCAAAGACTATGTTTTGCAGTGTTTAAAGTGAGATTTTTATATACTGGCAGATATACAGTATATTCCTTGTATACTTGTCTGACTGTCTGATTTCTTAATGAAGCACCTCATTAAACACAAAAAAACTTTTTGTTTAGTTTTATTGATGATATCTGTCAAACATACATTTTGGATAACATTGTCCTCCTTTTTTCCATTTGAGCCTGTTTTTCACAACTGGTTTATGTTAATCATAGTAACATTTAACACCTTTGCAGCCATAAATGGAGAAACAGCCTATGATTATTATCCAGAGTCTAAGTAGAACTTACCATTTTAGCCCCTTGTGTAGAAATCATGACAAATGCAGTTTTCCTTTGAGGAAGACCAAGCCTTGAAGAAGTAAATGGTAGAATAGTAAATGGAGAGAGGTATGTAAGAAGGGGATTAAATGGGTGTACGCACATAGCAGAGCAGATTACCAGTGTGTTGAATTAGAGTTGGTGGACAAACTATGATCAGAACGTCTGGGGTTTGTACATATAGTTATTTTTTTCTGTTTGGGGCTGTGAGAAACTCTAACTCCTGAAAGTAAGTACTTTGTTGTCATTTCTTTATTCATTTTTTCTTATATGTTTATTCAGATTTTTGTGTCTTTCTTTGGCTGCTGTTAAAATCAGAATAACAGCCTTAAACATTTTATGCTTAAATAAATTGTATAGACCATAACCAATAGCTATCATAATATCTGTATCATAATCATAACCACTAGACCTGGATGATAAATATGTTAGAATTATTTGGCCTTCATTATAATGAAAGAGTCTGGTAGAATATTCAATATAGCAAACCTCATACTGTCTACATAATAAAGGAATAATGAGCAATCTGATGAGCATTAGCCAACATATCACTGTATTACTGTACGTTGCAAAGACAAGAGCTGGTGGTTTGGTGGTTTTTACCAGTAGACGTTATCTGTCTGTGTGATAAACTTTGTGTTCTGCTCTAAATCTGTTATTGATCCAAAGTCACTCCCCACCGAACAGCATGATCTGCTACTATGCCATAGGTTTGACAAAATAAGCACCCCACTCACGTCCTGAGATATGGACTTGTAACATATAAATAAACCAGGACTATTAGGCCTGTTTACACGAGAATGCTAAAAACATATGGAAATCAAGACTTAGACAAATGGACCAACTAATAGGCCCAATAAACTGCATTTAATATGAGTCAGGAGGGTGTAGGCGATGGAAGTAGATAAGGTCTTTATGACTGCAAGGACTGTTTTTACTAAAACCAACAAATAAGACATTTCATTTTGCTTATAGTGACGTATTAAATTCAAGAAACACTGGGAAACTGTGGGAAACATTTCCAAAAGACCCCTCTCCTTTATGTGTGTAGTGTGTCCCTGCTTAGAAAGAAACCTCATCCTTTACTCTGTCCTCCCTCCTCCTGTCACCCAAATTATTCTATTCAGCTACAAGAGTTTCTTCAGTCTAATGTTAAGGTCAATCTACACACAACCAAAGGCTTAAAAGCAAATAGTACACACAACCTAAAAATGCAATGGCAAGACAAGGCAGCTTTAAAAACAATCTGCATTACTGGGCAACTTTTGCTTTGCTTTTTGAGACATTCGCATCTAAAGCATAAGTATAGTCTTACTCAGAGGGAGCGCCACACTTAGAACGTATGTAGCGGTGCTGAGTCAAAGTAAATACACCTTTCTGCTTAGATTTGTGCCCAGAACTTTTAACAAACTGAGCCCTTGACCAACACCATCCATTGGTTTAGTGGCAGACAGCTGGTTGAGTTTTATCTGCACCTAAGTTGACAGCAAAGAAGAAACACTTACCGCACTATTGCACTAAGAGTACTTAACGCTTTTACTTGGAAACTGATACTGTTTTTGCAGCAGTAACTTTTCTGATGATTCACTGCAAAGTCAGCAGGTAATACTTGATAACTCATCGCAGTCACATTTTCTCATACCTTGCTCCTAATTGTAAGTGTTAAGCCTTAAACCGTTAACTGAGTGCTGCTGAGAGTTGCTTTGTTAGTCCAGATTATAATACAACATGTATATTTTGACATAACTGTTCCACATGGGTGAATTTAATCAGGGCCTTACTTTCTTGCCCATGTATATTATAATTTTGAGTTGTTGGTATCTGAAGTATGTCTTTCAGATAAGCTCTGGAGCAGCTAATAGCACATCAGTAGGGTAGTTGTGAACAGCAGACTGTGTCGAGATGTAAAGCTGGTGACTTAATGCTGGGTGTCCTGTGTTTTCAGTGAATATTTTTATTATGAATCTGCTTCTCAAAGATTTTCTTTATATGGTGATTTATTTTTATTTTTATTTTTATTTTAAATAAAAGGAATGCTCCCACTTGTAAAATGTTTGAACAAAGTGCACCTCCCAGAAGAAAACGCCTGCTAAACAGGGCTTGGATCACATGGTTCGTTTAGGGCTGCATCTTTAAATCACACCTTGCGTTTCAGAAGTTTCTCTTCCTCCTGCTCTCAAGGGTGTCTCCAAGTTCACTTTTGGGTTACTTTCTCTATTGCTCCATATGCTTCTTAATAACCTTCTACAACCTTCCCCACAAATCACAGTATTTATTCTGTTTTAGCTTTTCTCAACTGGTCACCTGAGTCACATAGCCTTTTCAGCATCACAGCCTTTATGGAAACTGACAGGAGTTTTAATTAGGCTGCTATAAATGTTAACTCGCCTCCTTTGCTTATGAATAAATGCCTGCGCTATGTGTTTAGTGCTAATTAGCAAATGTTAGCATGCTAATTAACAGAGAGACCCAAGTGAGCAGTGTATGAAATGGTATGATGTATTGTATGATGAGGTACAATAAAGAATTTCTAATTTAGCTTTGATGTGATTAAAAAAAGAGTCAAGGATAAGCCATGGAAACATTGACACATGGGCCTGAGAGTGGTGTTTTTGATGATATGCTAATAATAGTGTGCTAAGTGTTTTTGAATTCTGGCCATGAGAGACACACCCTAACCAGGCAGAAAATTTATGAGCGCAGTTCCCTTTTCATGCAAGATTAGCCATTCTGAGTCAGGAAATGAAACCGTTTAAACCCCAGCAGGGTGGTCACGGACTGAACTCTTATCTGCATATATGGAAAAATGTTCATCGAAGTTCATAGTTTCAATGTCTAGGGTTGTAGGTTTCACTCTTAAATGCTGTTGATGGCAGGAAGTGGCAGAGGAGTTAAGTGTCCTGAGCAGTAAATAGGGTCCTGCTGACATGAATGGGAAGGAACGCAACTGGAAAAT
This sequence comes from Mastacembelus armatus, assembly GCF_900324485.2. NCBI lineage: Eukaryota > Metazoa > Chordata > Actinopteri > Synbranchiformes > Mastacembelidae > Mastacembelus > Mastacembelus armatus. The sequence goes on from NC_046646.1 coordinate 9,351,426, forward strand.
AATGCATACCATTGTTGTTCAGGGCAGGAGGGGGCCTCAGCCTGCACAATTATTTCCCAGCAGACATGCAGGCTGCAGTTCTTGTCATCTCTGGGAGGACAGAGAAATGAGAAATGCCTATGCGGTCAGTTTACTAAGCAAAGAATCAATTTATTCTCAGGGCAACCTCTTGCAGGAAAGGCTTTAAGGTCAAATAAATCTATTCAACTTTTAACATATAATTTTGCAATACACAAATAATTTCAAGTCGCCTAAATAACACTGGCTGAACAAACAGCTCTAAGCAGCTGCTACCTGGCAATGAAGCAAAACTATTTCACAGTCTTGCTAAATCGTGCTACAGCTGATAGCTTAGAAGGAAACTGACAGGTTGCTTGATACATGACAGGATGTAGACAACTCTCATGAGAGCTCAGTGTTTAGCAGCAGCACTCACAAGGCCCAGCCACCAAAGGATGTGGTTACTTCCTGTAGATAAGTTATAGGCTGAGACAGAGTCGGATTGGCACAATTGTTGTACAATGTGGAACCGAGAAACACGTAAATCTTACAGTTATTAAAATACACATTTTTATGATGTGATGATACTTTGGTTGGCTGTTTGTTCACAGTTGGCCTGATTAGACTGTAGAGTTACCGAGTTCTCCAGAAGACACAATGTGTTTTATGTGTGTATCAAGTGTTACCTTTGCTGCTTGTGCACAGCCAGTTTTATTCAAAACCTTCCCAAAGCTGATGAACCACCATTTGTAGAACTGTATCTGATGAAAGTGTTCTTTGAATTATTACAATGGCACCAGGCTTTTAATTTTATTTGAATAGACCTCTAGGGGGAACTAGTCAAATAAAAAAGTTAAAACAGATGTTGAGGTTTTTTGAGTGGTAAGTGTTGACTATGCCTTGGGACCACTTAAAAAATAAACGCAAATCAATTTCTTTGAGTTCCAAGATGCAGTAATCACATGTCAACAGTGATAAAAAAGTTCTCCTTTTGCCAGTAATGAGGTTGAGTTTAGCACAGTATATATGAAATATATTCTCTTTATCCTATATATTACCCAATATACTTAAATTTCCCTTTTGGGATTTATAAAATCTTATGTATGTATGTATCTATCTATCATGTGGAAAAGTGACTTATTCTTACTCTTGCTCTCTTTTTCAGATTAGCGTGAGAGTCACCACAATGGACGCTGAACTGGAGTTTGCCATTCAGCACAATACAACAGGGAAGCAACTGTTTGACCAGGTATGAAAAACTAATCATTTACATTTAGAGAATCTTTTTTTTTTACTCTGATGATCTGTGTTGTCTGTTAGGTGATGGGTAATTTGCTGATTTATTGGCTGATTACAAATTGTTGCAGCGCTGTTATCTTTGTAAAAACATATGGTATATAATATGGCTATATTTACAAAATATAGCAAAACCTAGTTATTATAAAATATACATATATAGTACAACACACATTGTTTACAAATATACATCTTGCCACATGCAATGTTAGGAGGATATTCAAGTAAATTTTTTTAGGTCTAAAAAATATTTATCACTTTGTACGTGTGAGGTCAACAAACATATAGTGTACTGTCAATAGATAGATAGATATGACGCTGGAGGAAATTCACTGTTAGTATACATCTATTAAAGATGGGAAGGTGTTTTAGCAAGAAGGCCCAGTAGTAATACTTGAGCTTTTATGTTTTAAGGTTGTTAAGACCATTGGACTGCGGGAGGTTTGGTACTTTGGACTTCAATACCAGGACACAAAGGGTTTCTCTACCTGGCTCAAGCTTAATAAGAAGGTGAGGTCTTCAATATTTTGCTTCACAGCAACATGTTCTTTTACCCTTCTTTGTCAAGACTGAACTGTGGACCTCAAGTCTGTTTACTGAAGTGTGACCTCTATGCCTCAACTGTGTCACATTGCATTTTAGGTAACGGCCCAGGATGTGAGGAAGGAAAGCCCTCTGTTGTTTAAGTTCCGTGCCAAGTTCTTCCCTGAGGATGTGTCGGAGGAGTTAATCCAGGAGGCCACACAGCGTCTGTTCTTCCTGCAGGTCAAGGAGGGAATCTTAAATGATGACATATACTGCCCTCCAGAGACAGCAGTGCTCCTGGCCTCTTATGCAGTGCAGGCCAAATATGGTGACTATAATAAGGAAGTCCACACACCAGGCTATCTGTCCAGTGAATCGCTGCTCCCTCAGAGGTAACCTCAGAGGTTTTGTCACTATTTCAATCTGCCAGTTCATGTCAGATAGTTGTCATTTTCACTCAGGGTATGAGGAGACGTGTTTCTCTGCATGATTTCTAAAGGTCGAATGTGTCATGTTCTCAGAGTTCTGGACCAGCACAAACTTAACAAGGACCAGTGGGAGGAGAGGATTCAAGTGTGGCATGAAGAACACAAGAGCATGATGAGGTAACCACTGGTGCAGACACACACACACACACACACACACACACAGACACACACACACACACAGGCACACACAGGCACACACAGACACACACAGGCACAGGAGTAGAGAAATATTTTGCTCCCTTTTGGTAATTGCTCTTTAAAAAGCATCTATTACATTCTTACCCCAAAATACATACTGAAATGTCCATATTAGGAAGAATATTGCTGCACTGCTTCAAACTCCAACATTTCAGGCTTATTTACACATTGATCAGTCTCTCTTAAGTGTTTACGACATGACTTATTTGTCCACAGAGAGGAATCCATGATGGAGTATCTGAAGATTGCTCAAGATCTCGAGATGTACGGAGTCAACTACTTCAACATCAAGAATAAGAAAGGAACAGAGCTGTGGTTGGGGGTAGATG